>NC_054471.1:186975451-188175451 GCF_017639515.1 Carcharodon carcharias | reverse complement strand
GGAAAGTGAGTTGAGGCCACAATCAGATCAGCCATGAACTTATTGAATGGTGCAGCAGGCTCAAGGAGCCGAATGGCCTCCTCTGACTTCTGATTCTTGTGTTCTTTCAATTGGCTTAATTGACTGTTAATTAGTTGGATTGTCTAACCACTGAGTGCGGGTGGATAGCCCTGCCAGCACCTCTCCTCCTGCCTCCATGAAAATGGCCTGGGTCTGGAATGGAGCCATGGGACTGACATGCTGGCCAACAGAGCTATTTTTAGCATCCGACCTTCTCTGTTCCCAGCCCTGGTGGGGCCAAAATTCAAGCCCAAAGTTTTTGTCAGTAAGATTAGCAAACTCGTTCAGTAATAGAAGTGTTTAGCTTTTCAGCTCAGTACAAACATTTGATATGCCGCTCACTAATTGTGTCAGTAATACTTGACTTGTACCAGCTTCCATAACGTAACTGATCTGTCGCATTTTGACAGACTCAGGCTAGGAATTCCCTCGGATCTTTCCTGTTCTGAAGCCCAGGCCCTGCTTAAGAATTCAGCAACAGAGTTAAATCCAGGAGGATACAGTTTAATTCCAAACATCTATTTTACAACAACGAACAATAAAATGCAAAGCAGAAAGAAGATCATTAAAACTGATTTTTCTGAAGCTAGAAATTTATACTAAATTGCCTATTTACATAGTTCATTAAACATCAAATGATTGATTGTGCGATTATGATAGATTGCACAAGCTGAATCTTCTAAATGAAAATATGTATAATGTTTACAATTCAACTAAGCTTGTAGAAGAATAATTATCATGACCTCTGTTAATAATGCATGAAATACACAATAGTATAATCTGCTTTCAAAAAACTTGATAGGTTATTGAAATGTCTCACATACATAGAGAACAGATGGATTCTTTAAAAGAACATTTTCATTTCATTGGACAAAAGGACGATTTTCTGAGCTAATTCCCTACATTTGTGGTATCAACTTAATTTTTGTTTTCCACTCCACTGTATAGCTGAAATTAAAAGATAAAATCTAACCTTCTTGGGCTAGGTGGAATACAATAAACTAAGAATGGGCAGTTATGTCTTACATGCAGTGAAACATTGGCCCTTATCTTCCGTTCAGGGTCGGAATCCATATTTCACTTACGTTCTTCCCTTCCTCTGATTTTTCTGGGCAGTCTTCCAATGGAGGATCCTTCCAAACCAACTCAGCGCAGGAACCTCACTTACGCTTCTCCGGGCGGTGGGGGGGGGGGTGCCCCACGATGAGCCCTGATGGAGGCCCCATGTGAGTAACCGGCAGCAGTCACCGCTTCCGGTGGTGCTGTTGGCAATGGAGAGCTGTCAGCCTCTAATTGGCCAGCAACTCTCAGGGGTGTGATCTTTACCCTACTGGGGGAAGCCCTAGTGAGGTTAGGACCCCCACGGCAGCATCCCTGATGCCAATTAGGAGCTTAATCCCCTCGGGGAGGCTGGAAATCGGGTCGGCTGGGGCGCAACCAATTTTTGTGGCGGGTATCGGACCTCCCACCACCCTCACTAAATTCCGCCCAATGCATTGAAAATTAGACAAACAATAAGGTTCCACCAGGCTATATTACCCTCCAAATTCTTATTTATTCTAAAATAAATTAGCATATGAAGAAAACACAGAAATACGTTCTGGTTTGTGTCAAATGTCAGTGTAACTTTATGATCAAAAGATTCAGAGCAGAAATGCCAATTAATAGAAGATTAAATCTTCAGATATTACCACACCGCAGCAAATTCCAACATGTTCTCTATATCAATGTTCACTATATTGTCTTATTGGAAGTAAATCATATTTTCTGGATTACTGAACTGAAAATTTAAAAGGTTACAAAATGAACATGACGTATTATTTTAGTTTTATAAATTATTTAAAGATTTTGAGAATCAGCACATGCCAGGTTAGCTGTGTAATCACCATTTTATTTTATGAAGAAGAAAAATGTTATTACTGGTTTAATGCATGGATGGACAGAAGCACAGCTGATTCTAATAGCGTGCTCTATCGCTGCTTGAAAGGTTCTTGTGACATAAAAGCTGGAGCACAGTGGTGAATTTCACTGCCGCTGGTAGTGTAGGTCAGATGTTTGACAATCCCCTTATGGTCTTTGTAGCCCAGACAGTGTATCTCAATCACTGCCCTCCTACTGAGGTTGAGCCTTATTAGGCATTACTCCTGCATCATGATTAGATAACTGACCCTAAGAGAATAATAAGATGAAATTTACACTAACAGATAACCATCACAGTCATTAATGCTAGGCCATGCACCAAAAAAACTATTTCCAGCTGACAAACAGTATGCTTGATGCGGAGTACACCATTCACTTTTCATTCAGCTCCAGCATATTGTCTCCCAAGCATCTCATGATTGCACATGTATACAATTAGCAAAATTCTACCAAGAGTCCATTTTCGGAATAGTAGCACCATGCCCGGAGTAATGGTACAAGTGGTTGAAAAAATGGTATTATCACTTTCTGCCAGCATCATGTTGCCCAGATGTATTTTGTTGTAAAAATAAATGCAGGGTAAAACGTAGACCCTTGGTATCAAATATACTGCTGTCCTTTTCTTGTTTCTAGTAAATGGAGCTTTTAATGTGGTTCTGTTTACAGCTGTGCAGGTTTTCATTTGTCAAATGTCTTTTGTTATTGCAGTCATGTCCTGTGTTGTTTGAATTCACTGAACTCTACATCTGCTCCTACTAATGACAGCCTGAAATTAAGCTAGCCGCGTCAACTAATACTTATGTTTGATTTGGTAAAATGAAAATAGAGCAAACATTTTTTCTTTCCTTGAACACGATCGTGGCGCTATTTCATCTAACATTCCATTCCCAAAGGCCAAGCCTGCTTGTTATTCTTCACTTGTAATAGTGTCTTGGGATTCTATCTCTTTGTACAGCATTAGCACAGCAATTACATCAAACTCTCCAGACAGAAAGCCTTTTGATGTTAGGAAGGTGATGCATGCTAAAATACACTTCTAGAAAAATCAGTCATAAAAGAGCTTTAAAAAAAAAGTATTCCTTCCTCAACTTACAAAAAGAATGAACCATCATTGAGCTCCAGGACAAAAGCAAAAATACCGCAGATGCTGGAAACCTGAAATATAAACAGGATATGCTGAAAACACTCAGTTGGTCAGGCAGCATCTGTGGCAAGAGAAACAGGGTTAACCCCTTCAGGTCGATGCCTTTTCATCAGAACTCTCTGCTTGAACATGCTGAAAACATCTAACATAATACTGGTGAACCTAAGGCAAATGCCATATTGACAAGGCCACACAGAGCAGGCTCTGCAAGGTGCATGACAAAGATGGTGACCACCCACGCCAACAGTTCACTTTTATAATCACAGCATAAGCCAACTCTGGATTTGATCCCATTTGAACCCAGAACATTAGGCAGGGCCTCGGCATCACTACTCCAGTGACATTACCACTACGCCACCGTCTCCCCCCCTGGCTGGGGCATCTGATCCCAGCTTCTCCAGAAACGCACAGCGCACCTGAAAAGGGACTGCTTCTTTGTAGTGCTGGGTTGTCAGAGGAAGGCAAGCCATACCCCTTTGTACGGCACTAGCTGCTATCTTCTGGTAAGCAAAGGGTTCATATATTCCAAAGCTTCTTTTAAAAGCTATGGAAAGAAGATAAGTGTGTAAGTAGCTAGGGTGGCAGCTGGGTACAGTGGCAGCTGGGTAGGTTAGCAGGTGGGTAGAGTGGCAGGGTAGCAACTGGTAGTTGGGTAAATTGGCAGGTGGGTGAGATGGAGGCAGGGTAGCAGGTGGGTGGGATAGTAGGAGGCAGGGTGACAGATATGTAGGGTGGCAGGTGGGTGAGGTGAGTAGGGTGGTAGGTGGGTAAGGTGGCAGTTGGATGAAATGGGTAGGATGGTTGGTGGGTAGGTTGCTAAGTAGGTAACTTGACATGTGTGTAAGGTGACAAGATGGCAGCTGGGTAGGGTGGCAGGTGAGTATGGTGGTACCTGGGAAGGCTGGTTAGGGAGGTAAGTGGGTACGGTGGTAGGTGGGTCAGGGGGTTGCCAAGACAGGTCACGAGGGCCTTTTGGGTTGGAGCTTGTCAGGTTGAGTCGGTGGGGAGTTGGAGGGTTGTGGGGAAATCGGGGGTCGGAGAGTCGGGTGGTGGAGGCTAGTCAGGCCGGGTCGTTGCGGGGTCAGGGGGTAAGTCGGGGGTGGGGGTATCAGTGTGAGAGATGGCAGGTCAGATATAGAGTTACCCAGATGTTAGGTTTTAATCTGTCTATCATTGCCTGGGTAACATTCCAGGCAATAAGCCAGAACTGCCTGAAGTTTCTGACTCTAACTCATAGTTGAAGACATTTTCGGAGAGTCCCGGGGAGCAGCGGAATTATCAATTGATAGTTCGAACTACCAACGCAATTCCCACAGAGTCAGTGCATTGGGACTTCCAATGGATCCGTCACGGATTTTTTGGAGATGGGGCCAATATTTTATTAATGGGAAATAAGACTAAGCTGAATGTCTTACCTGCCAGTGGGGCTTTACCTCCTGCTCCTCCTGGCCCTACAAGAAAAGTAAACGTTTTTACAATTTCAGTTTAAAAAACCTCCAGCCCCTCCTGGCCCCCAATGTTGTTCATTTCTAGGATGGTAATAGTGCGAATCTCACTTCCTGCTGAGTGGAGCTGTTGAATTAAAAAGGGTGGCATTATCAGGACCTGACATGTCCAAGTGAAAAAGGATCCCATCAGCTTTGGGTAGGCATCCTTGACACTTGCTGGATTAAACAGAATAAAATCCCAAATAGTCTACTCCCGGTGGCACTCGGGTGGGTAATAACCCAGGGATTTTAAATGCCAAAACGCCCACTTCACACAAAGCAGAGTTAAAAATCAACCTGTTGCTCCTCATTCGGAACTGGGAATTAAAATGGTAACTCAACGCAAAAATATCATTTACAAAAGAGCAAATAATTTGAAAATTTGCAGATGAATTACTACAAATTATTCAGGACAAAAGGCTATAATGTTTGTCTCTGGATGTATTAAGATTGCAAACAGCTCATCTCAGAGTTGAGCAGAACCATTAAATAGAGGTTGCACGCTGGGCTGAAATATCTGTCTACCACAGCTTATTTGCCATTTTAGACTGATTAAAACAGCTCAGCAGATGCATTAGGCAGATTGTTTAGTATCCGAAATCAGGGCAACGCCAAGGAATAACAGTCAGATTGGGCCAATTTGATGCGAAGCAAAGGTGACATTTATTGATTCATATGGGCTGTAACTTCCACGCTCTCCAGCGTTGGATTTGGGGGGGGTGTACCCCAATGTTGCGCTGGGGAATCCCTGTCTGAAGTTCCCAGGTAAGGGTTTGCATGGCAATTGCCTAGACGTGCAAACTCCCTCTGGACAATTGCCCTGCGCTGGGAACCATCCGAAAATGTGATTTAAATCGCCAACTTCGGGTGGTTCCGCCAGGGTTATACAACAATAGTTACCCAGAAGAAGTTAAAAGAATTAAAACCTATTCTAACTTCTCGTTAACTATTGTAAACACTCAAACTGATCCCCACGGGACTCTCCACACACCCAACTACGGCCCACAAGGATTCCCCCTACACTGCCCCGGGCCTACACCCACCACCCACCCCCCCCACCAACCAATCCAATCACCCCTGTGGGCCCAACCTGACCCCACCGACCTCCAACACTCCCCCCAACCTCTGATCCCCCGCCCCAACCTCTGAACCCCCCACACCCCACCCTCTGACCTTTGACACCCCCACCCTCCGACACGCCCCACCACCCCTCCCCCTCCCACCACCTCGGACCCCCTCCGGCCCACCTCCCCCATCCTCCAATGTCCTCCTGTCCTCCGGTACCCCTGCCCCCAACTGCCAACCCACTCCAACTCCCCTCGAGCCCCAGCATCCCACCCACTCACCCTCTGATCCCCCCACACCCCCCAAATTCTATCCACTTACCTTAGACATTTATCTTCGCCCTGGCCTGTCAATTTAACTGGGCCCCTTAAACGTGCCTGTTTTACTGCAGCTAGAACCATAAGAAAGGGGGCGTAGGCTCCTTGAATCCACCGGAGCTGCACTTCGCTGGGGCCTGCAACCAGCCTTTCGATGCAGGCCCCAAGCAGCTCCGGCGAGCGGAAGCCTGAGCGTAATTTTCATGGGCAGGCAAGTAGATATTTATTCCTTCTAATTCCTGTGGGCCATCTCTTTCTGATGCTGGTCAGAAGTTACGGCCCATAGACTCATAAAATCATAGATTCTAAGCACAATTAGGTCAACCATGGGGTATATTTTAGGTGCCCCCCCCCACCGGCTGTGTCTTGGGTGGGGGGGAAACCGTAAAATAGGGGGGGGTGCCCAGCCCCTTCTTGCCCAGCCCAGAGCTCACCCCCAAAATACAGGGGGTGGGTGGATGCCAAAATCAATCAAGGGCCTACCATACTCAAAGAAGTAAACAAATGTCAATTAGGCTTGTTACCGAGCCAATTGACCCTGATAATACACTGCCCACACCGTAACATGTTTGGCATGGTCAGCCGGACGGGAATGGCAAGAACATTTTTTAACAAAGTTCTTCGATGGGCGGGAAGGAGGTAGGGGTTCCATCTTCGGGGGCTGCCCTTTGCTGATCATTGGGCAGCAACCACCCCCCCCCCCACCCCCCACCCCCCACCCCAACCCTTACGATTGAACCTTCCCCCACCTTCCTTCCTCCCCACCCTCACGTTAAGTACCCACCCATCCTTGGCCTGCCCAAGATGCTGGACTTGACTGCTTCGGAGGCTCATGGGCCTCCTTTCCTTCTTCTCCCGCAGTCCCAGCAGCGGCCGCTAACACACGCTTGGCGTGGCTGTGACTGATGGAGCTGCCGACCAATCAGATTGGCTGGCAGCTCCAAAGAGTGGGACTCCCTCCCCAGTGGAAGGGGCGGAAGTCCCACTAGGGCCCTCATTTAGCTGCCCTGCAGTGCTTCCTGGCTGCTGGGTGGGTTGACGTGGGGCATGTAGGCCCCATGCCGATTTTGCTTCAGTGGGGTGGGTGAGAGCCATTTCTCCCCCCTGTATTTTTCAGCCCCATGACCTTTCCAACATCAGCGATCAGCAGTGCTGCAGCTTCCTGTATAGTTATTTATACCAGTGATAAGGATACCAAAAGCTGCTAAGTATTTGCGGTCGTCTCTCCAAAAAAAAAATGAAGAAACCTCCATTGCCTTCTAATAAAGCCACAATGTTTTTGAGTTGTATTTTCAATCCCATTGTAATCCCCTGTGGCAGGTTGGAGTTTACAGCGGGCCTGCGATGTTTAGCTGTTATCCTAACGCTTTCTTTTGACGGTCACTTGCTCAAGTGCTCTCTGTTATTCCAGGTATTTGTAGCTGCTTCTGAATTGTTGATGCCAATTCCAGTTCCGCTTATGCTGTAGGTTCCAGGCCACAATTCTAATGCTTGCCTTCCCTTTCTCAGATGCAGTTTATTCTGTCACGTTGACATTGAGAACCAGGTAACAGAAGCTTCAACACATCTCCCAGGCAAAAACCCAAACTGGTACACTTATTGAAGAAAGTGTAGTTAATGTTATGAAGATGTGCTTTTTGAAAAATTAATTTGTATTGTTATCTGTTGGATATATATATATGTACGTATATATATATAACTTTTTGAAAAGAACGTTTTGTGCTGAATAAAGGACACTAGTCTACAGCAGCTAAAGTTGCATTTGTGAAGGACAGAAGCTATTTAATGGAGACACAGGCCTTGAGCTTCCATGGAGTGGCAGTCAGAGTCAGATAGTCGGGTGGTGGGGGTGTGTGGGGGGAAGGGGTAGTGGGGGGAAGGGCTAGTGGGGGGTAGGTGGGGGGTCTTGTGATGTGTCAGGAGAATGTTCAGTACTAGAGTTACTCAAAGGTTAGAAGTGGTTTTAATTCTTCTAACTTTTGCTGTGGAGCCACTACTCCTAGACAGTCAAAACCATCAGAAGTTTGCGATTTAACTCACATTTACGGATGGTTCCCATTGCAGGGCAATTGCCCAACAGAATTTGAATTTACCGGGCAATTGCCATGCAATCCTTACATGGGGATTTCTGATAGGGGGGGCAGTGGTTCCCCAGTATATCTTTAGGCTACACCCCAGGTAGGATGCCCCCAGGGAATGGAAGTTATGGGCCTCAAAGTCTACGGAGCTCTCAGAGGTAACGGCTAAGTTAAGACCCAGATTGAAACCAGGGAGAGGTCATGTGACACAATTTTGGGTGTAAAATATATTTTATTTGAATTAACAGACAGAGACTGCCATAGAGACAATAGGGGCAACGACCTTAGCCCCAGACCTCCCACCTCTCTGAACCCCCTTACAACAAACCTGAGCCCCTTTTGTGGTTTGAAAACCCACCAGAAGACCTCATTTCTGCAAACTGAGAGTTCTTAAAGAATCAGCCAGCCACAACTGCACAGCGACTGCTTCAGTGAGTATCCAAAGTAACAGCAGTCACCACGGAAAGTGACAGTCTCGCTGTGAACAAGCATTCGGAGAATCTGTGAATCATTTTTCTGACTTTACCCTTTTTGTTAGTTGGCCAAGTGTTAACATCTGACACACTGTAAAGTTTTATTACTTTTGAGCATGCCTGGGGAAGTCGTGTGTGTGTTTTTGCATTAGTGGGAAGTTGGACGTATTTATACATTATAAACATTTTGTTAATAATTTCTGTATCTTTACCTGACTGAGTTTTAGTCATGAAACTAACTCCTTACTTGTTAACTCAAGGAAACTGGCAGACTTAATCCTTACACCGAGCTATAAACAGTTAAGTACATACTGAATTGGCAATATCACATCTTCTTTTAAAATTCAAACTCAGTTATAACCAACCCAGGAGTGGAACAAAGAGAGGAGTCAGCTCACCTCTCCTAACGTGGTTGTGACATTAATAATAAGCAGAATCATTGATAAGAAGCAGCAAATGCAACAGCACTTCAACTTCCTTCCATTCCTCTGACTGTCTTTCTCACTGCACAGGATCTTCTGGAAATTTCCTTATACACCCGACTTATCCCATCTCTTCACTGGGGATGAAGTAGCCTCAACTCCCCAAACCCAGTCTTTCAAGATTGTGACAAATTGGTTATGGTCCATTTTCGAATTCTTTAAGTGAAGACGTGCGTAGAGCATTCACCCGAACAATGAGGTGCAAGGCTGGCCCAAAATTGGGCATAAGGCCTCGCTTCAATGGTTTAAAGGTGCCGCCAACATCTGTTGTGCCTCCAGAGGCAGCTCACCGAGAAGAATTAGATGAGTTGTGGGTTGGTAACCTTGCCGGCTGCACTGCTTAGATAAGTCTCGAAGTTTCTCAGAGAGGACCTAAAACAGAGGTTAGGCCCCTCAATAGCATAGGCAAGGGATTAACATGGCTGTCCTCGATGCTTGAAAATAAACCAAGGCCAATATGGTTCCAGGCACTTCTTCCTTGGACAGAGGCCCGAACAATCCCCATCCACCACCATTCTCCTCCGTCTGGCTGAACTTGTTCTCACACTGAACAATTTCTCCTTAAACTTGTCTCACTTCCTCCAAATAAAAGGTGTGGCTATGGGTACCCGCATGGGCCCCAGTTATGCCTGTCTCTTTATGGGGTATGTGGAACATTCCTTGTACCAGTCCTACTCAGGCCCCTTCCCACAACTCTTTTTTCAGGACATCGATGACTGTTTCGGTGCCGCTTCATGTTCTCATCTGGACCTGGGAAAATTTATCAGTTTTGCTTCTAATTTCCACCCCACTATTACCTTCGCATGGTCCATCCCCGACACTTCCCTTCCCTTCCTTGACCTCTCTGTCTCGATTTCTGGTGATAGTCTGTCCACCAATATCCATTACAAGCCTACCGACTCCCACAGATACCTCGATTACAGCTCCTCACACCCCGCTTCCTGTAAGGACTCCATCCCATTCTCTCAGCTCCTTCGCCTCCATCGCATCTGTTCCGATGATGTCACTTTCCAAAGTGGCGCTTCTGAAATGTCTTTCTTCTTAACCAAGGTTACCCACCCACCCCCCACGGTCGTTGACAGGGCCCTCAACCATGTCGGGCCCATCTCCCGCGTCTCTGCCCTCACGCCTTCCTCTCCTGCCCAGAACCCCCTTGTCCTCACTTTTCACCCCACCGGCCTCCACATTCAAAGGACCATCTTCCGCCATTTCCACCAACTCCAGCATAATGCCACCACCAAACACATCTTCCCCTCACCCCCCCGGCGGCATTCCGCAGAGATGTTCCCTCCAGGACACCCTAGCCCACTCCTCCATCACCCCCTACACCTCAACCCCCTCCCAAGGCACCTTCGCATGCAATCCGCAGAAGGTGCAACACCTGCCCCTTTACCTCCTCCCTCCTCATCATCCAAAGCCCCAAACACTCCTTTCAGGTGAAGCAGCACTTCACTTGCACCTCCTTCAATTTAGTCTACTGCATTCGCTGCTCCTAATGCAGTCTCCTCTACATTGGGGAGACCAAACGCAGACTGAGTGACCACTTTGCAGAACACCTTCATTCTGTCTGCAAGCATGACCCAGACTTCCCTGTCGCTTGCCATTTCAACACTCCACCCTGCTCTCATACCCACATGTCAGTCCTTGGCCTGCTGCATTGTTCCAGTGAAGCTCAACACAAACTGGAGGAACAGCACCTCATCTTCTGACTAGGCACTTTACAGCCTTCCGGACTGAATATTGAATTCAACAACTTCAGGTCATGAACTATTTCCTCCATCCTCAACCCTTTTTTCTACATTCATTTTTACTTTTTATCCACTTATTTTTGTTTTTATTCATTTATCCATGGTCTTATCCCCTTTTTTAAATCCCCCCATCCCAATTTCTATCTTATATTTTCCCACCACAGCCCACTCCCCCCACCCCATCCCCTACAGGGCCACCTGTAACTTGTTCCATGTTGTTTTTTTTTCAGAGTGCTGGCCCTTGTTCTGCAATTATCACATTCTGCTTTCTTACCTTTGCCACTATCAACACCTTCTTTATCCCTTACCACTACAACTAACAACTCCTTTGTCCTTCAGTTCATGACATCTTTATCAATCCCTCCTTTGTTCCCACCTATCGCTGGCCTTCTATCCAGCTTCACCTGCTCCAACCCACTTAAACAGTATAAATTTCATCACATTTCCACTTCTCTTCAGCTCTGAAGAAGGGTCGTATGGACTTGAAACATTAGCTCTGCTTCTCTCTCCACAGATGCTACTAGACCTGTGGAGTTTTTCCAGCATTTTCTGTTTTTGTTTCAGATTTCCAGCATCCGCCATTTCCTCCAACTCCAGCATGATGCCACCACTGAACACGTCTTCCCCTCACCCCACCCGGTAGCATTCCGCAGGGATAGTTCCCTCCAGGACACCCTGGCCCACTCCTCCATCACGGTGTCAAGTGCTTTTCAGGCATCCTTGGGATCGAGGACTATTCCTAGAGGAATTGGTCATTCTAGCCTCCCATAAGAAAATAAAGGCAATGGTGACACATTTCTACCCTAATAAATTCAGTACAAACTCTTTTCTTGACCAGGAATTTTGTAAGGTATCTGTCACAGTTCGTAATGCTATGAAAATCTATGCCTCTTAGAGAAGTTCTGAGTAAGAGCAGAGGAATCATAAAAAACATAGGAATGGCCCTGCTTGACAGCCCATTAACTAAATTTAGTTACTATTTCAGTCATTCATCTCCAATTAATTTGTATCTTGCAACATTTCATGGCAATTTCTAATAAATACCAATCTTGCAGGTCTTGTTAATGTTAACCCTGTCAGTTGCTGTATGAATTTAGAAAACTACATTTGTATGTAGATGCATGTTTTTGTGGACCAACAAGACATTCCCTGATGGACAATACACATTCCACGTGAACTAATTTTCATACGGGATTCAGAACCAATTATATTATGATGCAATGTATACCATGAAGAACAGTGATGCTTATTCCTACTTATTACTTAAAGACAGCTCAACATGCGAGCTCTTGAAAGCAAAAATAACAAATATAATAATGCAGCCAGACCAGTTTCAAAAGTAATATTTCCCAACTGATGTGAAAACAAAGTAAAAACATTATGAAGCCAAATAAATAGACTGCCAAGAAAGAGCCATAAACAAGATAAAAAGCAGTTGAAGGAATAGAAAAACATTACAAGCAGTTGGATAAATTGAAACAAATGCATTCAGCTTCATTCACATTCAGAAACTGAACACAGTCTAGGAAAACAGATTGAAAACTAGCTCTAAAACTAACACTTCCCTTCTCAAATGACAAAATATATCATAGCAACGATTGTTGGAACTCTATAATGCCACTCATGCAGATGTTAGAATCGTATAAACACAGTTTCAATATGTTATACAACCAGCTGCAGTGCAACGTCACAGCTTCATTTCTCCAGCACTCACTCTGTCTCAGGGGTCTAAACAATACATTCTCCCAATCACATTTAATCACAGTTTTCTTTCACATATCAACAGCCACGGGGGTGGTTCAGCTCTGTTGGGAGTTCTGCAAACTGGCAGAATTGATTTTCGCCCTTGCTGTTTCCCAAATGGTGATTAACATGTCACCTTGGCTACCAATTGCAAAGTGAAGGCTGCGCCTTCTCACAGGGAGGGAGGTGGAAACCTGAGGGAGAATCCGTGTGGCTCATTAGAAAGAAGGCCTTGTGCAGGTTGCCTACATTCCCGCTAGCTAAGAAACTGTGGCCATGCAAATTTCATTAGAATTCACAAAGCAGAAGGGATAATAAAAATATCCCTCAAGAAACAGAATACCCAAACATGGTAAAACAAAGGCACTTACTTTGCAATTGTATACAAATACAACGACATAGCCAAGGAAAGCAAACAGCAAGCTCAAAATACTTCTGCAAAGTCAACCAATAAGTATTATAGCACATGCCAAAAATGAAACATCTTTCGGGAAAATGTGCGCCCCTGAGAACCTTGTATTCCAGCTTGTGCCAATGCAAATAGGTGTTGCTTTATATTTTTACAGGTAGCTGATGTAAAGCCAAAGTCCATCAAGTGGTTAAAAATAGAGGAGTCGAAGTAACAGGAAATATTTTCAGCTCATGTATAAGGTACAACAAAACACAATGAGAAAATCAACGACAATATTTGCACTCGGAATAATTGAAAAGGTGACAGACAGGGTGGCTCATTTGGTCAAATGTGTGGTGCTGTATAGCTTTGAACATACCATGCAGGAAATTTATAGATTTGATTCCTGGTGGTATACTGGTCAAATATTTTATACTTGCTGAAAGTGTGAGACCACATTTGAGATTTCAACATCTGTACATTGTTTTTGTATTCGTTCAAAATTGTAAGGGCATATTTTACAAATTCACTCTCCATCTTGGAGCTTTGCCCACCAGTAGCGAATATGATTCAGAGGCAAAAGCCCCCTTGAGGCTTTCTGTCCATTAAAACAAATGGATGGTAGATTGTGCACCTTAATTTCCAATCTGTGCTCCTGGCAAGCGATGATTTTGCCTCACAATGGAACTTACATTTGTAAAATATGCCCCAAACCTTTCTGGAAATTTTAAGTTGTTCCACCTTAAGATGCAGATGTACTTACAATTCAATACAATCCAATTCAATGCAAAGCACCTTAGGGCGCTCTTTAGAGCCAAAGTGCCAATATAACTTAGAAATTAGATCCAGATGAATTCTTCAGCATATCTAGAGCCAAGCAACAACCATGACTTGTATTTATATAGTGACTTCAAAGTAGTAAAACATTCCATAGAGCATAATAAGATAAAAATTGATATCAAGGCTGAGGAGACAGTTGGACAAGTCACCAAAATCTTGGTCAAAGTAGTGGATATAAAGGAGTGTATTAAAGGAAGTACAAGAGATGGAGAGGCTTAGAGATCAAGGAAGGGAATTTCCAGAGTTTATGGTCTAGACAGCTGAATTAAGGCCACCGAAGGTGGGTTGGATATGCGAGTGTGGAAAGAACACAGGGTACTCAGAGGATTCTAGGGCTGTAGCAGAGAAAAAGAGAGATGATGCAAAGGAGGGATTTGAACACCAAGATTAAAGTTTTAAAGTCGAGACATTGCTGGACCAGGGAACCTTCTCCTCCGTCGCATCTGTTCTGATGATGCCTCTTTCCAAAACAGTTCTTCTGACATGCCTTCCTTCTTTCTTAACCGAGGTTTTCCACCCACGGTGGTTGACAGGGCCCTCAACCATGTCTGGCCCATCTCCTGCACATCCGCCCTCACACCTTCCTTTCCCTCCCAGAATCATGATAGGGTCCACCTTGTCCTCACTTATCACCACAACAGCCTCCGTGTTCAAAGGATCATCCTCCGTCAGTTCTGCCAGCTCCAGCATGATGCCACCAGCAAACACATCTTCCCTTCATCCCGCCCTGGCGGCATTCCGTAGGGACCGTTCACTCTGGGATACCCTGGTCCACTCCTCCATCACCCCCTACACCTCAAACTCCTTCCACGGCTCCATCCCATGCAACTGCAGAAGGTGCAACACCTGCCCCTTTACTTCCCCTCTCCTCACCGTCCAAGGGCCCAAACACTTTCAAGTGATGCAGAATTTCACTTGCACTTCCCTCAATTTAGTCTACTGCATTCGCTGCTCCCAATGTGGTCTCCTCTACATTGGAGAGACCAAACGCAGACTGGGTGACCGCTTTGTGGAACACCTTTAGTCTGTCCGCAAACATAACCCAGATCTTTCTGTCGCTTGCCAATTCAACACTCCACCCTGCTCTCTTGCCCACATGTCCGTCCTTGGCCTGCTGCAATGTTCCAGTGAAGCTCAACACAAACTGGAGGAACAGCACCTCATCTTCCGACTAGGCACTTTACCGCCTTCCGGACTGAATATTGAGTTCAACAACTTCAGATCCTGAACTATTTCTTCCATCCTCACCCACTTGTTGATCCCATTCTTTCTAATAATTATTATATATTTTTAAATTTTTTTTTATTTTCCCACCTATTTCTATTATTATTTTAAAAATGTATTTCCGTCCATTGTTTTATCTCCACCTTTCAGCCCATTTCAATCCCTTCCCCATCACCCCACCCTCACTAGGGCCATCTGTCACTTGCTCATCCTGCTTTCTACCCTTAACGTCACCATTGCCACCTCCTTTAGCTAATATCATTACCGTCAACACCCCTTTGACCTTTTGTTTATGACATCTTTGGCAAGCTCTTCTTTGCCTCCACCTATCACTGGCCCTCTATCCAGCTCCACCTGTCCCACCCCCCTTAAACAGCTTATATTTCACCACATTTTTATTCCTCTTTAGTTCTGATGAAGAGTCATATGGACTTGAAACATTAACTCTGTCTTCCTCTCCACAGATGCGGTCAGATCTGCTGAGTTTTTCCAGCAATTTTTGTTTTTAGCTCAGTTTAGCTCAGTTGGCTAGATAGCTAGCATGTGGTTCAGAATAACACCAGCAGCATAAGATTCAATCCCTGTTCTGGCTGAAGAAAATATGGAGCCTGCCTCCTCACCTTGCCACATAATAGTTCAGTGACCCTAAATGATTGAAGATGCTATCTGTGGAAGAAGAAGGAGATTGATGGAGCTGATATTGTGCATTGTGTGACCACTTTCAGACACCCAACTCATATCACTTTGAGGTCACACGTACAGCAGTGTAACTTTAGCGTAGGATTGAGCTCTGAAGAAGCGTCATACGGACCTGAAACATTAACTCTGTTTTTCTCTCCGCATAGGCTGTTAGACCTGTTGAGTTTTTCCAGTAGTTTCTGTTTTTGTTTCAGATTTCCAACATGTGCAGTATTTTGCTTTTAACATTTCAATGTGTTTGGGTAGTACTTTGCACCACCTCGAACTTTCCAAAGCGTCTGCATACATTCTAATGCTGGGAGAAAGTTATTGCCTGCACTTGCTTTTTGAACATTAAAATCTAGCTGGTTGCAAGTGTAACTTCACATGTGTGCTTTGCTATATTAATAAAGCTTCTTTGTGGCTGAGCCTGAATGTCATGCAATGATGATGTATCGTCACTATTATAGTCTCTAACTCATGCTCCATGGATATTAGTTTCAATCATACAAGTGCAGCCTTAATTATCCTTTTAACAGAAAAATTGAACAAATGGAAATGCAGGTGGCTTCTTCTAATAAGTGTGTTCACAACATTTTAGGACCAGTGGTGTTTAAACAAACATGCCACGCTCGGCTCAGTTTTGTTACTTCCCGTTCTGGATCAGGCACTTTTCAGACGTTTAAGACCATCAGTGACAGTGATTGTAAAATAATTTTATGACTCTGTTCCAAAGCACTTCCCTCCACTCTTGGCTCTGATGATTAATACATTGAGTGATAAGTCTTAGAACAGAAATATAAGTTAAACATGTGTGAACTAGGCTTGCTATGAAATGTGTACAGCATGACAATTCTTACCTGCCCTATTGGGCAGGATCTTTAGGTCAGCGAGCGGGGGGGAGCGGGGTCCACTTGCCAACATGCAAAATGACACGGGATGATGTCAGGCAGAGCTCCCCATGTCACTCCGCGTCATTTCAATTTTCAGGTCGGTGGGGGCCCAGCCGAATCAGCTGTGCGCCCTCCAACCTATTGAGGTCATTGACATAGTACTTAACATAATTAATGGACCTGCACGTCCAACCTTAAGGTTGGCGGGCAGGCCAGGAGCCCTCGCAGGGTTAAGAAAAAGCATGAAACCTCATCCACGGGCGGGTTGAGGTTTCATGAGGGGCTTTTAAATTTTTAATAAAGGTTTCACTGAAACTGATGGACATGTCCAAACTCATGTGGCAGTGTCATGAGGGGACATGTCAGGGAAATTTTGCGTTTGTTTCTGTAACATTTTAAAATTTGGAGCCAATCTCCCTGAGGCAGCACTTAGCTTCAGGAAGATCAGTGCACTCTTTCACACGCATGCGTGAAAGAGTGCAGCCCCCAAATGAGGGAAGGCCCCCCCTCCAACCCCGGCCTGCACAGGGAGTGCATCGCGCTTCCTGGCGGATGTCACGCTGGGTGGGCCTTAAATGGCCCACCCACGTAAAATGGCGGCGTGCCCCCCAATCGGGGGCGCTTATCGGAGGTGCGCCTGCCTGCGCCTGCTCCTGCACTTGCCCCCGACAGGGGGAAAATTCTTCCCATTATGTATTTCATGGTGTATACTACAGTCCACCAAATAGTCATAGTAGGTAGAGAAGTAAATTTAATTGGCAAATTTCAGAAAGGTGCAAGAACTATAGAATGCTGCTAATGAGAGACTTCAATTATCCCAATATAGACTCAGAAAATAACCAAGGATCACGATGGGGAGGAATTCCTTAAATGAGAACTTTGCTGATCGACATTTTTCCAGCACAATGAAGTAAGAAACTTGTTGGTTCTTAAGAAATGAAGTCTGACAAGTGGTGCACGTTTCAGTGGAGGTGCATTTAGTGAATATCATTGGGTTTAGAGTAGTTATGGAAAAGGGCTGGGAGAAAATCAAATGTGAAAGCACTCAGCTGGTGGGAGGATTAACTTCAGTGAGTTGAAAGATTATATGGTTCTCGTTTTGGAATCAAAGATAGGGACGGAGCAAACACGAAGGAGCAATTGAAGACTTTCAAAAAGGAAATGGTTCAGGTACAAAGTGGTCACATTCTCATGAGGGAGAAAAGGAGGGCAGGAAGAGTTAGAGTGCCCTGCATGATGAAAAATATAGAGGTTAAAATGAAATGGAAAAGGGAGGCTAATGATAAATGTCTTTTATAATGATACAAATATTAAATTAGTAGTCAAAGGAAGTAAGGGCTAGTTACTAAATTAGGTCTTACGGAGACAGTGGGCACAACTAAAGTGCGAAATGAAGACTTTGCAACTGCCTTCACTATATAAGAGGATGCTGCCAATGTCACATTAAGGGGGGAGCTAGTAGAGAAACGGGATAGGATAAAAGCAGATAAAGAGAAGGTGCTTTGAAGATTGACGGCCCCAACATGTAAAAGTCACGTGATCAGGGTGAGATGCACCTTAAGTTGCTGAGGGAAGCAAGGATGGAGATAGTTACAGGTTCCAATCACAATCTTTCAATCCTCCTTAGATATGGGGGTGGTATCAGAGGGCTGGAGGATTCCAAAAGTTATATGATATTTAGTCAGAGGCAAAATTAATTATCACTGGGAAAAACATAGGTTAATAATTGGCAGCCAACACTGATTTGTTAAAGGAAAATCATGCTTGATTACCGGGTAAATAAGGAGAAACTGTTTCTATTGCAGAAAAGGGCAGTACCAGGGAACACAGGTTTAAGGTAATTTGCAAAAGAACCAGAAGCAAGAAAAGGAGAACTTCTTTTCACAGCGATTTGTCATGACCAGATTCAACACAGATAAGTTCATTCTGATCACATCCTTGTATCACTCTCCATCCTCATCCCCCTTCCACACTTCAACCCAACCTCCTTCTGCATCATCCCTTGGAATAAACTAGCCCCAATTCACTTCCAATTGCACTTTCAGAACCCCAACTGCCTAGCCTTTGTCCCTCGATTCACTACAACATTTCTACAGTTACTGAGTTGCTTAACAGTACCTTCACCTTCCCCTGTGATGTCCCAGTCCCCAAGAAAACCATGAGACTCTCTCAGGCTGGCCGTTCCCCCTTGTACTGCCCTCATCTCTACCCCTTTAAGTTCAAGGATAGACTTGAAAGGATAGGGCAAACAATTGGTTTAGCCACCTAGGCTGCCAGATTTGGCTGGACCACATAAAGCACTATTGGTTCCTGTGCTCGTCTGCTAAACCATTCTCTATTCCAGGATCATCCAGGAATGCAAGGGTAATCCCTGGCTTCTTTTCTCTACTGTAAACTATCTTCTTTAACCCCCTTCCCTGTCTCTTCTGCCCTTGTCTCCAACAATACGTGCAAGGAGCTCATGGGTTTCTTTGTCACTAAGATCAAGACTAAGATCAATTGATGTTTTATTCTAAAATAAAAACAGAAAATGTTGGAAAAACTCAGCAGGTCTGGCAACATCTGTGGAGAGTGAAACAGAGTTATTGTTTCAAAACCAAATAACTCTTCTTCAGATGTTTTACTTCGTAAGGTAAAGGTAGGGGAGTACGATTAATTGGAGAACAAGCAAGTTAAGCCAAATAGCATATTTCAGTGCTGTACTTATCATTCTATGATTCTATGGTGAACTGTCCCAGTGCTTGCGTCACTCAATATCTTACATATTCGATTTAGCAATGATGCACGCAATGGTGGGCAGTCTGTATTCTGGCAGTTTCACAACTGAATTGAGAGAACTGGCTGGAGTGCTTAACTGAAGTCTAATGAAAGTATCATTGCAGCTCCTAATTTAAGACAATCTCACACAAATTGACCTTGCCTCTAAGTTACCAATGTGGTTCAACTGCTGACTCCATTAGAACTATTCACCCCTATAAAATAAGTGATGCTTGGATTCGATATTCTAGTCTTTGGGCATTTCCTTCTTAAAGGTATATTTCGCCACAGGGTCTGAAGCTGAAATTTTTACTTGCTTTTAGTCACCTTTATTTAAATGACTTTCTCTAGGATTTTAGCATTCCCTTTGCATCACAAATGTCTTGTTTCTACAACAGTTTTGCTGACAATAGTAGCAAAAATGCATAATGAAGGAATTCCTTTGGGTTAGGCACAACATTATCTTCTAGTTTTGGGAAAACAAGAGACTTTTGTGGAGGAAAGAAATGGACCCCACTTGCCTTCACCGACTACAGCCCACACATACTTCAACTGCATATGTAAGAAGAGACCTGCCTTTGCCATCTACTCTTAATGGCGGGGGAAAGCCACTAAGTTGGAGGTCCTGTGGTGCAGTGGGTAGTTCCCCTGCTTCTGAGCCAGAAGCACTGGGTTCAGGTCCCATTCCAGGACTCAATGGCCAAGAAAGTGCATTCATAATGCAGCCATGAAGATTGACTATAAACTTGATTTTCCTTCCAACATGCAAAAGTGGCAGGTGGTATGAGCAGGAGAGTTTCCTGGTCAGCCAGGTGATGGAAAGAAAATTGGACCCTTTGCCATACTATCCATAGCTCTGGACTACAACCTGCATGGAAAAGTGTATGTTGCCACAGCAACTTGGGGCAGAATTTTCTGTTCGATGTGCAAGGGGTGTGCATCCCGACATCACACGCGGGCAGCGATTGGCTCTGTGCCTGCCCGTGTCCAATCCCAACCGGCCCACCCGATGGGGAGAAAATTCTCTCCCCGGACTCCTTTGGAGGCCAGTTGGCTGGACCACTGGTGTGGGACAGATTGGTGCTAACAGCATAGGGTTTAATCATTGGGCAGAATTTTACAGCCCTGTTTCGGTGGGGATGGAGCCATAAGATGCGGCGAGACATTCTAACCCCCATTGACTTCAGCGTGAACGTAAAATCCCACTGCCGTAAAATTCTGCCCATTGTTTCTGCTCAGGTGTATTCTAGACCTGCCTCTTTGTTCAGCCCGTGGTGGATATTGCAGTGCTCTGGGTCAGACCTCCTTTTGGGCAGAGAATTTAAGAAGTCACTAAGTTACATCATTTCCTCAAAGCCTAATACAATGGCATCATACAGTGGACCTAAGATCTCTGTTACAACTCTGCCATGAATACGTATCATCCTCACCCCAGGTGTGGTTCTTCTCATACGAAGTCTCAGGACTAAAGTGAAACAAATTGAAAGAGAAACCTTGTGCAATTAGTTTGCTTGATGTTAATGATGTTAATTTTCTTTTCACTGTGTTTTCCCTTCATGACATTATCTTCTCCTATCTAATATAATGCTTCTATATCAGTGAAAAGAATCCATATGGCAGCAACCAGCTACATTATTATACATGACATGAGTGAAATCCATTTGAGGCAGGAAATCTGCCAATATAATTGCTGTATGATTTAGAAAGAGGTGTCTGTGACAGTCAATGGAAGACAAAGCCATTCCTTGCAACATAGACAGAGGCATAATAACATGACACAAGATGATAAAATTAAGTGACCAGTCAGCTGTGAAGGACTAAGAGCTTGCATTATATATTTTTATAAAATATATATAGATGCCTTCATGGCTGTTTCTAAAAAAAATTTAAAAACTGAATAAAGGCCCTTAAAATGTTTATATCGATGTCTGTCTTGACCCCCAAACAAAAGGAGCTGCCTGGCAGTTTTGGACAAACTCGCACATCTTTATCTTTGGGGAGTCTCTAATGACCCCCTGTGGACTGCACAGGCCAAATTCAAAAAGAGCTATACAATAGCCACCTGCATTTCATAACACAGGTTGGCCAACAGGAGGCTGCTCATCTGCTAAGACAAAGGCCCTGCAACCTTCCTTTCAACTCTTAATGGCTGAGACATTTAATAATCTCGGTGACCCAGAGGAGAGATACACATCCTTTGTCAAAGACAGTGTGGAGAGGTGTGTCATGTGAAATGGGCCTGTGGATTGTGGAACAAGCAATATTACCTTGCTGAACTATATAGCTCAGTCTGCTGTTTACCATCTGATTGGCAGCCTCCCAGAAAAGGAGCTTTGTCAAGGTTGCACACCTGGCCCCATCTACGCTGCTTCTGCTGGAACTTCTGTACCATTGCCTACAAGACTGATTCATCTCAGTGTGCCTATTTCATCTTGTGAAGTCAACACTACTGGAAAAGTGAATTCCATAACATTGTTTTTTGGCTCATCGGCCTCAGTGAAGGAATACCTCATTGGACTTTGATTCTGGGCTCTGAAACCACATGAGCTAATAATTATTTTCTCTATGGTCCTTGCACTGTAAACCTTTCTTTTCTCTATCCCTCTCTTTATTGTCTGAGTGTAGAGGTGACGGTGCAACCCTCCTCCTGAATTTTGAGTATGTGCGAATAAGCTAACCCTTTGAGTTCATCCTATCTCAAGTTTGCTGCATGGTTATTATCAGGAAATTGGATCACACCAAACCTGAGGGGTTGGGAAAAAAAACATTGTTTATAAAGAGGGAAACAAATCAAAACACCTTTCTGTGTATGCATGGGCAGTAAAAGGAGAGGTTAGTGCTGTTTAAATTAACCCCCCTCCCATCCGGAACTCAAATCTGGGATCACCCATTTGAATTTGATCAGAATCCAAGTTAAGATGTGAGCCAAATCTGATATAAAACAGCCAATTGCAAACCAAAAGGAAAAACCCGATGGCTGGAACAAATTTTTAAAACGCAAGTTACTTACCATAGCAAATACCTTTTCCCTAACACTAAGAAAATGGCAACTTTTAATGCCAAGATGTGGGTCAAGTAAGGAGATCTGAATGGTGAAACATTAGCACCCCTTAGCACAGAGCAACTGAAAGCTGTAGATCGGGACGTACAGTTAAAATTACCCAGTAAAGTGGAGAGAAGCAACTCATCCAATTGTTGGCAGAACATTTGGATCTCACATATCCGACAGAGCAGGTAGATGAAGAGTCCAACCATGACTCTGAATGCCCTTCCTTAGCCAAATTCAAGCTGGAAAAGCTCAGAATACAGATAGAATTTAAGGAGAGGCTCAGGAGAGGGAAATGGAAAGGGAAAGAGAATTCCCACTCCAAAATTTGGAAATGGAGCTAACAGCTCGAAGGGAATGAGAGACCAGGCAGCTGGAAGCTGCAAGGGAAAATCTGTCTCTACCCAGTAGCACTCCATATCTCCCTAATCTAGAACTGCTCTCTGAGGTCCTCAAGTATGTTAGATTCATTCCCAAATTCAAATGAAGTGATGTGGAGTCATTTTTTGCCACTTTTGAGAAAGTAACAGGACAGCTACCATGGCCAACAGATATCTGGACTTTTAAATTCCTGGGCAGCTGTCAGGGAGAGCACAAGAGGTCTACTCCATGCTGACTCCTGATGTGCCCATGAATTATGAGCAGACCAAGGCTGTCATCCTAAGTGCCTATGAGTTAGTCCTAGAGGCATACCGCCAGCAATCCTGGAACGCTCTTAAGAAACCCACACAAACCTACCTTGAGTTCAAACGGCTGAAGCAAATCACGTTTGACTGATGGGGTAAGGTACCTAGGAGTCCCACGCACCTATGAGGGATTGAGGGAGTTGGTATTCTTGGAGAAATTCGAGAATTGCTTACCCTGCAACATGCGGATGCACTTAGGGGAGCGGAGAACCCTCAGAGCCAGGGATACAGCAGTCACAGCGGACAGCTAGGATCTCACCCATAGGCCTGGAAACTCAGGCCGACCCCTTCCAAATCATTCCCACGGGCATTAGAAAGATAAGCAAGGTGAGCTAGATAGGAAAGGCCCCCCACCCAGAAAAGAAAACAAAAAGGAAGTGCTAAAAGCCTCCCTGCAGCCTGAAAGAAGAACACTCGGAAACCAGCTTGTTCCCGTTGTAATAAAATAGGCCATTCCAGGAGTGCTGGAGATTGCGAGGAAAGCTTCCAGGTCTAATAGGGCTCCATATGAGTCGCCCCCAGAAGGACACCCCAATGGGTAGTGCAGCAGAGCGAGCAGGAACTCACTATAGAAACCTACCCCCTGGATGGCATGGCACCCCGTGTGTCTGAACCAGACAAACTCCCAGATTTTCAGGAACAACATCACCCCATCCATCCCAAAACGTGAGCAGGTCCGTTGTACTGTTCCGGGACATAGGGGCCACTCAATCCTTAATGTTGGAGGAAAAGCTAAACCTAACCCCCGGGTCCTCCCTGAAGGGCAAAGCTCTGATCAGTGGAGTGGGAGGAGGATCTGTGTTTACCCCTCCTCCATAGGGCCCACCTAGAGTGTGATCTTGTCTCAGGCCCTGTCACGGTAGGAATTGTCCCTGATCAGTAGCAGTAGCAAGAATCGATTTCCTCCTTGGGAACAATCTGGCTGGCAGCAAAGTATTAGCCAGCAAAAGAAAGGACACCAACATCAGACAGAGAAATCTGCAGGACTGCAGAAGGATGGGGAATATTTGGAGGCCCCAAAGCATGAAAGAAAACCTATAATCATAGAGCAAGAGCTGTTTGAACGTATCCAGCCAAATTCAGGCCAGTAAAGTTACAAGGGGTCCAGGAAGGGCCAATAGAACTTAAAACAGACTCACAGAATATTCAAGAATTAAACAGGGATGAGAGAAGTCCCACAGCAGGGAAAGAGATCGTGAGGTTGATGCCTCACTTAGTTAAAAAGCCACAGGGAGGTACAGTGAGAGCTGACCATCCACCAGAGGGCAATAGTGCTCCAAAAGTCATGCAGCCTATCACCCAACCGACCAGCAGAGAGATTCCAACCAGATTGGATCCCATACCTATCCACCTTTGTTCGGAATCGCAAGGCAAACTGATAGGGCTCCTTACAGCCTTTAGAATGATCATTAACAACCCACCAGGATACAGCCGTATCCAGTATGGGGGCAGGAGGGACCCCTTGCAGAAGGCAGACTTTCTATCATCCAGGCTCAGAAAAGCTGACCCAAGTTCAGGAGCAGATTGTCCACCTGTAGCCATGCCAACCCATAGCACCTAGCAACAGTAACCGGAACACCCCAGTGGTACTAGCGCCTGAGCCGGACACTAAACTGGAATTCCCAAAAGAGGTCAAAGTCCCACTAAAATACCCCAGTTTCCTGGCAATCAGCCTAACCACAGTCCCTGGTTTGAATAGCTGAACCTACAGGTCACCAAGGTAGACAGGGGTGAGCTAAGCTGGACCACAGCTGCTCAGCTCTATGATCAAAGGATCAGGCCATCACAGAGTGAGATACCTGGCTTTCCCTGCAGATGTCCCCAAGCAGCTGGACGATTACTCACCCGCTGTGCACTAACCATCCTGCAAAATCCCCAGGCCCTTTAGAGGACGCTTAATCGGAAGTTGAACGGGCAGAGTTCTGGAACCTTAAGATAAATGCAAAATAATACGGATGCTGGAAATCTGAAATAAAAACAGAAAATGCTGGAAAAACTCAGCAGGCCTGACAGCTTCTGTGGAGAGAGAAACAGAGTTATTGTGGCGAGTCCAAATGACTCTTCTTCGCTGGTTCTGAAGATGAGTCATACGGACTCGAAACATTAACTCTCTTTCTCTCTCCACAGTTGCTGTCAGACTTGCTGAGTTTTTCCAGTGTTTTCTGTTTTTATTTTAGAGTTCTGAAACCAATGGCTTTGCTCATATCTGATCCCCAACATAGAAAAATTCAGAACTCCAACCCCTAGCAAGACTGCCCACAAAGACAGAATTGAATCTTCCCAGGTGACCTAATCATTCCACATCCTAGGGCAGGACAATGTCCTTATGATGCGCTAAATCAGATTTAATCCTAAAAATAAAATGCAGCAGGGAGCTGCCATTGCCCCTGCAAGCTGTGCGAATGACAGAATGAATGCATACTTCTTCACTCCTGTTCTCCCTTCATAAGACCATATTAAAAAAAAAATGAAGCAGAATTCAATTTCTCCAAGGCTAAAGAACTGTGAGGGACTAAGACTTCACACTGTGTATTTTCTAAATTTTTTTTAAAAACTGAGCTAAGATCCTTAAAATAGCAGAAACTATGTCTGTCTGTGACCCACCCCCCAAACAAAAGGAGCTTCCTAGCAGTATTGGGGAAACTTGCACATCATTATCTCTGAGGAACCACTAATGGCTCTCTGTTATCTGCACAGGCCAAATTCAATGAAAGCTATACAAAGGCCACCTGCACTTCATAACCCAGGCTGGCCAGTGGGAGGCTGTTCATCTGCTAAGACAAACGGCCCCACAACCTTCCTTTCAATCCTTAATTTAACATTATTAGGGACCCAGATAAGGGATACACATCTTTTGTCAAAGACAGTGTGGAGAGGTGTGAGTCATGTGAAATGGGTCTTAGGCTTGTGGAACAAGCAATATTGCTTTGCTGACCTGCAGTGTTCAGTCTGCTGTTTACCATCTGATTGGCAACTTCACAGACAAGGAGCTCTGCCAGGTTGAAGACTTGAGCCAGCTCACACTGTTCCTGCTGGAACTTCTGTACCACCGTCTACAAGACTGATTCATCTCTGTATGCCTATCTCATTGTGTGGGCTCAACACCACTGGAAAAATGAATTTCATAAGATCAGTTTTCAGCCCACTAACATCTGTGAAGACAAACCTAATTGGACTTTGATTCTGGACTCTGAAACTCACGTGAACTAATATTTATAGTACTCTGTACTATAAATCCTACTTCTTTCTATCCCTTTCTTTACTGTCTGGCTCTGGAGGCAACATTGTGACCGTCCTTCCACATTTTGGCTATATGCAAATAAACTAACCCTTTAAGTTCATCCTATCTCGGGTTTGCTGTGGGGTTATTAATAGAAGCTTGGATCACACCAAATCCAAGGGGTTGGGAAAGAGAGAAACAAAAGAAAATATCTTTCTGTTTATGGATGGGTGATTAGAGGAGAAATTGGTGCTGTTTAAATTAAATCCCCTTCCATCTGTAACACAGCTAATGCTATGACTACTAGGTGAGACACTCAGAGAGCAACCATCATGTTTTGCCATCAGTGTTTAGGCACTATAGGATTTCACGAAGCATAATGCTTCCTGTATCATGTGTGACTCACACATGGATCCCTCCATAAAAATTACTCTCATATCTTGTTATATATGTTTATCTTTTGAGTGTCCAAGCACTGTACAGGGCTTTTTTTTATTTCTGTCTGCACTTTAAATGCTAGCAGTTTGTTAAAAGTAGCTTCTTACATTTCACATTTATGTTTTCTTCTTGCATAAGGTAGCAGCAATTCTATAGAATGGCATAGTCCAGGTAGAGAACCTCCATACACCTAGCCATTAGTGGATTAAGAGGAAGAAGCAGTGGAAATGCTGGACAGTAACTCATCTCAAGCTATGAGAGAAATCGGTTTGTGCCCACATCCAGTTTGTGGTGTCAAAACAGGCCAGCAGACTTCTTGAAACGGGGGTGCTGAAGATCTATCTGTGATTTATCCAAGCATCTGTTTCTTCCTTTAAGCATGCCTATTGATAGCTGTCACATAATCTTTGTTCTTAAATGAGAATCATTGCATCTCTTTTCTGCTACACTGATGGTCCTGCATGGTGGTGCCCTTGAAGGGTAAGGGTCACATTTGTCTCTATGGAGCCATACTAGCACTTTTCCTTCCGTTTTAAATCGAGCAGGGATCCTCAGCTTTCAGAAGATAAAATCATCATGGTGACTGCCTGCAGACCTTTCACTGATATGAAAGAATCTATGCCTGTAATAACATACCAGTTCAACATTCAAGAAATGAAATGCCTTCTGTTAATTAATTGTTAAAGAATTTTAAGTCTCTGCATGTAAAGTCACATCGGTGCAGTAAGTTACCCCAAGGTCCCTGGGAAATCCTACAGTTCTGTAGAAATAGATAGTATATTCATTATTGTACATCAGACCAATTCGGCAGCCATGGCAAACAGTGCATTTGTGAAATACCTCATGCTGATATTGAATACAAATTGACTTATGTGACAGACGTTAACAATGGCACCTTGGAATTTGTAAAATAAATTGATTGGTGTTGTGACCTTCTTGGCAACCATAAGCACGGTCTTAATTCCAGATCCATTCTACAGTTTAAGTTGAAATAATAAGCTGAGATTCTCCCAGGCAGCTGGACAGAACTGTTGCCTTTTAAGACACAACACAACACAGAGATTTATGATGGAGTTTATAGTGTTATGGCAGTGTGTTGATGCCCAATATTAAATTTCAATTTCATCTGCTGGACTCATATATGGAACTTTAAAAAAGGCAGTTCCAACTGAATGAACAAAAAAATATAGATTTCCTATTTCTTTTATCAATGGAACTGTGAAAATTAGTCAAGCATTTTCACAGAACAGTAAAATTAAACATTTAATTTGTTTCTTTCCTCTAGGCCTTACTTGAACATGCTCAATTGATACAAGTGCTTGTCGATGGCAAGGTAACAGGGCATTTGTGTGAATGGGGGCATTCAGCCAAAAAAGTGTGAATTGTTCAATAAAGCGTAGGTTTTATTCTACCACACTTTAAATGATCAGGTGCTGAAGCAAGGTGATGGTCAAGTACTGAGATAAGAATGACAGAGAAGATTAGACTTTCAGGAGTTTGAAAATGATAGAAATACAGACAGATGTCCTATTTTTGTAAGACTTCTTCCATCCAGTGAATTTTTGAAAATATAAGAAGCAGTTGTTTAAATGGTGGATCATTTCATTTTTAAAATGTTGAAAATACACAGTTTACAAAATGTTGGCAGAAAAAGCCTGCAAATTTACTGCAATTCAATATAAGAGGCAAGATAATGTCATCAGTAGTAGTATTAAATCCATAGACACATATTCCCTTAGTTGTGAAATCCTTTTCATCATCACAGTTATTGCTTGAATGCAGAAACGAATAGAAACCAGTGATTATGTCAACATTCCAGCAAACAATCAAACATCCTCACATAACTCACGGTTATAAGTCTAAGGCTATATAGAAGATGGCGTATAGCTTATTAAAATAAAGAGAAATGAAAATAGCAGAGTGAAAATATCAACAATGCTATTATGTTACCTGTTGCTGTTACAAATGCTTATGCTAATATGATGTGATATTGAGCCACAAATATGAGAAACATCCCGGGTTCAATCCCTGGTCTTTCTTTTTTCATTAATTCACAGGATATGGGCTTCACTGGCTGGGCCAGCATTTATTGCCCATCCTAGTTGCCCTTGAGAAGGTGATGGTGAGCTGCCTTCTTGAACCACTGCAGTCCATGTGGTGTAGGCACACCCACAGTGCTGTTAGGGAGGGAGTTCCAGGATTTTGATCCAGCGACAGTGAAGAAGCAGCGATATAATTCCAAGTCAGGATAATGAGTGACTTGGAGGGGAACATTGAGGTAATGGTGTTCCATCTTTCTGCTGCTCTTGTACTTCTAGATGGTAGTGGTCATGGGGAGTGTTCCATCACACTCATGACTAATGCCTTGTAGGTGATGGACAGGTTTTGGGGAGTCAGGAAGTGGGTTAACCATCGCAGGATTCCTAGCCTCTGACCTGCTCTTGTAGCCGCAGTATTTACATAAGACATAGGAGCAGAAATTAGGCTATTCAGCCCATTGAATCTGCTCCACCATTCAATCATGGCTGATAAGTTTTTCAACCCCATTCTCCCGCCTTCTCCCAGTAACCTTTGATCCCCTTACCAATCAAGAACCTATCTATCTCGATCTTAAATACACTCAATGACCTGGCCTCCACAGCCTTCTGTGGCAATGAATTCCATAGATTCACCACTCTCTGGCTAAAGAAGTTTCTCCTCATCTCTGTTCTATAAGGTCTTCCCTTTACTCTGAGGCTGTGTCCTCGTGTCCTAGTCTCTCCTACTAATGGAAACATCTTCCCCATGTCCACTCTATCCAGGCCTTTCAGTATTCTGTAAGTTTCGATCAGATCCCCCCTCATCCTTCTAAACTCCATTGAGTAAAGACCCAGAGTCCTCAAACATTCCTCATATGCTAAGCCTTTCATTCCTGGGATCATTCTCGTGAATCTCCTCTGGACCCTCTCCAGGGCCAGCACATCCTTCCTGAGATACAGGGACCAAAATTGCTCGCAATATTCTAAATGTGGTCTGACCAGAGCCTTATAAAGCCTCAGCAGCACATCCCTGCTTTTATATTCTAGTCCTCTTGAAATAAATGCCAACATTGCATTTGCCTTCCTAACTACCGACTCAACCTGCAAGTTAACCTTAAGAGAATCCTGGACTAGGACTCCAGACTTATGAATTCTCTCCCCATTTAGAAAATAGTCTATGCCTCTATTCTTCCTACCAAAGTGCATGACCTCACACTTCCCCACATTGTATTCTATCTGCCACTTCTTTGCCCATTCTCCTAACATGTCCAAATCCTTCTGCAGCCTCCCCACCTCCTCAATACTACCTGTCCCTCCACCTGTCTTTGTATCATTTGTAACCTTAGCCAGGATGCCCTCAGTTCCTTCATCTAGATCATTAATGTATCAAGTGAAAAGTTATGGTCCCAACACTGACCCCTGTGGAACTCCACTAGTCACCGGCCGCCATCCTGAGAAGGACCCCCTTATCCCCACTCTCTGTCTCCTGCCAGACAGCCAATCTTCTATCCATGCTAGTACCTTGCCTCTAACACCATGGGCTCTTATCTTACTGAGCAGCCTCCTGTGTGGCACCTTGTCAAAGGCCTTCTGGAAGTCCAAGTAGATAACATCCATTGGCTCTCCTTTGTCTAACCTGCTCGTTAACTCCTCAAAGCATTCTAACGGTTTTGTCAGGTATGACCTCCCCTTGATGAAACCATGCTGACTTTGCCCTATTTTACCATGCACTTCCAAGTATTCTGAAATCTCATCCTTAATAATAGACTCTAAAATCTTACCAACGACCAAGGTCAGGCTAATCAGCCTGTAATTTCCCGTCTTTTGCCTCACTCCCTTCCTAAACAGGGGGGTTACATTAGCGATTTTCCAGTCACCTGGGACCCTCCCTGACTCCAGTGATTCCTGAAAGATCACCATGGCTAGTCCAGATCAGTTTCTGGTCAATGGTAACCCCTAGGATGTTGATAGTGGTGGATTCAGTGATGGTAATACCATTAAACTTCAAGGGGCAATGGTAGATTCTCTCTTGTTGGAGATGGTCATTGCCTGGCACTTGTGTGGTGCAAATGTTACTTGCCACTTGTCAGTCCAAGCCTAGATATTGCCCAGGTCTTGCTGCATTTGGACATAGACCGCTTCAGTATCTGAGGAGTCGCAAATGGTACTGAACATTGTGAAATTGTCAGTGAACACCTCCACTTCTGACCTTATGATGAGAGGAAATTCATTGATGAAGCAGTTGAAGATGGTTGGGCCCAGGACACTACCCTGAGGAACTCTTGCAGTGATGTCCTGGAGCTGAGATGACTGACCTCCAACAACCACAACCACCTTCCTTTGTGCTAGGTATGACTCCAACCAGAGGAGAGTTTTCTCCTAGATTCCCATTGACCCCAGTTTTGTTCAGGTTCTTTGATGCCACACTCGGTCAAATGCAGCCTTGATGTCAAGGACAGTCACTCTCACCTCACCTCGGGAGTTCAGTTTTTTGACCATGTTCACTGTAACGAGGTCAGGAACTGAGTGGCCCTGAGCGGAACCCAAACTGAGTGTCAGTGAGCAGGTTATTGCTAAGCAAGTGCCACGTGGTAGCAAAGTTGGTGACCCCTTCCATTATTGATGATGGAGGGTAGATTGACGGGGCGATAATTGGCCAGGTTAAATTTGTCCTGCTTTTTGTATACAGGACATATCTGGGCAATTTCCACATAGCCGAGTAGATGCCAGTGTTGTAGCTATACTGGAACAGCTCGGCTAGGGGCGCAGCAAGTTCTGGATCATAGGTTTTCAGTACTATTGCCGGAATTTTGTCAGAACCAATAGCCTTTGGAGTATCCAGTGCCGTCAGCCATTTTTTGATATCACTTGGTGTGAATTGAATTGGCTGAAGACAGGCATCACTGATGCTGGGGACCTCCGGAGGAAGCCGAGGTAGATCATCCACTTGGCACGTCTGAATGAAGATTGTTGCAAATGCTTCAGCCTTATCTTTTGCATTGATGTGCTGGGCTCCCCCATCATTGAGGTTGGGGATATTTGTGGAGCCTCCTCCCACAGTGAGTTGTTTAATTGCCCATGACCATTCATGACTGGATGTGGCAAGACTGCAGAGCTTAGATCTGATCCGTTGGTTGTGCAATCGCTTAGCTCTGTCTATCACTTGCTGCTTATTTGTTTGGCACAGAAGTAGTCCTGTGTTATAGCTTCACCAGGTTGACACCTCGTTTTTAGGTATGCCTGGTGCTGCTCCTGGTATGCCCTCCTGTGTGCTTCATTGAACCAGGGTTGATCCTCTGGCTTGATGTTAATGGTAGAGTGGGGGATATGCCGGACCATGAGGCTACAGATTATATTTGACGACAATTCTGCTGCTGCTAATGACGCCTCATAGCTCTGCAGTCTTGAGTTGCTAGGTCTGTTCGAAATATCTCCCATTTAGTGTGGTAGAAGCACCAGACAACACAGTGGAGGGGATCCTCAATGTTAAGACAGGATTTTGTCTCGACAACGACTGTACAGTGGTCACTCTTACTGATACTGTCATGGACAGATGCATCTGTGGCAGGCAGGTTAGTGAAGATGAGGTCAAGTATGTTTTTCCCTCTTGTTGGTTCCCTCGCCATCTGCCACAGGCCCAGTCTGGCAGTTATGTCCTTTAGGACTCAGCCAGCTTGGTCAGTAGTGGTGCTACCGAGCTATTCTTGGGCCAGGATTTTGCCTTTGTCGTGTGGGCTCAGCAGGGGGGGAGCGGGAGAGACGACAAAAGTGACCACCGCCCGCGATCAGTCCACAACTGCGATTTCATGCTGATGGGCCAGTTAAGGCCCACCCAGCGCGATATGCACGCTGCAGCGCTCAGCATTGCCTGGGAACGGAGCGTGAGGGGGACAAGCACGCAATTTCACGCATGCGCAAGAATGCGCACAATGAAAGCCCCCTGAAGCACAGAGCTGCCTCGGGGAGCTGAAGAGTTTTTAAAAATGAAAAATAAAGAATTTTAAAATATTAAAAAAAAAACATGTCCCCTCGTGTGACTCTGTCACATGAGCAAGGACATGTTATGAATGAAATGTTATAAATTTTCATTTCATTTCTAATTGCTGTTGGAAACCTCATCCCACCCCCGTGGGTGAGGTTTTCCTAAAAAAAAAAATCCCCTTGTCCTCTTCACCTGCCTGCCAACCCCCACCCATGCCCACCAGCCAAAATATCGCCCGAGTGCACGCTGACGTCTGGACGCTCCCCCAACGTCATCACGCATCATTTTACGCTCGTTCGTGTCAGGTGTGCACCCGCCCGACGAGCGAAAATTCTGACCTTGGTGATGGGCATTGAAGTCCCCCCCACCCAGCGTACATTCTGCGCCCTTGCCACCCTCAGTGCTTCCGTGGTGCTCAACACGGAGGAGCACTGATTCGTCAGCTGAAGGAGGGCGGTATGTGGCCATCAGCAGGAGGTTTCCTTGCCCATGTTTGACCTGATGCTGGAGTCAACATTGAGGAATCCCAGGGCAACTCCAACCAGGACTGTACCACTGTGCTGCCACCTCTGCTGGACCTGTCCTGCCGGTGCGACAGAACGTATCCAGGGATGGTGATGGTGGAGTCTGGGACGTTACCTATAATATATGATTCCGTGAGGATGACTAGCCTGTGAGACAGCTCTCTCAGTTTTGGCACTAGCCCCCAGATGTTAGTAAGGAGGACTTTGCAGTGTCAACAGGGCTGAGTTTGCTTTTGTCGTTTCAAGTGCCGAGGTCAACACCGGATAGTCCGTCCGGCTTCATTCCTTTTTTCAGACTTTGTAGCGGTTTGATACCACCGAGTGGCTTACTAGACCGTTTCAGAGGGCATTTAATAATCAACCACATTGCTGTGGGTGTGGAGTCAAATGTAGGCCAGACCAGGTAAGGATGGCAGATTTCCTTCCCTAAAGGGCCTAAGTGAATATAAAATTACCATTAGGTCCATTATTTCATGGTTTTGCCTCAACAACGTTTTGACATCTGCAGAAGGACTCTACAGTACGCACCACCCAAGGTTTCACAGATATTTGTGGTCTGTTGTGCACTGCACAATAAGGCCATGGGACACAGTGAAGCCTTGCGTCAGGATGAAGCAACATTCCTGTTCAGATGAGGACGAATGGATGAGCCTCTAATGGATGCCAGGGCCATGGTGAGATATGCCAGGGATAACAGGGATAATTTCATATACACGAGATCCACCCGAGGTTGAGGAACCTCCATGGCCATTGTCCCACCACCGGGACAGGTTTGGCTGTTTCTCTGTCATGAATTTTGTAAAACACCTTTCCATCTTTGTGCTGTCATGGGCAGCATTTCCACCCCCCACCCCCTGTCAGGGGGGTTGTGTGGGAACGGGCAGGTTCCCGATTGGCACCCCCGGTTGGGGGCACGCCGCCATTTTACTTGGGCAGGCCAATTAAGGCCCGCCCAGCGTGACGTCCGCCCGGAAGAGCTAGGCATGCGCGCGAAAGAGCTCACAGATCTCCCTGAGGCAAAGTGCTGCTTCAGGGAGATCAGTGTTACTTTTAAAAAGATAATAAAGGATGAGAAAAATTTTATTGACATGTCCCCTCGTGTGACACTGTCACATGGGCTGGGACATGTCAATTACTTTTATTAAAAACGTAACACAAATTTTAAATCCCTCATGAAACCTCATCCTGCCCCGTGGATGAGGTTTCATGCTTTTTCCGAAGCCCGCCAGGGCTCCCGGCCTGCCAGGCAGCCTTAAGGTTGGACAGGCAGGTCCATTAGTCATTTTAATTACTTTTTTAATGGCCTTAAAAGGCCATTGACAGGTCGGCTGCATGACCACCAAACTCAAAATCCAAATGGCACGGGGTGATATCGGGACGAAAACCCATCATCACCCTGCATCATTTTACGCGTCGGACAGTGGGACCCGTCCCCGCTCGCTGACCGGAAAATGCTGCCCCATAACTTCTTGAGTTTTCTTTTCCTACCATTACATCTTTGTGCGAATCCAATGTCAGCAGTTGAGTGTGATGCTCCATTGCCTGCGATGACTTTGACCTGCATCCTCTGGTAGTCTGGGACCTTAAGGGCTCTGTTTTATTGGGGGTGTACTGCACAACTGCTGGGTCAAGCTCCTCAGCTACACCTGCTGGGGGCAATGGGATCAATAGCGGAGGGGAAGACCTGGGGGTGTCCTGAGAGGAAGCCCCATGAGCAACTGGCATGTGCTCCTCCTCCATCTGGATGCACAGTGGCACCTCCCTGTCTCCCTGAGGAAAAGGAGCACTTGGAGGGAGGTCATGGTATCTCACCACCGCCTCTTGCCTAGCCACAGTTGAATGAGACAACAGCCAAAGTGACAGAGTGCAGGTCCGAGTGCATATGGATCAATTGTTCGACCTGGTTCTCCATGGTGGTCACTAACCTCTCCATGGAGGAAGCCATGTGCTTATGTGCCTGAGACACGACAGAGGCCATGACATGCATGGACTCCTCAACACCCTACGCAAAGCTGCACATATCCACTGGCATCGTTCCCGTGACCCAGAATGTTACACTCCTCCCACCCCCTCCCGGTGGGTTCTGAGGCCAGGGTGGGGTGTGCGTGGATTGAGTCGGCAGGGATTCCCTCTGGGTTCCTGCCCGACCCGACCTCGTAGTAATTTTACGCTGGGGCAGGCAGGGCCTCGGATGGGAAGCCCGCTGTTCCCCCAGTTGAGGCCCTTAAGTGGCCAAATAATGGCTCCTTAAGATCCATTTCCCACCCAGCCTCAGTTTATAGGCTGGTGGGTGGATGAAAGCTCAGGGGGGATTCCCAAAAAGAAAGTTCGATCTCAGGTGGAAAGGTGGGGGAGAGGGTGGGGGGCCTCCATCAGAAGCCCCTTTCTGACCACAGGCACCCTCCCCTTAAGGCCTGGTATCCTCTGGACCTCCCTATCCCCCACCGGCCTATCCCCTGAGACCCAACTGTGCCCCTCGCGAAATCCCAGGCCTTCCGTACCCTCCCTGACACTCATTTTTTTCTTCAGTTCCCAGGACTTAGTTCCAGGCAGCTCCCTGCAGTGTCTCTTCCGGCCACTGCAGCACTGTTGCTGGAGGAACTGGAGAGCTATTGGCCAATCTGATTAGCCAGCAGCTCTCCAAGGCAGGACATCCTCCTAAGTGAGGGGCGGTAGGCCCCACCTTAAGCCAATCAATGCTCCTTAGAGCCCCCACTATTCTAAGAATTAAGCCCCATATGTTCCCCTAATCTCTGTTACATTTCCAGCAGGCTTCTTGTTGTCATGAACAGCGGCCCATCATCAGCCTAGGGTTTAGCGGAGCCCTGATCCTTATCAATCCTATGTGTGTCTGGGGTCTTGGTTGTCATAGCCTCCCTCAGCTGCTGGGGTGTGCCTGTGCTGTGCTCACCAGAACGTGGCCAGATTCTAAATTTGACTTCCCCGTGACCCAGGTGGGTGTAGCTGAGCTTATGGAGAATGTGGGAGAGAGGATACATCCTCTGGGTCACTGGTGGCCTTGTGCCCAGAGGTGGAGTCTCTGACGCCTGGGATCTGGATTGCAGTGACCTGTAAAGGAAGACAAAAGGAAACACTTTAAGCTTCCCCAGAGTCTATGAACACAGCACAATTCCTTGCGGAGTCCTGAGCCCCCTTTCTGACAGCACCAGGTTGCATGCATTCTCATTTTGCTGCCTTGCCACTCTAACCTCGCCTTCAGCAATAGATCATTGTAGTAACCTGATGTATAATACGGCTTTAAGACAAGTGTTGTAAGGTAAGATCACGCGATCTTAATACCCAATAGCAGAGAAGCACAGGCTACCATTGTGAGAGAGTCTTGAGTTAGACACTGAAGAGTGAGAACAGAATTTCGAGTTGTGAGCGCACAAATGTAACTGCTGAGTTTAGTTTGTAAATAAACAGCATGTGTTTATTCTAACAACAATCTCCTGATGTTCTCTGTCTCTGCACTGACTCAGTCACCCCGAATAAAGCGTGCAACCCGGGTCCTTTGGCCCCAACAAACCAAAGGGTGCTAAGTCCAACAATCATCTTCCCTATTCCCCAGCAGGGCTTCTCCCTCCACCCATCTTCACCCTTTCCTTTTGATTATGGGTCTGATTGTCCGACAATAGAAAGTGGAGATTTAATTACTTCACAAATGCCAACTGATTCCCTTGTTTACACATACTGGTCCGTCAGTGTGTCAGTTCGCCTCCAAACGCTCACTCAAGCCAAGCTGTCACAAGATTTGGCTTCAAGTACCACATGGTCCTGAGGCTGATCACATATTCACCTGCCTAACCTAGCTGCACGCTTGTATAAATACATAGTCTGATGCCCACACAAGAGACAATCCCACGCCACCATGCCACTTACTCCAGTGGATCGAAGGAGGTCATTGATCCTTTTCTGGCACTGAACCCATGAGCTTGGATTGCTAATGTCCTGCTGTAATCTCGGTCAGGCAGGAGGGTCTCCTGTCGCCATCGTTTGGGAAGAGCACTTCCTGCTGCTCCCTGACAGCCAGGAGGAGAACCTGCAGGGAGGAATCACTGAACTAAGGGGCCGGTCCATGTCTTTGCTCTGACATCTAGAATTATACTTGTAAAGTGTTTGGATGTGATAGGGATTGGGGAGTCCCAGGACAACAGATTTTAATGACGGGGGAGTGATGGGGGGATAAATTTGAGCGAGGCTGAGGAGTTATAAAGAGTTGCAAAAACAAATTGACCAAACTGCTGAATGAACAGAAGTGACCTGAAACCTATGGTCTTGATGCAGATCCTACCTGCTTGTCTAGGCAGCTCTTTTATTGCCCATCCAGACCTGCGGGACAGTCACCTGATGGTGGGATCTTCAATGGAAACCCACCCCTGCCGTACATTTGCACATCTATCATGTGGCCCTTTAAATTTTCATATAAGTTCTGCAGACATTGGTTCTCAACACCAAAGCACAAGTGCCACCCTCTTCCGTTTCTGCTGTCAGGAAAGCAGCGCCACTGATTAAACGTCGCCTGTTAACTCTGCTTCTGCCTCCACTGATGCTGCCAGACCTGCTGAGTTTTTCCAGCGCTTCCTGTTTTTATTTCAGATTTCCAACAGCTGAAACACTTTGCTTCTATTTAGCTCTGCACATCCCTGTTTAAAACCTTATACATTTAATAGACCAGGAGCAACTTTATGTCACCGAGCATAGGGCTGATGGATGAGCGGGGCTGGGTGTGATATATGATGTGGGCAGCAGAGATTTGGATAAGCTTACATTTATGGAGGGTGGAATGTGAGAGGCAGTCCGGTAAGCCATTGGAAAATATAATTATAGTTTCAACAGTAGCATAGATGAGGGTTTCAGCAGAAGATAAGCAGGAAAGAGCAATTGGGAATTGGGTGATCAGGATGGCATGAGGAAAGTACAGTGAGATTGAGTGGTAACTGGTAGTAACTCATGGCTTTAATGTGAACCCAGAAGGAGCCCTCTTCCACCTCCCAGTTCCACAATCAGGGAAGCATGTTTTAAAGTTTACCTTAGGTGACCCTTTAAGGGCAGCCATTAGGCTGCAAGCACACCTGGTTTCCCGCATAAAGTTGGTTCAGTGCCATCTGCATTCAGGGCAACTCAATTTTGTACTGGCATCCTCAAACAGGCACTAGGCCCCTTAATTGCATAGGAAAAGACCCTAAGGTGTCGGGTCTTCAACATGTTTTTATTGATGGGATCAATAAGGCAGAAAATGCACTTTCAGCTTGCCATATTGCAGACTTAGGCCCTATTTACAGCCTGATAAATTATCACCATCAAATTTCTAGGCTTTTCCTCATTATCTTAAAATGATAAAGGCCTTCATTAAAATAAAAGACAGGGGAAAACCATACAAACCAGTTACGTTTCTCTATGCCAATACTAAGACAGTAATTTCTAGGCAATGATAATTAAATCATATTGTGTGACTTACTATTGATGTTTTGTGCCTAGGTAGTGCATTAATTTCCAAATTACCCCATGGTTGTACTTACATACGGAGTGTGAAGGTTTTCCATAAGCATGGCAAGAGAGAAAAGAGCAATATTATTAGGATTTACTGGTGACATTTCACAGGAGGGAACCTCACATCTCACTTGCCTTAATTAATGAAAAAGAACTAAATTACTGTTCAGACAATCATAGGAAAGTAGTATGAATCAATCAAATGAATACTTACGTTCATCTGGAGAACTGAATTCCTTTAGGCTATAGGAGAAAATGGACTGGCAGTACAATAGATGTATAAGTGTATACGCCATGACACTCAAATTGCATCATAAAAGGCTTTCAATTATTTGTTTCGGAAACATGTTGGACAGTACAACAAAAGTGATAGTTTAGAGGCATGATCTTCGGGTGATATCATCAGACTCAAGCTTTCCTAACGTGGATGTATTCTAATAAAAATTATGCACTGATGTTAGTGCGATTAGTTTTCTAGTATCGTTTATCGAAATCACAGACTCATGCTTAAAGAGGAAATGTATTTACAAGTGATTCAGTGAGGCCTGTAATGGATCACAATTGGAATGAGTTTTTCCAGCTTTAGTCTGTTTCTATTGAAAATACATCTACAGAATTAAACTGCCTGAAGTATTGTTCAGCACCCACTTTATAATATCAGTTTTGATTTAGAAGCATTCTGTTATGTTCTTCATTCCATGGTTGAACTCACTAAAACTGTTGACTAATATCTGTCAAACAGAACTATATGTAGCATTTTCAATTCTAGGTAGAAACTTGCAAACGTGCAGCTAATTGAATAACCTTACAAATGTGTTTCACACAAAACACTTATTTTCAGATCATAGTGGGAGGGTTTTCTCCAAGTGAGTTATGTTGCTGTTGCATTATTTTTTTAAAAAGTGCTACAACCACTGGTGCCTTGGAGAGTTTACACATGGGTTTCCTGGATCTGCTCATTTATGCTCCACATGTGGTAGTCATTTGGTGTAAAAGGTGTGTAAAACAGGTGGAAGTAGCTGAACTGCAGGCAATCCTATGAAACATTAAAATAATTTTTCCATAAAAAATCATTGTAATAATTTTAAGCACAAACATTGCAATATATATTTAACAAGCTTCTGGTAAATTTTGTAGATTTTTAGATCATTACTGTTGTGTGTATTATAATGATATAAAGTCACCAATTGCTCATAAGGGATTGCACAATCATGTGGGTTAATTTACTAATCTTAAGCACATTGAACAGATATAAATGGACAGAAAGCTTGAAGACATCAGAGCTGCAGAGCTGTGTATCTGTGTTCTGCTGAAAACAAAAGTGAAACTAAAACTAGATTGCATGATACTTCCTTTTAGCGATATTATGCTGCAATCCCTTAAAGGCATATTACAACAATTACTATATTGTGAATGTTATGTTCTGTAGTAAATGCTCAGAGATATGGTGGCCAAAATGATTTTCAGAAACATTTGGGGTAATTTTATTGGTTTGGTTTCTCTTTCCTTCGATTAGGCTTTGCTGACAGTTCATGCTTGATCCTCTGACTTCAGATCTCTTTAATTGTTCCTCATCAGTGCTGGGAGTTCAGGAGGGCTCTCCAGATCTGCCACCATTGTGGAAATTCAGCAGCAGGTCAAATTAAATAGTACAAATGGGAAGTTACACTGACATTCAGCCAGAGGATAACCTAATTTCTAATATAGACATAGCTATCCGTCTGTTGCCTTTGAATTTAATTTGCGCTTTTCCTGCAACATTTAAGCTAATCAGGAAAGTGTGATAACAAAGGTCCTTCAATATGTGATGACATAAGTGTACTTTTTCATATAGGTGGATGGATAGGAGATTGCTATTTTGTTTGAAAGTTGATGCAACTAAATGTTGCTTGGAATTACAGATGAAGGCCAATTAATGATACATGCAAATTTATTTTGGTTGCATCACTCAGTAAGAACCAATGTCAAAAAATACTATAAGAATCACCTCATTAAAAACACCAAGATGTCTTTGTTTAGATTTAGGTGTAATAACCTTTGTGGGATATAATAGGCATCGCTTATTCAGTATTTTTAATGGATATCAGATAAGAGAAACATTTGTCACATTGTTAATTCTGGATTGCAGTTAACCTGATTCAGCATTGGGTCTAAACGCTGCTAAATCTATAATCAGCTGAGTCTTCTACAACATTGTTATCTACGGCTAAAACTGAATAAGCCATTTAATTTGGGCTTTTAATTAAGGTAATGGTTTCAAATGTAGCAGAGACCTATATAGGTTTTCTTTGAAGGTAAATAACAGTAATTTGAAAGCAGCTGTAGCAGGACTTGTGGCATTAAAACCTAACCATAGATTGATGACTGTTCATGTGGGTGGGTGAGCATGAATACTAGCAGCAGATGGAAAACTGCAGGGCGTCCGTTCCATTGTACATTACTGGTCTAATTATCAAACAAAGCACAATAAATACAACTCTGCAACTTTTACCCCATTGGAAAGCACACCTGGAACTAGGGGTCACTGTTTAAAAATAAGGGGTTGCCCATTTCAAACAGAGATGAGGTGAAATGTTTTCACTCGGAGGGTTGTGAGTCTTTGGAACTCTTTTCCTGAAAAGGCGGTGGAAGCTGAGGCTTTGAATATTTTTAAGGCAGAGGTGGATAGACTTTGGCTGGAAGTGGGATGCAGATTTCAGGTTACTATCATGTCAGCCATGATCTTATTAAATGGCAGAGCAGACTTGAGGGGCTGAATGGCCTACTCGTGCTCCTAGTTTGTATGTTTGTATGTACATCCTCTTCCCTATTCAATGATTGCATAAATGGTTGTAAAAGGGAAACAGTGTATGATGGAGAGTTCACCCATTTGCATCACTCTTAAAATGCCTGGTGAAAACATGGCAGACAAAGAATATTTAAAAATTCCAAGAAATAGTTTGTTTTTTGTTAAGTCCTTGTTAAGACATAAAGGCTAATCAATGTGAACACTTGCAAATTTCCACACCATGGGACCTTGTAAGCAAATCTTGGCTAGCAGAACTAGCACTAAATATAAGAATGGGGAGATGAAGCAGGTAAATGGTGAAAAAAAAATCATGTTTGAGAGAGTGTGGAACCAGAGACATGGGGGTCATGCAGAGCTACTTGATGGGATAGTGCTCAATATGCAGCAAAAAGTATACTAGAGTTTAGAGCAAGTGCTTCTAATAATGTTTATCCCAGCAATTATAATTATATATCACTGGACATTTTAATTTAAGAAGTAAGAACTGAAAAGCAATTTGACCCATCATGACCATGCCATCCAAATTCCATGTGATTATTCAATTTTTGACTCTCCCTTCCCTACCACCAACCATTGATCCTAAATTCCTCTCCCTATTTGCACAGTGTGATTAGTGTCCTCATAACCTGAGCTTGTTTCTCAACAGATATTGATCAAATTCTCTTTTAAATTGATCATGAATCAGCAATCAGTAATCACTAGTAGTCAGTACCATGGCTTAATGATCCTGTCTGAGGTATGAAGGTTGGGATTTGGGGGTAGGATTTCCAGCCTGTCTTCCATTATCCAACTGGGTGAGATTGCCCTTGTCGGGTTTTATTTTTACCTATCCATTTGAGGCTAGAGAGTCATCTACAATGTCTCCTTTTTCCATTTCATATGGTTTTGAGTCTTCCAAGGATATATACTTGGCCTCCCCCTATTTCTCATCTATATGTGGCACACTTGGTGAAATAATCCAAATGTCACCTACCCACATCTATGCTGACAACACCCAGTTCTGCTCACCACCACCACTTTCAACCTCTCCACCATCTCTGATTTGTTATGTTGCTTGTCCGACATGCTGCAACTAAAGTAAAAGCAAACTATTGCAGGTGCTGGAAATGACCAGAGGCACATCAACAGGCTCTTTCACACAACAACACCCAAAGCCAGAGTTCAGTGTCAAAGTGGGGTCATTTGTGCACTACCATCTTTAACTCTGCATTGATTGCGTATGGGAAAAGAGATCAGAGGAATGCTGACTGGTTTGAGGTCCTATTGAACTGAAATGGAGCCAGTTACTGCAAGTAAGTCTCCAGCAAACAAAACCTAGATGCTCTCAGAACTGCCAGAATCAAGTCTCTGCTGAGCACTGCACCGATCAATACTGGTGCAAACTCTGCAACAGCATACAATCTGCTGCTGAATCTGGGATTCTAGAGAGATGTTGCAAGAAAGCAACAAGCACAGCAGCCAACTAATCGGCTCCTTTAAAGACAAAGGCAGGGTTGATCATCTCTGAACCTAGCATGCAGGTGGAAAGGTGGGTGGAGCACTATCTCGAACTCTACGCAACAGAGAACAGTGTCACTAAAGAAGCACTCAGCACCGTTCTAGACTTTCTTGTCATGGAGGAACTGAACAGCGAGCCCACCATAGTAGAGCTCAACAAGGCCAATGACTGTTTAGCCGGTAGTAAAGCCCCAGGAAATAATGGCATTCCACCTGAAGTCATCAGAAGTTGAAAACCGGCATTGCTACAGACTATCCATGAGCTTTTGCATCTGCTAGGCTGAAAGGTTTGTGCCTCATGACAGGCCTGATGCAAAAACATACACCTTGCAGAAAAACAAAGGGGATCACTGCAACTGCAACCATTACCGAGGCATCTCCTTGTTAATTCGAGTGGGGGAGGTCTTTGCTCACGTTGCTCTGACCAGATTGCAGACCCTGGAATCACACATCTACCCTGAATCTCAGTGAGGCTTCAGAGTTGGGCGATCCACAGTTGAGATGATTTTCTGTCTTCGGCACTTACAGAAGAAGCACCATGAACAGTGCAGACTACTGTACGTTGCCTTCATCGCTCACACCATGGCCTTCAATCTTGTCAGCAGAGACAGACTCTTTAAACTGCTGCAGAAAATGGGCTTCCTACCTAGGAATCTTGGGCATCATTTCTTCTTTCCATGAGAATATGCGCAGTTGTGTCAGTAACAATGGAACAACATCAGACGTTTTCAAGATCAGCAGTAGGGTAAAGCAGGGCTGCACCTGGCACCAACTCTCTTTAGCATTTTTTTTCATGCTGCTATTGTACGCTTTTGGTGACTCAAATGAGGGTGTTGACCTCATGCCAGAGCTGAGGGAAAACTGTTCAACTTGGCAAGACTGCACGCCAAGACATTAAGTACGTAACGTCCTAGTCCATGATGTCACCGCGTTGGCATCCTATACTGACAATCACTTTCAACAACTTGTCGATTGGTTCTCCTGGGCCTGCAAAGTGTTGAATTGACAATCAGCGGCAGCAAGACCAAAGTTATGGGCCAGGACATGGAGACTTGTGAAAAATTTATTAGTATCTTTTGAGGATGTAACCAGTAGGGTAAATATAGGGGAACCAGTAGTTGTAGTGTACCTGGATTTCTAAGGGCATTTGATAAAGTGCCACACAAAAGGCTAATATGCAATATAAGAGCTCATGGAGTTGGGGGTAATATATTAGCATGGATAGAGGATTGGCTAACATACAGGAAGCAAAGTTTAGACATAGATGTGCATTTTCATGTTGGCAGGATGTGACTATGGGAGTGCCTCAAGGATCAGTTCTGAGGCCTCAGCTATTTACAATCTATATTAATGTCTTAGACAAAAAAAAGAGAATAATATATCTAAATTTGCTAATGATATAACTCTAGCAGGAAATGTAGCATGAGAGGCGGATATGGAAAGGCTGCAAAAAGATGTGGATAGGTATGGTAATTATGGTTTTATCTAGTGTGCAATGTACCTTTAAGAATAATACTTGTTAGGCAAGATCACATGATCTGTAGTAACCAATAAGAGTACCTCGGGCTACCTCAGGAATCAGTGTAGAGACAGAGGTGGAGCTGAAAGCACACATGTAGTTGCTGCTGAGTATATTGTAAATTACCTTAATATTTCCACCCAAGAAGTGTCTTCAGATCAACTCTAACATTAATAGCACAACTCGACCACCCTACAACAAACTGGCGATGAGGATAAAACAGGATTGAACAGAAGAAATCAAGCACCTCGCCCAGTGATTGTAAGAAGCAAGCGCCATTAGAATTGAAGAAATTATCCCCTCTCAAAATGCCACAATTTGGGGGAATAAATCCTTTTGAACCTGCCACAGACGATTGGTCTCAATATATGGAACACTGCACATTCTTTTTTCAAGTGAATGAAATTACGGGGGAAGAGAAGAGATGAGCGATCCTCTTGAGTATTTGTGGGAGCAAAACCTACAGTCTGATTTTAAATTTTATGGCACCCAGATTCGAAGACGTTTGATGAATTGGTGGACCTCGTGAAGGGGCACTTTCAAACAAAGCCCTCAGTCACGATACAGAGTTTCAGGCTTAATTTGCGAAATAGAGCCATGGGTGAGACAATTGCATGCTATGTGGCAAATTTGAAACAGCCAACAGAACATTGTGAGTTTGCTACGACTCTGAATGACATGCTCGGAGATCATTTAGTGTGTGGTTGCAAGAGGATACTATTCAGAAAAGATTATTGCCCGAAGTGAATCTGGATTTCAAGAAGGTGCTAGAGATAGTGCTGGCCATGGAAAGCACAATAAGAGATTCAAAAGCAATACAGGGTGTGCAAAATGGCACAGTCCTCCTGATCGGACATGAAACCCCAGCCGAAAGAGACGTGACAAAGTGAGATTCAGCCGAGAAGTGAGAAACAGCCCCTGCTAGCCAAAGAATAAAGAAAAATAACTTAACAGTGAAACAAGGAATAATTTTAATAGAGCTGGAAACAATCAGATTTTTAGCAATTGGCAGTTTAAAAAATCAAATGCTACTATTGTCATAGAAATGGACATTTAAGGCAATGCACGGAAAGATTCAAGCAGGCTTGTAAACAAAAGAAGAAGCCCAATGAAATCTACGATGTAGAAGAGCCTGAAACAACAAATTCAGACATTTACTCATTGTTTAATCTGAAAGTTGGAAAGACAGAACCAATATTTGTCACAGTGAAAGTAAATGGCAAACCTGTTAGAATGGAAGTGGACAAGGGGGCTTCCACTACAGTAATTGGGAAACATACCTTTGGATATTTGAATAATGACGAACATCAATTAAGTTTAGTAGAAACAGCTGCCAAGCTAAAAACATATACAGGTGAAGACATTCAGTAAAAGACATAAGCAGAGTAACTCGATAATGGAAGCCAATTGACAAAGCTACCCTTGATGACGGTCGCAGGTGAAGGGCCGAGACTCCTGGGGCAAAGTTGGTTAAAAGAGATGAAGTTAGAATAGTCTGAAATTTTCTAGTTGAGAGCAAGTGGGCTACCAAAGCTACTTAGAAAGTACGCCACCATCTTTAAGGATGAACTGTGGAAAATCCAGGGTCTGCAGGCCAAGATTCATGTGGATCCGGAAGCAACCCCTCGCTTCATGAAGGTGAGATGGTACCATATGCCCTGTGAGAAAAAATCAACATTGAACTGAACAGACCAGAGAAACTGGGCGATTTACAACCTGTTCAGTTCTTGAAATGGGCAGCACCCATAGTCCCCGTCCTTAAACCCAACAAAAGCATCTGAATTTACGGAGACTACAAGTTGATGGTTAATAAAGTAGCTAAGCTAGACAGACACTCCATTCCAAAAATCAAAGATCTGTATGCCAAGCTGGCAGGAGGAACAATGTACTCAAAGCCTGACATGAGTCATGCTTATCAACAACTAGAGTTGGATAATGCCTTCCGGGAATTTGTCACAATTAATACCCACAAAGGGTTGTACCAATATACTCAGTTGCCCTTTGGTGTCTCTTGCACTTATGCCATCTTTCAGAGAAGAATGGAAAGCTTACTGCAGGGACTGCCCCAGGTTGTAGTCTATTTAGACAATGTATTGGTGACAGAAATCACTGAAAAAGAGAATTTGGCAAACTCAGAAGAAATCTTAAAACATTTCTTGCAAGCCGGAGTGCATTTAAAAAAATGAAAGAGCACATTCCAAGCGAGGGAGGTAATCTATTTGGGTCACTGAGTAGGTTCACAGGGCCTCCACCCGGTTGAAGAGAAAGTGAAAGACATAAATGAAACATCTGCACCAAAGAACACCCCAGAGCTCAAATCATTCTGAGGAATGATCAACTGTTATGGACGGTTCTTACCCAATTTATCTACAGTGCTGGCCCCCCTCCACTATCTACTCAAAAAGAACCAACATTGGTCTTGGGAGGTGCACCAAAAAGAAGTCTTCATAAAGAAGAAACAATTGTGGCACTCGTCCAATCTATTAGCGCATCATGACCAGATGAAAGAATTGATGCAGACATGTGTCACATCTCCCTACAGAGTGGGAGCAGTGCTCTCTCATTCATGGACAACTGCATGGAATGGCCAATAGGTTACGTATCAAGAACGCTCACCACAGCGGAAAAGGAATACTCGCAGATAGAAAAAGGCCACCTATCCATAATCTTTGGTGTCAAGAAATTTCACCAGTATGTACACAGCCGTCATTTTACAATCGTTTCAGATACAAACTATTGCTAGGATTATTTAGTGAGGACAAGGCCAAACCACCCATAGCCTCAGCAAGAATACAACGGTGGGCTTTAATTCTGGCAGCGTATGAATACACTTTTGCACATGGCCTGGCAACCAAATCGCAAACCCCGATGCTCTTAATCGTTTGCCTTTACAAGAAAATGATGAGCATGTCCCGGTTCCACAGGAACTTGTTTTACTGTTAAATTTCTTAGATTCCTCACCGGTATGTGCTTATCAGGGCAGATACTGGACAAATCGGGGCCCAGTCCTATTTCAAATACAAGTGCTACATGGTTGGTCACTGGAGTCTGTATCTGATGAAATGAAACCGTGCTTCAACAGAAGTCATGAAATAACCAGCCATGATGGCATCTTATAGTGGGGAACACAAGTGATAATTCCTCCAAAGGGAAGGGAGCCACTTTTAATTGAATTACACAGTGCCCATCCAGGAATTTCCCGAATGAAGACCACAGCATGCAGCTACCTGTGGTGGCCTGGGATGGACGGCGAAATAGAGAGTTCAGTAAAGAACTGTATGCAATGTCAGCAAGTGCAAAAACTGCCAGTGACAGCTCCGTTACACTGATGGGAGTGACCAGGTAGATCCTGGGTGCGGTTACATATTAACCACTTTGGACCTATTTTGTGAACAATGTTTCTAATCATTGTCGATACCCATTCAAAATAATTGGACAGGTATGAGGTGAAGTCACCATCGTCGGCCACTATCGAGAATTGAGAAACTACATCAGAGTTTTTCCGTTCACGGACTACCAGAAGTAGTCATTTCTGATAATGGCACGGCATTTACAAGTGCTGAGTTTCAATGGTTTATCAGCCTCAACGTTATCACTCATATAAAAATTGCACCATATCACCCTTCCTCAAATGGCCTGGCCAAAAGGGCGGTTCAAACATTCAAGACAGGCATGAAAAAGCTAACTGGTGAATCCTTGTCAACCAGCACGCTTTCTTTTTCATTACAGGACTACCCCTCACACAACAACAGGTGTCACACCTGCGGAGTTATTGTTGAAACGCCGTCTCATGGTGAGATTGAGCTTAATAATGCTGAATTTAAGGGGAAGGTGGAAAGGAGTCAGGGAAGCCAGAAAACTGGAGATGATTGGCATGGTCGTGTGAGGAAACTTACTGGGGAGAGCCAGTATACATGAAGAACTTCAGGGAAGGACCAAAGTGGTTACTGGGTGAAATAAATGTGACGACTGGACCTCCATCTTACCACATGGATGTGGAAGGCCGGTTCATCCATAAACATGTGGACCATTTAAGGAAGAGAGAGGCAAGTTAACAAGATATGCATCCACCAGTGATCATGACTGTCTCTGTATTTCCTGTTAAGAACACTCAACCCAGGATTGACATGTCTGATGTTCCTGTAAGAGTTGAGGATACAGAACTGCAAGTGCCCACCGAAGCACCTGACGTTCAGGAAACTTCAGAAAAGGAGGTTCCCGACAAAGAACCTGAAGTTGTGGAGCTGCAACGTTCCACATGTACCAGGAAACCACCTGAAAGACTGAACTTGTAAATTCCTTACCCAGTGTAAATATTATGTTGTCTTGAAAAATATGTACTTTATAAATATAATATGTATAGCCGAGTTAAAGAGGGAATAATGGAGTAATTATGGTTTTATTTAGTATGCAATGTACCTTTAAGAATAATATGTTAGGCATGATCACATGATCGGTAATAACCAATAGGAGAGCAGCACAGGCTACCTCAGCAGACAGTGTAGAGATAGAGTTGGAGTTGAAAGCACACATGTAGTTGCTGCTGAGTATATTGTAAATAAACATAATGTTTCCACCCAAGAAGTGTCTGCAGATCAACTCTGTCATTAATAGTACAACTCGGCCACCCTACAATAGATTAAGTGAATAGGCAACAAGGGGCAGAGTTTTACAGCCCCATCATGGTGGGGACAGGGCTGTAAAATGCAGCCGGCAATTCAAAAGCCCATTGACTTCGGCGGGAACATGAAATCCCACCGGCGTAAAATTCCACCCAAGATGGCAGATGGAGTATAATGTGCAGGAAGAATGAGGTTTTCATACAGTCATTAGAAGAGAAAAGGAGAACACTTTTTAAAAGATGTGAAACTTGTAAATGTTGATGTTCACAAAGAATTGGGTATACTCGTACATGGAGCACTAAAAGTTAGCATGTAGGTACAGCAAGCAATTAGGAAGGCAAATGGCATGTTGGCCTTCATTGCAAGGGGATTGGAGTGTAAGAATAAAGTAGGCTTGCTGCAATTTTATGGGGCTTTGGTGAGACCACACCTAGAATTATTGTTTGCAGTTTTAATCTCCATATCTAAGTAGCAATATATTTGCATTGGAGGTGGTAAAGTGAAGGTTCATTAGCTTGGTCCCTGGGATGAGAGACTTGTCCTATGAGAGGCTGAGTAAATTGGATTTATGTTTTCCAGAGTTTAGAAGAATGAGAAGTGATCTCATTGAAACATACAAGATTCTGGAAGAACTTGACAGGGTAGATACTGAAAGGTTATTTCCTCTGGCTGGGGAATCTAGAACATGGGGCACAATGTCAGGATAAGGGGTCGATCGCTTAGCACTGAGATGAGAAGAAATTTATTCACTCAAAGGGTTGCGAGCCTTTGAAATTGTCTACTCCACAGGGTTGTGGATTCTCCATCATTGAAGATAATTAAGGCTGAGCTAAATGAATTTTTGGTTTCTCAGGGAACCGGGGATATAGGGAGCAGTCAGGTAAGTGGAGTCCAAGCCCAATATCAGGCATGACTATGCTGAATGATGGAACAGGCTTTGCAGGCTTTCTTATGCTACCTGAAGTCTGCAGCCTGCAAGGCAAATCTCCTGAAATCAATTTTTCTGGAATGTGTATGCCGATTATGGAGGTGTGACTGGACCAGAAACTGTGGGCGGAGTTTAATCCAAGCGAAGGGTGGTGGTGGTGGTTGGGGTCTCCTGCCAACTAGAGAGCCAGCAATAGCTCTGCATAGCCTCCTTTAGGGAAGGCCTGCACCACATTAAGTGGTCAGTGACAGACTTTCTCTGGGATTAAGGACCCTGGGGGTGCAATTCCTGCCCCCTCAAGACGTACTAACTAATCAGAGACACGCATTTCTTCATTGCAGGCAGCACCACCACCGGGAGAGCAGTGGTAGCTGCCAGCAATGCACCCTGCAGAGCCCCAGGGTCAGCTAGCGACCCAGGCCACAGGCGAGTGAAGCAGGATAGGGGTCGTTGAGTGGCAATCACTGGTTAGGGATCAGAAGAAAGGGCAGGGGGTGGCTCTCGGTGCCCCTTTGTGGGGCCTCAATGGTTGGCACAGAAGGCCTCGTACTTAATCGGGACAAAAGAAGGGGGCAGGGTCACCACTTTGTGCCCTCCCACCCAATTAAATGTCCCCACCTCCAAACAGACTGGAGGAAGGTATTAAATTCCATCCTGTGCCCCGGTGAATTGCTGCTCTCACATTTTAAATGAGATTTTCACCACTTCTTAATAAGTTAGAACTGACACACACTTACAGATGAAGGTTTTATTACCAGGTTTCAACGACACAAAAACAATTTTAAGACTTCCAGGCAAACCCTCTTTAACTGTGCGGCACTGAACATTCACTGTGCTTATCCACTGAACTACACATAGATTTTGATGCAGGTTTTCGTCTCATGATTTAATTACAGTTTCAATTACACTAGAGATTAATTAATTGCAAAAACATAATGAACATTTTGCTCACATGAAATACGTGATAAAGCAATATATCAAAAATTACATTCACTCAAGACATTTAGTATGGTGTTAGCAGAAATGATGGAAGTCGTGGCTACCATTAAATAGAATACTTCTATTTGTGTCTAAAAATATTTGTAAAACCCTCTGGTCCTGATTAAAAGTTCAAATAAAGTTCAGCACTATTCAAGAAGATTGTGGAATTCAAGTAAATAGCAATGCACTTTTCCCCAATCAAATATTAGTTTACAGAAATGGATTTAGGAATGCACCATAACACACAGTTTATGGAAATGGTGAATGCGTGAACCATATTCATCACACCTCGAAGCTCTGCAGCTGTTACTATCCCCAACGATTCACATAATTACCGTAAACAATGGAAATCTCTCCAAACTGCATTGTTTATTTACCAGTCGTATTAACTTGTTTTAAGCTTCTATTTATTTTCTTTTCCCAGTATACCAAATTAAAAGGGCTTTAGATATATGAATGAAAAGTCGGATTATAAACAAATGTTAACCTAGCCTTAAATAGAAGAAAATAAGGTTTATAAAGTTGAAGACTAAATAATGACTTTAGCAGCCTGCCTTCACTTCAATAGCTTGGATTCAAATCCAACTTAGGCTGATGAAATGAAAGCCCCATTTTTAAATGTGAACAAAAGATAAGTGTGGATGCCAATTTATTTTCACCTTTCCGAAAAATGTTTTTTATTAATGGGGGTGAACAAGAAAATACAGTAAAACAGCAGCCTTCCTTTCTCAGAATCTTGACTTGAAACTAGTCCAGCTAGGGGATTATATTTTTACTATATTACAGCTTTTGAGGGTCATAAGTGATAATTAATTTGTTAAGTATCAAATTAGTTCAAGATGCTTACGAGCCCATTGCATTAAATTATGCAGAACCTGATATTAGTTGGTTACTCTTATTCATTAGGTTATAAAGGTGGCTGTTGTGTGAAATATAAATCTCATTTTTAGTGCAGTAAGCTGGGCTTTTTATTATTTTTCTGGCATGTAAGGATTTTAAAAATATTGTTGGAATAATTTAGAGGCAACCTGGCTGCTGCTGAATCATGCTATAACTGGCAGCAGTAATGGGTGAGATAATGGGTAAAAAGAGTAGTAACTCTTAATTGCTTAGTGGTGATATTCGTCGTCACAATCATAATCATACAGAACAGAAGGAGGCCATTCAACCTATTGTACTTTTTAAAAGATCTATCCAATTAGCTCCACGTCCCTACTCGTTCCCCTTAACCTTGAACATTTTCCTTTTCACATATATATCTAATTCCATTGATGGAAGAATGATACTATTGAACCTGCTTCCACTAGCTTTTCCGACAGTGTATTTCAGAGCAGAACAACTCGCTGCGTAATTAAAATTCTCCTCCTCTTGCTGGATCTATTGTCGATTACTTTAAACCTCTGTCTTCTTGTTCCTGACCCTCCCGTTAGTGGATAACAATTTCTCCATTTTTACGCTATCAATACTCTTCATGATTTTAACACATCCACCAAATCTCCTTTCAACGTATCTACTCGAAGATGAACAGCTGCAGTTTCTTTGCTCAAATGACTAGAGTAATGAACACAGACTAACTAGACTTCCCCCATGAAAATGGTTATTTAAATTCAGTATTTCGAGGTTGTTTTCTACTGTTCAGGAAGAATTGGTTTTTGCTATGTGCTTTTCATTTTCTTTTGCCACAATATAATATGTACAATGTAATGCAAAAATTTCTCTTGTATACTGTGGATATACTTTCACATACTTACTTTGGGGGAGGGTGGTGGCATAGTTGTAAAGCCACTGGACTAGTAATCCAGAGATCAAGGCTAATGCTCTGGGTTTGAATCTCACCACAGCAACTGCTGGAATTTAAATTCAATTAATAAATCTGGAATGAATAAGTTAGTCTTGGTAATAGTGATCAGGAAACCATTGTTGATTGTTGTAAAAACCCATATGGTTTGCTAATGTCCTTTAGGGGAGGAAATCTGCTGTCCTTACCTGTTCTGGCCTACATGTGACTCCAGACCCCCAGCAATGTGGCTGACTCTTAAATGCCCTCTGAAATGGCCTAGCAAGACACTCAGTTGTATTAAGCTGCTACAGAGCCTACAAAAAAGGAATGAAACTGGATGGATTACCTCGCATCAGCCTAGGCACAGGAAATTACATCAGAAATGACCAAATCCAGCCCTGCCGACCCTGCAAAGTTCTCCTTACTAACATGTGGGGCTTGTGCCAAAATTGGGAGAGCTGTTGCATAGTCACGCAATAGCCTGACATAGTCATACTCACAGAATCATACCTTACAAACAACATCCCAGACACCACCACCACCATCCCTGAGTATACCCTGTCCCACCAACAGGACAGACCCAGAAGAGATGGTGGCACAGTGGTATAAAGTCGGGAGAGAGTTGCCCTGCGAGTTCTCGACATTAACTCTGGACCCCGTGAAGCCTCATGCCATCAAGTCAAACATGGGCAAGCAAACCTCCTGCTGGTTTTCACCTACTGCCTCCCCCAACCCCTCTTCGCCACCCCCACCCCCCCAAACCCCTCTTCGCCAACACCCCCCAACCTCCACCTCAGCTGATGAATAAATATTTCTCCATGTTGAACACCACCTGGAGGAAGCACTGAGGGTGGCAATAGCACAGAATGTACTCTGGGTGGGGGACTTCAATGTCCATCACTAGTAATGACTCGGTAGCACCACTACTGACCAAGTCGTAAAAGACGAAGCTGCTAGACTAGGTCTGCGGCAGGTGATAAGGGAACCAACAAGAGGGAAAAACACACTTGACTTCATCTTCAACAAGCTACCTGGTAAGAGGGGCCACAACACAATCCTGTCTCCACATAGATGATACCCTACATCGTGCTGTGTGGCACATCACCGTGCTAATTGGGATAGATTTCGAACTGATGTGCCAACTCAATACTGGGCATCCATGAGGCACTGTGGGCCATCAGCAGCAGCAGAATTGTATACAACCACAACCTGTAACCTCATAGCCCAGCATATCCTCCAGTCTACCATTACCACCAAGCTGGGGGATCAATGCTAGTTCAATAAGAGTGCTGGAGGGCATGCCAGAATAAGTACCTTTCATACTTAAAAATGAGGTGCCAATCTGTTGACCATAGAACCATAGAACCATAGAAAAGTTACAGCACAGAAGGAGGCCATTCGGCCCATCTTGTCCATGCCAGCCCGAGGATACTCAAGTGCCCTTTCTAATCACACCTTCATGCACCTGGCCCATAGCCCTGCAGCTTACAGCACTTAAGGTGCAGATCCAGGTACTTTCTAAAAGAGTCTAGAGTTTCTGCCTCTACCACCAACTTGGGCAGCGAATTCCAGACACCCACTAAGCTCTGCATAAAAAAGTTCTTCCTCATGTCCCTCCTACACTTTCTGCCACTTATCTTGAATCTATGTCCCCTGGTTATAGAATTCTCCACCAAGGGAAACAACTTTATCCTGTCCACTCTATCTGTTCCCCTCATAATTTTGTACACCTCAATCAAGTCACCTCTCAGCCTTCTTTGTTCTAAGGAAAATAACCCCAACTTATCCAATCTCTCCTCATAGCTACACTTTTCTAACCCTGGCAACATTCTTTTAAACACCCTCTGCACTCTCTCCAGAACTATGACGTCCTTCCTGTAATGTGGTGACCAGAACTGCGCACAATACTCCAGTTGTGGCCTCACCAGTGTTTTATACAATTCCAACATTATATCCTTACTTTTATATTCTATACCTCTGCCAATGAAGGAGATCATTCCATATGCCTTCTTTACAACCTTGTCTACTTGAACTGTTGCCTTCAGGGACCTGTGTACTTGTACGCCAAGATCTCTCACTTCATCTACCCCTCTTAGTATATTCCCATTTATTGTGTAATCCCTGTAACTGTTTGTCCTCCCTAAATGTATGACCTCACATTTCTCTATGTTAAAATACATCTGCTGCTTTACTGCCCACTCCACGAACCCATCTATATTGTTTTGGAGATTATGGCTATCCTCTACACCATCCACTACTTGGCCAATCTTTGTCTCATCTGCACATTTCCCAATCATGCCCCCCACGTTCACGTCCAAATCATTAGCATATAACACAAACAGCGAGGGTCCCAACACCGAGCCCTGTGGAACACCACTTGAGACAACTTTCCATTCGCAAGGGCATCTATCGACCATTACCCTTTGTTTCCTGTTACAAAGCCAACCTATTATCCAGTTTGCCACATTACCCTGAATCCCATGGCTTTTACTTTCCTGACGAATCTGCCATGTAGGACCTTGTCAAATGCCTTGCTAAAATCCATGTACATAACATCCACTGCACTATCTTCATCAACCCTTCTTGTCACTTCCTTAAAGAATTCAATCAAATTTATGAGCCAAGACCTTCCTTTAACAAATCCATGCTGACCATCCCTGACTAGTCCATGCCTTTCCACATGACAGTTAATCTTATCTCTCAGGATTGATTCTACTAATTTGCTCACCACTGGTGTAAGACTAACTGGCCTATAATTGTTTGGCATTTCCTTTGATCCCTTTTTAAACAATGGAACTACGTTTGCATTTCTCCAGTCCTCCAGTATCTCCCCTGTATCTAGTGAAGATTGGAAAATCATCCTCAGAGCATCTGCTATCTCCTCCCTGACTTCCTTCAGCAACCTCGGAAACAATCCATCTGGCCCTGGTGGCTTATCCACTTTCAAGGATTTCAGCCCTTCGAGTACTTCCTCTCTCTTTATGACTATCCCGTCCAATATCTCGCCATATTCCTCCTGGAATACTATATCTACAGCCTCCCTTTCCTTTGTAAACACGGAGACAAAATATTCATTCAAAACCCTTCCCACAGCCTCTGCATCTACACACAAGTTTCCACCTTCATCTCTGATAGGTCCCGCTTTTTCCTTAACTAACGTTTTAGCATTAATGTATTGGTAAAACATCTTTGAGTTATCTTTAACTTTACTTGCTAATCTTTTTTATGCCACAATTGCACTTTGGGCCATCCCTCACCCTCCAGTTGTGGACTAGTGGTCACATCATCCATGTCCTGTATAGATTCAGTTGAGCGTTGTCTGCTGTCTTTAAGGGATACAAAACCAGGGATTGGGTCAGTGATGAGGTGCTGGTTCTTTGCTACATGCATTCCACAATTTTGTCCATCTAGATAGTGGGTTGTTACCAGCTGCCTGACTATCAGCTGCTTTTTCCCATTCAAGAAACAGCTGAAGGCACTGGATACTGCAAAGGCTATGGGCCCTAACAACATTATGGCAATAGTACTGAAGACCTGTGCTCCAGAAAATGCTGCACCCTTAGTCAAGCTGTCTCAGCACAGCTACAACACTGGCGTCTACCCGGCTATGTGGAGAACTGCCCAGGTATGTCCTGTCCACCAGGACAAATCCAACTTGACCAATTACCGCACCATCAGTCTACACTCGATCATAGCAAAGTGATGGAAGATGTTATCGGCAGTGCTATGAAGCAGCACTTGCTTAGCAATAACCTGCTCACTGATGATCAGTTTGGGTTCCCCTAGGGCCACTGGGCTCCTGATGTCATTACTGCCCTAGCCCAAACATGGACAAAACATGAACTCCAGAGGTGAGGGGAGAGAAACTGCCCTTGACATCAAGGCAGCATTTGACCAAGTGTGGCATCAAGGAGCTCTAGCAAAACGGGAGTCAATGGGAATCAGGGGGAAATCTCTCTGCTGGTTGAAGTTCTACCTAGCTCAAAGGAAGACGGTTGTGGGTGTTGGATGTTGATCATCTCAGTTCCAGGACATCACTGCAGAAATTCCTCAGGGTAGTGAACTAGGCCCAACCATCTTCAGCTGCTTCATCAATGACCTTTCCTCCATAATAAAGTCAGAAGTGAGGATGTTCGCTGATGATTGCACAATGTTCAGCACCATTTGCAACTCCTCAGGCACTAAAGCAGTCCGTACCTATATGCAGCAAGACCTGGACAACATTCAGGCACCTCATGAATAAATTAAAAAAAAATAAGTGGCAAGTAACGTTTGTGCCACACGAGTGCCAGGCAATGACCATCTCCAACAAGAGAGAGTCCAACCATCTCCCTTTGATATTCAATGGCATTACCATCAATGAATTCTCCCCTATCAACACCACGGTGGTTACCATTGACAGAAGCTGAGCTGGATCAGCTATATAAATACTGTGGCCACAAGAGTGGGTTAGAGGCAGGGAATTCTTCAGAGAGTAGCTCACTCCCTGACTCCCCAAAGCTGGTCTATCTACAAGCACAAGTCAGGGGTGTGATGGAATGCTCTTGGCTGGCTCTCCTCAGTGGGGCAGAGTTCTGGCGGGTGTGGGACCTCTGCCAGCCCCTCCAAATCTGTCTAAATCTCAAGTTATTTTCCCTGGTTGACTTTTGTGCTGCACGCTGGATTCGAGCAAAATTCCTGTCTCCAACAGGGAGTCTACAAATGCAGGATGTAGATCCTGGCACTGCTGCACTGTAAATGTAAGTGCCAATGCTAGAAGAAATGGCAAAGGACATGGAAGGAACAGAAGTACCACAAAGCTGACATCAAATTTTACACTAGAGCTCCTGGCCAAGGCCTACAGCAGGTTAATTTTGAGCCTGACTTGGAGGGAGACAGATCATCCGCAAAGCCATCTTCTTCTATTAGGGAAACTCCGGGCCTTTGCTATCACTTCCTCAGATCTACCACCCCTTCCATATGACAGCCTTAAAAAGTGGCGATAAATTGGGCAGGTGGACGAGAAATCCTCTAGGATCTAGGCCCAATTCCTCTGCCACCCTTTGCATGTTGTGGGCAGAGGAGGAGCGCCTACCAATCCCAGTGGGGGGAAAAGGAAGTCTGAGTTGGATGGTGAGGCCCCATCACCCATATTTTCTGTGGTTCACCAATCCAATGTCAAATGGCATTGCATAGTAGAATCCCATTTCTTAGCCCTTCATTGAATTGTTGGACTGGATTATGTGCTATGACCTATGACTTTATGATTCAAGACACATATACAAAACAGAATGATCAAATCAGCTAATGCAATAGGCAAACATGAATTATTGCTATGCTCGCAATCTGATAACCTGCTAGACTTTACCATTAAATACACCTTTGCGCAGTTACAAACTGACTTCAAGTGATTTAATTTCAACATGCAGACTTGTCATGTTGACACTTTCATCTTTTATTTTGGCCAAATTTACAGTGCTATGAACGAATGTATTAAAGACAAGACCCATTTTTAAAATTAATTTATAGATTCATAACACACAACTAAAATCCCCAAATTTGTAATTGTATTGCATAAACTTGAAAAAGGTAATGTGGTTTGATTAAGCTGATTCCAATCTGAAAGTAATGGTTTGTTTTGTACATGTGTTTTTGTGGATTTCGGTTATTGTCTGAATAAAATACAAGCAAGCTACATTACTTTGACACCCTTCTTGATTACCTAGCCATGATTTACTACAGCTTTGTGAAGTAAGAGCTGCACAGCAAATGGCTTTGAATAAAATAATTCACATGCAGTACTGTCAAACAATAAAATTGATTCAGATTTAACACTCCACTAGCTCTTGAATTAAGATTTCTATTTTTTCTAGTTCATTCTTAGAATGTGGCAGCACTGACAAATATGGCATTTGTTGCCCAAGGTTTGATACAACTGGATGGCTTGGGAAGCCATTTCGGAGGACGGTTTAGAGTCCAACACAGCCAGATGCCATAAGGGCTGCAAATTTCTTCACCAAAGGAAACTGGTGAACCAGTTAGGATTTTACAACAATCCAAGAGCTTCGAGATCACTTGTTAATGTCAGATTTTTTAAGGTGAATTCAAATTCTCAAATTGACAAGCTAGGATTTCAAATCACTGATTTATCAGTCCAGGCCTCTGGGCTACTATTCCAATAGTAGAACCATTACGTTTGATTATTCATCTCTTCAACTGAGTTTTCTTCAGTAACATTTGAAAGTCACATTGAAATCAAGGACAGATGTATAGAGGGAGCGTGGTACTGTAGTGCTATTGTCACTAGCCTAATAATTAAGAGACCCAGGGTAATGCTCCGGGGACCCAGGTTTGAATCCTAACATGGCAAATGGTGAAATTTTAATCTAATAAAAATCTGGAATTAAAAGCCTGATGATGGCCATGAATCAATTGTTGTAAAAACCCACCTGGTTCACTAATACCCCTTTAGGGAAGGAAATCTGCTGTCCTTACCTGGTCAGGCTTACATATGACCCCAGGTCCACAGCAATGTTGTTGACTTTTAAATGGCCTAGCAAGCCACTCATTTTTATCAAACCCCTTCAGAGTCAGACAGAACACCAAGCATCGCTTTAGGCAATGGAACTGACAACAGCATGCTCAGCCCTATCAACTCTGTGAAGTCCTCCTTACAAACATCTGGGGGCTAGTACCAAAATTGGGAGAGCCTGACATTCTCACGGAAGCAAACCTTACAGACAATGTCCCAGACACCACGATTACCAACGCTGTGTATGTCCTGTCCCCTGGCAGACAGACTCAGCAGAGGTGTAAAGTAGGGAGAGAATCGCCCTCAGATCCTCAACATTGAATCTGAACCCTATGAAGTCTCATGGCATCAGGCCAAACATGGGCAAGGAGATCTCCTGCTGATTACCATATACGGCATACACCTAACACACACACCCACCTCGCCCCCGCTATCCCCATACCCAGCTGATGAATCAGTACTCCTCCATGTTGAACACCACTTGGAGGAAGAACTGAGAATGGCAACTGCACAGATGTACTCTGGGTGAGGACTTCAATGTCCATCACCAAAACTGGCTTGGTATCATGACTATAGACCAAGCTAGCCAAGTCCTAAAGGACACAACTGCTAGACTGGGTCTGTGGCAGGTAGTGAGGAAACGAACAAGAGGGAAAAACATACTTGACCTTATCTCACCAACCTGCCTTCTACAGATGCATCTGTCCATAACATTATCATTAGGAATGACCACCGCACAGTCCCTATGGAGACGAAGTTCCACCTTCACGTTGAGGATATTCTCTATCATGTTGTGTGGCACTACCACCATGCTAACTGGGATAGATTTCGAACAGATCTAGCATCTAAGAGGCGCAGTGGGCCATTAGCAGCAGTAGAATTGTACTCAACCACAATCTGTAACCTCATAGCCCAGCATATCCCCCACCGTATCATTAGCATTAAGCTGGGGCATCAATGCTACATCAATAAGAGTGTAGGAGGGCACGCCAGCAAAAGCTATGTGCCCTGACAATATTCCAGCAATAGTACTGAAGACTTGTGCTCCAGAACTTGCAGTGCCCCTAGCCAAGCTGTCCCAGTACAGCTACAACACTGGCATCTACCCAGCAATGTGGAAAATTGCCCAGGTATGTCCTGTATACAAAAATCAGGACAAATCTAACCCGGCCAATTACCACCTCATCAGTCTACTCTCAATCAATAGTAAAGTGGTGGAAGGGGCCATCAACAGTGCCATCAAGCAACACTTGATTAGCAATAACCCTGCTCACTGATGCTCGGTTTGGGTTCCACCAGGATCACTCAGCTCCTGCCCTCATTATGGCCTTGATTCAAATATGGAAAAAGAGCAGAACTCCAGAGGAGAGCTGAGAGCGACTGCTCTTGACATCAAGGCAGCATTTGACCGAGTGTGGCATCAAGGATCCCTAGCAAAACTGGAGTCAATGGGAATCAGGGAGAAACCTGTCTGCTGGTTGGTGTCATGCCTAGCACAAAGAAAGATGATTGTGGTTATTGGATGTCTATCATCTAAGTTCCAGGGTATCACTACAGGAGTTCCTCAGGGTAGTGTCCGCAGCCCAACCATATTCAGCTGCTTCATCAATGACCTTCCTTCCATCATAAGGTCAGAAGTGGGGATGTTTGCTGATGATTTCACAATGTTCAGCACCATTCACAGCTTCTCAGATACTGAAGCAGTCCTTGTCCAAATGCAGCAAGACCTGGACAATATCCAGGCTTGACTGGCAAGTGGCAAGTAATATTCACACCACACAAGTGCCAGGCAATGACCATCTTCAATAAGAGAGAATCTAACCATCGATCTTTGACATTCAGTAGCATTAGCATTGCTGAATCCCCCACTATCAACATACTGGGGGGTTACCATTGACCAGAAACTGAACTGGACTAGCCATATAAATACTGTGGCTACAAGAGCAGGTCAGAGGCTAGGAATCCTGTGGTGAGGAACTCACATCCTGACTCTCCAAAGCCTGTCCACCATCTATAAAGCACAAGTCAGGAGTGTGATGGAATACTCTCCACTTGCCTGGATGAGTGCTGTTCCAACAACACTCAAGAAGCTTGACATCATCCAGGACAAAGCAGCCTGCTTAATTGGCACCACATCCACAAACATTCACTCCTTCCACCACTGACGCACAGTAGCAGCAGTGTGTACCATCTACAAGATGCACTGCAGGAGCTCACCAAGGCTTCTTAGATATCAGCTTCCAAACCCATGACCACTGCCCGTCTAGAAGGACAAGGGCAGCAGACAGGTGGGACATACCACCTTGAAGTACCCGTCCAAGTCACTCACTATCCTGGCTTCAAAATATATCTGCATTCCTTAATGTTGTTGGGCCAAAATCCTAGTGCTCCCTCTCTCACAGCACAGTGGCTGTACCTATGCCACATGGACTGCGGCGGTTCAAGAAGGCAGCTCACCACCACCTTCTCAAGGGCAATTAAGGATGGGCAGTAAATGCTGGCCTAGCCAGCGATGCTCACATCCCATGAACAAATCAAAAAAATTAAGAGGAGATCCTGCCTGTATGAAAAGGCAATCCTCCCTCCTCCCTGCTGCCTTAAAGCTCTGCTCCACTATCCTCATCTTAACATTCAAGGCTATGGGCCAAGTGCTGGTAAATGGGATTAGGTAGTCAGATGTTTCTCACGTGTCGGTGCAGACTCAATGGGCCGAAGGGCCTCTTCTGCACTGTGTGATTCTGTGATTCTGTGATTCTGTGATATGATACGCCAGTGAAAACAGTTTGAAAGGTTACATTTTTAAGGCATGGAAAGTACAGGTGCCTCTTTAAGTCGCAGCAGGGTTCTTTTCTGCTGCTGTAGCACATATCACACTAACTCAGGCCTCCATATTCCCTCATGTGTAATAACCTGCACTGGCAATATTGCATAAAGTAAGAGATATTTTGAAAGTACAGAATGATGCCCTTAATGTGTCCTGGATGTGAAATACATTAACACAGCTTCACCCCTGACGCATCCAAATGGAAAATTTCCCCTATAAATTCTGAACTGGAAATGCATCTGGCACAAATTCCAAATCAAGTCCCGTAACAACACAGCAACGGGAACTTATATTGTGGTGCTGCCAATATTAGTAATATGTATGATTAGTAAGAGCAATGCAAATTATAATCACATCTACATCAATTGATGTGATAAATTGTTGTGCAGAAATTACATTTACGTAAGCAGTCTCCAGTAGTATGTGGGCACAGTCACTTCTCGAGCAGGAAGCTTGTAACTCACACAATCCATGGCTCAGTTTATGTTGCCATAAAATTGAAACACCCAGTCATGATTCAGTTAACATTACTCAACTCTACTGTTTCATTTCCAGGTTATCTGAAATGGAAGAATGTGCAAGGTTACAGGGAGAAGACGGGAGAATGGCACCAGGTGAATTGCTCATTCGGAGAGCCGGTGCAGGCACAATGGGCTGAATGGCCTCCTTCTGCGCTGTAACAATTTTGTGATTCTGTGACGTGCATCAGCAACAGACAAAAGCTATCACACCGTGCGCTCATTTATGCTCGGGTACCATACAACAATTCAATAACAGGCAAAATTGCCTTTTGGCCTTTCACAAGATTGGCTCATTGAACCAATAGCATAACATCTACTGCTCAAATCCTCAAGTTTTTCACTCATTGGCTATTATAGATAGTGGAGCTTTAGGGCCACAGGGAGGAGGGAGGACTGCCTTACCTTACAGGCAGAATCTCCTCTTAATTTTTTGATTTGTTCATGGGATGTGAGCATCGCTGGCTAGGCCAGCATTAATTGCCCCTCCTTAATTGCCCTTGAGAAGGTGTCGGTGAGCTGCCTTCTTGAACTGCTGCAGTCTAACAGTGAACAACAGGCTACTTTGTTCAAAGGAAAACTCATCTCAATTTTGTGGCATCCTTACAGGAATGTCACACCAATAAATATAGCTTGTTTTAATATTGAGTCTGAAAACTAGGGTCAGCTTTTAGCTCCATTATCCATATGGACTCGCGTAAAAAATAATGTTTAAATGCTAAAATTAAACATTGCTGCTGTATAAATAGGATCTGTACTTAGTCTTATCAGGCAGGTAATAAGTTAAGTACTATTGACGTAAACCTGCTCATATCAGGGAGTTACAGCCTTCGCACTGCAATATAAGCCTGGCATGTGAGCTTTATATCTGTATCATGGCCAAATGAGAAATGCACGTCTACTGTTTTCCAATTCCTATCATGTTTCCTATTATGTTGGCATTTTCCTTCCATGAATCATAGCTGATTCAGGTTCTATTTGAGTCCAGTGGCCTCAGTTGTTTTAATAATTAATCTGTTCAAAAGGACAGTGACAATCAATAACCTCCGGAGATGGATAGCAGCAGCAGCAGTAATAGAGGACCTACTACACTCATAATAGCTTCTATTAAAAACAATTAGACACAGCGTTAAAATATTTGAAGAAAATGAGTATAAGCAGAATGTACTAGTTTTATTCCTCAAGCAAAAATCATTTATGCAAGTTTAGCTCTAATAGAGATAGCTTTAGAGATAGAGATACAAGGATGTGCTGGCCCTGGAGAGGGTCCAGGGAGGTTCACGAGAATGATCCCAGGAATTAAAGGCTTAACATATGAGGAACGTTTGAGGATTCTGGGTCTATACTCGATGGAGTTTAGAAGGATGAGGGGGGATCTGATTGAAACATACAGAATACTGAAAGGCCTGGATAGAGTGGACATGGGGAAGATGTTTCCATTAGTAGGAGAGACTAGGACCCGAGGGCACAGCCTCAAAATAAAGGGAAGACCTTTTAGAACAGAGATGAGGAGAAACTTCTTTAGCCAGAGAGTGGTGAATCTATGGAATTCATTGCCACAGAAGGCTGTGGAGGCCAGGTCATTGAGTGTATTTAAGACTGAGATAGATAGGTTCTTGATTGGTAAGGGGATCAAAGGTTTCAGGGAGAAGGCAGGAGAATGGGGCTGAGAAACTTATCAGCCATGATTGATTGGCGGAGCAGACTCTATGGGCTGAATGGTCTAATTTCTGCTCCTACGTCTTATGGTCTTTTGTCCTAAAACATTAATTAGAAAGAATAATTAGTTTCAATAAGTAATCCCTGCAATAATGCTATTCACCCTTAAGTATGTAGCTGAGAGAAAACTCTTTCAAAAGGCTTAACTGATTTCTGTTTTTATCTTCTGCAGATTTTTTCTGATTTTTCTTCTAACAGATTTGTTCCTGCTCACCTTTTAATTTCCAACTACTAACATGTCACGTCTCATTTTTATTACAGCTGATAAATATGTGCCAGAATTCTTAACATCATGCAAATTAATATGCAGCTTCAAAGTTTTTAGCTTATACAGCCAGTGATTACAAATGTTAGTCCAGCCCAATGCTTGAAGCAACAGAAAGGGATTGAACTGGCCTGCAAATGTCCTCACTTAGAACTGGCTCTGAATGGCAGAAAAAAAAAGCAAACACACCCTTAATGGTGAGATTCTTCTGAGTAAACACATGTTTCAGCTTTCATGTTAGCACAGAATTATCATTTTAATTACACTGACCAGCTGCTACGCAGTTGTGAATCTCAGTTGCCCATTGGGTTTCAATCATCATAATTCTATTATTGCAGTTTTATCGACAGTTCTCCAGCTGCATCCCAATTAGTAGAGCAAAGGTGGAGGTGAGGGTTGATCAAATCAGTAGCTGCAGAAATGTTATGACGAACTGAGAGCCGTAGGCTTGACAGTTGGGGGATTTTGAAAGTGAATTGTAAGTGAATTGGGGAATAGATTTTTTTCCAGGACAGTTACAGGAGGTAGGGTTGGTTTTGTGCTTTTGGGTTATCAGGTTCACTTTGTCTGGCAAACGCCAACTGCGCCCTTGATATTAACACATTAGTTGATGATTGAAACAATATAAGCAGAGAGACCAATTAACTGAACAAACACTGGTGGTTAATTGGAATGAAGTACAGAGCACTAAGACCATGTGCGCTTCTTCAGTCACCTCCAGCTCTAGACTTACAGTTACCCAAGAAGCCCACGCTGTGTAGCGATTGGTCAATACAGTCACATGGTCAACTAACTACATTCTCTTAAAGGTACATAGCAATTCACTTTACCACATCCCTTCCCCTTTATTTGAAAGTACAATTGACAAGCATCACAACATCTCAACTATTTACGTGAATAACTATTTACAAGTCAAGTCTCCCAGGAGGCTTCCTCAGACGTGTTGAGCATCATAACTCAACGGCCTCAGCTGGCTTTTCCGAGACCCCATTCTCAGGGGTCAACTGTCCACCAGGCTCGTCGGTGGAAGTGGGCAAGTTTGTGTCTTCAACCCTCTCAGGTCCAACAGGCCCCACCGATACTTCCAAATCGCATGGCATTTCTTCCACGTGTGGTGCAGACTCAAACGCAAATGATGATGGCATTCCTTCTTGTGGGATTGTCTCTCTTCTCTGGAGATGATCCACAAGTCATCTAATTATCCGGCCATTTACCGATGCATTCTCGGCGGGGAGGTCCTGTTACAGCACTCATTCCACCTAATAGCCAATTGGGCCCATCTCCAAAAGTTTTTGGCAAGAACTTTGTCTCGCACTCTGAAATTTCTTTCATGATTATGACCATCATGTCTAGCCTGCTGGGTCTCTTGGCTTCTCTCCACCTTCCCCCTAACTTTGGCCTGATAAGAGTTAGACAAGTGTGAAGACGTCTCCTCATTAGTAATTCAGCAGGGCCAAAACCGGTGGTCGTGTGTGGTGCATCCGGTATGCAAACAGGAACTGTGGCAATCTGGTGCTGATGGAATCCCTGTCCAGCTTTTTCATCCTGGACTTAAAAATTTGGACCGACCACTCAGCCAAACCATTAGAGGTGGGGCAGTAAAGCGAGGTTTTGATATGAGTTATTCTGTTGAGGGTTGTAAATCTGTGGAACTCCCTGCTGGTAAATGCAGTCTCGTTGTCTGACATGAGCATCTCTGGTAAGCCTTGCACTGCAAAACTCCGTCGCAAATGGTCTATGGCGGCAGCAGATATGGGTGACCGGACTTCGTAGGCATTCATCCACTTGGAGTGAAAGTCGATGTGGAGGCACACCCATGGCTGCCCCAGCCATTCCCAGGTGTGTAATGGAGCTAAGGGGGGAAGCTTATGTACCTGCTGGCATTGAAGACAACTTTTGACTAGGGATTTGATGTCCGCGTCCATCCCTGGCCACCACAAGTAGTTGTGCGCAAGTATCATCATCCTAATAATACCAGGATGACGCCATGGAATTCAGCCAGTAATGGTCTTTGACCTCTTGGGGACACGATAACCCTTGCTCCACAGAGCAATATGCCATCCTGGCAGGTGAGCTCATATCTGGGATTGAAATAGGGCTTCATGTCATCAGACTTCGGTTCGCCTGACCATCCATTCAAGACCTGCTCCCCGGACATGAGATAAAAGTGGATCTCGGCTTCTCCACTCATGGATTTGTTTGGCCTGGACAGGGGAGGAATCCAAAGAATTTAGTACTAAGACAAGTTCCTGGGGAATTGGAACCTTCACGTTGTTATCTGGCAGGGGGGAGCGGCTCAGAGTGTCAGCTTGTGTGATCTGGCTTCCCAATCAGTGAATAAAAGTGTATTCATGAGCTGCCAGTATCAGTGCCCACCTCTGGATGTGAGCAGATGCGATGGGCGGGTATCACCTTATCCTCACCAAATAATCCCAGCAGAGGCTTGTGGTCGGATATAATGTGAAAATGGCAATGGTGAAGGTATTGATGGGATTTTCAAACACAACACAACAGACAAGCTTCCTTCTCGATTTGAGAATATCATCGCTCTTGCCGCACTCTCTGCAGATGTATAAGCAATGGGTCGTTAGGAGCCATCCACCATCTGATGTGAAAGTACAGACCCTACTCCATAAGGGGATCCATCGCAAGTTAAAATCAATTCTTTCTTTGACTCAAAGTGGACCAGTAGAGCCAATGAACTTAACAATTGCTTTACCTTCAGAAACACACCCTGGTGTGGAGCTTGCCAAATCCATTTATGGTTTGTCTTAAGCAATATGTATAAAGGCGCCAGTACAGTTGGTTGACTTGGGAGAAATCGCCCATAGTAATTTATCATGTCTAAGAAGGCCCTTAGTTCTGTAGTGTTTCTCGGTGCAGGTGCTTCGTGAATAACCTTGATGCTTTTTTCCCACGGGATGCAGGCCCTGCGCCTCGACCTTATGGCCCAAGTAAACTCCCTCTTTGGCTTAGAAGAGATATTTTTCTCACTTCAAGTGCACCCCTGCTTGTAGGATGCATTTCGGCACCTCCTCCAAATTAGCTAAGTGTTCTTCGTTAATTCGTCCAGTGACTAAGACATTAGCCAGATAAACAACGATATGGGGCAATCCCTGAAGCAGATTTTCCATGGTACGCTGGAAAATAGCACATGCCAATGAGACCCCAAAGGGTAGTTGAGTATATTGATACAATTCTCAATGTGTACTGATGGTCACAATTTCCCTAGGGCCCTCTTCCAACTCTACCTGCCAGTAGGCATGGCTCATGTTGAGTTTTGACTATATGATGCCCCCTGCCAATTTCGAATATAATTCATCAATCTTCAGTATCGGGTATCTATCAAGTTTGGCCAGTCTGTTTACAGTTAACTTACTGTCACTGCATATTTAGCCTGGCTTCAGTACGGGTACTATGGGTGTCGCCCACTCAGAAAATTGCACCAGTTGTAAGATACCCAACTTTTCCAGCCTGTTTATCTCAGCCTTGACCTTGTCCTGTAGAGCATAAGGGACTGGTTCTGATAAATCTGGGGGTTGCATTAGGGTCTACGTGGGATTTTGGCTTGTAGCCCACAAATCCTTCTTAGCTTGTCACTGAAAATGGAAGCGTACTTTTGTAACAATTCCTGTAAGTTTCTCGTTCTGATTTGAAAACGCTCGGCCCATTGCAATTTAATCTTTTTGAGCGAGTTGCAAGCAATTAAACTGGGGCCGGTCCCAGCTACTACTATAAGGGGTAAATTTGCGGATTGATCCCCATACTGCACCAGGACTTGACATATTCCTTTCACTCTTATCTCTTTGTCTATATATGTTTTAAGTTCAGTGTCCGATTCTCCCAAACTTAAAAGATAGACTCCTTTATGCAAATGTCTGAATGTATGTTCTCCTATGACAGATATTGATGCCCCAGTATTGACCTCCACCTTGATGGGTTATTCATTGACTCTAATGACTACCTGGATTGGCTCAGTTCTACCCAATTTCAGGTTGTATAATGAATAGAGGTCAGATTCTGCTTCCTCTGGCTCTCCAACGAGACAGATTTCGCGATTTCTACCCTTGTTTTAAGATGCTGTCTCAGCCTACCTTGACAGTGCCACATTCTGTGACCATTGCAGAAAAAGCATTCGATATTTCTGAACAGTCAATTGCCTGCAGGCTGCCTGGATGCATTTCTCTCATTAATGTTGTGGGTTTTCACTGTAGTACTGCTGTTCTTCAATGGTCTGTACAGAGTGGGCGTTCCCTGCCTTTCTGCGGAGTCTAAAGTTTTCACGCTTTTTGTTACCAGCCCTTCCTGCCCTACAAGATGGACATTTTGTAAACTCTTACTGCCTCCAAGTCTCTAACAGCACTCTCCAAGGCTGTTGCCAATCCTAATGCCTTACTGAAGTCTAGATTAGTTTCAGAAAGCAATCACTTTTGAATAGCACCGTCCCCGATTCCGCATATCAATCAGTCTCTCAACATGGCATTAATTAAAGCTCTGATTTCACAATATTCCATTAATTCCTTTAAAGCAGCTAGATAGCAGCGATTGTCTCTCCTGGAAGCCTATTCCTAGAATGGAATTTAAAACGCTGCGTAGTGACTGAGGGCTTTGGCTTCAGGTGGTTTTTTACAATGTTACTAACTCGTTAAAAGTCTTCGTATCAGGGGTGTTAAGTGACGTGAGGCTGCGGATCAGCCCATATGTTTTGCTCCAGCATATGGACAAAAGAATCGCCCTCTTCTTGTCCTCCCCCCGTGATGTTAGCGGTAATTTGACGTAATGAGACCAGTCATCGGAAATGGGGTCAAACGGTTCAAGATGCCCAAACTGCGGTATACTTGATGACTAAGGAGACTGTGTTTTCAAACAGCTTTCAAGGTAGTGGCGAAGTAACATAGCTGGCTTACCGCGGCTTTCTTGATTGTTGTCAATTGATCCGGTTTATTCTCGTCGGCAGTTTTATGCTTTTGGTTATCAGGTTTGCTTTGTCTGGTGAATGCTAGCTGCTCCCTTGATATTAACACATTAGATAGTGCTTGAAACAATATCAACAGAGAGACCAATTAACTGAACAAACACTGGTTGTTTATTGGAACTAAGAACAGGGCACTAACACCATGTGTGCTTCTTCAATCACCTCCAGCTCTAGACTTACAGTTACCCAAGAAGCTCGCGCTGTGCAGTGATTGATCAATACAGTCACATGGTCAACTAACTATATTCTCTTAAAGGTACATAGCACTCCACTTTACCGATGTTGGGGTGTGAAAAAGGGGTGATGTAAGGAAGTGATCAAGAAGTGGTCAATATATGTCCAATATATGTATTAGCTCTGTGTGTCTGACTTGCTGATTTAATAAATCTGACATCCATTGTGGTCCAGAGTTCCAGATGATCCACATTCACATTAGTTGGAATTATGAACTAGAAATGCACCTCAAAATTGCTTTAGCTCAACTGATTTCACTAAAATAGAGGAGAATATTCTTATCTTCCTCTTGTTCTATTGCAATGGTATTTGTATTAATTGGGATGGCATGCATGTTAGTCTCCAAATCATTCGTTAGTTAATGCCATAAACAATCAATAACTGAGTTGAGGCTCAAGGTATGGAAAATGGGAGCCTTTTAGGAGCCTCCCCTCAAGTATGGCAGACACAGAAGACAAAATTCATCATCGCTTGCAATGTGCCAACTCAGCCTTTGACCAGCTGAGAGAAAGAGTATTTAAGGACCAGGATTTCAAACCTGAGACTAAGATCATGGTTTATGGGGTAGCAGTGATCTCCATGCTCCTATATGCTTCAAAGTCTTGGACAACCTATAGCAAACATTTCAAAGCACTGGAGAAGTACCACCAGTGGTGCCTTCACAAGATCCTCCAATCTGGTGGCAAGAAAAACAATCCATCAGCAGCGTCCTCTCCCAAGCAAACATGACCTGCATCCAAGGCTAAACGCCCAAAATCAGCTCTGCTAAATAGGACACGTCATTCGTAAGTCTGGCACCAGATGCCCAAAGCAATTTCTCTACTCTGAACACAGTTGCAGAAGGAGATTCCCTGGAGGACAGCAGAAAGGTTTCAGGGATGCGTCTTCAAAGTATCCCTGGAGAGGTCAAACATACCTGCTGACTCATGGGAGACCCTGGCTTGTGACCAAACAAAATGGAGAAGGTTCATTTGAGAAGGCACTGAACACCTAGAGAGACTTCATTGGGAATGTGTAGAGTTGAAGTCATGACATCAGAGGAAGCACACAAACCTCCAAACAACCCATCTACCCAACCCTTCAAGCGCCACCTGCATCTCATGTGACAGGATTTGCACATCACCCATTGGACCTATCAGCCACCTCAGAACCCATCAAACCGGAAGCAAGTTATCCTCAATCCCAAGAGACTGCCTAAGAAGAGTTAAGGCCATTATGCAAGTTCATTAGGGAATGAGACAGTCCTTACTAATGGATGCAGTCTGCAAGTATGCAACCTATATCTTGGAACTAGCTACAGCGGAAAGGTTAGGGCCATGCTTACCAACAGATTGTATGGAATGTCAACACCGGGGACTGGACTTTTGGATATCACTATCAGAACCTTGGCTATGTTTAAAATTTGTTGTTCGTCATATAGTACATCATTTGGAGGTGATATCTAGAACGCTAAGAAGAATTGTCCACACAGGGTGACTTGAGCTAGGACAGTAGCTTAGCTAATTAAACATATCTTTGAACAAGGCCAAAAGTGACATATCTTGAACTTTAAAAAACACATTCTGCAAGGTGTTCTGTCGAATGATGACAGAGGGTCATCATTGAACATCAGAGACAGTCAGGCAAGGCTGGTTGGCCCCATTGGGCACGTGCCTGGTTTCATTTAGCTGAGGGTCTGTTAGAGCTGAGGGTCTGTGAGAAGAACTGAGCCACACTAAGCTACAATACCCTGCTTCAGAATAACATATGGTAAGGCCAGAGTTTCTTAATGTCTTTGCATTGCTTCCTGAGGGTGAACCAGCTAATTTGTTGATCAAATTGTCTTCATTTTCAGGGATTTCTAATAAGGTGTTCTTTAAAGTTAAGATACAGTCCAGTATAACACCCAGATCCACAGGCTTTGCATCATCATCCAACCTGTACTCATTCAGGAAGATGCTGAGCTGTTTCTTGGCCTATTTTGTGATTTAGATGGAAAGAAGCTGAAAACTGTATTTCTGACACTTGGTTTAAGTTTCCATCTCTTGCAATAGTGGAACATCTCTCTCAAGTTTGCATTCAGGAATTTGTTTAGGTAATTATCAGACAGATATTGTCTGTGTAGATAAAATGCCCAGCAGTGGTGCTGGGAAGATCTTTTATGAAAAGGGTGAAAAGTATCTGTGATAGAATCAAGTCCTCAGGTAGACCATTGGTTGAGGACTTCAGGATTTGAATTTTTGTCAAAGTGAAATTTGGAAGCAGAGGTTTCTCGGCAGTAGTTCCACAGCAATACAAACCCATTGAGGTAAGGCCAATGATGGTTTGTTCATTAGGCCTATATGCCAGATCACATCACATGCAGTGATAAGATCTGGGAATATTGCACTCATCTTCTGCCTAATCTGAAAACCATTCTTGATGTAGGTGCTGAGTGTCAACTTGATCACAGTTATGGCAGTTTATCTGAAGCCTGCTTGATCTACAGTCAGTATGCCATCAAGGTGACTTGATGGTATCTTTGTAGATAGCTCTTTTGAAACAAAATGTAAACTATATCTAACACTCTTATGAACTCTCACTACAAAAAGTGTAGAACATCATATTAGGCTTGGTTTAAGTTTGAAATAACTAGAAAATGTATTTTTCTAAACATGTGCGGGCAAATAAGAAACAGTCATATAATAATGATACATCTATAGCAGACATCCTTCCCTCAAACTCCTCAAGTGGACAAAGCATTAGCCAGAGATAACTCCCCTACTTTTCTTCGAAATAGTGTTATGGGATCTTTAACATCTACACGACAGGACAGTCGGGCCTCATTAATGTCTTATCCAGAAGCCATCGCCTCCATATTGCAGCAATCCCTCAGTATTGCACTGCTGTGTCAGCATAGATTTTGAGCCCATGACCATGCAATTCATTGAGCCACAGCTGATAACATAAAGCACGGACTTCTGTGAGAGGGTGACATCAAGAATGTGCTAGCCATGAGGAACCATCTACTTTGCCAACATATATTGAACAATCACAGTTTCACTGCCAGTAATTTTCCAACAAACGCTGGTGGTGGTGGACTTAATTCCTTGTCGACAATGTGTCTTTGAAAAATGATGACCTTTATATGCATATTTTAACATTTTTGTGCTTGGCCAATGCGCTCACATCAGCATGAATAACACAAGAGTCAGTGATTACATTACCATATTGATCAGAGCACTATGTGCCAACTACTGATTACAGCAATTAAGCCATTGAATAGAAAAATCAGCCTCATTGTCCATTTAGGGATAGCTTAACAATCACTTTTCCTGGATGTCCTGTCATTACATTCATACCCTCTTTGTGTCTCTCATATTCTCTAATATAGTTTGGTAGAAATCCTGGAAAAACTGCATCCAGCCATTTTTGGCTGTTTTGTCATTTTCCGGGGGTTCTGACAATTTCCCTTTAGAGAACCTCTACCGAATTGTAGGTACATGCTTCCAGTTCAATAAGGAAAGAAGCATAACTCAATGTAGTTCTGCTGAAAGTCATACGGACTCAAAACATTAACTGTGTTCCTCTCTGCAGATGCTGTCAGACCTGCTGAGTTTTTCCAGGTATTGTTGTTTCTGTTTTGGATTTCCAGCATCCTCAGTTTTTTGCTTTTATCTTAGTTCTGAGAAATGATGTGTGCTAAATATCTGGTGTGAGAATAAAAGAAGGTTGGGAAACAATGACCACAACATTATTACTCTTTTCACATTGAACTTAATTTTAAAAAAGCAAAGGTAGGGATGCTGGACATGGTAAAGTTGAAGTTCTATTTGAAAAGTAATGAAACAGGATGATGGATCAGAGGCAGAAAATCCTAAAGTATGGGACATTAATTATTTTGATAGAGATGTTAATCATGAAGAATTTTGACGGGATAAATGAGGAGGAACTGTTTTCAGTGGCTGAAAGATAGAGGACACTGTTCTAAGGAGATTGGCGAAAGAACTAGAGGTGGGCTGAGGCAAAATTAACTTACATGACCAGTTGTGATCTTGAAGGCACGCCCTGAAAGTTTGGAGGAAGCAGATTCAATTATAACTTTCAAAAGGGAATTAGATGAATACTCGTAGGGAAAAAAATTGCAGGGATATGTCAAAAGGGCACAGGAGTGGGATTAATTGGATAGCTCTAACAAAGAGTCCTGACTGGCTGAATGGTATTCCTTTATGCTGTATCATGCTATGATTCTTTACTTTTCCCTCTCTACCCAATAAAAAATATTTAATCTAAACTGAAACTTAAAAATAGACACATAATAAAATTTGTTTTGAAAATGCAAAAGAAAAACCAGAGGAATATAGGGGAAGGGTGAAAAGAGAATTTATAAGAGCTTAAAAGGAAGATAAAGAAAAAAACTAGTAGCTGACACAAAAGAAAATAATAATCATCTTATATGCATATTAAAAACATTTAACAGCTCAGGTACATGGGGAGTTCTAGCTGTGGAAGCTAAAAGTAAATACTTTCATCATGTTTTACAAATAAATTGGAAACGAGAATGTAGGTATATTAGGGGAAAAAAGGGAACAATTCCTTGAGATAATTGTAGAAAAGGAATTGGTTCTAAACAATTTCGCTGAACTCAAGGTGGATCCGTCAACAGGAAACGATGTCATCCACACAAGGCTATTGAAATAAGTCAGTGAGAAAATAGTAGAAGTTCTAACCACCATTTTTCAAGCCTCCTCAGATATGCAGGTTGTGCTGGAGAGCTAGAGCATAATGCTTCATCCAAGAAGAGGGAGAAGAATAAACTGCAGAAAAATCAATCAATCCATAATTGGACATCAAATTAGCGAGCATTTAAAACTACAGGGGAAACTCAAGGACAACAAACATTGACTCATTTAAGGAAAGTCAAGATGAGCAAGTTCAATGGCTTTCTAAAGAAGTGACTGATATGGGGATTACAGTGGCTGTAATGAGCTTACTCCAGGGAGAACGATCCCAGGTGCCACAGAGGAGGACAAGCTTCTGGAAGAGAGAGGAAGAGGAGGATAGGGAGAAGGACCCTCAGCAGGAGATAACATCCACCCCTCGATCTTCAGGCAGCAATTCTTCTATCGCAGCCTAAGCCAAGTACAGTGTGTGCAAGTCTCCGATTCACTAAAGAAATGCTATTTGATATCTGCCACCTGTTGCAGGCAGACCTGCAACTACAGAGCAGGGAGAGGATGGCACGGCCAATGGCTGTGAAGGTGACTGGCCATGAACCTCTTCACATTGGCTCCTTCCAGGCTGGAGCAGGAGTCTTCTCCAACATCTGACCATTCACCATCCACTATTATACAAGGGAGGTGGTCCCCAGCATCACAAATGCCAGTCTTCAGCCATTTCAATACACTCCATGTGACATCAAGAAACAACTGAAGGCATTGGATACTAGCCAGGTATGTCCTGTACACAGAAAGCAGGACAAATCCAACCCGGTCAATGCCTGCCCCATCAATCTACTCTCAATCATCAGTAGAGTGACGTAAGAAGTCATCAACAGGGCTATCAAGTGGTACTTGCTTAGCAATAACCTGCTCACTGATGCTCACTGGATTCTGCCAGTCACTCAGCTTCTGAGCTCATTACAGCCTTGGTTCAAACATGGACAAAAAGCGGAACTCCAGAGGTGAGGTGAGAGTGACTGCCCTTGACATCAGGGCAGAACTTGACCAAGTGTGGCATCAAGGAGCCCTAGCAAAATTGGGGTCAATGGGAATTAGGGGGAAAACCTTCCACTGGTTGGAGTCATACCTAGCACAAAGGAAGATGGTTGAGGTAGTTGGAGGTCAATCATCTCAGTTCCAGGACATCACTGCAGATGTTCTTCAGAGTAGTGTCCTAGGCCCAAGCAGCTGAAGATGACCTTCCTTCTATCATAAGGTCAGAAGTGGGGATGTTCACTGATGATTGCACAATGTTCAGCACTATTTGCAACTGCTCAGATACTGAAGCAATTCATGTCCAAATGCAGCAAGACCTGGACAATATCCAGGCTTGGACTGACAACTGGCACATAACATTCGCAGATGACACAAAGATTGGCCGGGTGGTTAACAGTGAGGTTGAGTGTCTTGGGCTACAGGAAGTTATAGACAGGATGGCCAAATGGGCAGATAAGTGGCAGATGGAATTTAACCCTGAAAAGTGTGAGGTGATACACTTTGGAAGGAGTAATTTGACAAGGAAGTATTCAATGAACAGCATGACACTAGGAAGTTCTGAGGAACAAAGGGACCTTGGCGTGTGTGTCCATAGATCTCTGAAGGCGGAGGGGCATGTTAGTGAGATGGTGAAAAAGGCATATGAGACACTTGCCTTTATCAATCAAAGCATATATGACAAAACTAGGGAGGTCATGTTGGCGTTGGCTTGCTGAGGCCACGTCTGGAGTACTGCATGCAGTTCTGGTCGCCACATTATAGGAAGGATGTGATTGCACTGGAGGGGGTGCAGAGGAGATTCACCAGGCTGTTGCCTGGGACGAAACATTTAAGTTATGAAGAGAAGTTGGATAGAATTGGGTTGTTTTCGTTGGAGCAGAGAAGACTGAGGGACGACCTGATCGAGGTGTACAAGATTATGAGGGGCATGTACAAGGTGGATAGGGAGCAGCTGTTCTCCTTAGTTGAAGGGTCACTCACGAGGGGAGACAAGTTCAGGGTGAGGGGTTTAGGGGGATGTGAGGAAAAACATTTTTACCCAGAGGGTGGTGACAGTCTGGAATGCGCTGCCTGGGAGGGTGGTGGAGGCAGGTTGCCTCACATCCTTTAAATAGTATCTGGATGAGCACTTGGCACATCATAACATTCAAGACTATGGGCCAAGTGCTGGTAAATGGGATTAGGTAGGTAGGTCAGGTGTTTCTCACATGTCGGTGCAGACTCAATGGGCCAAAGGGCCTCTTCTGCCACTGTGTGATTGTGTGATTCTGTGATTCACGCCATAAAAATGCCGTCCAATGAGCATCTCCAACAGGAGAGAATCTAACCATCACCCCTTGACATTCAATGGCATTACCGTCACTGAATCCCCCACTATCAACATCCTGGGGATTACTATTGACTAGAAACTGAACTGGATTAGCCATATAAATACTGTGGCTACAAGAGCAAGTCAGAGGCTAGGAATCCTGTGGTGAGTGACTCACCTCCTGACTCCCCAAAGCCTGTCCACCATCTACAAGACACAAGTCAGGAGCTTGATGGAATACTTTTCACTTGCCTGGATGAGTGCAGCTCCAATAACACTCAAGAAGCTCGACACCATCCAGGACAAAGCAACCCACTTGATTGGCACCCCATTCACAAACATTAACACCCTCCACAGCCAACGCACAATGACAGCAGTGTGTACTGTCTACAAGGTACACTGCAGAAACACACCAAGGCTCCTTCGACAACACCTTCTAACTCCATGACCATTACCATCTAGAAGGACAAAGGAGCAAATACATGGGAACACCACCACCTCAAAATTCCCCTCCAAGCCACACCCCATCCGGACTTGGATATATATTGCCGTTCCTTCACTGTCGCTGGGTCAAAATCCTGGAACTCCCTCCCTAACAGCACTGTGAGTGTACCAACACTACATGGGCTGCAGATGTTCAAGAAGGCAACTCACCACTACCTTTTCAAGGGTAATTAGGGATGGGCAATAAATGCTCGCCTAGGCAAAGTTGCCCACATCCTGTAAATGAACAAAAATATATGTATGCAAAGAAAGGGAAATACGTTGGTTGAATCTTCCAATAAGGGGAGTAGTGAATGGTTCAACTTAAGTCACTAATGTACCTCTGGACCCTAAAGAAGACCCGATGCATGCGTATGCATAGTATTTACGTAGGGAGTTTAAACATCCAATTTTACTCTCCAGATTGCTGCACCATTCCCTGTGACAGTGAAGTGAGATGGCCATAACCATTTAGACTTGGACTCTTTACCCTGATTCTTACACTGATTTACTTAGAACTTTTCCTGGCCAGTATAAACCTGCTCAGGAGATCAGCTTTATGAAAACCAGCTGCAGTTTCAGGGCATTCCAACACCCACAGCACCCCGACACATCTCAACACCATCCCCAACACAGCTCAGCGCCACCCAACAATGTTCACCCTCTTCCCAAAAATGCTCTTCCTCATCCTCAGAAAACTCAACTCTTTTCAACAATATTCACTCCCCACAGCTGACGATGTCACCCTGCCTCCCAGCAATGCTCAATCCCAGGCAACATTCACCTCGCTGACAATGCTAACCTCAGACAATATTCACCCCATTCCCGAAAATGCATACTATGTCCCAGCAAGATTCAGCCCCCTCCAGACGATGCTCACTCTTTCCCCAACAATGACAGGGCTGGAAAATCCCAGCCAATGTTTCTTCATCATCACTATATTCTCCCTTTTCCATTTCTTGTTCCTGCATGGCTGCCTAACTAAGTTGCAGTTCTTATAAGACCATAAGACCATAAGACATAGGAGCAGAAATTAGGCCATTTGGCCCATTGAGTCTGCTCCACCATTCAATCATGGCTGATAAGTTTCTCAACTCCATTCTACCGTCTTCTCCCCATAACCTTTGATCCACTTACCAATCAAGAACCTATCTATCTCGGTCTTAAATACACTCAATGACCTGGCCTCCACAGCCTTCTGTGGCAATGAATTCTATAGATTCACCACTCTCTGGCTAAAGAAGTTTCTCCTCATCTCTGTTCTAAAAGGTCTTCCCTCAGGTCCTAGTCTCTCTTACTAATGGAAACATCTTCCCCATGTCCACTCTACCCAGGCCTTTCAGTATTCTGTAAGTTTCAATTAGATCCCCCCTCATCCTTCTAAACTCCGTCGAGTATAGACCCAGAGTCCTCAAACATTCCTCATATGTTAAGCCTTTCATTCCTGGGATCATTTTCGTGAACTTCCTCTGGATCATCTCCAGGGCCAGTACATCCTTCCTGAGATATGGGGCCCAGAATTGCTCACAATATTCTAAATGTGGTCTGACCAGAGTCTTATAAAGCCTCAGCAGCACGTCCATGCTTTTATATTCTAGTCCTCTCGAAATAAATGACAACATTGCATTTGCCTTTCTAACTACTGACTCAACCTGCAAATTAACCTTAAGAGAATCCTGGACTAGGACTCCCAAGTTCCTTTGCACTCCAAATTTCTGAATTCTCTCCCCATTTAGAAAATAGTCTATGCCTCTATTCTTCCTACCAAAGTACATGACCTCACACTTCCCCACATTGTATTCCATCTGCCACTTCTTTGCCCATTCTCTTAACCTGTCCAAATCCTTCTGCAGCCTCCCCGCTTCCTCAATACTACCTGTCTCTCCACCTATCTTTGTATCATCTGCAAACTTGGGATACAGTGAAGGGTGGAAAGTAAGAGGTGCACGTTTACAGCATGTGCAGCTTGTAAACCAGAAGAGGTTGTGTGATTAGAGTGAAGTGGCATGTGAGAATGAGGATTGAGTATGAGGACATATGAAAGCAGAAAATTCTGGAATGACTCAGTGGGTCCGGCAGTAGCTGTGGCAAGAGAAACAGAGTTAACATTGCAGGTTGTGACATTCCATCAGAACTGGGAGATTCCCAGTTTCCCGTAGCGATGAAATGTCACAACCTGAAACATTAACTCTGTTCCTCTCTCTGCTGATGCTGCCAGACCTGCTGAGTTTTTCCAGCACTTTCTGTTTTTTCTTATTTCAGATTTGCAGCACCAGCAATTTGCTTTTGGATATAGGCCACTGTCAAGGTGCATGGGAGAGTTCAGTACCAACTTTGCTCAGGGATTTTCATTGAGATTGGACCCCATCCTTTTCAGTTTAGAAATGGTGGCTAACTCCATGAGAACACTCACGATGAAGCAATGTCTGATGACCAACGGTGCAGATTCCATTGCAGCAGGAGCAGAGCAACATCTGAGTACTTTAGCACAATCTCAGTGATGGCTGCTGCAATGATGGCGAGCACCTCCATTAGGGTGAGGACATGCAACTCTCTGCCATGTTGTGCCATTCTCATGTCTTTCCCAGAACAAAACTCGCTCTTAAAAGACTTCCAGCACCTGCCTCCATCAAAATGCACCTTGCCTTTAAGTGCTTACTTTAAGTAACACAGGGTAGCTTCAGCCCCTGCTCAGGAATGCAGCCACTTAACATTGTGCTTAACAGTGGCTGCATGTAGGAATCACTAAAATAAGCAGGAATCCTGAAGTTTGTTCACCAGCTGCCGTGGAAGCAATAGGCGCTGGATAATTGCACATTGTGATCCCCACATCTGTTTTGCAGCCTTATCGAACTTCACAGCCAGTGTTCCGCCAACCATAATTAGAGCATTTATAAAACCATTTCCACTTTAAAAGTGCCAAATTTCTCTTTTCTGCAGAGCTAAGAGAATATTGTCCTAGTATTTACTTTATCAATACAACTTACATAAAGACATCATATTTTGACAAGTCATGCCTTTATCTTTTCATTTAACTTATCTGTAGTCTTGTCAGTAAATCAATAAAGCACTTTAGTATCTCATTATACCTACTTTGAAAAATAGTAACACCAAGATATGGAATGAGTATTATTGATTTTAAAATATGCTGACTGCAAAAGTACGGTGAGAAAAATCTAATCAGCCTAAAATGCCACCTTCATCTTTTTTTTTCTGGGCCGTGTTTAATTGAGTTAACACTTCGTTCACTTATATCAAGCAGCAACAAATATTTTAACATTTAAAAAAAAAAGGCTCTTGCCAATTTTCTTCCCTCCTTTCCTATCCTGAACGCATTGGGCAGGGTTTTCTCTTTGGGTAAAGGAAAGAGCGATCAGGACCAGTTCTGGGCCCCAAACACATTCTTGGGGGTGGGGGGGGAAACAGCTCATGGCCCTGAGTTTCATGAGGGTGTCCCCTTATTTGGTCTGGAGATGGGCTTGCCATCCAATTAAGGCCACCTCTCAGGCTCTCGAAGTTGGAAAGTAGATCATAGACCTTCCAGATTCAAAGGAGCGGCAGGTTGCAATAAAGGGCAAGAAATGGAGAGGGCACTTCAAAATGGAGGCACCCTTTCTCCAACCTTTTTACTTTTAATTTAAAAATGGCTTCACAGCCTGCATCGGCTCCTACAACTAGGCAGGTAGGGAGAGCCTCTAGGCCAACCTGTAAAACTGATCCCTTAGTCTGCCACTAGGGGGCCACCTCCAGACACCTAAACTGGCCTGCGGACCAGAAAATCCCAGTTGGCCTCCTTTGTGAGCCATAATGAACCATGTTGGCTGCCTTGCCACACCTGCCCCAACCATTCTTGCCTCCACAAAAATGGCCTGGAGGGGGAACGGAGCCAGGTAACTGGCTAGTGAGGTTATTTTCAGCTCCCATTTGCCTTCGTTCCCGATCTCCATAGGACCTCAAAATCCTGCTGGTTGACCCTTTGCTGGTCACAGGCCCTCAGTAACCAAGCAGCCTCTAACACCTCACAAAATGGTGATTATTTATGTGCGAGCCTTGACAATGAAGATCAGTAAGGTATTCCACCTTGGGAAGGTGCCATAACCAAATCCTGCCCTGACCCAGCATCCAGATAAATGTATTTCCAGCAGGCGTGATTATTAACAACATCATTTCCAGGATATTGTTGCTCATGGCAAGAACAGCAGTAATTGCTCGTTCCTAAAATAGGCCGGGCTTTCATTCCTGATTTTTTTGCTACACTATTCCAGGATAGATAAAGAAACAAACACTAGAGTAATCAGCCATCATCACATTTCCAATAACAATCCTGGCCTGATGTCGGCCACAGACAACAAAATCTAAGTGCTTGCTATCGCCATTCCCAACTTCTGTTGACAATTTTATCATCTCAGTCAGCTATAATATACATAAGCTATACATTTTAATACCATTCCTTACTAGGTATTAATCCAATTTCTTTTCAAGTTGGCAATAACACATCAACTGTCTTTTCTGGAATTGTTTACACTTAGTCCATTATTCTGTGTGGAACACAATGGCCCGGACTTTTGGTCTCAAGGGGCAGAGTCGGGAAATTTCCTGACACGTGACGTGCACCTTGGGGGGGAAAAAGTGCCCCGGGTAATAGGATCTTTGTTCCGGGAATGGGGGGGGTTGGGGGAGGAAACGTCTGGGGGAAGTTGGTGGGGGGCGAAATTGCATGAGGGAGTCAGGCCTGCCACCCCTGAAAACTGTTCAGAGGCAGCCGCAAGGGCTGCCGTGTGCCAAGGCAGGCTGGTTAAAAAGCCAACGTCTGTGCTCTGAGATTTCTTCCCAGTTGTGTGGTTAAATATTAGGCCCTCTAGCGCTCACCCCTTCACACCTGCTTCAACCCCCACCCATTCCAATGCCCCATCCATTCCAACTCATGCCAACCCATGAGCCCACCCACCCCAATGGCCCCTCATACCCTCACCCACTCAGCCCCATGGCCCCTTATAGACTCTATGCCAACTTACCAACAACTCATTCCAACCCATGCCCCACCACCCTTTTCCCTTATACCCTCCATGTCAACACACCCATGGGCAGACCTCAGGAGCCAGGCGGAGATTAGATAAAATAACATTCTAAATATCTATTATAGACTTCACTCTATAAAAAAACACTTGTTGATAAAAGCCCATTCAATACACTTAAATCCCGTTAAGCACTTAATCCATTATAAAAACAAATATTTGTATTCATAGCCCCACATCAGGGCTTCCCTTAATAACCTATTTGAGTTGTCAATCAAACTGTGAATTTACAGCCCCCCACTGTGATGATAGGTTATGGAAGTAGTCAAGCAGTAATAATACTATAATGATAGCCCTTAGGACTGTGTCAGCAAACAGCTATTAAAACTGAAAGCACCAATTTTTTCAACTCAGAAATAGCTGGCCGCATTTTTTCAAAATTTAAAGGGCAGGGGATTTAAACAGCATGATAGCTTGACAGTTCCACATACCTTATCTGTCTTTTTAAGAGCATCTATTCACCTCTACTCTTAAAAATCATAAGTCACACACTGTAGGAAATGAACCTTGCCCCAACAAAGCATTGAATTCAAATGGCCCTGCTAGCTTTGGGTTTCCCTATGTATGAACCACATCTCACCCCCTTTTCCCTACCAGTAAAAATAAGATCTGTCAGAAATACAGTCAGGACTTCCGGATCCGGGGTTCTGGAGCCAGTGTGGATAAAGCATGGAGCATCCACAACTCTGCAAAAATCCGGGCCAGTTTCTCTTATGTACTCACTTAACTTGAGACTCTGTTGTGTAATGATAATGTGCTTTATGCCAAATAATGATTTTCAAACCACCAGCTGGAAACCTGCAATGAACTTTTTTAAAATAAACTTTTTTAAAAACGCAGAGACTAAAGTGACTTTAACTCACAGCCCAAGATGGCTTTCCCCAATTTGCATTACTATACATTCCACATTCCAATACATTGAAGTGGAGTCAGTCTGATTGCAAAACCTATCAAAGATAATGAATTCAGGGGAGTGTGAAGGACCGACATCTCCTGTCCCATTAGCAAAGGCATCGATAGCTGAAATACTTAACCTTTTGTCTTTTCTGTCACGGTTTGGTACAACTGAATGGCTTTCCAGGCCATTCCAGAGGCCATTAAGAATTATATTGCTGTGATTCTGGAATCACATGCCAACTAGACCAGGTAAAGAAAGGACAGTAGATTTTCTTCCCTAAACCAAATGGGTTTTTGCAACAATCAATGTTAGTTTCTAGCTTTCAATTCAATCATAATTTTAAATTAAATCATCAATTGAATGTATATTCTACCAGCTACCATGGTGGGATTTGAACCTGTGCTCCAAAGGTATTAAGCTATAACTTTAGATTTCTAGTCAAGTGATAGTACCACTGTGCCACCATCTCCTCCAATCCTCAAGCTTGCTATTATTGTTTGCAACATTACAAAGACTCTTAATTTAATACTATCTTTAACTTCATAATAAGCCACAGAAACATGTCTCTTGCTGAGTTTTTGGTTTTCAGTGGAAAGTATTTTTGTTGAACATTCTGAATTGTTTATTTAAATGTTCCTCACTGTTTATCTACTAGCATATCTTTTAGTCTATTTATCCAATTAACCTTAAGCAGTTCTCCCCTCATACCTATGTAATTGCTTTTATTCAAATTTAAGATTCTTGTTTGTGAGTGGAGCTCACTTATGTCAGAGGGTCGGAAGAAGAATTCAAGGGGAGGTCTGTGATTTGTTGGAGGGCAGTTGAGAAATTAAATGATAAATGAGTTGGTGTTACAAGGCCAAAGAGAATGGTAATGGGTTCTGATGAAAGGTCACAGACCTGAAGCCTTGACTTTGTTTCTCTCTGACAGATGCTGCCTGACCTGCCGAGTACTTTTTTTATGCTCTTTTTAAATCAGCTTTCCAGCATCCGCAGTATTTTACTTTGGTATTATTGTTATCTAAATTGCTTGGCTAACCAGGCAACTGCACAATGTTAGTTCTTTTATCTGATACCATTACAAGGAGTAAAATATATTTCCTTTCCAGAATGTACTTGAGCTATGTGTTCAATTATCTTTATGATGATCATAACTTCAAATATTATCTTGTTACTGTTGGAGAAGGTTGAATGGAACTGTATGGAATGTTGTAGAATTGAAGAAAACCTTTAGAAGGAAACTTATGGAAGGCTGGGACAGGAGCTTCCCCTAGGTTGCATTGTTCTTTTTCAGTACAATTCACCCAGAAACGGCCGAACCAATGCAAAAGAACACGACGTTTCAAGCACAAAATACATTGGCAAACATCAACTTTCTGTGATCTTTTTATCCATATTAGAAAATGTTGCACTGGGAGCCAGTCCACCACATACCTGACCAGAGCCACAGATCAAATATACGTTAATTACATTCATTAGCAAGCCTTGGAAGAGGCTCTTAAAATTAAGCTTTTTTTTTTAGGTCCAAGAACATTATCAAGCACCTTTTAAAAACATTTAAGCGCAGGAATCGGCAGCGTGCCCGCCGACAATTAAAATGCCCGTTGAGGCCATTAAAGTATCAATTGACTTGGCATTTTACACTGCCCTTATGGTTGGCAGGCAGGCAAAAAGGCCAATCAGCCTTTGCGTTTCTTAGGAAACCTCACCCATGAGTGGGGTGAGCTTCCCTAAAGCAAATAAAAATAAAATAAAAAATGTAAAATTTAATTAACAACATGTCCCTGCTCGTGTGACAGGGTCACATGAGGGGACACGTTTTATAATGTTTTTAATTTCTTTGTTTTTTTTTTAACTCTTCAGCTCCCTGAGGCAGCTCTGCCCCTCAGGGAGGTTATCAAGTATGACCTCGGGTGTATGCGTGAAGTTTGCACTCGCCCTCCTCCCCCACCCGCATAGGCAGCACTGAGCACTGCCACTCGCATTTCACGCTGGGCGGGCTACAATTGGCCCACGTATGAAATCGCCTTCCAGCTTCCCCCACCACCCCCACCGAGCCCACCCAAGAAGGCAAGACTCTGTCCTATATTTTTTTTCCCGCTTCACCATTCAATATGATCATGGCTGATCCTCTACCTCAACGCCATACTCCTGCTCTCTCCCCACACCCCCTTGACGCCTTTTAGAGTCTAAGGTCATTCACAGAAAGTGTACTGGACACTGGTTAAAAATGCTTATATTTTTGTAGCGCGGGTTACCACTCCCAAATATTCCAAGGAATGCTTTTAATGCCTTTTTAAAAAAAAAATTACACGCTAAAAAGTTGCTTTATTACGCTGATTCACCACAGATTTTATATTCGGCGATAGGCTATTTACACTGGGCGGAAACCTGAGGGAAATAAAAGCTTCTTAAACCTAATGCAATTTGTGCCCCAGAGTGCGGATTGTTCCCAAAATGGAGATTCTTGGCCTAAATGCGTAAGATTTAGGACAAAAGAGGAATTTTTATGTAGGGGGTTCTTAAGACTGTGAAACACACTACCCAGAGCAAGGAACGTTAAGAAAAAGAGAGGATTGGGAAACAGAGTTGAATTCGAGAGGCTGAGAATCAATTGAGGGACATGATCAAGAGGCAGCATCCGGTGGAGAAAAGGCATAGGCCTGAATCTTCTGGTGAGCCTGCGGGGGATGGACCCCCCCCCCCACGCCAACGCGTAAAATGACGTGCGGGTGACATTGGGCGTGCGTCCCCATGTCACTGCGCGTCATTCCGGCCTTCAGTTTGACGGGCGTGCACCGGAGTCGGCTGCGCACCCGCCGAGCTGTCAAAGGCCTGTTAAGGCCATGAATTTACTAATTAAACTGATTCTCAGGGCTGCCCGTCCAACCTTAAGGTTGGCGGGGGTGGGGGGACAGGCAAAGAGCCCAGGCGGCCTTCGCATTTTTCGTGAAACCTCATCCACGGGCGGGATGAAGTCTCATGAAGCGTTTATTAATTAAATAAGATGTGTTCTGACAATTCATAAACATGTCCCAGCTCCTGTGACATTGTCACACGAGGGGACATTTCTGAGTAATTTTATTTTTTTTTTTGCGATGTTTTATTATTAAACGAATCTCCCTGAGGCAGCTCGGTCTGGCTATCATAACACACTGAGCAACTCAAGTTTTCCTGATGTGTATTTCCCATGTGGTAATGTTTCTTGCTTAAACAGTTCACTGGTGAAATTATTTCGTCAGTCCTAGCAGGCATCCAGAATGAGATAAATCATCATATCAAAAACAAATTAAAGTCACTGGGGTCAATTTTAACCTGCTGAAATTGACAGTAATGACTTAAGGGCGTTAGTGAACTTACTGCCCGTTAACCCCAATGAATATTCTGCTGACCCCTCCACAAGGGGCTCCTTTTGGGTGGTGGAAGCTGCAGCCTGCTTCAGGCAGTGAGCCCATTTTAATTTGCAAATCGGGACTCCCTGGTGCACATGGGACCCCGATTTTCATTTTAGGATAGAATTGGGTGGAGAGTGCGCTCTCTAACCAATTTCACTGGTGATGGAGCAGGTGAGGAGTTGGAAGATAAATTTTAAATTACTTTTGTGGGACGAGAAGGAGCAAGACTGCTCCTCTGTGCCCTATAATACTGGAGGCACCAATATAGTTGACAACCTGGTTTCCCCCACCTTCATCCCCACCTACCCACCCTCTCCAAGTCCAACTGGTAGCTGCTGCCAGCATCACACCTGGGCAACAATCCTGTGACCCACATCAGGCAAGTTACCTCAGGATGCCCAGTTGGCTGGCACAGTTCATCAGTCTAATGCAAATGAGGGCTGGGCCTCAAAAACCTTGCGTACCCTCCCCCTGTGGACTGGGCAGCTGGCCATGCACTGCCCAAAAACTAAAATCTACGCAATGTGATAAAAGACACTTATTCATAACTGCTAATGATCGAGAGGACAAAATTGATTGGTGTCATTATCTATATTCACCTAATCAGAAACCTCATTCAAAACACTGAGGCTAATACAGCTGCCCTTAATGTTAATATACATATATATGGAAAACAATTAAAGTTAATTTGACCTGATTCTTCAAAATAATTTATTTAAAAACACAGAAATCCAAGTTTTGCTTTTTTAAAATTAAATTACATTACACCTAATTGCTAAGCAATATACTACTACTAATTGTGTGATCGTATTATTATTACTATGATTGCATTAAAATAGGCCAGTAAAAACTATAGTAGTTAAAACAATTTTCCACTATTTTCTCGATTGAAGGTCAAGAGCATTGACCACAGGAATTGATGTGTAAAAGTTCATCCAGGATACATTTTAGCCCAGCTGTTCAAAATGCAATTAATCACATGGTTGACTAATCTTTTAGGTTTAATTATTTCCTTTAGAGCATAATAGTTCATACGTTAGCCATTGGCCATGTGTGCATAAATGTATTTCTTATTAGTAATTAAGTAGAGTGATAGTTTCCATCATTGTGGATGTGATCTCAGTATGTGTATTCTCATACTGGACACACATCTGTTTCACCCCATTTTTTGCCTTGGTTGGTAAAATGTTAAAGCAAAATTCGGAGTGTGAAGTGTTTTTTAATTATTGTGAGTGCTTTATTTTCTTGGTTACTGAATGGTGGTAGATATTTCTTCTATAAATACGCATGTAAAGTATATTTACCTAAATTGTGTAAGGCATTTTCTACTAAATTTAGTGCATGTGGTCGAAATGGCATTGTTGCTGTAGAAGCAAAAATGGGAGGGGTTAAGATGAATTCAAAATACAATAGGGTCTACAAGCGTAAGTTCATGACCATGAACTAAGCATAATTCTGTACAATACATTATGCCTATTACCTACCATGAACAGAAATACTAGCATGAGGTTTTATTTGGCTAGCTGTACTAGCTGCTGCAATAGCTCCAGGCATAAATGTGAGATTCCAAAAATAAAACATCAGGATTGCTTTAACAACATTTTATTATCAGAAAGTAGGAGCTACTCTCAGTGCTGTCTTTCTCTATTTGCTTCTTCCACTCCTGAGACTGGACCATTCCCAGGCAATTAACTCTGGTGTCCCCCCCAACGATCTATCCTTGGCCTCCTTTTATTTCTCATCTCCTGCTGCCCTTTGACAACTTCATCCAAAAACACATCAATTTCCACATGTGTGCTGATGACACCCAGCTCTATTTCACCACCACCTCTCTTGACACCTCCCCTGTCTCTTAAATTGTTGGACTGCTTCTCTTGGATGAGCAGAAATTTCCTCCAATTAAGCATGGAGAAGACCAAAGCCATTGGATGGAATTTAATGCCATCCCTGTAGATAGCCTTCCGACGGTGCTGCCAATTGAGACCCTTAAGTGGGTAATTAATTTGGAGGTTGAGATTTATGTAGCTCCATGCACTGTAAGATTGGCCTCATCAGCAATCTTGTAAATAGGGCCTTCGCAATTTGCTTACCTTGCAAGCTTGATGCAGAAATAGAGTGCATCAAAGCTATCATGTGGGCCAATGGCTATCCTGATCAGACCATTGTTCATTGTGTATCATGCAATTGGACCTGAAAAATGCCTGGTCTACCTCAAATTACCAAGGAAAGGCAAATTATTTGATTAACAGGTTAAGGAAACCATTTCACACTGCTACTACGTAGTAGCTACATAAGTGGTATTTTCCAAAAACAGGGTGCTGCAGTCTGTCCAAAAAGATTATTCTGCCTACCACACAATTGAACAATGTAGTGTTTGAATTTCAGTGCCAATGCAATGCCAGGTAAGTAGGCTGTACATCCCAGTGATTGATTGAACAAGTGAAATAGCACGTTCCTTTGGTTGTTTGCTGTAGGCAGAAGCCAGACTGTACTCAACCAGCCTGTGCTTACAAAAACCAAAACAAAACATCTTCTTGAATATTGCCGGGAAGAGAGACATGTTTTCAAAGCTTTTGCACTCACTGGGAGAAGTGCAAGAATGCCAAACTTCAAACCATCACAACAATTGAACAATAAGGAGAAAAGGGTGCTGACTGGCTGGCTAGTTGACTGATAGGCTGAGGTGTTACCATGGAGGAAGCAGTGGGGAGCCATAGGCTCCAAGCTCCCTGGTAATTCAACTGATTATCTTAAATGGTTTATTAGTGTAGTTAATACTGCACTCAGGATTGTAAGCAAGTGCTGCCCAATCACTGGCAACCAATTTAAGATAATCAGCCAAGCTCGTAAAATTGCTTATTTACATTTGCTAGAAGCAATATACATTCATATGCAGGGACCTGATCTCTGCAAATGAGAGGAACATGTTCAAGCCTTGCACCTTTTTTGAATTACCTGGATGCTTGGGCAGCCTATATTGCAAGATGAAAAGCTTCAGCAACATGTCTCTTTTCAGCAATATTCAACCTTGGTATGTTTTACTCCACTAAACGTGTTATATAAATGTAAGTTGTTGTTGCACCTGGATGTAAACAGTTTCTTCACATCCAATCTCTCAAACGCCTGCTTAATTTCAGTATTCTCCACTTAATCTCATCTTCGGGCGTTGGCTGTACAGGAGACAAAGCGAGAGGCAGTGGAACCACTCCTGGCAGCACCAATACATGCCTAGCCCACAGATACATCACCATGGTTTCCCTGCAGCTGCTGGCCCTTCTTATGCTCAGGGAGATGGTTCAAGTAGAGGGCACTGTCTCCAGTTCTCACACGTTCCTGCCTTTTAAGAGCCAATTTGTCCTGCAGAGAGAGAGAGAGCAGAGGGAAAGATTAGGTGAATTGGTATGCGAGAGGCGCAGGTGTCGAACTGACGGCAACTCTGGAAAGTTTTTCTCCCCAGAGTCATGAAGCTGTCAAACCCCATCGAGTACAAGTCCTGAAAAGGCTGTTTCCCAATGGCAACCAGGCTTCCACAACTTAAACCACCTTTGGGTTCGCATTTATGTTTTAAAGTACCTACCTGTTTCGCTGTCTATGACCAGGGAATTAGGAGGAAATCCCTGAAATGAACGGTTGCAGGAAGAGACAACTTTTGGTTAATTTAACCTTTGTTACTGAGAACAGGGAGTCTTGGGGTCAGAAACTTTCACTCGGTGGGTGGGTGGGTGCGTGCCCGACCTGCTCGAGTGTGAAATGACGCGCGTTGAGCGGCAGTGCACAGCCGTGCGATAATTCGGTCAGCGGGCGTGTGCCAGAGCCAGCAGTGCGCCCGCCGACAATTAAAAGGCCCGTTAAAGCCACTAAGTAATCAATTAAATTAAAATTTCCGCTGCCCGTCCAACCTAACGCTCGGCGGGGCAGGCAAAAAGGCCAAGCTGCCTTTGCATTTTTTTTTGGAAACCTCGCCCACGGGCGCGATGAGGTTTCTAAAAGCAAATAAAAATGAAATAAAAATTTTAAATGTTTCATGAATAACATTGTCCCTGCTCAGGTGACAGAGTCACGTGAGGGGGATGTGTTTCATGATGTTTTTTTTTGTCCATATCTCTTCATACACCACCCGCCCCCCCGCCCCCAAGGCTGCTCCGTGCCTCAGGGAGATGATATAGCCGGCACTCGGGCGCGTGCGCAAAGTCCGCGCTCAGCCCGCTCGGCCTCGTCCCCCACCTCCCCATCGCTGCTCAGGCAGCGCCAAGCGCCGCTGCTCACGTTTCATGCTGGGCGGGCCTGAGTTGGCCCGCCAGCCTGAAGTTGCCTTCCGGGCCCCATCACGGGGGTGGGGGGGCGATCAGCATCCCAACCGCTCCCGCCTGCCCCAGCCGAGCAACCCCCGCCAAAGGGCGAAATTCTGCCCTTGGATTTACATAGCACTGTTCACAAAGTGTTTTACAGCCGATGAGGCACATTCGAAGTGTAGTCACTGTTCTCACGCAAGAAACACGGCAGCCAATTTGCGCGCAGCAAGCTCCTGCAAACAACAACGTGATAATGACCAGATAACCTGTTTTTGTGACGTTGACTGAGGGAGAAAAATTAGTCAGATCGTCAGGAATATTCCCTGCCCTTCTTTGAAGCAGGATCTTTGACACCCATTAGGGTGGGCAGATGGGCCCCCAGCTTATGTCTCATCCAAAACACAACACCGCCAACTAGTCAACAAACCCTCAGCACTGCACTGGAGGGCCAGCCTCGATTTTTGGTGCTCGAGTGTTGGAGTGAGATTTGAACCCGGAACCTTGTGACTCAGGTGATAGTGTTACCAACCAAGCCACAGCTGACAAAACAAAATGCCACAAGTCACCTTGGAGGTAGTCCTCGGCCTAACCCACCTGGCTCACCTTCCAGAGACCCCTGGATTTTTAAAGTTGATTTGTGGTAATTTCAGATGATGGAGCTTACTTGCCCCGCAATGTCTGATCTCAGCTTTTTATTCATACCGCATAATTGTTCTGCAGGTGAGCTATTGGCTGCTTCATGAATTACGTTGCTGATTTGTTACTGAGCCCATTACACTGAAGCTGGATCAACAAGTTGTGTCACTGACAATGTCCATCAAATCACTTGACACCATCTCACCCACAAAATCACTTCATGTTGTAACCTCCATGCCTTTTTAGGTACTGGTTGTGCCCCTCGGGCTCTACACCATGGCAACAGGCAGAAGAAACCTAACTTCCTTCCAAGTTGAAGATCTCCAAGCCTTCCAAGAGGTTACAAAACTTGACCCTCACATTCTTGGGCTTTCTTTTCACCAAGCTGGATTTCAATCACAGTCTGCCTGCAGGGAGCCAGCACTATCACAGGTTCCTACCTCCGTCATTCCTAAGGCTAGTACTTCACAAGATCAACACATTACCAGCACTTTGCTCTACGCTCTGGGTGAGGGTGCTCGCAAATTCTGTAAACACTCACCAAATGCTTTGCACACCCTCTAAAAACCTTCCTCCACATAACATCTTCCTCCCACACGTCGTTCCCACTACGCTAGCTGCACATTCAACTAATTCTGGAGTTAGACATTGGCCAGAATTTCCTGGCCTTTTTGGCACTGGAGGTCATGGCGGGCATGAGTGGACAATATGGCGAGAAGGCCAAAAATTGGTTTCACGCTATTGAGGAATGAATTATCCACTCCACCTGTTAATGGCCAGCCGCCTTTCCCACTGACAGACATTGGGAACCTAATTTCAATGTATTTGCATCTCATCAACTCGCCTGCTCACTGGAATCATCCCCCCCCCCACCCCACCCCCAAGGCAAACTTACCGCCCACGTCTGTGAGAAAACGTGCCAGCCCAGAACGCATCAGGGCCGTGCTCACATCACAGATATCAGAGGGAGATCAAGGTTTCACAGGAAGGTGTACCATGGGGGTTGAGGAGGGGTGGAGCGAAGGTGCCGGGGGAGTGAGGTTGGGAGTACAGGGTGTAACGGTGGAGAATACAGAAACAGGGGAGGTGGATGTAAGGGGGGAGGATGGAGTTCAGAGGGAGGCAAAGGAGTTCAGGAGGCGGGTGCAAAGGAGTTCAGAGGGGGGAGAGAATAAGGGTGGAGGGCAGAGTAAGCAGGAGCATCCTGTCCAGGTGAACATGCAAGGGAGGGGTCTGTAGAGTCAATGACTACCTCCTGGGGAGTGAACTGAGTGTGTGGGAGTGGGAAGAGGGAATGGTGAGTATGTGAAGGCGCAGAGGGAGCCGGAAGGGTGGGAGGGTGAGTGTGTGATAGAAGGGACAGCAAGGGTGGTTGGTGGAGACTCGGAAGCAGACACAGACCCTGGGGGTGGGAAGGAGGAATGACAACAGGAGTTCTGCCAAGTGACCAACGCCTGCGGTCAGCCAATCCCTCAGCTCCATCCATGTTTTCACCTTTAGCCAAGAAGACACCTCCTCCATTGAAGACCTGGAAATAAGCAGCCCAGAAGACCTGTCACAGTGCCAACATACGCTCCTCCACCCTCTAAATTTGGATGCAGCATGTTTCCTCCCTTTGGCAGTCATCCGTTCCCAGCAACTTCTTATCTCTTAAAGAGTGCTAGCTCTGTGCCGGAGCAGCCTTTCAATATGGCACCCAGTTTACTGAAGGCAGGCCGGGCATGTTTCCCAGGAATGCATCATTAATGAGGCGGGACGTGCCAGGAATGGGACAATAAGGCACAAAAAGCCACCATTGCAGCCGGCGGGTAAAATGTCCTTTATCCTGCCAGCTACAGCACCTGGTGCAAATCTGGGATGTTTCCTCCCATCGGAACACGTCTAAAACTGTACTTCAGAAGGGTTAGAGTTTACTTGCGTATCAAGTAGAAGCTCAATTTGCCGAAAAATAAACAAAAACCTGTAAGCGCAGGAAATTTTAATTTAAACAGAAAATGTTGGATATAATTAGCAACTCACTCAATATCCGTAAAAAGAAGAAGCAGATTCTGGTGTAATTACCACTCATTGGAATGAAAAGCTGGAAGATAAACAAGCATTTTAATATGTTTAGAGAAGCTTGCTTAAATGCTTGTTTATCTCTTACTCTCCAGTTCTGATGAAGGTTATACATCAACGTTTAGTAACTTGTCTTTTCTCTTTTATAGATGCTGATTGGTCTGCTGTGCATTTGCAACATTTTCTGACTTTATTTCACATTTTCAGTCTTTACGCTTTGTATGTTAGCTTGCTGAGTGTTCTGGCAGTCTGCCTGAACAAGACTAATGCTTGTTTGGCTCCTCCGTGGAAGAGGACAGTTTCAAAGTTTTAATTATTTCACAAACAAGTTCACGTAATTTGATATTAGGACTATTTGAATTTCTCTGAAGCAATTGCTAGCTGGCTATTCTTCAATACATGTCCTTTGATATATTTTTAAGATACTGGCAAAGGTGTTACAGTATACATTCAAAGCTGCTCCTGGCCATACCTGAGAAGCAAGCTTTGTGCAACATGTTTAACAAGGTTTCCTCAGAGCTGAACCTGAAAATATCTACATTTTAAGTTTTGAATCTTGTCGTGACATTGCACCACATCCTAAAACACAGTTTGTAAGATTTCAGATCAATTACAATTGTCAGGCTGAGTTAATTGGGAGAGCTGATGAGCTAAGAGGGGTCCTTAGTTCAGACTAGCTACAAACCACAGTGGGTATGAGTATGTTGTTACAGAATTTATTAAATTAATCCTAATTACAAAATGCAATACTTAGCAAAGGCAGTGGTAAGCTGCTGATTCACTCTGGAACACCGGCTCGTGATTCCCCGGCTGATTGTGGCGCTGTCTCTTTTCCATTGTCTGATGTCTTGCTTCTCTATTTCTTGATGTGCACTTTGGGGTCTTACAAGTTCTTGCCTTACACCTTTTTCTAGCCCTGGCTCTGTTCTATATGAGGTAAAACTCCTTTTCTAACTACTCAATTGGTTGGTAATTACCTAATTATTCTACCAAGGCTATACCTTGAGTTGGCATGTATTTCAAAATCCTCACCACCACTTAGCATATGGCCTTTTCTCTGTTGCAGGGACTTCACAGTCTCACACTTTCTTGATACTGTTAACCCTATGCAACTCATGCCTTTTGTCTTTCACAGGTCTTAGATCAAAAGGTCACACCTCCTGCTGCCGTGGCTCTGTGGTCATGTCATTTATCTAACAATGAAAGTTTAAAAGGATCAATATGTGCAGAGCCTATTTTTATACATCTTTACCAGATAAGGGTATATTTTACAGTCTTTTACTGGACAAAGGGTCAGAAGTCTCTCTGAGGCTGTCCACAGTTTAAAGCATTTCCAGGAAAGTTTTACGTTAACTGAATTAACCATTTTACATCGCTTCTTGGCATTTCACATCAGTAGTGTTATGACCACAGCAGATGGTAATTGCTGCACAACCCAAATCCCAGAGGGAAATGTGGTTTACGGACCATGCCCCTTTTTTTTGTATTCTGGAAACGAGAAGAAAATGTACTGATCTCAGCAGCAAGTAACACCTTTGGGATTTTAAAAATTAGAAGTAGAAAGTTTTATTAACAAGAACAAAAGACAACTTAAGCAAACAAGATTACAGTTGCTCAGTTAAAATTAGTCATACAAAACCTTCCCTCAAAAAATCTCTCTATTTAGTCAGGCACACAAGTAAATACCTTCCAGGCAATATTCCCTTATAGATGTTTAATTTTGAAAATCCATTTGTATTACCTAAGGCAAACATCTGTAGCTTTAATAGAGGCATACCACATGACCACTTAAACTCTCTCCCACTCAGCTGTGGAAATCCAAAACTTCAGAACAAGACTGCTTGTTGCAGCCCAAGGCTTTTCTGGCTTGACTGGATGGCTGATTCAAAGTGCATGTTGTCCCAGCATAGAGCTGTTTACAGGGGATCTTCCTCACTCAACCATTAGCCCACAGCTACAACTAACAACTAACAGCTCACAGCCAACAGCTACCCTGAGCTCTCCACGGTAATTCTCAAATACCTTTTTCCCTTTTCATCGCTGGTTCCGTGGTTCTCACGCCGCTTTGAAACTCAAATCCTTCCAAATATAAAATCTTACACGTTTCTATTTTGTCTCTGCTTTCAGGTCATTAACATTTACCTATGGAACTCCTGCAAGATGCAAACATGTTTCTTTTCACCTCTGACTTCCCTTTGATATCTAAATGAACTCTCAACTTAAATAAGAAATGCAAATATTAGATCCAGCCTATTCACTTGTACCTCAAACCTAACGCCTCTATCCTCTTATGTTTTAAACCTTGCAGACAACCTGGCTTCAAGTAACATTTCCCCAGCTTAATTAAATGACGCACACATGCACGCACACACCCTTCTTCACAGAATAACACAATGTTCCCCCAAAATATTAAAAAATATCGATTCTCACACTGGCACAAAACTTCATTTAACATTTAGCTAAGCTTACCCATCATGCCTTGCAGTGGCATTGCAATCAGAATAAAATGTTAGCAAACATACCTAAGAATACAATAATTAAACACAATCAGTACGATAATCATAAAAATAAACTCAATCCTACAATTTCTTCTGCTTATCTGTATATGTAGAAGAACCACATAATAACGAACTCTGTTTTTATGGTCCAGTCATTATAAGACAGAGCTTCAGCTATAGGCTGTCTTCTTCTTCAGTTCTTGGTCTGAAGGCAGGTTCTTGACAATTATTCACTGAACCAAGGCCAAGTGCCATGATGTTTCACTACGACTAGGATGAGGAGGCAGGGCCTGAGTCTACCTCAACCTGAATGGAGATTGAAGCCTGTGCTTTTGGTCTTAACCCGATCTACACACAAGCTGTCTAGCCAACTGAGCTAACTTCACCCCTCCCCCCATCCCCATCATATAGAGTGTGGAAAAGTTTAAATTTCACTAAAATAGATGCCTCATAAGATGGAAGACCTTGTCAATCTTTGTAATCACAAATTACCTTGAAAAGTGAATGTTAGCATGAAAATGGTTAATGGATTCATATGAAGTTCCTTTGTTCCCTCCATTACTTTAAGCAAAACTCTTGCCCTTTTAAACTGACAAAGGATTTCCATATGATTGTATTCAACCTTTGTACACTGATGTTCACAGTGTAATTTCAAGATTGTAAAGTAGGATAATAATACAATATTTAAAGTATAAATAATTCAACCTTACTTCTTCACTGTTAATCTTATGTTATTCATAACAACAGCTTTTCTAATGTGATACAGTTTTTTGCAACACTTTATGCTGCTTGGATCTTAGATATTCCAAACTATACACAAAGAGATACATCAGCCACATTGGTAAAGGTTAAAATCCTTAGCGCCTTATCTGCCTGTGGCATGACAATGAAATCCAGTTTGCAATTTTAGAATAATTCAGGTAAAGATTTAAAAAGTAAAATTGTAACAGATTTTGACAGTTCAAATTATATTTCTGGTTGTTTAAATTCAGTGACGTTATGCTATTCTCTGCTGAATCTTCATAAGAAGTATTTAATTGCATCCCGAAAATTACTCCATGGAAAATATGATGTATAATTTCTGATAAGCAGCAATGAATGTAGGCCGGCGGAAAAAGAATTTCTTTCCACTGAATAGAATCAGAGTGCCTATTTATCTGTACATTGTTCAAAGCTGTCATGACCGAACAAATTAGAATGGAAATGGTAACTGTGCATTCCCTTAGTTTTACACAGGAATGTCCACTTATCAGTAAGTGTCACAACAAATGGACGCACCATCCCTCAAGAAAATAACGAGCAAATTTACGTTCAACTTAGATAAAAGCAAAATACTGCAGATGCTGGAAACCTGAAACAAAACCAAAAATTGCTGGAAAAACTCAGCAAGGCTGACAGCCTCTGTGGAGAGGAAGACAGAGTTAACATTTCAAGTCCGTATGACTCTTCATCAGAACTAAAGAGGAATAAGAAATGTGGTGAAATACAAGCTGTTTAAGTGGGGGTGGGACAGGTGGATCTGGATAGGTGGATAGGTGAAGATGACGTGTAGAGAGTGTCTGGGGGAAGGGGTAGAGAAAGTGTTCAAGGAAGGGAGAGAGAGTGTCTGGGGAAGAGTGTCTTAGAGGGCAGGGTCAGTGGTGTCGACGGTAGGATCCTGGGGAGTGAACTCAGGGTACTGGTCATAGGAAGGAACAGTCAAGTCAGAGGGATGCAGTAGGTTGGCAGGTCCAGGGTGAGAGTTTAGGAGGTGAAGGAGTCATGGTGGGGGGGGGTGGTGTCACGGAGGAGGACTAGACAATTGGTTGGGATAATGGGAGTGGGCAGTGTCAGGGCGGCCATGGGGGTGGCAATGGATGTCAGCCCTGAGGGAAGGGATGGCATGTGGATCGGGTTAAGATCCAGGATAACAGGGGGAGGTTCAAGGTGACTGAGGGGAAATGAATGGTGATATTGGGTGGGTTAAGGGTAATGAGAGGAAGTTGCTGGGTGACAGGGGTGTGGAAGGAAGAGGTGGTGGACTGAGTCTAGAAGGTGATGCACACCATTTTTCAATCTGACCTTGACCATGCAGTTAATCAGTCAGTGAAATCCCTCAAAGTAGGAGGAGGGTCTTTTTGGGTGGGTGGAGTTCAAGTGACTGACTAAAGGGACACCCTATTAATTATGTGGCAACTGGATGTCAAATATGCTCAGTTGTGTTCTCTTTTCTATGGTGAAGTCCACACACCAGCAGGTTTGTTCCAGATTCATGGGTCTCATAACATCAAGACCCCAGTAAGGTGTGAAGCTGCCATTCATTCTGTGCCACCTGCTGCATTCAGAGGCAGGGATGAAGGGAGGGAGTGAGGTGGATGCCTCCAAGGGGCATGGCTGGTGGAAGGCAGCCACCTTGCTACTCCAAACCTCCATCCTCCTGGGTGAATGGTCATGACTGACAAGGGCTCATGTGGTTAGTCTTTCTATGCTGCCAAGGTAATGATCTCCCTACAGAGAGTCTCAAGGGTAGTGGAAGCAAGCAGAACAGTCTCAGAAGGAGGCTTCTTGCACATGACTCTCATCACCCTGGTCAAAGAGCAATGTCTCTATGCGAAGTCATGTATGAATGGGAGGAACACCCACCTCAGGTCCTCCAGGATGTCCTTCAGCTGGAAGAGGTGGGCTGGGGTGGGGATGCTGTGCCAAGATGGAGGCCAGGCTAAGCACTGGTCTGCTGGCTTTGAGACAGAGGGAAGGGACATGCTCACTAAATATATCTCTTCAGTTCATTCACAAATCCACAGAGGCATCGATGGTGCCGGTTGCAGGCAACCCTGCCTTGGTAATGGCTCTCATCCAGATGAGGGAAAGGAGGTTGTCAAAGGGCCGGGGGAGTAAGGGCCTGAGCAGCGAGATGCAATGGGCCCTTGAGAAGGTCAAGATGCTGGCAAACAGGATCCACTGCAACAGTTAACATTGGCCCGAACAGGGCGGGATGCACAGACGATGCTCTTATCTAGAAATGAGTGAAAAGCAATGCAAGAGGCACTTTCAAATATCTTGGGACGTGATCGCTCACATCTGCCTCCTTCTCCAGTAGAAGCTGCAGCCACGAGGACTCTGCAGGAGTAGTGCAGAGTTCCTGGCCTGCATTGAGTGAATCAGTGTCTGGGTGCCCTTTGAATTTGGCACCAGGATCTTTGACTCCATGGAGTAATATTCCTTCCTGCCCGCCCCACCATCGGATTAACTGTGCTCCTCATGGAGGCATAATTTATGAGCTGAACAGTGGAAGATCAGCCATCCCACAGCACAGCAGCAATCATGCCAACTTTCCTGCCACCACAGGGCTTAGGGTAGAATTCTCCCTGGTTTGCACTGTGTGGTGGCGGACGGTGAAAAGAATGTTTTACCCTTCAGCTACAATGGCAGCTTCTCACACCATATCGTCCCAATCCCGCTTCATTAATCATGCACTCCCAGGAAACGCACCTTTTGATGGAAGAGGGAGGGCTGTGATTCACCCGCCACACTGTCATCTCACTGCTTTATCACATCGGGTGCCACATTTAATGTACAACCACACACACACACCTCTCAATGCTTCCAGCCCAGGACTGTTGCAAAGAAGACATGGCCCCAAAAGGCAAGAAGACTGCAGTCCCCAGGTTTAGTGACATGTCCCTTGAGCACCTTTTGGACACCATAGAGGCTCACTGTGATGTCATCTACCCCCCGCTCTGGATGCAGGAGGGGCAGCAACATTACCACTCTGGCTTTGTAGTCAATGGCAGTGGTGATCAGTGCCAATGCTGCACTGGTCATCCAATGCAGATAGAAGATGAATGATCTCATCCATGCCACCAGGGTATGGCAACCGTCTCACCACAAACTCACACACTAAAGCCCATCACATATTCACTGGCAACTCACTCACTACCAGCTCAAGGGAGATCACCACTCATTCTCTCAGACACACCCTCACATCTCCATTTGGCCCTTATCTCCTCTGGAGACTGCCTCCTCAGCCCTCACCATCTCGAAGCCACTTGCACAATCAACTTGTGCCCCCTGTTATGATATGGCAGGTGGGATCCTGCAGGCTAAGCAAATCCACAAGAGAAACTTGGCCATGCTGTCACAACAATTTTGCAATTTTGTATTTACTACAAGGAGGCTTGTGCACTGAAATCAGAAGTAATTAGTCCACTGCCACCTTTAGAGATTTTAGATTAAATTAAAACATTTATTAACAAGAAAGAGTGAACATAAACACACAGAAGATTACAGCTACACAGTTATAACAGTTCCCAAAATTCCTACTTAACCAGTCTCCCAACTACACACCCCCTTTAAGGCAACAGTCCAAATAGATCCCAAATTTATAAAGTCACCCAGCAATTTTACCACAAATACCCACTGGACAATAGACTTCCAAAGACATTTGGTAACTGGAACAGCGAAACTTCTTCAGGGTGGCTAGAGGCTTTTTCTCCAAGTCTGTTTCACACAGTAACCTTTCTAGATCTCACACAGACACACCTCACATAGCCTTCCATCCTTCTTTAAAAATATTTCACCCGTTTTAATCTGTAAATCCCATCGTTTCAACTTGTCTTTCATGTTATCATTATGGCCAGCACTTTTGGGAAAAATAAACATAATCACTTTGAGTTACTTATATCGTCAGTTGTAAAAATCTTATCATGTCCCTTTGAAAACCAAACACGTCTTCATTTATCTAAAAATGCAAATTTCATTCACACCATATCTGCTGACCTCACCCTAGCTTTACTCATCTCTATTTCAAATGCTTATTTTACACCTCATTTCTTTGACAATTTAAACCTTGCAGTCTAATCATCTCTAATTTAATTAAATTAGCCCCACACACAGAAACATACATTCACACAAACAAGCCTGCTTTAAAATATCCCACAATAATATTAGCAAAATTATGATGGTTTCTTGACATCCCATACGCACCCTGGGGTTCTCCCCCTTCTGCAGTACAGTTCTTGCCCTGAGCTTCTTCCCTTACCTGGAGGCCACTTCTCCCACTTCCCCAAGCAAGCTCCAGCACTGCAGCCGTTGAAAAGCCACCCATTCCTTATGGCTGGCCTGGGAGTTAGAGACCAGCCCGTGAACCCCCCCCCCCCTAAAAGTGACGTGATGCTCTCTACGAAGCCCGGTGCTGATGACTGCGAGTGCTGCCTGAAGCAAGGTAGGCAAACAAGCCTCGAAGTCCCAAGCAAAGTGCAGCTCGCCAGATGCACATCGTTCGTGTACAGTTGTGAAACACCTCGCGTGAGTGCACGCCGACGTGCTCAGCTGCTCCCGTGCTGGGGCGGGTGATTCCGGCGAGCTGGGATTATAATGATATGCAGATGTATTAAAATGAAGTTCCCGACATCCAACGGCAGGAAATGCGGCCCACCATTGACAGGCAGAGCAAACTGGATTTACGACCTTCTGAAATTGATTTGTGGCCTTCTCACCATATTGTCCGCACACGCCGCCAAGCATGCCCGCCACCAACGGGCATGGAAAATTCTGTCCTTATGTTCCAGAATGGAGGATTCCGCCCATTGTGTTTTTAAACCTCCAGGGCGATTGTGACATAATAAATAAGTCTCTGTATTTTTAAAACTCACAAACTGCTGGGATTATTTAAATTGGGGCAACCATCCTGAGTGTAAAAATGCACACACACTTCACATACAAAGTACTTTGATCATGGACTGGATGAAAACACACAAATTCTGTCCATGGCAGACCCATTCCTGGTGGCATCACAACCTGCATCAGCTGAAGCCACTGAATGGATTGTTAGCCTCAACATCAAACTATAACTGCTTCCCTGGCCATACAGATAAAATAAATATAATCCACAGTAACAGTACAGCACAGCTGACACAATGCTATTGAACTCCCAGCTCTATTATAACTTAGCACAATACTTCAGATCATCTTTATATTATCAATTGATAATATGTCAATTATTCTAATCCTGTTTTTTACTACTTAAAGAATTCTCATTGCACATCAGGAAACTTTTCAAAATGTCCTGTGATATTCTTAAAAATATCCATTGGAGACAGTATTAGTTGTATGAAATAAAGTACAGGCAATATGATATAGAAGATAGGAATGTTTTTGAGCTAATGTGGAGGGTATATTCCTGCCCTTCACTGGTGCAGATTTTAATGATGTGGTGGATAACTTGCATTCAAATATTTTAGAATCCACCCCAAAAACCCTTTTTGATGAAAGGTGTCTGCACCACTTAACTTGTGGAAGGCTATTGAGGCCATTAAAGTAATAATTAAATGGGAGTGCTGCAAATGTTTTGATACTTTATTACTGTTATTTTCAATGTAGCTCAGCTGTAGCGCTGGGATAAGCTGTTATGTGTTTCCTTTTTGATAAATGCTCGGAGTAGAGCACTGTTCAGGACAGTCGCCTTATTTTTTTCTCTTAGTGAATAGAAAGATATTTGTACTATGTCATGCTTCAAGCGAGTTTGTGTTCATGACCACTACCAACTGCAATCAGAGATTTTCCCCAAATACTATCTGTCGCTCAGGGTTTGAATTACCCCTAACATTACCTTCATTGTTTCTTTAATTCTAAAATAACTATGCATGTATAGAATGAATTATATACACAACTGCACCTAGTGTTTGTCGCTCCAGATTTCCTCACCATCTTTTGAATTGCTTCACTGATTCAAGTCCAAAAGCATCTCTGGCACAACCATTTGAAAATGAGAACATTTGTTATTTCTCTATGCACGTTTCCACAGGGGATAACTTTTCAACTTCAGTGGGGCAGAGAATATTGGTGGCGACAGTTCGACTGCCTGTTATACACCCCATCAAATTTTCCCTTTCACTGGCTCCTTCAGGTTGGGTCATTGTATTGCTGCCCTTTTCATGCCTGTGATCAGGTGCTAAGTAATTAGTCCCCCAAGGTCATCAATTTAAATGTATTTTGCAGAGTTGAAACTGTGACAATTTAACTATAATCATTTGGCCACACATGATACTATGTAGATGTGATTTTACAAGTGAGATTGGTCTTCATTAATAGTACATAAAATGAATCATAGAGAATTGACTGTCCATTTTACATGCTACTCAATTTTCTTTTCTATTCATACAATCATACAGTTTAGGAGGCCACTCATCCCAACAAACCTGTATCAGCCCTTTCATAAGCTGTCCAATTATTTCTACTCCTCTCCTGCCACTAAAAATATATATTCTCCTTATATCCTCTACCAAAACCTTCATGATTTTGAACACCTTTACCAAATCTCCTCTTGGGCTTTTCTGCTCAAAGGAAAACAAACTATGCTTCAAGAGAGTCTCCACATGACTGAAGCCCCTCACCAATGGAACTATACTAGTAAATCTCTTCTGCACTCTCTCCAAGACCTTCATAAAGTGCACTGTTCAGAACACAAAACTCCAGCCAAGATCAAGCCAGTGATTATTAATAGTTTTGCATAACTTTCATGCTTTTGTGCTCTACTCCTCCAATAATAGAGCCAATGATCCCACTTTTTAGAAACAGCCTTGCCAACTTGTCCTGCCAAATTCAAAGATTTGTGGTTACTCTTTTCCTGCAGCACCACACCCCACACCACCGTCCACCACACCCCCCCCCATCCCACCACCTTAAATTGTACCTTTTAGTTCATCTTGCCTCTCCTCATTGTTCCTACCAAAATATCACTTCACATTTTTCTGCATTAAATTGCATTTGCCTTGTGTCTTCTCATTTCACCAATCTGTCTATGTCCTCTTGAAGTGTACTATTATATTTCTCATTATTTACTACATTTCCACATTTTGTATCAACTGCAAACTTTGAAATTATGTCATGTATAATTTTTTGATTTTATTTAATTTTGCTGAAACAGTATTCGATGGTGCTTTGTCAAACATCTTTTGTACACAACATCAACCCAATCCATTATTTTATCAAAGAACGCAATCAACTTAGTCAAATGTGAATTTCCTTTTAACAAATCTATGCTGACTTTCATTTGTTAGAGCACACTTTTCCAAATATTAATTAATTTTGTCATGGATTATTGCCTCTAAAAAATTCCTCATCGTTGGCCTTATCGACTTCAGTGGAAAAGAAAACTGAGGGGCTGGGGAGTGGGGTGTGGTGGTGGGCTGGTTAAAACAACCACTTAACCACCATTGTTCATTTTGTACTAACACCTGAGATACACCATTGTTCTGCAAAAAAAAATTCTGAGAGTGTAATTTTTCTTACCAGCTCACTAATGACAAAGAAAAGGCATGCCATTCCCCAAAGGAGGAATTTCACTGTATGTACTTCAATTAATATTAAAAGTGTGAAAAACTGAAGCACACATTAATATTTTTCCTTATTGATTTGTGCATGCATTACTCACACAGACTGCCACATACAGTTTACTGTTTACAATTAAATTGTTATAGATTCAACAGCGCAATGAAGTATTAAACTAATGATGCTAAAGTCTCAGCCGTGAATATACTTGACGACCCAGCCTCTACAGCCCTTTTCAGTAAAGAATTTGCAGAATATATAACATCACGGAATTAAATTTCAAGTAGCTTTTTAGCCTCTTTCATCATTATAGAGGAACACCCCCATTCATGGAATCTCTTGTTTCTTGTTATGTAGGTTAATTGATTTTTGTATCTTAGCAATACCAAAACTACAAATGAGTATAGATTTTTTAACGGATCATTATTTGCTGTGTGTGCAAAATCTTTAAGGAGTTAAAATTTTTACTTAGCACTGCACTCCTGTTGCTTAAAGATGCTTCATTGCTTTCACATTTAGCTATATCACGAGAGCAAGTGACATCTTACTGCACAGCATTTTGCATTGCTTGTGCTAGTGACAGTGATATATACGGTATCATTTTAGCAAAGGTGCCATCAGCGAGAGGAACAAGCCAATTTGCCTCAGCTAACAGGAGGCACAGAGCAGGCAATTAACTGTCAGCTTCAGTCATTACATTCAATTCACTGTGTCATGGAAAAAGTGCTCAAATCAAAAATATTCAGAATGAGAAAGCTGAGTGATGTATTTTATTTAAAACACAGCATGTAGAGTGAATCATTTTATACAATACGTTTGAGCGTACAGACTTTCAGAATTTACTTCATAATATACACGCGCAAGTATAAACATTGTCATATACATAAATTGTACAACAGTTTTAGTACTGCATACAAACAGAATGCTCTTGAATGCCAAATTCCTGCCACCGGGCATAAGTTCTATATTCTGTAAGTCCCAAATGAGAATTTTCTGTACATAAAAAGAGTGTCATATTATTACCAGTAACTAAATATTAAATATACAAATATTATCAAGCTATTTTCTGCTCACTCAACTGGCCCTTTTGCTATATTTGTTGGTATCAGTCTTTAATGCAGTTTGATTAACCGAGACCCAGACTATTCAGAATAAGTAGAATGTACAGGCTGCATTAAAGATGTCGGCTTTATGGAAGGACTTAAAGGGCCCGCTCGCCGACACGTAAAATGACGTGCGGTGATGTTGGGGGGAGCTCCCGATGTCACCGCACCCCATTTAAATTTTCAGGAAGGCTGAGACGCAGCAAAATCAGCTGTGCGCCTGCCGACCTATCAATGGCCAATTAAGGTCAATGACAGAGTCAATTAAGTGATTAAAGGACTTGCCCGTCCAACCTTAAGGTTGGTGGGCAGGCCGGGAGCCCTGGCGGGAACTAGAAAAAACATGAAACCTCATCCACCGGCGGGATGAGGTTTCATGTAGGTTTTTAAAAACTTTAATAAAGTTTTTGTAAAAATTATGGACATGTCCCAACTCATGTGACATTTTCATATGAGGGGATATGTAAGGGAAATTTTATTTTTCTATTTTTAGGTTTTTTACATTTATGGCCGATCTCCCTGAGGCTGCACTTAGCCTCAGGGAAATGAGTGCGCTCTTTCATGTGTGTGTGCAGAAGAGTGCACCCTTGATTTTAGGCATTCCGCCCCCACTCCACCACCCACCCCCCCACCCCCCCCAACCCTGTCCACACAGGGAGCACACAGCACTTCTGTGCGGACGTCACACTGGGCGGGCCTTAATTGGCTCGCCCACGTAAAATGGCGCTGTGCCCCCGATTGGGGGTGCCAATCAGAAGCGCGCCTGTGCGCACCCGCCCTTCGACCTCGCCCCCGATGGGGGGAAAATTCAGCCCAAAGGAGAAGAAGGCGGTTGAGAGGGAGAAAGACTTAGAGAGGGAGTTTCAGAGCATTGGACCTAAGCATAGATTCTAATCCTGGAAAAAAAAAATAATGGGCAGCAAGTTCCCCTCCAGTTATTAGAGACAGAGTTATACAGCACAGAAACAGGCCCTTCAGCCCATTGTGTCCATGCTGGCCTTCTAATCTAATTCTAATCTATTCTAATCCCATTTTCCAGCACTTGGCCCGTAGCCCTGTATGCTATGGCATTTCAAGCGCTCGTCTAAATGCCTCTTAAATGGCAAGGGTTCCTGCCTCTACCACCCCTCAGGCAGTGAGTTCCAGATTTCAACCACCCTCTGAGTGAAATATTTTCTCCTCAAATCGCCTCTAAACCTCCTGCCCCTTACCTTAAATCTATGCCCTCTGGTTATTGACATCTCCACTAAGGGGAAAAGTTTCTTCCTATCTACCCTATCTACGCTCCTCCTAATTTAGTACACCTTTAACAGCCTTCTCTGCTCTAAGGAAACAACTCTAGCCTATCCAGTCCCTCTTCATAACTGAAAAGATCCAGACCAGGCAACATCCTGGTGAATCTTGGTTTTCTCCAACTGAAACTCATTCCACTTGCCCGACTTAATTCCCAAGAACTAAATCCAGCATTGCTCCATTCCTTGTTAAGCTAGAAACAAACTGATTAAGAAACCTCTACTGTACACATTTTAAGAATTCTTCACCATCCTGGCCTTTGCTCTGATTTTTTCCAAGTGTATATTAAGGTAATTGAAACCCCTTCCTATTGGTGCTCTTTTTTTAATTTCTGAAATTTGCCGATGGTTTTGGACCTCCATCTTCTTCTCCATCTTCTTCTTTTCATTGTTTTCCCCTCTATTTGCAGTAATTTGTCATTGGATTTTGATTGTCACTTGACCAGAAACTTACCATTGACCAGAAACTGAACTGGACCAGCCATATAAATACTGTGGCTACAAAGGCAGGTCAGAGGCCAGGAATCTGGTGGTGAGTAACTCACCTCCAGACTCCCCGAAGCCTGTCCACCATCTACAAGGCACCATTCAGGAGTGTGATGGAATACTCTCCAATTGCCTGGATGAGTGCAGCTCCCACAACACACAAGAAGCACGACACCATCCAGGGCAAAGCAGCCCACTTGATTGGCACCCCATCCACAAACATTCACTCCCTCCACTGCCGACACACAATAGCAGCAGTGTGTGTACCATCTACAAGATGCACTGCAGGAATTCACCAAGCCTCCTTCAACAGCACCTTCCAGACTCACGCTCTCTACCAGCTAGAAGGACAAGGGCCGCAGACAAATGGGAACACCACCGCCTGGAAGTTCCCCTGCAAGACACTCACCATCCTGACTTGGAAATATATCGCCATTTCTTTACGTCGCTGTCAAACTCCCTTCCTCACAGCACTGTGGGTGTACCTACACCACATGGACTGCAGCGGTTCAAGAAGGCAGCTCACCAGCACCTTCTCAAAGGCAATTAGGAATGGGCAATGAATGCTGGCCTAACCAGCGATGCTCACATCCCATGAATTAATTAAAAAAACTTCTTTGTCCTCTTCATGATCAGCATTCCTAAAGATTGCCAATGAGCAGAGTTGTCTTTTTGAGTTTTTCCAAAGGTTGTTAGAAATGTTGCCCCCATTGTACCATTTCCCTTTAATTGTCTACATGCCTTAAACGTTCACAACACAGAATTTTCCATTTTCAATATTGTTATATTCCCTGCACATGTTCAAAACTTCAGCTGGAGCTGTAAATAATTAAACAGCCTATAAAAACAAAGTGTTATTAGTGCATGACCATTCTGATGAGATTTGCCCTTAACCTTTTAGACCTGATTTGCCCCAGTACATACATGAAATTGAGTTCAATGACCCAGTTCAATTAAGGGTAGAGAACGTACTCAACAGCTAGAATGGTAAACATTTGAGCATCATAAAGTGAATTATTTTGTAAAAGAGACCCTTAAAACAGGCAACCAAGCTAAAGAAATAGGGAAGAAATATAAATTTCCAGCCTAATGAACCTAGATGTTACAGCAGAGGATTGGATATCTTGGCTTGTCACATATTATTCGAACATCCAGAAAGGGCATGAGAAGATGAACCAATACCCAGTGTTACCATGAAAAGAAAATGTTGTAATTTGGCAAATAATAATAAGAAATTTTATAGAGTATTGGGCCCATCCTTACTATCCATGTTAAAACTTCAAGTCAATTTTACTCAAGATTTCAGCAAGGGGAGGGAGAAAACTTTCATCCCACCAACCTGAACTACAAAGTGAAAGGACTGTAAACATACTTTGAAAATCACTTGCAGCTCAAGGTACTTGTGTTTTACTAATTGGCACCCAGGAATTACTTCAACAAGTACCTTATTTAGTTTTGCAGTTGTCAAGAAAACAAGAAATTGTAATATTTTTCTTCTAGTAATAACCCTGGCATATTTTCTTATGTACTAGAAGTCAGGCTGTAATTGGATTAAGAGCTAGAGTGACGGCAAGGGTCTAAAGTCAACAGCAAGAGGTTGTTTTGATATGTTAATGAACCAAGAAGAATGTCAGAGTTTTTCATAAAGCAATAACAGGAGTGTTTTCCAATTGAGTTGTTGTAGTTCATATATGGAGGCTGTGAAAGGTGTGGGTAAGGTAAAGATGCGGTAAGTTTGTTATTACAAGTCTAAGAGCTAAAGTAAAGAACAGTCCAATCAATTCTGGGGAGAAATCATTTCTGAAGAGACTGGTTGAGATAATAGGGAGATCAAAGGGAGGGAAAGCATTTAAGGAAATACTGATGCCTATGTGGAGGGGGCAGTTGCTTAGATCTCCCAGAAGACAGTGTGAAAAAAGCCAGACTGAAAGAACCAGTTGCTGCCAGCCTCAGAGGACACCCCAAAGAAAAATCACTGTGTGGTAAAAAAATACCGGACTTCTATAGATTCTAAATTCAATAAGGACAGTTGAACAGAAAAGGGGAGGGTTAGCTCTGAGTGTAGTTAAGTTAAGATTTGTGGAACTCTTTTAAAGTACTGTTTGCTGTGTGAAGCCATTTATGTGTTTAAGTGTAATTGTGTTTTATTTGGTTTCTCTTTATTCTTTTATTAAATGTTTACTTTACTATAACATCACCACGAGTAGTCAGGGACATCATTTCCTGGGTTCAGAACTTCTCCTCACACTATACAAATTGCAAAAACTGTTTTGTCAGCTGTTTCAAGTTTCCCTCTGGGATTTGTGCTGCTCAGCATTTACCATCCACTGTGCCATAAAACTGTAATTGAATTTATAATTGACAATGTTTTAACTCTGTTATGTAGACTGTAGGGTTAATTTTACGAATGCAGAGTTTCATGTACAGGCACATCTGCATAGTGGGAATTCAGGATTTTTCAGACTCTGCATGGTTTATTGACCTTGGCACCCAAATTTGTGATTTCCATAAAAAATCTGTTCAAACATTAACAAGATAGAAAATCCTCCATGGCAAAGAAATTATAAAGAAAAAGTTATTCATAAGCAAGGATAATTGTAGTAATTGACCATGTGATTATTCTTGGAGACTCCGACCAATGAGCCCTAAGCGTGGGTAATCCGGGGGGCGTGGCTTTCTAGTTGAGGACCTGGTTTAAGCGAGTAGCTTCTGAAAGCTCTCTGTAGCAAAGTTATCTGTTTCAAGTAGAAACCTGTCCGGTACGTCAAGTCATTACAATAATCAAGGAGCTAACTTAATGATACTAATAGACTCCAAGTGGGATCATTCAGATTTGTTCAGAGAAATTGGAAGTCTGATGGTGACTTGTGACCTATTTTATGCTGGAAGATGGGATGACAGGTTGTTGAAAGTTGAATCAAAAGTCCTGCCCTGTAGGACTTTTGAGCAGGCCTCAAAAAGAGCAGCTAACTTTCCTACCTGAAACAGACAGGAGCCTTTGTCTGTAGTACCCTATGTCAGTTGTTGAAGTGACAACTGGAGTCTGCTCAGAAAATGGTTGACAGCTCAGCTTTCGGAGATACCCGACCATGAGAAAGGCTCGGGCTTCTCACAGGAGCCATCAGGTGGCTGGTGCAAAGCGGGCTCCAGTTGAAAATTTTCCCTCCCACTCCCAACTGACCAATGGCATTATATGCCTTCGGTTGAATGTCATTTAAAAATCAGAATTATAAAGGCAGAAGTTATTTACTTCAGAATTTCCCCTAGAAGCTTCAAGAAAAGAAGGGTAGTACCCTGCATGGCTTGTTAAGCCAGAGACTGGTTGAGTTCACAGGCTTTGAATCTCCACAATCATAAAATGGTGTGCATGCACAGTAGTAGTTTTTGCCTGCTGATCTTCATATGTCCAAGATTATACTGTCAATGACATTAAGTCTCTCCCAGGAATTCTTGTGTTGCCAACCAGAAGGAAGTAACAGGTGGTTAGTAATTTTCAGATTTACTTTATAATGCTGCGCGTACTTAGTCAACCAAAACATTTGATTTTGTGGTGGTTTAGTGCCTATAATTGAGGCCTCATTTCTCGAAAGCCCACTACCCAACTTCTTTAATATTTAATTCAGTGGTTTCACTTTGGATCCAATTCAAATAATATCCATTCGGAGGAGTGTGACTCTGCAATCAGGATGGGAAAACACCTTGGAGGTTTCAGTTTGCTTGTCCTTCTCTTTATCACTGATAATTTCTTGTCATTGTCTACCTGATTTTACAGAATCATTAGGAGCAAGAGGAAAAAGCCAAGCAATTGGAAATGAATTGTATAAAAAAAACAGCTGTTCTGTTCCAAATCAACAGATATGCCTCTCTCAGTCTACACAATGATTGACAGTGCAGCAGGAGAATAATAGCTCAGTCATCTCAATTATCTAATGTGAAAAAAAGCTAACTGTGTAGAATTATCCAGGGTTCAGACAGGGTCTTTTCAAATATCAATTCAGGTTTCTACTTGAATCTTGACAAATATAAGAGCATGATTATTTTGATTTATTTTTAAATAGAGAAAGCATCTAGATAAATAACTTGGACTATATTACACACTTTGTCTGTCCATTGTATGATAGATAATTTCTTTAATTAATTATACATATTTTTGTTGACAGTAACTATTGGGTATTCATAGTTCATAGTTTTGAATTTTAAGTAAATTAAAGTATATCTAGAAGAGTTGAATACTTTTTGGGTTGCCTAGAGGAAGATAAATATGGGTGATATAACCTAAGGATGTGTTTTTTTGGGTAATATAATACACTTCATTGCGTTGTTTAGTTTGAATCATCTTTCTCTTCAAGGCAGCCTACAATAGAGTAACAACAGCAAAATCTTTCCGTCTTTGGGCAGTGGATGTTCCAGAGTGATACAACAGACAACTAAGCATCAAGCAGTTAAGCAGACTCCGAAGTGGCAAATCAGCAACTAAACTGCAAGTTCTGTATGATCCCTTTAAATGGCACTATTGAGGGGGCCTTCCTGATGTTTAAAGCTTTGCAAGAAGCACACTGCCTTAATTTAAATAGTCTCTTCTGCTTTTTGTTGATGCCAGTGGAGCTTTCTATGCAATACAGGCAGCAGAGCACATCCAGCCCCTAAGGAGCATGCACTTCCTGTCCAACTCAGGGTCTTTCCCGGAGGTGACATTGTGAAGATGGTGGAGGTGGCGTGGCAGTTGGTGCAAAAAAGTGGTGACCGATGGCCCCAAGCCCGCCCTGGCTGCTGCTAACTACTCTAAACCATGGCTGGCTACCTTCTGGCAATAAGCTCGAGTGGAGCTGACTCCTCCAACTCCCGGAGAAGTCCCAGTGGCTGCTGAAAGCTTCAAGGCTCTTGTGGCATCATTTAAGGCTGGGAGTTACAAACCAATAACCGTAAAGGATGAGCTGAGGAACACGCTTGTGGCCACAGAAATTGTGATGTGGTTTTAAATTGGCGAGGTCAGTGGCCAAAGGAGCCTGATTGGATATAATGTCTGAACTCTACCCTGTGTTGGACCAGCATTCCATTGTAAATGAATGACTAATATTTCAAATTAAATAAAGCCATTATTAGGACTTAATAAAAAAAAAGGTTAGGAAGCTGAAAACAGGCCCTTTGCAGCCAGATTTTTAGGCTATAACATGGGCTCAGTGGCAGAAGGCAGTTTGCAGAATCCCTTTTAGTAGCACAGCAAAAACAAAACAGTTTTTAAAGGCTTTAGCCAAAGCAGATATCTCATACAATGGTTATGGAGACTCAAAGCCTATGAGGTCACCTACTTCCTGGATTGACAAGACATATGCAGGGCCTAACCCTTCACCTCCCTACGATTAATGTGTCAGCTTCCATTCTGAAGGCTAGAGTGGGACAGCAACTTTTGCCCCTGTTATCTTGATTCTTACAGCACTTTGGGGTGGATGCATATTCTGCCATTGGTCAGTTCCATCAGGATTTAGTGTACATTTTAAAATTGGGTGTAAAACTCTTTTCTGACTTATGTCTAAAATTCCAGTCATCCATTACAGAGTAGCAAAGCTTCATATCCAGAATTCCTTCCTCGGTATTTGTTAACTTGGCTTCAAAATTATTGCCTGCCTCATAGGCTAAGAATCTCCCCTCTTCTGATATAACAAATTGGAGAGAATTGTTTGATTTAATTCCTTGTGTAGTTTATACCGAATATAGCTAATTTTATCCTGAAAAGCAACATAATATATTTTTGTTTCCAAGGGTCATTCCACATTCTTTATGAATCTGCTCCAAAATTAGTCCTGGTTATCACTTGACAGTCTCCAGACAAGCTCTGACTTTATGGGTAGAATTTCCCCCCGTTGGTGTGTGGGGGCGGGGCCCTGCATGCCAACATTTAAAATAACGTGTGGTGACATCGGGTGTGTGTCCAGGTGTCACCGCACGCTATCACGATATTTCAGAAGGTGAGCACGCTATGAGTTCAGTGGCGCGCCCGCCATTAATTAACGAGCCAGTTAAGGCCCTTGAGGCAGCAATTGATCTCGATTTTTCACAGCCCGTGTGATCTTCAGGATGTCACATGGGCGCAACGGGCAGGCGGGTAGGAGACATTTGTATAAACCTCATCCGCGGGCGGGATAAGAGGTGTGAGTGGGGTCGCGAATGTGATCTTTCAGGTATTTAACTGTGAAAGTTACTGATACCTGCCTGAGTGAGCAGGAAGGCTTCAAAACTCGTGCCAGCTGCTTGGACAGGAGTAAAGGCCTTGATCAGGACTCTACAGTAAAGATCATTTTTGGGGCCTGCAGCTTTCAGGGAGCCTTCCCTTAGCCTAGGAGTGGGATATGATCTCTCCACTGGAGGCATCTCCTCTGAGGAGGAAGGGAGGGCCAGAAGTAAGAAGAGGCCAGGAGTCCACATTCAGCCTCCAGGGGAGCCACTTTTGAGAGAAGGGGCGCAGGCACAAAGAGCGCAGGACCAACAGGATGTCCAAAGCGGAAGGGCCACAGAAGATGCGAATATCTTGCTGCCAGGATATATAGGTGAAGCAGCTACCTCAATATGTCTGAGGTCCAGTGCCGAAAGAGGCTCCATCTCTCAAGGGAGATGGACACCTCCATCTGTCAGATGATAGGCCTGAGATTTCTGCAAACTGAGTGGATGGGCACCCCATGCCAGTGGTTCTAAAACATCACAGCTGCCCTCAACCTCTATGCCTCTGGCTCTTTCCAGGGCTTGGTGGGTGATCTCTGTGGAGTTTCCCAATCAACTGTCCACACTTGTGTCAAGTAGGTTACAGATGTTCTGTTCAGGTGTGCATTGACCTTCATCCACTACAGCTGGGATGAGGCCAGCCAGCCACAGTGAGCCAGAGGCTTCGCGGCCATTGCTGGGTCCAGGGTACAATCGACTGTACACATGTGCCCATCAAGGAGCCAGCAGGTGAGCCCAGTGCTTACGTCAACAGGAAGGGCTTCCACTCCATGAACGTGCAGATAGTGTGTGATCACAGGATGCTGATTCTACAAGTCTGTGCAAGGTACCCAGGCAGCTCTCACAACACTTACATACTACGACACTCCCAGGTGCCAAGACTCTTCAGTGCTCCAGCCCGGCTGGATGGATGGCTGCTGGGTGACAAGGGCTATCCCCTCAGAAGGTGGTTCATGACGCCTCTCCACTATCCAAGAACAGAAGCTGAGCAGCGGTACAATAGGAGCCACGCCTCCACAAGGGCTGTGGAGGAGAGAACCATCGGTCTTCTTAAGATGAGCTTCCAATGCCTGGACTGCTCAGGGGGCGCACTCCAGTAACCCCCAGATCATGTGTCACTGATAATGGTCACATGCTGCTTTCTCCGCAATCTGGCGATGGAATGGGGTGATGCAGTGGATGAGGAAGAGGTAGATGCAGTTGCTCCGGATGCACATGATGGGTCCAACAGTGAGTCCGAGGATGAGCACACACAGGGAAATGCTGAGGGGGTAGATGCTGACCTGGGCACACTCCAGGGAGGCAGAGACACCCAGAAGGCTTTAATCCAAAGAACCTTCAGCTAGAACACCACAGATGGACCTTCAACACACGCCAGTGCTGCAGGCTCCATATTCTATAACCTGAGTGCTAAATCTGCCTGGATACTAACATTAACTAAGGCCCTTGTCAATAAATCTCAATGTCAAACAACTCACTCATAACATCATGGGTTCCCGTCCACTTGCAGATGTAAGGAATCACCCTGAGGCATGGCAACATGTCAAAATTTATTGAGTAAACAAACATTATAAAACAACAAAATAAAAAGGTGTTGGACTTCGCACCCAAATCTGCCAGAAACTACTATGGGCCAACACAAAAGCATCAGTGAGAAACCTGTGGTATGCTAAAGTGCCTTAAATTTATACTTATGAGTGCTATGTCTAGTGCTGGCCCAGCATCTGAGACAGTCTGCTCACTGTGCTGTCCCGTTGGCCTCTATGACCTTGGCAGACGTCGTCTGGTCCGTGGAGCCTGTGCTGGCCCCACCTGGGAGGGAGTGACCAGTTCCACAGTTGGCATCTCCCCAGTCACCGCAGCCTCATCAGATGCAATGGTCACTGGCAGAGGGGCAGAGGAGCTGCTGCCTTCATCTGGAGCATCCTGAGAGGAGCCCACAGAGATGACAGGCAGCTGCTGCGCCAACGTGAGGCCGCTTCAGACCTCACTGCTCACCGTAGATGGATGGGGACCGGGCTGGGATATTTGGTCAAACCATTTCCCTCACCGGCACTGACTAGCTGAGGCCAATGCCACTGTGAGGGCTTGCTGGTCCAAGCGCAATCCCAGGAGGCCCTGATTGGTCTCCTGGAGAAGCCTCTCCACGAGAGTCGCCACTCTCTCCATTGAGGAAGCATGGTGCTCAGACATGAGGCTCTCCAAATGAGCATTATGACCTAATGCTATTGCCCTGCCTTTTCCATGTACCCTTACACATTGTTTCTATTCAGATAATCATCTAATGTCCTCTTGCCTGCCTTCCACACCTGAACCACTCGTTGTGAGAAAAAGTTCTCATGTCACATTTGCTTCTTTTGCAAATCACTTTAAATCTGTGCCCTCTCGTTCTTGATCCTTTTACGGGTGGGAACAGCTTCTCCCTATCTACTCTGTCCAGCCCACTCATGATTTTGAACATCTCTATCAAATCTCCTCTTAGCCTTTTTCTCTTCAAGGAGAACAGTCCCAACCTCTCTAATCTATCTTCGTAACTGAAGTTTCTCATCCCTGGAACCATTCTTGTTAACCTCTTCTGCACTGTCTCCAATTTGTTCCCATCCTTCCTATAATGTGGCACCCAGAACTGTACACAATATTCCAGCTGAGGTCTAGCGGGTGTCTTATATAAATTCAGCATAACCCCCTTTGCACTTGTACTCTCTGCCCCGATTCATAAAGCCCAGGATACAATATGTTTTATTAACTGCTCTCTCTCTACCTGTCCTGCCATCTTCAATGATCTATGCACTTATACACCCAAGTTTTCCTACTCCTACACCCCCTTCAAAATTCACCCCTTATTTTATATTGTTTGTCCATGTTCTTTCCACCAAAATGTATCACCTCTCACTTCTCCGCATTGAACTTATCTGCCACCTATATGCCCACTCCACCAACTTGTCTATGTCTTCTTGAAGTTCCACACCATCCTTCTCATATATAGGAAAAGCAAAGGTCTCAATACCGAGCCCTGGGGAACTCCACTACAAACCTCCCTCCAGCCCAAAAAATATCCATTGACCATTGCTCCCTGCTTCCGATTTTTCAGTCAATTTCGTATCCATGTTGCTACTCTCCCTTTTATTCCATGAGCAATAACTTTTCTTACAAGTCTGTTGTGTGGCATTGTGTCAGACACCTTTTTCAAAGTCCATGTACAACAGATCAACTACATTACCTTCATCGACCTTTTCTGTTACCTCTTCAAATAAACTCCAGCAAGTTCGTTAAACCTGATTTCCCCTTTAGAAATCCATGCTGGCTCTTCCTTATCAACCCATATTTTTCCATGTGACTACTAATTCTGTCCCCAATAATTGTTTCTAGAATCTTGCTCACCACTGAAGTTAAACTGACAGGCCTGTAATTGCTGGGCTTATCCTTACAAACTTTTTTGAATAAAGGTGTAATTTTTGCAATTCTCCAGTCCTCTGGCACCACCCCTGAGTCTAGGGAAGACTGGAAATTATAGCCAGTGCCCTTGCAATTTCCACTCTCACTTCCTTCAATATCCTTGAATGCATCTCACCCGGTCCTGGTGCCTTGTCAACTTTAAGTACCGACAGTCTATTCAACATTTCCTCCTTATCAGTTTTGAACCTTTCTAGTGAAGGAGTTTCCTCATCTGTCACCATGGTCTGGGTTGCTTCTACCTTCTTGGTGAAGTTGGAGGCAAAATACTCTTTTAATACCTCAGCCATGGTCCCTTTGTCCACATGTAAATTCCCTTTTAGGTCCCTAATCGGCCCTACTCCTTTTACCACCCTTTTACTATTTATATGCCTACAAAAGACTTTGGGATTCCCCTTCGTGTTGGCTGCCAGTCTTTTCTCATAATCCCTCTTCGCTTCTCTAATATGCTTTCTCACCTCCCTTCAGAACCTTCTGTATTCCTCTTGATGCTCAATTGTATTTTCTACCTGACACCTGTCCTAAGCACACATTTTTTCTTCTTTCTTTTCCACCCAGGGAGCTCTGGATTTGTTAGCCCTACCTTTCCCTTTTGATGGAATATACCTTGTCTGTGCCCAAACCAATTCTTTTTTTAAAGGTGGCCCATTGTTCAGCTACGGTTTTTCCTTCCAATCTTTCATTCCAGTCTATCTGGCCCAGCTCCGTTCTTGGCCCATCAAAGTTGGCTCTTGTCCATTTAATTATTCTTACTCTGGATTGCCTCTCATCCTTTTCTATCATCATCCTAAAATGTACAGTACAATGATCACTGTCTCCTAAATGTTCCCCCACTGACACTTGATCTACTTGGTCCACCTCATTTCCAAGAACCAGGTCCAACAGTGCATCTTTTCTTGTTGGATAGAACACATACTGCTGTAGAAAATTCTCCTGAACACAATCTAGGGACTTTTTCCCCTCTCCGCCCTTTACACTATCACTGTCCCAGTCTACATTCGGGTAATTAAAGTCTCCCATTATAACTACTCCATAGTGTCTGCATCTCTCTAATTCCCCTGCAGATTTGCTCTTCCATGTCCTTCTCACTATTTAGTAGTTTATGGACCACACCAAGCAATGTAATTGCACCCTTTTTTTGTTCCTTAGCTCTAGCTAAATTCATTCTGTCCTTGAACCCTCTGGGACATCCTCTTTCTCCAGCACTGCAATGCTCTCCTTAACCAATATTGCCACCCCTCCTCCTTTTCTATCTCTGTTATCGCCACAACATCATATTTCCACATAGCAATCTGCACCTGTAACTCGCCAATCTTATTTAGTATATTCAGTGCATTCACATACATGCATAGTAACCCTGACTTAGATTTTGTTACGTTCTTCCTTACCCCAACTTTACCTATTAACTTACTATTCTCTCTACTGGTTTATCTGTCTCTCCCAGTATTTTGTGCATCCTGGTAATCCTCTCTACTATTTTCTCTAGGTTCCCACATCCCTGCCGATTTAGTTTAAAGCCCTCTCAACAGCACTAGCAAAGCACCCGCAAGGAACTCAGTCCTGGCTCTGTTTCGGTGCAGCCCATCTGGCTTGTACAGGTGCTATCTTCCCCAGAGCCAGTCCCAGTGTCCCAGGAATCTAAAGCCCTCCCTCCTGCAACATCTTTCCAGCCAGGCATTCATCTGCCTTATCCTCCTATTTCTGTACCCACTGGCACTGGGAACAATCTGGAGATAACTAAATTAGAGGTCCTGCTTGCTAAGTTTCTCACTAGCTCCCTAAATCCTGATTGCAGGATCACATCCCCCTTCCTACCTAAGTCATTGGTACCAATGTGGACCACGACCTCTGGCTGATCACCCTCCCTCAGAAGAGTGTCCTGCAGCCACTCTGTGACATCCTTGACCCTGGCACAAGGGAAGCAACATACCATCCTGGAGTCACGCCTACAGCCACAGAAACACCTGTCTGTTCCCCTAACCAATGATTCTCCTATCATGATAGCTCTTCCTTTCTTCTTTCTCCCCTCCTATACAGCCGAGGCACTCATGGTGCCACAAGCTTGGCTCTGACTGCACTCTGAGGAACCAGCACCCTCACTAGCTTCCAAAATGGAAAACGATTTGTGAACAGGACCCCAGGGGACTCCTGCACTACCTGCCTACTACTCTTGGACTGCCTGGTGGTCACCCATTCCCTCTCTGACTCCAGGCCCTTAAGCTGCGGGGTGACCACCACTCTGAACGTAGCTGTCAGCCTTGCAAATGTACCACAGTGACTCCAGCTGTGGCTCGAGCTCTCGAAACCCGGAGCTCAGGTTTCTGCAGCTGACAGCACTTCCTGTACATGTGGTCAGCTAGGACACCAGTAGCATCCATCACTTCCCACATATTACAGGACATGCTTTCCCCTTGACTGAGCTGCACTGCCATGTCTTAACTCTACTTCCCTTACATTAACTTTATTCTACTTTGGATTATTTATAATACTTTACTATATTGGCCCTTAAATTTCCCTTATTCCTGGCACTTCACAGTTAAATCCAAGCATAGGAACTTTAAAAATATCACTTTTCTAATTTGCTCACCAGTTCCTACTTACCAAGGCCACCACTGTTCTTTGAAAAATAAGGTAGAAAAAGAAAAGGAGCACCTCCTCCCTTCTCACTGAACTCCCTCAGTCACCAAACCCCAACTGAAGCTCTCTACTACAGCCAAACACAGCACTCCAGAGCAGAAAAAGTCAGCACCATAAGATTGCCTATTTTTCTACTCTCTGAACTGGCCTCTGAAAACCTGATTAAGCCAGTCATCTAATCAAATAGTTTCAATTACAAGCAGAGAATGTATGAGCCCTGTTTTAAGGCTGGACTAAAACTCACCTTCTTCCAGCCCTAACAGCAACTTTTAGTTAATTGCTAAATTAAAAGAAGACCAGGCTTTAGATTGAAGTTAACCCTTAAACTCTCTCAGTCACCAAGCTCCAACTGAAGCCAAACACAGCACTCCAGTTATGCCTCCAGGGAGTGTGAGGCCAGAGCATCACTTTGGTCTGAAGGCTGCACAGAGAACAGGGAAGAGGCCCTGGACTGAGACACCTGCCTTTATCTTGTGCAGAAAGGTTCCACATCTGAGTGACATGAACACTGCTCATCAGAACGAGGAGCCATAGGCAGGGAGACATTCTTGGGAGTTTATTGACAATAGTGAACAGTATGTACAAGTGATTAACACATGTTCACAGGCTGTGCAACTAATTCTCATTAATTTTCTTAATCCTGTTGCTACGTTTTGATGCTCCCCAGACATCCACAGTGGAGGCGGAGGCAACCTGCTGACTGTGGCGCCCTGTCTGTGATGATCTTGGCAGGGGTCCTCTGGAGGGCCGAGACTTCGTGGGCCCCGGCCTGCTTTTGAGGTCCTGCTGTATGGCAGTGGCACCCTCCTCGGTACCTGTGGAGCTGGAACTGCTGAGGCCACAGGAAGAGGGGAGTCAGATGGGCTGGACACTCTAGGAGTCACCTGGATGGAGTGTGCGCCTGTTAATCCTCCTCCTTATGAGTGCCCGACGCCCCCAGACTGACTCCTTGAGGAACAGGGATAGCTGGATTGAGATCGAACTGCCTTGCGCCCCCCTTGCGTATAAACTATTGGAGTTCAAATATGGCATCGGCGATGGAGTTGAACCCGTGCAGCAGTGCAGGAGAAAAGTCCTGGGCCAAGATTTCCATGGTGGCTGCCAGCCTACCAGTGTTAACCTCGGTGCATTGGCATGCCAGAGCTATCACCTCAGACTGAATGTGGACGGACTCCTCTGTCATGCCTTACAATTTGTGGTGCGCAGTGGACATCCCTCCCTGATGTTCCCGAGCCTGCGTTTGCAGGCTCCGGTGTCCAGAGGTACATCATCTGACTTGGCACATTTCTGGCCTCCAACAGGCCTCCAAGTGCCAGAAACCTGGAAAGTCCCTGCCTCTGCCTGCTGTGGATCAGACAGTGCGATGCTCGTTAGATTGTGATCCCGAGGCTACTCTAAAGCTAGGTCCCACCGAGGTGTGTCCCTGTGCTGGTGGAGGTTGTGGGTGAGTGCTGGGATGGAACTTCAGGAAGGGTGCTTCCTGGTTTCTCTTCAGGGGTTTCTTCGCGGCTTGATTGGAGGCCCTGGGTTGTGGACTCCGTCGGCTGTTTGGCAGAAGTGCCTCCGAAAGCAAGGGGAGATAATTTGTTCATGGCAGGGGACTGTGAAACAGGACACATCACTCACAGCATGGTTGTCTGATGGATGTTGCACCACTGGACCCTCACTTGGTAGAGTAGCGCCAACCTTACCATCAGCACAGGACTGGTCCAGATCCTTGCTGGCCAGCTGGATGGCTCTGTTTTCAAAGTCCATGAAGACCTTGATTTTGGGCATTCCTCCACTGTTCTGTGACCTCTCCCTTTTCTTGTTTTCCAGCTTGTCCTGCATGAATAGAGATGGAGAGAGTGTAAGCCTGATGTTAAGGATGCCTGGCATGTATAGGTGATGAGTGGTCCCATGGACGGGATGAGGACAATGAAGGTGTGTGTGAGAGAGTGAGCGGTGATGTCCCTTGAAATGGCAGTGAGTGAGGGCCCTGTGGATGTGTGATGGGTTTGTGGGTCCGTGAGATGAGTGATGAGAAGAGAGACTCACCCTGCAGGAACGGAGGAGATCATTTATCCTCTTGCGGCACTGGGTGGCTGTCCTCTTTTCAAGGGCATTGGCACTGACCACCGCTGCCACCGCCTCTCAAGCCAGGATAGTGCTGTTGCTGCCTATGCTGTGGCCAAAGCAGGGGTAGAGGACATCATGGCAGGCCTCCACAGCTTCCAAAAGGCATTCGAGGGACATGCCGCTGAACCTGGGTGCTGCACTCTTCTTCAGTTTCAGAGTCATGTCTTCCATGCGGCAGTGATGGTCTGACAGCACTGAAATGCGCACTTGTGACTGGACTTTAAATATGGTGCCCGGCATGATGCAGCAGCAGGGCAATGGCAAGTGGGCGAATGAGAGCCCAGCCACCATGGAAACGCCATGTTTTCCGAGAGTGCATAAATAACGTGGCAGGTTTGGGACGATACGGCATGAAAACCCACCATCATGGCCGGCAGGTAAAATGTTGTATTACCCGCCCGCGACCACACTCAGTGCAAATCTGGGATGATTCCACCCTAGGTTTTGGTATCTGATATATTTTCACCTAAACTGTCAATGCCAGCAAGTTTAGCTTAATCCTTTCCCATGAGAAATAGTTTCCCAAAGGGAATTCAAAAGCTATTTCTTACTTGAAAGCTTCTTCTTGTGACAAATGGACAAGAAAGAAGAAACTTGCACTTTTATATTTATATAATGGTCCAGATCTTTCGGTCTCCAGATAGTGGGAGACCAGGTGCTGTCGCACAACATCAAAGCCATTCATGCCCTTTCAACCCTGTCTAATATGAAAAGAGTTAGCATCATTCCTCAGTGCTACCAACTTCTATCAGAAATTCATTCCTAAGTATGCAGAGATTGTAGAGTCTGTTTGGGAGCTACTCAGCAAAGATGCACAATGGGAATGGACAATCACACAGCAAGCACTGTTTGAAATGTTAAAGTGAAAATAGTATCTCCGCCGATCCATGAACATTTCAACCTACATGTAGAAACATGTGTCACAACAGATGCATCAGGAAATGTAATTGGAGCTGTACTTTCAGTACATTGAATGACTAATCGCTTATGCATCACGCCTATTGGCCTCAAACTGAATGCAAATAATCTACTGGAGAGTAGGATGCATTAGTCTCCATCTACACATCTGAACATTAGCACATGTATTTCCATGGTAGAAAGTTCACTCACTGCACTGATCACCAAGTGCTGACTATATTGTTAGCTACCTCAGGATCAGGTCATCATCATCCACGCATCTATAGATGGCCAAATCATCTTCATCGGTATAAATTCAAGGTCAGGTTAATTGCGGGTCATGCTATCAAGTTGATTGCGCAGAACCACAATTTCAAATTTCTAATCGTAGGCCTCAGATACCTTTGTATCTCAAAGATTATTTCTGTGCCTAGAGAAAACAGACAAGTTTGTTGGCGCAAGCCCCATCCAGAGCGTGAGCACACAACCTAGGCTGAGGAATGAACGCTAAGAAATGACTTGATGTATACATTTTATTTAGGATGATTTAATTTCAAATAAGGTCTTTAGTTAAAAGGGGGAACAGATGTAGTGTTCAATGGTTTAATTGATCTACATGTGCTTATGTTAGCCTGTTCATTAATCTATGTATACTTGCTTGATTGCTTTACAGAAGTTTGCAGAGAAAAGACCTGAGGTCCAAAATTGTGAACTTGTGTGGAGACATCTTGCTGAGATACCTTAAAGCACTGTAAATAAACCTGTTGTAGACTTAAAACTAGTGTCATTCTTGCATTGCTCTGAGTTATATCAGATTTATGAACTATGCAACAACAAAATGAATACACAACAGCCAGGACACTGGAAGACATCCCCACTCTACCATGTGAGCGTTTACATGCACTTCTGAAGGGTGGCAACTTTGTCATTGCAGTACTTCCTCAGTTCTGCAATTTCTCAGCCTAGGCTGTGTACTCAAGCTCTGAATGGGGCTTACACTCTCAAATTTCTGACTTAAGGGACTGATCTTTACTGGGGCAGGATTTCCAAGTTGGCATCAGCACCATCAGCAATACAGATCCTAAGTTCACTTCATAATGTTTCAAATTTAGTTCACCTCTGTTGTTTAAGCATTCCAATGCATTTATTAAAATTATCAGTCATTAAAATGCTTTCATTAACAATAAATGTCTATTTGTAAATCGAAACTCTGGAATGCTATAAAGCATATCCTCTCATATTGTCTGGCCACAGTAATTTCATTCTACAAAATGCACTGTATGAAGAAAACTTTAATCATCTTGTGTATTGTTAGAGATGTTTCAGAACGCACATAATTAGCAAATTGTTACACTTATCAGTAAATAACACATTTTTCAAGCCTTGAGTAAAATTCAGTTCCCTTTAATCCTGCTCCTCTTCATAGAGTCATAGAACGAACAGCACAGAAAGAGGCCATGTAATTCATCATGTCTTTGCCAGATTTTCAAAGACCTATCCAACTAGTCTCCCCAGCTTGCCCTTTCTCCACAGTCCTGCAATTATTCCTCTTCAAATATTTATCCAATTCCTTTTTAAATTTGTTACTGAATCTGTTTCTACCGCCCTTTCAGACAGAGCATTCCAAATAACTACTTGCTGTATAAAAAAAAAATTCTCACCTCACCTCTTGTTCTTTTGCCAATTACCTTAAGTCTGTTTCCCATGGCTACTGGCCATTCTGCCACTGGAAACAGTTTCTATGGGGAATTTTACAGACTCTGCCAATGTGTTTACAGGTGCGGTGGCACATAAAATAGAACAGGTGTCTAGCCCACCACCTTCCTGCCAACCCCTGCGCTGTCCTCCATAATACAGTGGGCGGGTAAGGCATTAGCCAGTCCACCTGCCCTTAAGGCATGCTAACGCGCTTAACTGGCCAACTAATGACCAGTTAAGGGCTTGTTTCCGTCCCCACTGCAATAATACGTGTGGCTAGGGAAGGCAGAATTAAGAAAGCCAGACTACTTTTTCACCACCTTGGGGGTAAAGGTGGAAACAAGGGAGGGGGAAGCTCCTTTAAAGGTTCCCTGTGTCCATCAGGGACACCTCCCAAAAGATTGTACACCCCCCACCCCCCCACCACCCAATTTGTGCTTCCCAACCTGACCTCCTGAACCTGACACCCTCATCCCTCTCCCTCTCCTTGCTAGGGTCTTTGATCCCTTCCCAACTAAAATGCTCGGACTCACCTCCAAGTCCAGCATCCAGGATCTTCTCTTCAGGACTGCTTGTAGTCCCAGAAGTGGCCACTACTAAATTCTGGCGCTGGTGGCATTATTCAACTGCAGCCCTCGAGGACCGGACTTCCTTTCCCTGAGGGGCAGAATTCTCACTCTCAGCTTATTAAGGCCACCCCAGTGCATTATCGCTGCAGAGCAGCCTCTTTTTAAAAATCAGTCTGCTCCAGATTGACTTTTCTACTGGAGGCCGCCACCCCCTCCCCCACCCCCACCTCCTGTAAAATTCACCCCTCAGTTTCTCCTTTTTCATTCTATCAAATCTACTCATGATTTTGAACATCTGTCAAATCTTCCTTTAACCTCCCCTGCTCTTGGGGAAACAATTCCAGCTTCTCTAGTTATAGCAGTGTTAAAATGGACTTTTATGACTTATTGTTGCTCACAGTTGCTTTGTTGAAAACAGCTTGAAAAACAAAAGATTTTTACTTAAGTTGGAATCTGTCAACTGTGTGAGAAATAGGAACCCATGAGCTTTCTCTAAGTATTGATTCTTTGTTACTGGGAAAGGCTCTTGTGTTGCTGAGACGGTTAAATCAATAAGCTCAGCTGCTGAACCCTCGCTTTAGTTAAAAATCCATGTTGTTTCGCTATTTCTGATTTATGCGGTATCTGTGGGAAACACGAACAAATGAAGAAATATTTTGTGGCAAAATATAAAAATTTAAATTTTCCAGTTATTTAAAAAGAAACAATTGGGTAAATTTACGAGGCTCCTGTGTTTTGTTCCTTTCACTTTTTCTATGATATTCCAGCTTAAAGTTATTTTTTCTAAAACTCACATTTATATAATGCCTTTCATGACCACAATCTGTCCCAAAGTGCATTACAGTCAATGATTTTTGATTTGGAGACACTGTTGTAACCTAGAAAATGTGGCATCCAATTTGCATATGGCAAGCACACACATAAAGCAAGTTGATAATGACCAGATAATCTGTTCTTGTGATGTTTATTGAGGGATAATTACTGGTCAACATACTTTGGATACTATAATAAAAGCAAAATACTGCGGATGCTGGAAATATAGACCAAAAACAAAAATACCTGGAAAAGCTCAGCAGGTCTGACAGCATCTGTGGAGAGGAATACAGTTGACGTTTTCAGTCTGTTAGACCCTTAATCAGAACTAAAGAAATAGAGAAATGGGGTGAAATATAAGCTGGTAAAGGGGGGTGGGACAGGTAGAGCTCTATAGGGGGCCAGTTATAGGTGAAGGCAAAGAAGAGATTGCCAAAGATGTCACAGCCAAAAAGACAAAGGGGTGTTGACGGTGGCGATATTATCTAAGGAATGTGCTAATGGGAACATTAAGGGTAGCAAGCTAGTGGCAGATGGCCCTAGTGGGAGTGGGGTGGGGGTAAGGGATCGAAATGGGCTAAAAGGTGGAGATAAAACAACAGATCGAAATAAATTTAAAAATAGGTGGGAAAAGAAAAATATATTTGTAAAAAAATACTCCCCTGTTTGCCTTTGTAATAGCAGCACGGAATATCTAATCCATCTGAAGAGGCAGATAGGGCCTCAGTTTAACATCTCATCTAAAAGACAGCATTTCCAAAAGTGCAACACACCTTCAGTACTGCACTGAAGTGTCAGCCTAGAATTCTGGAATAAAATTGGAACCCACAACCTTCTGACTCAGAGGAAAGAGTACTATCCATGTCCCAATATTTTATAGCAATGTCCCATTCAATTCTGTAACTTGGCAGGTACAAAATGTGCAGTGCAGAAGGGTCTGTGTTATGTGAATTTATATTGCATTATTTTAGCATGCTTTTTAGTTTTTAACAATTCCTCGTACTTTCAAGTGACATAAAAGATGTTGCTGATACTGTAATTTTAATTCATTTCTAAAGGTACTCAGCACCTAACACATTTGATTCCATGGCCTGGATCTTCATCCTGGAGGTGGGTAATGAAAGTTGGGAAAATACCCGGCTTTACACACCACCTTTGGGAAAAGGTGGCTCCAGAGGCATGGTTCTTCATTGCTGGCAGCAGTCGGGCGGCTGACCCCAGAAACACTTCTTATAGGCAGAGGTGATACGCGAATTAGGAGGCGGGTGTTTCAACTCTTAGGCCCTAGGTAGAGGGCAGTCCTGGGAGTCAGTCACTGCAAGAGGAAGGAAATTGTCACGGGTTCATAAGGCTGTGTGGGAAGACACTTCAGAAGCTGTCAGGTGAGTGAAGGTTAAAAGGTTGTCCAACTGGTCTCAATGCTGCAGGAGATGGCTCATCACGGCTTGGGTACCACATGAATGAGGCAACAGATGGGTCGAGGCTGGCACCTGTTTCCCCCATTGCCAGGGATGACTGAATGAACATGACATCCTTGCATATCTAAGCACTCATTGGGTGGCAATGGAATGCCTATTTTGACATACTCCCAAAAAGATTAGGCTAATACCTGAATTGAGTAGTCAATGTCCTTAAACTTGTCTTAATTGATTACTTGCCGGAGAGCACAAAATGCAAAGGAGATGGTCCAAACAGGGGGGTGGGAGTGAGAAGCTGAGATTGCTTCACCTAGTGGAGGACAGGGCCATGCAAATTACATGTGCGTCCTCCCTGGCTAATGTTAGAGATGGTGAATCGCCCAGTGCGGGTACCAAAGGTGGTGTTATAGGAACCTTAGCGCATGGGAGTGGGGGTGATGGTTATTCAGCATAAAGGACAACCAGCGCATGGTAGAACATGAAGGAATGGTATCAGGCTCATGTGATTTCTGATATTGTCCTGTAACTGCATGTGCTTTCTCACTGACCAAAGATTACACTGATCATATCCTGTTGTGTCTCCCACAGATCCCATCATTGCATGTACAACCCCAAGGGCCAGAACATCCTTCAGCTTTCAGGAGAAGGAGGAGGAAGAGATGTTGAGGAGCACCATCCCATCTTAAAAACCCAAGTTCACCAGCACAGATACTAGCACTGAGGAGGAAAGTACCACGCGTTTAGAGATGGTTGCATGTGGGGAAGGGCAGAACACCAGAGTGCAGGAAGAGGTGATAGAATCAGAAACATGTGCGCACAGCTCCCCTCGGAGGAGGGATGGCTGTGATGATTTTGCTCAAGTTGGATTTGAGGTTGGGCCTCAGGAGTTACCTGATGGGGCACAGTAATTACATCAGCAGAGAAGATGTGCGGGTGCATGGCGGAGTTCCCTGAGACAATGCAAGCTCATGCACTGCGAATGGAGGATCCCATCATGGTGACGAACTCGACCTTGTCTTGGAGGCTCAATCATATGAGCTCCAACTGCAATATGGTCAATCTCATGGTGAGGCACATGTATCATCATTCTGACTGGATGCAAGAGCAGTGTGAAATCCTGCAAAGGGAACAAGGCTCACTCAAAAAGCTGGAGCAGTCCGTACAGAGTTTGAGCACCATCCTCCATGGAAGACATGAGGAGCCACATACCCTTAACAGGATGTTCTCACTGGTGACACAAATGGTTGCTGGAATGGATGACTACTGTGCCCCAGTAGCCCACCCCATCTAACTCACCAGAATGTTAACCCAGGGCTGAGGAGGTTGCAGAGGAGGATGAGGGTGCTGAGAGCAGTTCTGCACACTCATCTTCCGAGGCTCCCCGGCCCCTTTGCCAGACCCACCATCTGTAGTGTGTGGTCCAGTGACCACGGTTGCCCCTGCAGGATCGCAGGTTTCACAGTCTCAGGTAGGTCCACAACATGTAACTGCATGAAGAGGCCAGCCACACATCTCCTCCATGCCTCACATAGGCAGAGAGGTGAGTAACCTGCCTCCACCTCCTCTGAGGTAACATGGGGGTGCAGGGAGGGTGCTTTGGTTAAGAGTGTCCACAAACAGTGGCTCAATCATTAATGAGTTTACATGTGGTGTTATACCTCTTTCCCAATGTTTGTAAATACAGAATAGAAATCAAAGGATCAATGTATTGATCAATACTTGTTGAGTGGCACATATGATAATGGGGTTAAACATAAAACTGCATGTTCTTACCTGTACCAGTGAAGATTGGAGTCAGATATCAATCTTTTAGTCACCTGACAGATATGAAGGGTGTGGTCATGCAAGTTCACCATCATAAAGTTGGGGCTCAGTAATACTTTCATGGCTGATAACAGTCAACTACTGGATGTGTGCGATGCTGCCTAGGTTAGCATTTAATGACCATTCTGAATTGTCCTTGAGAAAGTAGTGGTGGTGAGATGCCTTCATGAGCCACTGCAGTCCATGTGGTGGAGGTACGCCCACAGCGCATTTAGGAAGGGAGCTCCAGGACTTTGACCCAGCAATAATACACAGCATTTTCACTCAAAGTCTCCATGACGTGCGGCCTGGAGGGGAACTTGCAGGTGGTGGTATCCCTATTATTACAAGTGGTCCCCAGGCGAGGTCCCACAATTTGTCAACTTCCCAAATTGGGCCCCAATTTTGTTATGCTCCCAGGTGAGGAGGAATGATCTGGCTCCCTTTCTTTATTCAATCCCCTCAATTGGTTACAACAAGGTTAATTTAAATGGGATCCCTTTCCCCCATGGATACCTTTCCCCAGTCCAAATGTATTTATCTTTTAGGAGACAATATAACCAAGCTTTCTGGAGTCAAAGAAAGAGTAGGTTTATTAATTAGTGAAAACTGAGAAAATAATAATAAAAGTGCAGCATACATACACACAGATCAGAAATGAGAAGTTAAGAGTCCAACTAAAAGTTTTTCCATGAGGCATAGATGACAGTACATTGCAGCCATTAACTTGGGTGATTCTGGTAGAGCTGACTTTAGCAGTTTCACAGTTGGTTTGGAGACACTTGGTTCTGCAGGGTAGCTGGAGAGGCTGTCCTATTTCCCTTTTTGATTGTGGATTCTGCTGAGCCTTGCCTCCAGCAACAGAGAGAGAGAGAGAGAGAGAGAGAGACTCTGCCTACAACTGTAGGGGTAACTAGTTAGTCTTCTTGTGCTGTCACTCCAAGCACACCAACACCCACACTGCACTGCTCTGCAGCTAGCTTTTTAAACCATTTTCCCAGTGTATTCCATGGGAGGAAATAGTTGTCTTGCATCTATCTCAGAACTATTTACATATTCTGAGATATAAATCAACAGGAGATGTTTTTTTGGGTGACTGCTGAGATGTGCAAATCAGCCTTTTGTCTCCACAACCACAGGAGATCAAAGTTTAGCCTTTTGTATCTTTCCTACTTTCCTTCAAAATGTCTCTGATTGAAGAACGCCATGACTCCTTTTCAGGTGTGACATTCCATGTTCTCTCAGGACAGACCTGTCAGTATCATCCACGTAGGAATTTTCCAGGAAGTGGTCACTTTACATTATCAGCCATCTTTTCCTCATCCTTGTCTACAATTCTTTAAAAACACACAAATCTTCCTTAAAAAGTTCACTATGCCCAAAAGTAATTCATGGCTGCAATCAGATTTTCATGGCGCTCTGCATCTGCTGCCATTATCCTTCCAGTTGGTTGAGGTGGCATATTTGGAAGGTGCTGTTGAAGCAGCATTGGTGAGTTGCAGCAGTGCGTCTTGCAGAAGGTATACGCTGCTGCCAATATGCATTAGTGGTGTAGGGAATGAATGACGAATGTGGTGACAATAAAGCGGGTTGCTTTGTCCTGGGTGGTGTGGTGCTCCTTGAAAGCTGTTGGAACTGCACTCATCCAGGCAGGTGGAGAATATTCTATCACGCTCCTGACTTGTGTCTTGTAGATGATGGACAAGCTTTGGGGAGACTGAAGGTCAGCCTCTGACCTGCTCTTGTAACCACAGTATTTATGCGCCTGATCCAGTTCAGTTTCTGTTCAACGGTAACAGCCAGGATGTTGATAGTGAGGGATTCAGAAATGGTAATGCCATTGAATGTCAAGGGGAGGTCATTGAATTCTCTTGGAGAGTTGCCTGGCACACGTGGCAAAATGTTAATTTATGCTGCACAATCTTGATTTGCAGCGTTTCGGCTGGTCAATCAATCATATTGGCGCACTCTTGAAACAGGGGTCAGACTTCACTTAGTCACTTGATCACTTGTTTACCCTGTATTTCACAGCATGCAAAGTACACTTGCAGACCCCTCCATTGCATGTCATCTCAAGGTCAATCCCTCAATGTGGCTGAATGCAGACTTATGAGATGATGACTTCAGCCATTGTGATGCGAGAGAGTCTCAAGGACACTTGCAGATTTTCTCTCATGTCAGGGAATGGACATCTCCTGGAAGAGGTGAGGTGTCTATGGTCTCAAGGGCACTTAATATATCAATAGATTTACAGCCATTTGCTTCCGAGGGTGCATCTATATCCTCAATGTTGGTTATGAGTAGCGCCTCTGTGTTAGGTCCTCCCTGCTGACTATGGCATCAGGTGCAAAGCTGACTCTGAATACCCAGGCACACCTCTCAACATTTCCGCCAATGTCCCCCTCCTCACCCTTCTTGTCCTGCTCAGTTCCATCTTCACCAGAGGTAAATGGCTCCTCCTCATATTCCACCTCTTCTTCTTCCAATGAGTGGTCTACTTCACCAGGCTCTGGATCCTGAATGTGTATATCCCTTCACGGTACCATATTATGCAGCATGCAGCAGGCCACCACTATCCTTGAGACCAGCACCGGGGAGTATTGCAGCACTCCCCTTGAGTGGGCTAGGCATCGGAAACGCATTTTTCAAATGCCAACAGCTTGCTCAATTATTGCCCTGGTATGATGATGACTGGCACTATAACAATGCTCTGGGCACCGCTTCCAGATGGCGCAATGGAGTAAGCAGCCACTTCCACATTGGGTAATATTTGTTGCCCAGCAGCCAGCCACAGACCTGGGGTACAGGCTCAAAAAGGTGGCGCAGGTTGGATTTTCTCATGATGAATGAGTCGTGGCAGCTTCTAGGGAATCTTGCACAGGCGGGGAGAGAAACCTTAATGGAGTAAAAGACTTAGGGCAAGATTTTCCCATCGGCGAGCAGGGGGGTGGGGATGTGGGGGGAGGGGGCCCACTCACTGATGTGTAAAATGACGCGGAGCGATGTTGGGCGGAACTCCCAACGTCACCGTGCCCCATTTAAATTTTCCAGTAGGCGGGGACGCAGCAGAATCAGCTGCACGCCCGCCGAACTGTCAATGGCCAATTGAGGCCATTGACAGAGTTATTAAACTAATTAATGGACCTGCCCATCCAACCCTAAGGCCAGGAGCCCTGGCACGAATTTGAAAAAGCATGAAACCTCACCTACAGTTGGGATGAAGTTTCATGTAGATCTAAACAAATTTTATTAAAGTCTTTGTAAAAATTATGGACATCACATGGGGGGAATTTTTTTTCTCTATTTGTGACAGAACGGCCGATCTCCGTGAGGCAGCACGTAGCCTCAGGGAGACGAGTCGCTCTTTCGTGCGCATATGCGAAAGAGCACACTCCCGGCTCAGGGAATCCCCCCCACCCCAGGGAATCCCCCCCACCCCTCCCCCCCCCCAATCCGCCCCCCCGCCTGCACAGGGAGCGCACAGCGCTTCCATGCCGACATTGCGCTAGGTGGGCTTTAATTGACCCGTCCCCTGATCAGGGACGCCGATCGGAGGCACGACCTGTGCGCGCCCACCATTCAACTTCGCCCCCGATGGTGGGGGTAAATCCTAACCTTTGTATCTGTGCGCCTCCTGCGTTGGTGCTTTAATGGTGCTGTATATGCAATCTATTATGCCTTACACTTGTGGAAAACCTGCTATTGACATTTTATTTTATTCATTCACTGGATGTGAGTGTCACTGGCTAGGGCAGTATTTATTGCCCATCCCTAATTCCCCTTGAGAAGGTGGTGGTGAGCTGCCTTCTTCAATCGCTGCAGTCCATGTATTGTAGGTACATCCACAGTGCTGTTAGAAAGGGAGTTCCAGGATTTTGACCCAGCGACAGTGAAGGAATGGTGATATATTTCCAAGTCAAGGTGGTGAGTGACTTCGAGGGAAACCTCCGGGTGGTGGTGCTCCCATGTGACTGCTGCCCTTGTCCTTATAGACGGTAGCATTTGTGGGTTTGGAAGGTACTATCTAAGTTCCTGCTGTGCATCTTGTAGATGGTGCATACTGATGCTACTGTGCACCAGTGGTGGAGGGAGTAATGTTTATGGAAGGGGTGCCAATCAAGCTTTGTCCTGAAAGGTGTCAAGCTTCTTACATGTTGTTGGAGCTGCATTCACCCAGACATGAACCCCATTGATCTTTGACTCTGGGACCCCACATTCGATGGGAACTTAATGTGCTCCCTCACCCTGGTACAGAGGGCATCGGTGACTGCTGCTTTACCCCTGTCAGCAGATGAGTGTGAGATGCTATAGAGGTCAGAGGCAGGGGCCAGGAAGGACCCAGCTGCATAACAGTTGAGGGCCACGGTGACTTGGACTGTTATTGGAAGGGTGTTTGCACCAGTTGTCTGAGGCATAAGGTCTGCATCCAACATGGTACAGACTTCCCTTACCATATCCTGAGACATCCTAAGCCTTTGCCTACAATGCCTCTCTATCATGTCCAGGAAACTGAGCATGTTCCTGTGGACTCTTCCATCAGGGTAATATCTCACCCTTCTCCTTTTTACTGGTCTGAACGTTGGCTCTGCTACCTCATGTCCGGATACCCTGTCTCTAGCCATATGTTGCTGTTGCTGCCTCTCCTCTACATGGCACATGTGTGAAGTTACTGTGCCCATTTCAGCAAACTCCCTTCCTTCATGGCCTGCACACTGCTAATCCAGTGAGACTGGTAGTCTGTAATGTCACCCACTTGGCTGATGAAGCAAAGAGTGATGAGCAGGAGTCCACATGGATGAGCCTTTAGTCTTTCACAAACACCCCAGCCCCCTCTTCCTTGACTGCAAACACCAGCCTCCATCTCAGAGGGAAGTTCAGCTTTGCAGCTGCTGCTTCACACAGCTCTACATAAAGCTTTGAATCCATTACCCTGTCCTTCAGACCTGTTCCTGTCCCCAGCACCAATTCATGTAACACACATCCTGAGTTCTGGAAGTTCTGTCCTATCTCTTTAAATGGGCTGGCTGATTAGTAGCTGCTGTGCATGCGATTTACAATCTGCCCCCTTTCACCCAGCTGTCAATATCGGAAATGCCGAGAATGGGGGCAGGACTTCTGGATCCGGGTTCCACCCATCATTTTTAACCCTTCACTGAGTCTCCCTATCTCCATGAAAATCCAGTCTAAATTCCAGTGCGTAATTTTCACTGCCTCTGCCATGCACAATCAGGACAGTAGTGTTTTGAAAATTGCAGGTATGCACTACTAGCCCATTCCTGCTCCCAATCTACTGACCACCTTCATGCTTAGGGCCTTCTCAAGGGTGGCCATGGTGACTGCCTGCTTCAGGCAGAAACCCCATTCCAAGAGGACCCCAGCACAATTTTGACAATTGTTGGGAAGAACATGTATTACACACGTACCATAGATTAGTATTGGCTGTACTGCAGCCTAATCAACACCACTGCAAGCCGTCTGAAAAATTAGAGCAGGTAAGACTTTTAACGATTTTTGTAGGAACCTGTGCCCAAAACCATTTTCTCCCTTGCTGCCTGCCTATCCAGCACCCTTCCCACTCACAATTGCTTCCCCGCTTTATTCATCATTTCTGGCAGCCAGATTTCCTACAGCCTCGAAACAGCAAGCTGCCTCTGACACTGATGCAGCATTCGGAACTCACCATGCATAGTGAGATAATGTGACCCAATTTTTGTCATTAGCTCAGTCCTTTCACAAGGACTCTGGGCAGACAATAAGATCGCACTCCCATTGTCCACCTGGTCTTCACTCAATGCCACAAATTTGACCCCCAGAATTTAATTCCATGGAGTTATTTTTATTGGGATATGGGCATCACTGGCAAGGCCAGCATTTATTGTTCACCCCTAATTGCCATTGAGAAGCTCAAACACACTAAATCCCTTTACTGACACTTAGGCCTGGGTTTCCTCTCCCGAGGTGAGCGCACAGAGCTGGAAAATTCCCCTGCTCGCCTCACCCACATCTGGCGAATTTACCCCAAATAGCGGGATCTTTGTTCCAGGGTGGGGGTGGGGAGGGTGGCAGATATGGGTTGGCTGAGAGCCCAATGCACCAGATGCCTAAATGGATCTGTTACATTACGCTGCAGGGAAATACAGATAATGATGTAATGACCTACCACATGGTTTGTTGAAAGGTTATCAGATTAAAAGGCCCACATTGTACTCTGGGGCCTTGTCCCAGTTGTTTTCTTAAACATTAGGCCCTCTAGCTCTCACCCCTCACAGTTGCACACTCCCCATGCCCATGCATGCCAACTCACGCCCCCCACCTACCCCCACAGTCTCTTATAACCCATATGCCACCTCAGTGCCAACTCATACCCACTCCACTCTTTGCCCTTACAACTCCCATGCCAACTCACACAGTATCTACCATGGGCAGACATCAAGAGCCATGCTGAGATACAATAAAGTTCTGAATATCTATTTCAGATTACTTTATATAAAAGGAAAACATTCTCATTCATGAAAGCCCATTCAGTACATTTAAATCCCCCTCAAGTACTTAATCCTATTGAAGAAACAAACATTTGTATTCACAGCCCCACATCAAAGACAGATGATCCTTTAAAAACCTCTTTGAGCTGGCAATCAAACTGTGAACTTACAATCCCTCAATGTAATAATGATAGATTTTGGAAAGCAGTCAGCAATAATAATACTATAATGATAGCACTTAGGGTTATGTCAACAAATAGTTATTGAAACTGCAAGGATAGACTTTTTTCAACTCGCAGACATGGGCAGGCAACTTTTCTCTCAATTTTTAAAGGGCAGGGGTTGAAATAACTTTCCAGCTTAACTGTTCTACAGACCTTTCCTGCCCTACATGAGCAGTTATGTCTGCTCTAAAGATTCATAATTCACACACTGCAGGATAAGGCCCTTGCTTCAGTGAGAAGTGAATCTTATTGAACTCAGTACTGAGTTCAAATTGCCCTGCTGAGTTTGGGTTTCCCTCATGCCAAATCACAGCCCACCCCTGCTCCTCCTTCAGCAAAAACAGAATCTGTCAGAAATGGGGCCTGGACTTCCGCATCCGGATCTCGCCATCCATTTTCAAAGGTCCCTGGAGTCTCCACGACTCCGCAACAATCTAAGCCAAAGCTTCTGTTAATTATTGCTTCATGATAAGACATAGGCCTTGAATTTCTGGTCCTGTCGTGGGGGGACCCGTCTTGAGAGATTTGGCAGCCCAGCCAAAAGTCCATTGACATTAGATGGCACTAGACGATCCCGGTGTTGGTTGGACCCACCCGTAGCATCTTTTTATTTATGAGACAATTGAAACATCACTTTCATAAAACTTTGGCGCATTGTAATATAATGAAACTTCCCTTAGGTTATAATATGCTTCGACACACTCCTTTCAACAAATTGCAATGAAAGATATTGCTTTCATAAGCTGAGAATGTATACTTTTGTCTTTAAATTAATCTTTCAATCTGGCCTGAGAGAATTTCAAGCAACCATCTATTTCTTTTCCAATTTTTAAAATAAATATTTGTCAATAATATGTGTAGTGTCGTGTCCAGAGAGGTGAGTCTAATTAGCTGGCATTCATGTGGCAGATCGTAACTTGTATTTCCTCACAGTGTAGTGTAATAGATCCATCTGAGCACCATCACAGTCTACAAGGGCTTTCATACTGACACTACAGACATCAAATTTAAATCATGAAAAACAAAAGGATTCTTCATTCTTTGAAGACAAGCCCAAAACTTAAGAAATGGAGCACTTGGTTCCTCAGCATATGTCTAAAAAGCTGTGGGAGAGTTAAGGTTGCCTGTCGTTCAGTCTGTGAATGGGTATTATGTTGATGATCATGATGCTGATTATTTTCATCATATTCTCCCCTTTTCACATCATCACCTTCCACAATCGAGAGGACAAATGGGAGGTGTGATCTTAGGCTTTCATTAATGTTGCTCAGTTTCAGCACTTGGAATACGTGTGAGAATGTTAAAAACAGAACAAGATTCCGGGACAGGTTTTTATCTCCAGTACAAAAACAGAATTATCTGGAAAAACTCAGCAGGTCTGGCAGCATCGGCGGAGAAGAAATTTCCAGCATCCGCAGTTTTTTTGTTTTTATCTCCAGTGCCTGGAAAGCAATCTAGTTAAGCAAATTGCCCCCATCAACTTTTTATTCAATGGATGAAATTTGAGCAGCGCTCTAAAGGATACATGATACCCTCCAACAGATTACCACCATATAGTTCAGGCAAAATTCTACTTGTGTCTAATTTTTCCACACTCCCTGTACACCATGGCCTTTATTCAATGTCTCCTTTGAGTAGTATGTGGGGGAAATTGCACGTGTGTTAATATACCCTGGGCACCCAGAAGTATGATGCACTGAGCATCAAACTTTAAGAGTTTTTAGGAGTTCTAAGCAGAGCCATCAGATGGTAATATTTATACAGACAATAAAATCCTGAAACTGATTCATTTACTGCTCCAAATTTGTAAATGAAGACAACATGATTCCCACAACAGTGACTTCACTTCAAAAAGCACTTTGAGACATCCTAAGGTCATGAAAAGCAATATGTAAATACAATTTTTTATTTCTGTGTTTTAACCTACCACTCTTACAAGGCATTTTGACCTTCATTTTTTTTTTCAGGCCTTTATACTTAAGTGTGATCTGCTACTGTCAAGATATTATTGACCCATAAGTTACAAAATGCCCTTAAAACCTTTATTGCTAAGTAAAAGTCACTTCAAAATAAAGCCTAACAGTTGTTTTAATTCGCTGAATGTGCACAGATCTGTTAAAATAATGATTGTCAGGAAGAATATTGATTTTTATTTTTATGTATTTACCTATTTTCTAGTTTAGTCCACACCACTTCTGAAGCCACTGAGGGATAATTGTAGCATTCAGCAGATCAGCTGCTCATTATGCAACCCCATCTTATTTTCCTTCCATTGATTTGCTACCACCTACAATGAAAGTTAAAGGCTTGGCCTAAATAGCCAAGTGGTTATGGTGCTGGGTTTGTAACCCCAAGATCAAGAGTTCAAATCTCACAATGGAAAACAATGAAACTATGTAACTTCATCTGAAACAGATGGAAATGGGTTTGTACTCAAAAGAGTTACAATGAAAGTTAAAATCCATCCCACTGACCCCTGCTAGAATATGGCATCACACTCAAAGGCCATTTTTCATTTGTGAATTCAGGCAGTGAATAGAGTTTGTCCATGAAAACCATTGCTACCCCGTGCGGATTTGCTCTCACCTTCTGTCGTGTTCATACGAGTGTTACTTGATAACAACCTGTAGCAGGAACCCCATTTGATTATTCAATTCCTAGTCAAGGCTAATTCTCGCAGCCCAAATCTGATCAGTTAATTCAGTGCTCATCCGACTGGGAATACTGGAATTAGAAAGAAATTACGACAAAGAAACAAGCCAATTCAGCCAACGTATCTATGCCAGTGTTCATGCTCCACATGAGATTCCTCCCACCCTACTTCACCTCACACTATCAGCATATGTTGTTATTCTTTTCTTCCTTACGTACTTATCTAGCTTCCCCTTGAATATATCATAGTCACCTCCACTACTCTACGTGGCACTAAGTTCCACATTCTGACAACACCTTAGGTAAAGAATCAACCTGGGATATTCTGATCTGTGTGACTTAGTTCCACATCACTCAATGCCCTTACCCACATGGCTATTGCAAGACCTTAATATACATGTCCATAACACTAGTCCAGTATTTTTTCAGCACACAACTATACTGGTCATGTTAACTACAACTTGGTCCACAAGTTTTTTTCCTTTGTAAAGAAAATGGAAAACATCTGATAAAAAAGCTTTCTGCTTTTATTTTTTTTTCCCCTTCACAATTAGGCCTGCCTGCTGTGAGCATTTTATCTGCAACATTCTCTCTTCAGGTGGGGAATGATAGGTTGGGTCATTAACTTTTATACAGCCTGTGTCAGTTTCAATGCAATTGAGTTAACAGCAAGTGACTGTCTGATGAAGAACCATTCTTCCTGCCTTGCACACTTTCTCTCTCCTGAAGCATTTTAAGCAGTTATCTAGCAGGCATCTAGGAAAAGTCACCAACAGAGAACAATTTAGTCATTTAATTTAGCCAATTATTTGAACTCTTGCCAGGGGGAGGTGATGGTGTAGTGGTATTGTCACTGGACTAGTAATCCAGAGACCCAGGATAATGCACTGGGGAAACTCAGTTGAAATCCCATAAGAGATGGTGGAATTTGAATTCAATAAAAGTCAGAAATTAAAAGCCCAGTGATGGCCATGAAGCCATTGTCAATAGTTGTTGTTAAAAACCCATCTGGTTCACTAATCCCCTGTGCCAGAATTGGGAGAGCTGTCTCACAGACTAGTCAAGCAACAGCCTGACACAGTCATCCACACAGAACCATAACATACTGAAAATGTCCCAGACTCCACCATCACCATCCAGCAGAGGTGGCACAGTAGTATGCAGCTCAGAGGGAGGGAGTTGCTCTAAGGGTCCTCAACATTGACTCCAGACCCCATGAAGTCTCATGGCATTGGGCCAAACAAGGGCATACCACATATTGCCCTCCCTCAACTGATGAATCAGTGCTCCTCCATATTGAACATCACTTGGAGGAAGCACTGAGGGTGGCAAGAGTGCAGAATGTTGTCTGCGGTGGGGGGGCTTCGATGTCCATCACCAAGAGTAGCACCACTACTGGGCGAGTCCTAAATGACATAGCCGCTAGACTGGGTCTGTGGCAGGTGGTGAGGGAACCAACAAGAGGGAAAAACACACTTGACCTCATCCTCACCAACCTGCCTGCTACAGATGCACCTCCATGACAGCATCAATGGGAGTGACTACCGCACAGTCATTGGGGAGATGAAGTCCTCCCTTCACATTGATATCCTCCATTGTTTTGCGTGTGGCTACTACTGTGCTAACTGGGATAGGTTTTGAACAGATCTAGCCCCGAGGTACTGTGGGCCATCAGCAGCAGTAGACTTGTACTCAAGCACAACCTGTATACCACATGGCCTGGCATACCCCATGCTACTGTTACCATCAAGCCAGGGGATCAACCCTGCTTCAATGAAGTGTGGGGTTTTAGGCATACCTAAAAATGAGGTGCCAACCTGGTGAAGCTAGAACACAGGACTACTTGTGTGCCAAGCAGCAAGTGATCCTACAACCAACAGATCTAAGCTTTGCAGTCGTGAATGGTGGTGGACAATTAAACAACTCACTGGAGGAAGATGCTCCACAAATATCCCCATCCTCAATGACAGAGGAGCTCAGCACAACAGTGCAAAAGATAAGGCATTTGCAACAATCTTCAGCCAGAAGTGTAGAGTGGTTGATCCATCTCGGCCTCCTCCAGAGGTCCCCAGCATCACAGATGCCAGTCTTCAGCCAATTTGATTCACTCCATGTGATATCAAGAGATGACTGAAGGCACTGGATACTGCAAAGGCTATGGGCCCTGACAATATTCCAGCAATAGTCCTGAAGACTTGTGCTCCAGAATTTGCCCCACCCTTAGTCAAGCTGTTCCAGTACAATTATAATGCTGGTATTCACCCAGCTATGCGGAAAATTGTCCAGATATGTCCTGTACTCAAAAAGCAGGACAAATCCAATCCGGCCAATTAATGCCCCATCAGTCTACTGTCAATCATCAGTAAAGTGATGGAAGGGGGCATCAACAGTGCTATCAAGCGGTACTTGCTTAGCAATAACCTGCTCACTGATGCTCAGTTTGGGTTCCGCCAGGGCCACTCAGCTTCTGACCTTGTTACAGCCTTGGTTCAAATATGGATAAAAGAGCTGAACTCCCGGGTGAGGTGAGAGTGACTGCCCTTGACATCAAGGCAGAATTTGACCAAGTGTGGCATCAAGGAGCCCTAGTAAAACTGGAGTCAATGGGAATCAGGGGGAAAACTTTCTGCTGGTTGGAGTCATACCTAGACCAAAGGAAGATGGTTGTGGTTGTTGGAGGTCAGTCATCTCAGCTCCAGCTCATCATTGCAGGAATCCCTCAGGGTAGTGTCCTAAGCCCAACCATTTTCAGTTGCTTCATCAATGACCTTCCTTGCATCATAAGGTCAGACGTGGGGATGTTCTCTGATGATTGCACAATGTTCAGCACCATGCACGACTCCTCAGATACTGAAGCAGTCCATGTCCAAATGCATCAAGAACTGGCCAATATCCAGGCTTGGGCTGACAAGTGGCAAGTAACATTCACGCCACACAAGTGTCAGGCAATAGACCTCCAACAAGAGAGAATCCAAACATCGCCCCTTGATGTTCAATGGCATTACCATCACTGAATCTCCCATTAACAACATTCTGGGTGTTATCATTGACCAGAAACTGAACTAGAGTAGCCACTTAAATACTGTGGCTACAAGAACAGGTCAGTGGTTGGGAATTCTGTGACGAGTAACTCACCTCCTGACTCCCCAAAGCCTGTCCACCATCCACAAGGCACAAGTCAGGAGTGTGATGGAATACCCCCCACTTGACTGGATGAATGCAGCTCCAACAACACTGAAGAAGCTTGACACCATCCACGACAAAGCAGTCTACTTGATTGGCACCACATCCATAAACATTCACTCCCTCCACCACTGACACACTGTAGCAGCATTGTGTACCATCTACAAGTTGCACTGCAGGAATTCACCAAGACTGTTTGGACAACACCTTCCAAACCCACAAGCCCTACCACTTAGAAGGGCAAGGGCATCAGATAGATGGGAACACCCCCCAACTGGAAGTTCCCCTCCAAGGCCCTCACCACCCTGACTTGGAAATATATCGCCGCACTGTCACTGGGTCAAAATCCTGGGAGTCCCTTCCTAACACCACTGTGGGTGTACCTACACCATATGAACTGCAGCGGTTCAAGAAGGCAGCTCACCACCACCTTCTCAAGGGCAAATAGGGATGGGCAATAAATACTGGACCAGCCAGCGACGCCCACATCCCGTCAATGAATTTTAAAAAATCTGACCAGAAATCAAAGGCTTTACAGCCACACAGAATACTTTCAATTTTCAGAGGTGAAATGAAATTTCTTTTCCATGTAGTTTAAGGCAGACACAAACTCTTCTTTCATCTGATCGTTTTGTTACTTTTATCAGAGATTTTCATGCAGCTCATGGATTTCAAGCAGTGCAAGAATTTTATAAAGTGAAGTTTGTATAAAATTATACACTTTTTCTAAAAGTTTATAACCAAAAAGAGAATTTCAATCCATCCAACCATTAATCTTGTTTGAGACCACCCATCTTCACCAGTACAGTAAGGCAATGAGAAGGTAAGAACAAAGGTGCAGTCTCCTAGAAAACTAATTTGATCAGCACAGAGTCATCACTTCATCAAAGCAACTTGTAAGATATCGGTTTTTGCTGCCGGTCAGGTTGTACGATCGGGTAGGTTTTTGGTTTACACATCAACCAAAACTCACAAGCTTTGTGTTTGTCGCTTTCCCTTTTGTGGTTCCAGGTTGGAAGGATGTAGGGGGAAATTTTACCCTTTTGTGTACAACATTCATGCCTGGTCAACAACGCAGAGAAAAAAAAACATCCAGACCCTGGGAGCAGTGCAAAGAGGAGGCATGAAGCTGATCCCTAGTTACTAGGAAAGGTTAGAAAATATTGGACTATTCAATCTTTAAAAAAAAGGTGAATGATAGCTGTTATACAAGGTACTAAACATAATAGAAAATGTTAACTCAAAGCATTATTTAGAGTTAAACCATGGCTACAAGACAAGGGGAGATAGGTACAATCTGGTCGAAGCCTGTTCCAGAGTGATGTCAGGTAATATTCACACACAAAGGGTGGGATTTTTCCCTCGGCACGGTGGGAAAGGAGACATTTTTCCCACCGGCTGAATGGCGGGCTGCCGCCCCATTTTGCCTGCTTCCCGCCTCATTATTATGCATCGGCAGGAAACACATCAAATTGCGGGCGGGCGGGCGGGAGGACGGCCTCTGATTTGCCCCGCCCCGCTGTGACCTCAGCAGATCATCTCTGGGGGTGCCATATTTAAACGGCACCCTTGCATAGCTTCTTCAACATTTGCGGCCCAGGACTGCTCCACTGAAGACATGGCTCCCAAAGGAAAGAAGCATGATGCGCCAAAATTCAGTGACGCATCACTGGGCCACCCGCTAGAGGCTGTCGAGGCCCACCAGGATGTCCCCTACCCCCGCCATGGCCGAAGGAGGTCCAACAATCTCACCACTCTGACTTGGGAGGGATTGGCATTGGCAGTCAGCACTAACACTGCACAGAAGGGGTCAGCAGTCCGGTGCAGAAAGGGGAGGAATGATCTAACTGTTCCGCCAGGGTAAGTAAACCAGCTCATCACTCTGAACTCACACCCTCGCAAACCCACCAGGCATTTGCAGGATGGCTGCGCACAAGTTTTTCACACACTACCAGCTCAAGGGACATAACCATTCACTCTCTCACACACAGTTTCACATCTTCATCTGGGCTTATATCCTGTGTAGCTCGTGTGCTCATCCTGTGCACAGCTCCACTTACCACCCACTCGAGCCAGGCATCCTTATCGTCTGCCTTGACGTGCGTCCTGCTCACACTCTCCATTTGTCTTTATGCAGGACAAGCTCGCACACAATAGGAGTGAGAGGCCCCAGGCCGGGGATAGAGTGGCCAAAAATTAAGCCCCTCACTCCCTATCTCCCTATGAGGAGCATGCTACCACGCTGGCTGGAGAGGGCCAAGACCGTGCCTGTGGCGACAGTGAGGTTGGCAGCGCACACTCATGTGAGGACTCTGGACCAGCTTATCCCGCAGACCACAATATTGTGAGTGCATTTGAGTCACCTGCCATGCACTAATTATCTCTAGGCACCTCTGGAAAGTGTCCGAGGGCATCAAAAAGCCAGGGCCTCATCTCCCTGAGGATATCTCCGATGAGGAACTAGAAGAAAGCACCTTAAGAAGACCCGTCACAGTTCTCACCCTCACCTACCACCAGCGCAGAGGTACACACTTCATTGGGGCCTAGGTCTACAGCAGTCTCAGGGTCACAATCTGGTGAGCACAGCGCACAATCTGGTCCACAGCAGGTGGAGGCAGGGACATCCAAGGTAGCGGGCACTTGGAGGACTGCTGGAAGCCAGGATTCTGTTGAGTCTGAGTCAGATGAGAGCCTCCGAACTCGGTCCTCACTCAGTTGGTGGAACTGCAGTGACAATCACGGGAACATCAAGAGGGGTTGTCAGCTACCTTCCTCCGATTGCAACGCATGATGGAGGAGTCCATCAACATTCAGTCTGAGGTAATAGCGCCAGCATGTCAATGCAACGAGGTCAACACTGGTAGGATAGTGGCCATCATGGAATCTATGGTTCAGGGCATAGGTCCTGAATTACACCAGGAGCTGCACTTCATCAGCATTGGCATTGGTGGCATCCATCAGAGGGCACGCAAGGTTTGGTAGGGGGCAGGCGGCGCAACTCGATCCCTCTCCAGCTGCCTTTTCTCCTCAAGGAGTCAGCCAGGGGCCCTCGGATACCCATAGGGATGAGGACCATCCACGCCAGGAGTGTCCAGCCAATCCTTATCTCCTCTTCCTATGACCCCCCATTAACTCCAGCTCCACAGGCCAAGGAGGATGCAGCTGCCCCACAGCAGGACACCCAAAGCATGCTGGGACCCTCTAGGTCTCGGCCCTCCAGAGGACCCCCGCCAAAGTCGTCACAGACAATAGGGCGTAGCAGTCGGCCGGCTGTCTCCACCTCTGCTGTGGAACAGGGGATGCACCAAGACGTAGCGGTAGGATTAGGAAAATTAAGAAGTCCTAAGAGCACAGTGGTGACATGGGTGTTAACCACATGTATATAATTTTCACCAATGTAAATAGAATTGCACCCATTTCACATCTCTTGTGTATGCCTCCTCTTCATGATAAGCTGTCTTGTCAATCAAGTGTGACACCATGGCCCGTGCCCCCACTTATCACAGATGTCGCTATCACGTACCACTGGTTGATGTTGTCCATATCAGCACAGTGTGTGCCCATTCTCAGATCACCTCCGACATCAGTGATGCCTCGTCCTTAATGTTTAGTGTACTTGTGGAATGAACCTTGTTCACGTGCTTTGCTGGGTCATGTCATGTTTATTCTTGGCTGTTTATGATTGAGGCTGAAGTGTTCATCCATCTGGTATGCATTCTTGAAAAGCGAAGGCGTAGTTTACAAGGAGAGTTGTTTTACCGCATGGAGCAGGGTCACATATCCTGGAACTCCATGTACTCTCTGTCATCTAGCAGGGTTTTCAGTCAATGAGCCCATACCCAGAGCTTGTGTGGTCTCTGTCTGCCTTGTGTGTTGCCAACTCTCCGAGTGCATATCCGCTAAGCTGACCAATAAGTGTGAGCAGCTTACCACCTCAATGTGGCAGTGCTCTGCCGCTCGCAGCCACATTATTGTCCTGGCACTTGGACCTACGACCTTGAGCATTTCTCACTTTGCAGCGGTCTGTATTGTGGCCACAAGGCTCTTGACACAGTGTCAGGATACAATGAGTCATACGTCCTGCATAGCTTCCCCTCTCCTAAACACTCAGCGAGGTCAGTGATGATAAATCCAAATGGTGGTGTGGTGGTCAATGGAGCCTTTGAGTGTGCTCTGGAAGTGCATATGGTAGCTTTAGACAATGCTGAGCAGAGCAATGGGATAGGAGCGAGGATGTAGTGAAACTGAAGTGTGTCTTCATTATCAATGAAGCACAACCTTGAGGGCTTCATGGTGTCTTAGCATTTTGGGGTTCACAAGGGCTAGGGCTGGCCAAGAGGGCAGATTGTCTGTATTTAAGAGGAGGCATTTTAATGGCTGGCAAGCAAGTGTGAGAATATTATCATCCTCAGGTGGTCCACATCCATAGAAAGGTAAGGATGAATGCAAGCCCGCATCCCTGAATGTGCCGGATGTCAATGTGATGGAGATGAAGATGACACAGAGCACTGAGTGATTCACTGTGGATAAACACCTGCAGAATGTCCTCAGCTGACTTGACCCAAGTGTCACCCATCAGTTTCCCCATCAAGGTTACACAGAATGCGTTGTCCCATTGCTGGAGATGAATATCCTTGAGGAGCTTTGTCAGACTGAAGGCATATAACTACGAGTCCACTGAGGATTGTAGAGCTGCTCCTGCCTCCACCTGGCTGCCTTAGTGAGTGGGATACTGGAGAGATGCTTGAGGAGGCAGCACCTTCTGATGCCTGATGCTGGGATGCCCTCCTCCAGTTGGCACCACATCTCAGAATTTATTATACTAAGCCCAGTCTAACCAGTCCACCCAGACTTAGGGGGTTTTTTTACAAAACTAAATTAAACATTTATTAATAAAAGGAAATATTTTAATCACATACATAGACTTATAAGTTACTACTATAGTAACTCCTAAATCCTTTAATTAATCTGGCTCCTCTGTTAAGGCAACAGTAAAAACAAATAGATTTAAACAGACAGAGGCAAAGCTATACAATACCCTAGGCAGTAATATTCAAAGTGAGTTTTCTTAGCTTTAATTTCTGTAAACAGCAATTTGATGCACAGAGGCTAGAGGCTTTTCACACTTGTGTTAGATCTTAGATTGCCTTCCCCCCCGACAAATAGCCTCATCTTCTCCATACATGTTTCTCCATTTTCAGTGCAAATTCCATTCTCCCAATATGTCTTTGCAATATTACTTTTTCCATAATATAAATCTTCCATAGTACTCATATTATCAGTAACCTTTGGGAAAAATAAACACACTGTTTGGCTTAGCCTCTTATGGTTAGATATAGCATCTCGCCATCTCTTTGAAATTCAAACTACTCTGGTTTATCTAAAAATACAAATGTTCCTCACTCCTCATATTCTAAAACTTCAACCATGTTTATATATTTAGCATTTCAAACCTAGTTTCCCTTTTGATAGCTCAAAAGTTCAAGACCAGCTGTCTCTAATTCAAATAAATCCCCCCCACACACACACACATACACATAGAGAAACTAATCCAAACCGCACTATTAAATTACTTTTTACAATAAATCACAATAATGTTATGAAAATTATTATATTTTCATGACAGCCCCCTCCTTACTGGAAAATGAATTGTCATGATTTTAAAAGACGGCTTCATTTTCTTGACCCATTTTACATTATCTTCTGTACTTATCTATATACTCACACTATTACATTACCAGATGCATGCATTAACATAATATATATTTACAAATCCTTCATATTAACAGAAATCGTTCCAGTGCAATGTCCAGATTTTTAAATGTTGAATTTTCCCTTTTAGCTTCAAACTCTTGACAATGCATCTGCAATTAGATTCTCTCATCCAGCCACATGTATAATCGGTAGATTAAATGGTTGCAGCAATAAATTCCATCTGCATAGCCTTGCACTTCTGTCTCGAAATTTGACCAGAAACTTTAAACAATTGTTTCTGATTAATTGTTTGCAATGTAAATCTCAAAATGTTGCAATGCTAACACCAAACCCAGAGTCTCCTTTTCAATCATTGAATATCTTTTACGTTGTTCATTCAACTTCCGTGAAAAATACTCAACGGTTTCTCAATTTCAGTGTCATCTTCTTGAAACAATAGGGCCCCAATGCATATATCGCTTAAGTCAACAGCCAACTTAAATTGCCTGGCATAATTGGGTACTACCAAAACTGGTGACATAGTCAATACAGTTTTCAAGCTGTCAAATGTCTTCTGGTACTCCAGTATTCATTGAAACATCTTGATCTTTTTTAATAGTTCAGTCAATGGAGCAACCACAATGCTAAAATTTGGTACAAATTTCCAGTAAAACCCACTCATGCCCAGGAATCTCAAAACTTCTCATTTTGTTGTAGGCACAGGGAAATGCATGATAGCCTTGATTTCCACATCTCTCGGAGCCACTTTACCATGTCCAATGGTATGGCCTAGATATGTAATTTGCGCTTTTGCAAATTCACTTTTAGGCAAGTTCATCACCAAATCAGCTTCCTGTAACTGAGAAAATAATTCTTCCAGATGTTGTAAATGCTCCTCCCACGTTTGACTGAAAACTATCAAGTTGCCAATATAAGCAGCACAATTGCACATCCCTGCAATTACTTTGTTTGTCAATCTTTGAAATGTTGCAGGTGTATTTTTCATACCAAATGGCATAACTTTAACCAGACACGGTCCATCTGGAATCACAAAAGCCAATGTCTCCTTTGCTCTCTCCAATAACAGTTTTTGCCATTATCTTCTTAGCAAGTCAATGTTTGTGATAAATGTTGATTGTCCCACTTCCTCAATGCAATCTTCCAACCGTGATATAGGATATTAATCTGCTTTTGTCACTGCATTCACCTTTTGATAGTCTTTGTGTTCCATCTGGTTTTAATACCATCACAATCGGTGAACTCCTGTTACTACAACTGGACTCATTGATGTCATTTTGAAGAATGAGTTCAATTTCTTCCTGAATTGTGATAATGTTGCCAGATTTAATCTGTAAGGATGTTGTCTTATCGAAGATGAAACTTCTCCACACATCATGTATAGCTAAATTTGTCCTTCCCAGCTTATTCTCATAAATAGCTTTGCATGACTGCAATAGCTTCTCCAAATCATTTTGACACTTGTCAGGAAGGTAACTCAATATTACATTTAAATTTTCAAGTACCCCCTCATTAGCCAATTTTATTAGAGGAAAATCAATTTCAGAATCCTTCATTTCTACCTCTTTCTCTCTGTCTACCACAACTAATAACCCATTTTGGTAGTCTTCCCTGTCAAAGCACTTTTTAAGCATATTTACATGACACATCCTCTGCTTCCTTCTTCTACCTGGAGTCTTCATTAAATGATTTACCTCACTCAGCTTCTTTTCAATCCTGTAAGATGTACTAAGCCTTGACTTTAATGAGTCACCCAGTATTCGTAACAGAACTAGCACTTTTTACCCCAGCAATGAGCTGTGGCTCTCCTATCTGCCTTCACTTTCATCACTTGCTGTGATATCTTTAAATGTTCGCTAGCCAACACACATGGTCTGTCCAATCTTTCTCTGAAGTTTGATACATAATCCAGGAAAGTAGATTGCAAATTTTGACCTACCAATTTTCCATGATCAATTACAGTGGTCCCCTTATCTCATAACCGTGAACTAATTCAAAAGGACTAAATCCAGTTGATGTATTTGCTAATAGCAAATAACAGGAATTGAATTCCCTTATTCCAATCCTGTAGATCGTCCTGACTACGCACCCTCATTATAGTTGTTAAAGATTGATGCCATCTCTCCAAAGCCCCTTGTGACTCAGGATGGTAAGCTGTTGACTTAAACTGTTTTACCCCAATCTGTTCATTACTTTGTTAAACAACTGTGACATGAATTTTTGGACTCTGATCTGAATGCATTTCTTTTGGTACCATACCTTGTAAAAAAAATTTAGTCAACTCTTCCACAATTCTCTTTGTTGTAATAATTCTCAATGGTATTGCTTCATTATTGTCAGTAAGTACCTTTACCGTTAAGGAGGGGTACTACATAATCAATCATGACCCTAGTAAAAGGTTCTTCAAATGCTGGAATTGGAATTAAAGATGTTAGCTTATTCACTGCTTGTGGTTTCCCTAACACCTGACATGTGTGATATGTTCTACAGAATTTGACTACATCTCTATAAAATCCAGGCCAATAAAAACGTTTTTGTATTTTCACCTGTGTCTTTCTAATTTCTAATGTACCCCCCATTGGAATTTCATGAGCTATTCTAAGGATCTAATTTCTGCATCCAAATGGTATAACAATTTGATGTACTTCCTTCCAGCTTTCATTTGTTGAATCATGATAAAGCTGCTATTTTCTCATTAAAATATTACCCTTAAGGTAATAACATTCTGGAATACATTCTGCCTCTGTTTCTGAGTAAACTGTCTGATATAACTGTCTTATTTGCATATCCTTTTCCTGTAACTCTACCAACTGCCTTGAGCTAAATACCTCAACTGCATTATCCCCTATTATTTCTTCCTGACCAATCTTTTCAAAAACAGTGTCAGCAAATTGGACTTCAACATCTTCTCCCTGCCTCTTAACTTCCTGTTCTTTTTGTTTCAACATATGAGCCTGTGGCCTTGATTCCACACAATCTAGAAACAATCCAGGATGCTGTCTCTGCAACATTTCTGTGGAAAACTCTTCTACAGGCTGCTCATCTACCATAGGTATCACTCACATCTACAACCCAGTAATATCATTACCTAAAATAAACTGAACCCCTGCAACGGGCAATTTTACCACTACTCCAGCTGTCACCTCATCTGTTTTCCACTTACTCTTTAAATTTACCTTCCACAATGGAATAGGTTTAGTATTTCCATGAATCCTACTTATTATCACCTGTTCCTGCAATACTCCCACAACATTAGGATTGGCTAGCTCCTGTGTCTCTTAAACTTTAATATCTTAACCTACTCCACCCCGCAGACATGGAAAGACTTCCCCTTCACTTACCAAATCTTTACATATTTCTGCAACCTGCTCCTCAGAACTCCTTGGGTAAATTGTGAACATATTCCCGCTTCTTTACCTATCACTGATTCTTCATGATTTACCTGTATACAAACCAATGGTTTTTCCTGTGCCCGAACCTCATAATCTACAGTACTTCTACTTCCATAACTTTTCTGCACCCCAATAATCCCAACAGATGTTCCCTAGAATTTCCAACACACTGACTTTGTGTGTCCAACTTTATTACAATGAAGACACCACAACTTTCTTGGAATGTCACTTCTACCCTCAGCACCTTCCCCTTTAGTCTGAGAAAAAGCTTCTGGGGAATCTCCACCTACTCCTCTTCCCTTACCACCCACCTTCCTTTCACCTTCCCACCTTCTATCCTCTGATCTAAAAGTGTGACAAAATAAGTTTAGATCTATGAACTAGCCCATAATCATCAGTTATCTCTGCTGCTTGTCTTATCATTTCAACCATCTGTTCCTCCACAGGGGTTCTCACTACAGAAGGAATTAAATCTTTAAATTCTTCCAAAAGAATTACTTCTCTAAGAGCTGCACATGTCATCTCTATCGTTAATGCCCATATCCACTGATCAAAATTACTTTGTTTTACTCTCTCAAACTCAATATAAGTTTGTCCAGACTGTTTTCTCATATTCCTAAATTTCTGCCTGTATGCCTCAGGAACCAACTCATATGCACTCAAAATAGCCTTTTTCATCACATCATAGATCACCAACATTTCTTCTGACAGTGAAGCATAAACCTCATATGCTGTACCTCCAACTTGGATTGTAACAACAATTACCAGTTTTCCTGTGGTAATTTCATCTGTTTAGCTACCTTCTCAAATGAAATAAAGAATGCTTCAACTTCTCTCTCTTCAAACTTTGGAAGAACTTGTACAAATTTAACCACTGGGTTCTGATCTGGAAATAAGTCCTTCCGCACATTCTGGTGTCTCTTTTTTAACTGCCAGCACTTTAAGCAAGATTTCTCTTTCTCTCTCTATTTCTCTTTCCTCCTTTTCTAACCTCACCACTTCTAATTCCCTTTCCTGTTTTCTTTCTTTCTCCTGTCTTTCCTTTTCTGCGGCACTCAATTCATGTTTTCTCAGTTTCTTTGCTTGTTCAGATTCAAGCCTCTTCATTGGGGGTTCTTTGTGGAATATATTTGAAATTCCCTGATGAATCTTTAGGTTATGAGTATGAGAAGCACTTTGAATTCAGGAGTTGCTGTGAGGTTTTTTATTTTTTTGTTAAGTGGTGAAACTGCAATATGGCTTTGGCAGTTGCTAAGACTTGGCTGGGAGTTGAAGTTTTCTAACTGAAGACTCACTACCTCCAGCTTTGACTCACTAGTGGCAGGTATCACTTCCAACTTTAAATGCCATGCTATTCATTAATCTGATTTCCTTATCCCTGCATGTAATCATAATTGTGATTTATCTTCCAATTCTATTAACATAGCTTTATTTAGCTTTTGTAAACCAACCAAAGTTATAACTTCAACTCCCAGACAAGTCTTAGCAACTGCCAAAGCCATATTGCAGTTTCACCACTTAACAAAAAATAAAAACCTCACAGCAACTCCTGAATTCAAAGTGCTTCTCATACTCATAACCTAAAGATTCATCAGGGAATGTCAAATATATTCCACAAAGAACCCCCAATTTGTTACGACACGTTGGATGGTAAATGCTGAGCTGATCAAACCCCAGGGGGAAACTTGAAACAGCTGCCACAACTGTTTTGCAATTTGCATTTTATTTTAAGATGTGTGTCTTGAATTCAGTAGTAATAATTCTCCAAGTTTTAGAGCTTTTTTTAAAAACAAACTAAATTAAACATTTATTAATGAAAGAAAAGATTTTAAGCACATACATAAGTCTACAAATTACTACTATGATAACTCCTAGCTCCCCTAATTAATCTGACTCCCAGTTACACCTCCGTTAAGGCAACAGTAAAATCAAATAGGAATAAACAGACCCAGGCAAAGCACACAATACCCTGGATATTCACAGTGAGTTTTCTTAGCTTTGGTTCCTGCAGACAGCAACTCGATGCGCATAGGCTGGAGGCTTTTCACACTTGTGTTAGATCTTAGGAGGCCTTTACCCTTACACATAACCTCGTCTCCTTTATACATGTTTCTCCCTTTACAATGCAAAATTCCATTGCCCCAATATGTCTTGTGACTTGTTTCCAGCAATCAGAGAGAGAGGACTTTTTTACCTGCAAGCACAGGGATGAATAGTTGATAACAAAACAAAAACAGAATTACCTGGAAAAACTCAGCAGGTCTGGCAGCATTAGTGGAGAAGAAAAGAGTTGACGTTTCGAGTCCTCATGACCCTTCAACATGTGGACTCGAAACGTCAACTCTTTTCTTCTTCACCGATGCTGCCAGACCTGCTGAGTTTTTCCAGGTAATTCTGTTTTTGTTTTGTATTTCCAGCATCCGCAGTTTTTTGTTTTTATCTCTTTGATAAATAGTTGATGTTCTTCAGCTGTGACCTTCACAGCACACCCTCCCACACCAGACCTAAGGAACACCAAAACTAGCACGCACAACTGTGTGTTGCACTTGGCTTTGAATCCCTTTTCTTGTGTATTCCTGGGAGGGTAAAGCAAACATGTCTTCCACCCAGATCTGCTTTTTTTCAATTTACATCATGCCCACAGTCTGGGATATAAATCACAGGAGATGCTTCCTGCTAAGATGGTAATCAGCCTTCTTTACCTCCGCAACCACAGGGGATTACAATTCAATTTTTGCATTGCATCTTTTCCTTTGAAGTGTCTATGTCTGAAGTAGGCCTTGACACCTTTTCAGGTGCGACATTCCATTTTATGGACTAGTTGGTCAAGTATAATTCACATAGGAATTTTCCAGCAAGTGGTTACTTTACAGGCCCCGCCAGCTTTTGCTTCTAAGTCCTTTTAAGAAAAAACACATCTTACTTAAAAGTTCAGTATGTCTGTGAGTAATTTGGGGCTATCTGTGGTCATGACACTCTTCATCTCAGTTCTAAGTGGTCCATTCCTTATTCTGAGCCTATGGCCCCTCTCCAGCCATGGAAAACACATCTATTCTGCAAAATAGCTGAATGAACTTTGGGCAATGGAAGGAGATAATCTGTGAATGAATGGAGTTATTATGCACTAGAGTCCCATGCTTATATGAGACCTTATATGTGGCATTTACGTATTAAAAAGAAAATGAAATAAACAGGATCTGATCAAACATTTTCTCTCCTCATATACAAGTTTTTGGAAGAGTTTACTTTTGATCCTATGAGTTGCACAACATGAGTCCCAATTATTCTATCAGGTTTCACACTCTGCAACTGGTGGAGTTTCAGCTGAATGAAGTTACCCAGCTGATGAGACTCATCACTGCTCCATGTGAACCCTTTGAAAGAAAACAAAGTTAGCCTTCAACATCAGGAGACCAAAATCTAGCATTTCCAGAACATCGGGTGTAAATATAATTATTGAAATAAATCAATCAAAATATGTCTAATATATTACAACGTGTGAGAAATAACTGTCAAATATGAATTGAATTGTCACAGAACCCACAAGGTGGGACTCTATAGGTATACTAGGTATAAAACATAGAAGTCTTCTCTTGTGAAGTTGGCTCAATCTAGCATAATACAGAAAAGTCCTGTAAGGGGAAAGTTTAAAGGCTTATGCTCCCTATAATGCAGCTTTGCCCTGCTGAAGCAGATATCAGGACTTCGAGTATGGTAATTAGTGGGCCCCATCGTATCCTCCATTTCCTCAATGCTGTTTAGATAGCTGCAGTTCATTTTTTCAAGAGCTCAGTGAAGGTTAGTTACTCTATGATGGACAGGAAGAGAATCTGACCAGATCTGAAAAAGTGAAGCATGAAGCTAGGCCTTTGAGCATTGCTGGTGATAGCATGGTGCCACTACTTCCCTCAGATTAAGGAGGGTGACATGCCATAGAGTTATAAGCTTAAACTAGACCTGCCATGAATAACAGAAAATGGGGCTGAATATCCTCAAAGTTTCTCCCACCATAACTTTGGCAGAAATCCCGACTGACACATAACAGGGTTCCTGCCAAACCTCTGCTAAAATTCTGGCAGCAAGTTGGGAGAAACCTCAAGAAAATTTATCCCTACAACATTGTAGGAATGATGCTGTGTATTTATCAAGATTAATAAGAAAGGTGAAACAACACCCGGAAGATATTTTATTATTAGCCGTATAAGTTATGAATGCAAAAATTCTTGGCTTGCGCTAATCCAAAGATAGAAAAAGTTACCAGTAATGTAATGGGGAATTTTGGTCCTGAAATTCCCAGGCCCCTGCTCTGCCCTCAGAAAAGAGCCAAACAAGGATCGTCCTGGCCTCCTGCAGCCCTGGACACTGATCACATGCCAGATCCCACAGATTAACATGATCAAGTGAGTACATCACTAACATAAGGGAACATACTGAGTGCCTGTACTGATCAATGGGGAGAATTTTGTCCCCCTTGGGTGGGATGGGAGGATGTGGGCACGGGGTGGGGGTGGGGGTGGGGGAGGTGGCGTGCAGCCTGTCGCCGCCCGTGATTGGCTGCGTACAGCCATTTTATATGGACGGGCCATTTAGTGTCATATGAGCTGGGACATGTCAATGAATTTTAATTAAAATTGTTACTAAACTTATACACCCTTCATGAAACCTCATCCCGCCAGTGGATGAGGTTCCATGAAAAATGCAAAGGCCGCCTGGGCTCTTTGCCTGCCTCCCCTTAAGGTTGGACGGGCGGCCCTGTTAATTGTTACAATTATTTTTTAAATGGCCTTAGTAGGCCTTTGACAGTTCGGCAGGCACGCAGCCCAGTCTGGTGCGTGACCGCCGAACTGAAGATCGGAATGGCGCGTGGTGACATCAGGACACACGCCCGACATCACCACGTGAGTGGGGCCCACCCCCGCATGCCGACCAGAAGATTCAGGACTATAGGTAAGAAGAGGAAGCAGGACGCAGATGTTCCATTGGGAGTACTTGGTGATACTGATCTGACCAAAGAGAAAGCAGTCCCATGTGATATTCAGCTCAAACAAAAACCATGGCCAGCGCTTTCCATGCATGCCAGCGTCAGGCATGCTCAGTGGCTTGAGCGGACAATAAGGTGCAATCGGTTTCACGACAAAGTGAAACCAGCTCGCAATCGTTTGTTCACTCAGCCCGCCGATGTGGAGCACATCTTGACAAATGTGACGTGCAGAAGTCAGGACTTACATGCCAGGGCGTGACTTACATCGCAGACATCCGAGGAGCAGAAGATGCTGGAGCCTGGCACCCTGGACAGCACAGCGGGGGAATGCTGGGTGGATTCTCATGGACGTGGTTCTGCTGAGAAGCAGCTCATGGAAGTTGGAAAGTCAGCGTTGATGTTCACAATGGATGACGGTTGAGGGGGTGGGACAGGAAGGGCTAGGATCGGCTGGGAGAAAAAGTGGTGTCAAGGGGCCTGAGGTTGGGTGGGAGAAATGAAGGTGTGAGGATGGGCTAAGGTTGGGTGGGGGGAGGGAGGAGGGGATAATGGGGGAGAAGACAGCAATAGGGGAGGCAGGTGTAACTGGGGTGGAAGATGCAAGGGAAGGGATGCAGAGAGGTTAGGGTGTCCGGGGTGTGTGTGTGTGCGTGTGTGGGGGGGGGGGTGCAGAGGTGTGGAGAAGGGAGGGTGTCTAGGGGGAGGAAGGGGTGAGGAGAGGGGAGGAAGGAATAAGAGTGGAGGAAGGAGGCAGGAAGGGAGTAAGAGTAAGGCTGGAGGAAAAAGTGGGGTTGGAGGAAGAGGTAAGGCTGGAGGAAGGAGCCGGGAGGGGGGAGGGACTAAGGGGGCAGAAGAGGTAAAGGTGGAGGAAGGAGTCAGGAAGGGGGAGGAACTAAGCAGGCTATGGGGGGAGAGCCCAGGGGGTGGGGGGTGGGTGGGGGGGGTGGTTGTTGGTGGAAAGACTGGATGGGGGGTAAGGGGTTCCAAGGGTGCAGGAGTTCCAGGTGGTAAGGGGTGCGAAGGGGGAAGTGGGTGCAGGTGGATGTGCATGGGTGGGATCGGATAGGTCCATGTCTGCCTCCTGGGGAGCGAGCTGAGGGTGGGCATGGTATGGAGGAAGGGTGAGAATGACCAAGGGCAGAATGAGGCAGGAGGGTGGAAGGACTTATGTCCTGGCATGTAAGTCCCGACGGTAGCAATAGAAGGGATGGTGAGGGTGGTTGGTGGAGACCCGGAGGCAGACACGGACCCTGGGGGTGGGAAGGAGGAGGCTGGGGAGGTGAATGTGGATGGGGCCGGGATTTTCAGAAAGGAAGGGAACGTGTATGTTCCACCCGGACATCCTCGAAGGAAAAGGGTTGGGGCTGTTAGGTAACTGACGGGAGGTGGAAGGTGATGCCCGGGGGGGGGGGGTGGTGTCAACTGTGATGGGGGAAAGGAAATGAAGGAAATGAGTGGTGCAGAGTAAAGGATAGGGGAGCAAAAGGAAAACTAAATCAGCATCATGCTGTCATAATCAAAAGTGAAATGAGTCGTGTTGGTCGAGATCAGGTGCTGCATGGGAGTGTGGTCGGTGGTTGGGCGGAGATACAGGTCAGCTCAGAGGGACAACTGAAAGCGAACTCAACAGGCAGCATTGAAAATGCTCAGGACATTGAGATGAATATGATACGTGAAGGATCGGCATGTGTGGGTAAGTGTTTGCGTGAGGCTCCGAAAGGCCCTGCCACACACACACATTTCCCTCCAGAATCACTGGTGGGCTGGCTGCTCCCTCTGCGGTGACGGGTCTTCCAGGCTGCTTATTTCCACCTCTTCACTGGGGATGGTATTCTCTTGGCTGGAGGTGAGGCCGTGGATGGAGCTGAGGGACTGGCAGGCTGAGGGTGTTGATCGCCTGGCAGAGCTCCCTGTGAACCAAAGTGGAGATCATTAGTGCATGACAGCAGAGTCAAAAGCAGGAGAGAGAGCACTCACAGTTGTGTTGAGAGAGGGATGATATGGTGTAGGATCCTCACATGGGTATTCACCGCCAAGCTCACCGTCACCGCAGGCAGGGTCCACATCTACACCAGTCAGCACGATGGTAAGCTCCTCAAAGAGAGTGAGGGGCCTAATGTGGGCCACTCCACCCCCGGTCTGGGACCTCTCCCTACTAAAGTGTGAAGGCTTCTCCTGTATGAAATCAGGTGGAGAGAGTGTGAGCAGGACACATGGCACTGTGTGGAATGTCTGTGTGGTGAGCGGAACATGGACAGGATGGGGACGTGAGCTCCAGAGGATATGAGCCTGATGGAGATGTGAGGGTGTGTGTGAGAGTTAGTGGTGTTGTCCCCTAAGGTGTGAGATCCCTGTGGATGTGTGATGGGTTTGTGAGTGTGTGAGTTGAGATTGATGAGAAGAGTGACTTACCCCTGGCAGAACAGATGAGACCATTCATCCTGTAGCGGCATTGGGTGGCTGTCCTCTTTTGCAGGGCATTGGCACTGACCACCCCCTCCCAAGCCTGGAAGGTAATGCTGCTGCCCATCCTACGGCCAGAGAGGGGGTAGAGGACATTACAGCAGGCCTCCACAGCATTCAAAAGGCGTTCCAGTGATGGGTTGTTAAACCTGGGGGGGCTGCAGTCTTCTTGGCTTTCATGGATACCTTCCCTGCAGTAGTCATGAGATGCCTGCCATCGAAATGGCATGTCTCCCAGGAATGCATACATAATGTGGCAGGTTGGGGGTGATATGGTGTGAAAACCCAGCATCGCGCCCGAATGCAAATCTGGGATGATTCCGCCACATATCTCCAGCACAAAAAAGTCAATTTATCCACAGTTATTTACTCCTGTGAAGTCTGGAGCCTTCCTTACAGCCTGAGGGGCACTCACATTCCACTAAGGCCTTCTTAAGGGTGTAAAAGGTGGGATTCCCTGGGCAGCCCAGGGACACACATATTTTATCCAAGCAGAGAGCATGCGGGCAGAATATTGCCGTCGGTGTGTTTTGGGGGGCGGGCCCGACATGCTGATGCATAAAATGACACGAGGTGACGTTGGGCCTGTATCCCGAAGCCGTCGCGTGTCATTTCGATACTTCGGTCGGCGGGCGTGCGACAGAAGCGGCTGGCTGCGTGCCCGCCAAACCGTCAACGACCTGTTACGGCCATTAGAAAAGCAATTAACCTTTTTAAGAACGCTGGCCGTCCAACCTTAAGGTCGGTGGGCAAGCGAAGAGCCCTGGGCCCTGGCCCGGCCTTCGCACTTCTCAGGGAACCTCATCTGCCGGCGGGGGGGGGCGAGGTTTTCTGAAGACACCATAAAATAATCAAATGAATTTTTGCAACCTTCGCAAACCTGTCCCAGCTCCTGTCACATGAGGGGGACATGTTCAAATAATTTTGTGCCTTATTTATTGAAAAGTTTTATTATCGACTCTTTCGCGCCCATGCGTTACGCTGGGCGGGCCTGAATTGGCCTGCTGGTGTAAAATGGCGGTGCACAGCCGATCACCGGCGGCGATCGGCTCTGTGCCCATCCCTGCCCACTCCCAGCAGGCCCACCATAGGAAGAATGCTCCCTTGTGTGTTTGTGTATGACTGTGTGAACAGAGAGACATTAGTAATGGCCTTACCTGGAAAAACTCAGCAGGTCTGGCAGCATCGGCGGAGAAGAAAAGAGTTGACGTTTCGAGTCCTCATGACCCTTCGACAGAGCTGTCGAAAGGGTCATGAGGACTCGAAAAGTCAACTCTTTTCTTCTCTGCCGATGCTGCCAGACCTGCTGAGTTTTTCCAGGTAATTCTGTTTTTGTTTTTGTTTTGGATTTCCAGCATCCGCAATTTTTTTGTTTTTATATTAGTAATGGCCTGCCTGTCTTAGCTCTTGTTCTTTGTTCTGTAAACTTCAGAAAGTATATTATGCCCTGTGAGAAACAGTGTTTTTTTCTCTTTGTAATTGAGTTTGTTTTTCAAAGGAAAGTTATTTTGAAAGCAAACTGCCTCTTATTATCTCACCCACTTATCACCTGTTTTTTTGAAATTAGCTTAGTTTTATTTGTAACTCATTCTGAAATTTAGCTTGTGTTAATTGTTAAAAAAAATATTAAGTGTGACGTGTTGTGAAATTCAACATTAAGAAATGGGAAAAGAGCACACAGGGCTTTAAGAGCTAACTATAATATGAGGAATCCCCTCAAGCATCGTAATGGAGCTAAGGAAGATCTGAATTGTACAGGAAATTGGGTTTGATCGCTGACAGAGATTACACACAATCGTTTGTTTTGCCACATTGATACCATTTCTTTATATATGGAACTAATTGGCCAAGCAATAGAAGCAAATAAATTATGTTTGCATTTGTCTTACCTGCAAGCCAGCTTACAGCATTTATCAGAGTGAATCGTGAAGAGAAAGAGCGAAAAAGCAATGTATGTTTGCAGAAAAATAGAGGCCAAACTCATCAAGTACTTATCAGCTTTCCGATTTTTAGCCTTTACTGTTTCCTGAATGCAGGTTAAAAAACATAGCATGAAATCAAATGTGAAAAAAATCTCTCAATATTTAGGTGAAATTGAAATACATTGTAATTAGAAAACTTTGGGTTTCAATCAGCAAAACCATTCAGGAAGAAATGAGTACAGTACTTTGCATAGACAATGCATAATGCCTTCTGTCTACACACATTACAATGCTAAAAGGGGACTGCATGCATCATTAGCCGTAGGCTCAGTCAGTGCTTCCCTCTGGAGCTTTGCTCAGCTGTCTGTGTGTGCAACACAGGCAACTAAAGCTATATTAATATTGGCACACAAAAAGGACGGAGAGGCCAGAAATTGACAATCCCATTCTGCAGTTGTATTAATAGCAGAGTGGAATTTCTTCTTAGCTAGAAAATCAAGAACCTGACTGATTCAGAATTCCAGGAGTCAAGCAATTTTGGTACATGTAGGTCTCCTGCTGGTGGTGAGAGACGAAGCAAGTCCATAGCAATGTTAAATCATCCATTGGCAAAAGGGGATGCATCGCTTAAAGAAACAAGGCTATTTTAAGGAAGGCTGGTTTCCTTACCGCAGCTGATTGCTTTGTAACCAATTGCTGTAAAGAAACTGCCTTCTCAATCTGAGCTTCCAAAGGCCATCAATCATCACTACATCAATTGTTCTCTTCGAAGACACAACAGCCTTCCACCTTCCACCTTCACAATGAAGTCAGTAGTGGAACACCCTAAGGGATCTAGTAGGAGACACTTAAGACAGGCACAAGGGGCTTACATCCATTGGCACTTGAATGTTTTTCTATTAATTGTCAATCGATGAATGTTTGTTGACCAGGCAATGTGATTTGACAAAAATACCCATTCTGGTTTTTAGGATGATGCAGTCCTCAGGAGTGTGGAAGGAATGGGACTGATACTGGGGTGGATTTTAGCGCAGGGGAATAGGGAAGATTTTGTCAAAAGTCTTCTCACTGACCTGGAGAGCTCTTGCAACTGACAGGATTGGTCTGTCTCACTCTTCCTTTGTTTCTTCCTATTCTTCAGGGTTCTCCATCTCCACACCTTCCTCCTCAGATGACTTGACAGGTTGGCCCTTTTGCGTGTTGAGGTTTGGAGCATATAGTGATTCTGGAGATTTTCTGGGGTCTATACTGCAGGACTCTTCCTGGCTAGGCATTGGAAGGAAAACTCAGCAGGTCTGTGGAGAGAGAAACAGAGTTAATGCTTCAAATACTTCTTCAAAATTCATATTTTGCATTCCTTAACACCTGAAAGGAAGAGAAAAAGATTTTTGTTAAGGTGTCGGGTGAGATAAAGAATTAAATGTAACGGGTCATGACAGGATTGAGATAGGGTAAGTCAGTGCTGCTGGAGAGAGGGGTTGAGTATGTACATGTGTTGCTGAGGGTGGATCTCAGGATGTGCTGAGAACAGCAGTCTGGGGATTATTGTATGCCTTGGAGATACCTGTAATCCTGGCTGGATTTGAAACATGAGGCATGGAACTTCAGTTAGAATCCACATGGAATAAGTCAGAGCTGGAGGCAGTCGCTGAGGAAGGAGATGTGGCCATGACAGCGAGTTTTGGTAAACACCTTATCAAACAAAACATTTACCTCAGCGGACAGGCAAGCACCCAACCCGCTCGAGCGTAAAATGATTCACGTTGATGTCAGGTGAGAGTCCCAACATTAATGCGCAGTTGCGTGACATTTTGGTCAGCAGGCGCACGCGGGAATCGGTCTTACGTTCGCCAACAGTTAAAAAGATTGTTATGTCCATTAAAGCCTCAATTAACTTACACTTTTCACTGCCCGTCCTACTTTACGGTTGGCAGACAGGCGAAAAGGCCAAGTGGCCTTTGCAATTTTTAGGAAACCTCATCTACGGGCGGGATGAGGGCACATGTATTATAACATGTTTGACTTCTTGATTATCTTTCTTGAAAACTCTTCATCTTCCTGAGGCAGCTCTGTGCCTCAGGGAGATTTGCAAATACGCACTCACGCACAAGCGTGAAGTTAGCGCTCGCCCTGCTCACACTTCCCCTCCCACGCCCACACAGGCAGCAATGAGTGCTGCCGCTCACCTTTCACGCTGGAAGACAGGGAAAAGTTGGCCATTGCAGGGATTCAATTTATTTTGGGTAATGATATAGCCGGGTCACAGATTTGGTTGATGCCTATGGTAGTTGAGCAGCCTGTGGAGGTGCTTCCAACAGAGGTGTTGAAAAAGGAGCACCCTGGAATGTTTCAAGATTGTGTGATAATTAGGTCACAGGCCCCGTAGGTTGAAACAAGAAAAAACAGAAAGGACAGGCACTTCAAAGGCAGGAAGAAGCTATTGAAATCCAGTTAGCAGGCAATGTATTTGATAACTTTATTCAGAAGGACACAGCTGAAGAAAAGGCAGCTGAGGTGGTTAAGTTAGCTCAAGACAGTTAATTGAGTTGCAGCAAAAGGATTTGTATTTTTAAATAATCCATTCAAAAGAATGGGTGAAATATTACACATAGCCAGAAGAAGCCAAACAATGTGTTTACTTTATCCAAAGCTTACGAATAAAATTAGTATTATGAAAGGGTCTTGTTATTAGAAGAGATAAAGTTCAAAAGTTCAAAATGATATTGCATCCAAAGAGGATAATATGTATAAAGGAAGAGAAGGCTGTTGGTGAAAGAGAGGGATTGTAAGATCTAAAGCCTCCAGCCTGTAAGCCTCAGGCTGCTGTCTGCAAGGACCCAGAGCTGAAAGAAACTCACTTTGGATCTGACTGTGCAGAGTGTGCTTCGCCAGGGGTCTGTTTAAATCGATGGCCAGAATTTTCCCGTTGGGGTGAGAGGGCGGGCCACACACACCCATGTGTAAAATGAGGTGCAGTGATGTCAGGTGAGGGTCCTGACATCACCGCGCGCCATTGTGACATTTCGTTGGTCGGGCGCGCGTTGATCTCCGATGCGCGCCCACTCTTAACTAACCGGCCACTTAAGGCTGTTGAGGCGCCAATCGACGGCAATTTTCTGGCGCCCGTGCAATCTTCGGGTCGGCGCACGGGCACAACGGGAAGGCGGGTAGGGCACATTTGTATAAACCTCATCCACGGGCGGGATAAGAGGGCTCAGTGGGGTTGCGAGTGTGCTCTGTCAAATATCGATGTTTCAAAGTTACTGATACTTGCCTGTGTGATCTGCAATACTTCAAAACTCATACCAGCTGCTTGGACTGGACTCACAACCTTCAGGTCAGCATTCTGCAGTGAGGAATCATTTTTGGGTCTACAGGTTTCAGGAAGCCTTCCTTTAGTCTAGGAATGGGAGCTGAACTCTCCATTGGAGGCACGACCTCTGAGGAGGAAGGGAGGCTAGAAGGGGAAGGAGGCCTGGAGTCCACATTCAGCCTCCAGGGGCGCAGAGCCAAGAGGTAGTCCAAAGCGGAAGGGGCTGAAGAAGATGCCACTATCCTGCTGCCAGGGTTTACAGGCAGAGAAGCAGCTACCTCAATATGTCTGAGGTGCAGTGCCGAAGGAGGCTCCATCTTTCAAGGGAGACAGTCAACTCTATCTGTCAGATGATTGGGCCTGAGATCTCCACAAACTGTGTGGGTGGACACCCCCACGCCAGTGGCTCACAGCTGCCCTCAACTTCTATGCCTCTGGCTCCTTCCAGGGCTCAGTGGGTGATCTTTGCTGTGTCTCCCAATCAGCTGTCCATGCTTTTGTCAATCAGGTTACAGATGCTCAGTTTGGGCGTGCATTGACCTTCATTCACTTCCATTGGCACCAGACAAGCCAGACAGAGCGAGCCAGAGGCTTCGCGGCCATTGCTGGCTTCCCCCGTGTCCAGGGTGCTATAGACTGTACACATGTGGCCATCAAGGCGCCAACAGGTGAGCCCAGTGCCTTCGTCAACAGGAAGGGCTTCCACTCCATGAACATGCAGTTAGTGTGTGACCACAGGATGCAGATTCTACAAGTCTGTGCAAGGTGCCCTGGCAGCTCCCATGACGCCTCCACCCTCAGACACTCCCAGGTGCCGGGGCTCTTCAGTGCTTCAGCCCGGCTGGATGGATGGCTGCTGGGTGACAAGGGCTTTCCCCTCAGAAGGTGGCTCATGACATGTCTCTGCCACCCAAGAACAGAAGCTGAGCAGCGGTACAATAGGAGCCACGGCTCCACAAGTGCTGTGGTGGAGAGAACCGTCGGTCTTCTCAAGATGTGCTTCCGATGCCTGGACCGCTCAGGGGGCGCACTCCAGTACCCCCCAGATCGTGTCTCGGTGATAGTGGTTGCATGCTGCGCTCTGTACAATCTTGCGCTGGAAAGGGGGGACGCAGTGGACGATGAAGACGTCGACACAGTGGCTGCAGCTACACACGACGAGTCCAGCAGTGAGTCCGAGGATGAGCACACACAGGGAAATGCTGAGGGGGTAGACGCTGACCCGGGCACACTCCAGGGAGGCAGGGATACCTGGGAGGCTTTAACCCAATGAACCTTCAGCTAGCACACCACAGATGGACCTTCAGGACAAGCCTGGGCTTCAGGCTCCATACTCGATACCTAAGTGCAAAATCTGCCTGGTTAGGAACATTAACTGAGGCCTTGTTAATAAAGCTGAATGTCCCACAAAACAGTCATAACATTATTGGAAACCATCCACCTGCAGAAGATGCACCGTCAGCCATGGTGACATGTCTGAATTTAATATCACAGGCAATGGAACTTAGGAAAACAAAATAACAAAGGTGTTAAAAATCACTCCAACTCATAAAGACCTCATCTTGGGCCAACACAAAAGCACCAGTGAGAAACCCGTGGTGGTGCCTAAGGTGCCTTATGTTTACGTTTCCGGGTGCTACATCTTGGTGCTGCCCCATCGCTGGGAGTGACATCTGAGACAGCCTGTTGACTCTGCTGTCCTGTTGGCCTCGATGACCTTGGCAGCCGTCCTCTAGCCCGTGGAGCCTGTGCTGGCCCCGCCTGGGAGGGAGCTGCCAGTTCCACAGCTGGCATCTCCCCAGTCGTCGCAGCCCCACTGGATGTAATGGTCACTGACAGAGGAGCGGAGGAGCTGCCGCCCTCATCCAGAGCGCCCTGAGAGGTGCCCACAGAGACAACAGGCAGCTGCTGCGCCAACATGAGGTCGCTTCGGACCACCCTGCTCACCGTGGATGGATGGACATCGAGCTGGGAAACTTGGTGCCCAGACCATCTACCACATTGGCACTGACCAGCTGAGGTCAATGCCAATGTGAGGGCTTGCTGGTCCGAGCACATCCTCAGGAAGCCCTGATTGGTTTCCTGTAGGAGCCTCTCCACGAGAGTCACCACTCTTTTCATGGAGGACACATGGTGCTCGGCCATGAGGCTCATTGCGTCAGTGATAGTCCACTTAGACTCCTCCACCATGGACTCCAAGCCAAGCATAGCCTCATGTATCTCCACCAGATGCTCCCACACACCCAGCCACATTTCCTGCATTTGCTGCATCGCAGATGACTCCAGAGGCACATCATCAGGCACTGACTGAGCATGTGCCTGGTCCCCTGCAGTCCTCCGACTGCTGGTGCCATGGGCACTCTCTGTCTCTGCCAGCTCCTCCAGTGACTGTGAAATGCCCTCACCGCTGTGTCCCAGGACACTAGCCGATGTTACAATTCCCACCGAGGTGCTAGTATCTGCGCTGGTGCCTGCCTGGCAGAGATGGTGTGACACTGGTGAGTCTTCAGGCCCCTCAGGTGTGAGAGGGAGCCGCTGCTGCTCCTCCTCCTGGCCCTGTTCTACTGATGTGAAAAGGAAGAACAAGGACATTGGATCAGTAACGTGGAGACAATGTCAATGTGCATCCCTGTTCCCCGGATCATTGTGCGTTCATCCTTCCATAATTAATGGTCAAGCCATGTTGCAAACTTCAATCACTGAACATTCAGCACTGCCATGGTTGTTGGGAGAACAATGGTGACCTCAGCGCTGGGAAAACATACCTGGCCCTGGCACTCCAGCCTCACCGACACCGGTGGATCTGGGCGCTGGTGCCTCTCCAAATCTAGGGCCTCTTGCTCGAAGCGGCTGAGAATCCCTAACTGTGCCGGGCCGCTTGGCACCATTATGTGCATTTTTCTCCTGATAATGAGAGAAGAGCTTTGATTAGTGCTAATTGTACCTGGACTCTCTTCACGGACGGACCACCCCAACCAGAGTGGGACATTTCAGGGCCCCAGTGCCTCCTCACCCCGCTGCTGCTGAACATTCACACAAAGATGCTTGGCTTGTTCCCCACACACCCCCTTGGCCAAATGCTGCCTACCTCACATTAGGCACCACCCGGTCTAACCTTCCATAGCAAGGAGGCGCAAGCACGTGGATCACAGAGGACAGCAGATCGATTGGTGCCACGCCACCTTGAAGCTCCCCTCCCAGCATGTCATCACCCTGACTTTGACATTTCCTGGAGTTCCAGCACTGCGCCTAGGCGTATCTCTTCCAGGTTGCCCCCAAAACAGTCATGTGGGTCTCAGTGTGCCATGTGCTGCGGGTGCAGAAGCATCTTTTCACCGCCCTCTCAGGGTGACCTCGGGCATGGGCAATATCTGCTAGCCCACCCAGCGAAGGACACATGCTGCCAATGATTCAATAGTCACTACATTCAGACTTGGGGTGTGGGTGGCTGCGGGGGGAAAGCCTATCTGCTGGGTTAAGTGACCAATGCCAGCATGGTCCCCACCCTTCCTGAGCACAACAGGTTGTTGAAGCGCTTGTGACACTGGACCCAGGTGCACCGCACCACATCGTGGGAGCTCACCATCTCCGCCACCTCCTCTCGGGCACGTTTGGTCATGTGGGGTTGGGGGGGGGTGCGGGTGGGGCCTCCTCCTCCCATCCTGGGGCACGAGGACCTCCTGCCATGCTGCCACCTCCTGGAGGAGGGCAGCAAGGCAATCACCAGAAAAACAAGGGCACAGTGCCCCCTTGGCCTACCCTCCTGCCTGGCCTGCTCACCAGCAGCGTTCTGGGGAGCCCTTCCACTGGCCATGATTCACAGCCTTGGAAAGACTGCAGCAACTTTTTTAACCAGGCCGCCGAGTCACCATTGGACCTGTTGGTCACTGCAGACCCACTGCCGCCCGCCCACTCCTGCTGTCCTTGGGAGCCGCGATTCACTCCGGCCGGGCCTTAATGGCGGTGTGGACCCGATCACAGGTGATAATCGGGCCTGTGCCCACTCTCACCCTGCCCGGCCGACAGGCAGGAACTTCTGCCCTATGTGTTTTGCTGCTACCTGAATGGAGGTGTAACTAGGAGTCAGATTAATTAGGGGATGTTTGTAGTTATTATATTAGTAATTTTGTAGACATATGTACATGCTTACAATCTTTCTTGTATTAATAAATGTTTAATTTAGTTTTATAAAATCCACTTGCCGCTCAGTGGTCTTATTATTACTGAATTAAAAGCCTGTATCTCAAAACATACAAATTGCAAAATAGTTTATGACAGTTGTTTCAAGTTTCCCTCTGGGATTTAGCAGCTCAGCGTTTACCATCAGCTGTGTCATTATCGGCAGCCTGGCTGAAGGAGCGTTGGATCAAAGCTCCCCTGGTGTCCGTGCCTCCCTGAAGGATACACCCTCTACCTCTACCTCTCAGCGTTCTCCTCACCATGCTCCTCATTTGACTCACCACTGGATTCATCCTTTGTGGCCTATGGAGCTGCGTCAACATCCTCTTCCTCCAGTGGGTCCCCCTTGCCAGTGCCAGATAAAGTAAAGCACAGCATGCAACCACTGTCAGTGACACCTGCCTTGGGGGGGTATTGTAGTTCACCCCCTAAACGGTCCAGACATCGGAAGCACATCTTGAGAAGACCGATGGTCCTCTCTAACACTGCCCTTGTGGAGCCGTGGCTCGTATTACAATGCTGCTCTTCCTCTGTTCTTGGATGGCGGAGAGGCGTCATGAGCCACCACTTCACCGGATAGCCCTTGTCACCCAGCAGCTACCCATCCAGCCAGGCTGGAGCACTGAAGAGCCCCGGCACCTGGGAGTGTCTGAGGATGTAGGCATCGTGGGAGCTGCCTGGGTACCTTGCACAGACTTGTAGAATCAGCATCCTGTGGTCACACACTATCTGCACGTTCATGGAGTGAGAGCCCTTCCTGTCGATGAAGGCACCGGGCTCACCTGCTGGCGCCTTGATGGCCACATGTGGACAGTCTGGACACGGGGGAAGCCAGCAATGGCCGCGAAGCCTCTGGCTCACTCAGCCTGGTTGGCCTCATCCATATGGAATTGAATGAATGTTATTACCCACCTGAACAGAACATCTGTCACCAGCTTGACGCAACTGTGGACAACTGATTGGGACACTCGACAAAGATCCCTCACTGACCCCTGGAAAGACCCAGAGGCATAGAAGTTGAGGGCCACCGTGACCTTCAGAACCACTGGCATGGGGTGTCCAATCACACGGTTGGAGCTGATCTCAGGCACAATCATGTGACAAACGGTCTTCCTGGAGAGGCAGAGCCTCCTTTGGCATGGTACCTCAGACATATTGAGGTAGTTGTGTCGCCACCTGTAAACACAGGCAGCAGGATAGTGGTGTCTTCTGCGGCCACTTCCGCCTTGGACTGCCTGCTGACCCTGCGCCCCATGTTCTTGTGCCTCTCCTTCCACAGGCCCCTCCCCATGAAGCTTCACAGGGACACCTGGACTCCTCTCCCTTCTGCCCCCCTCTTCTTCCTCAGAGGAGGTGCCTCCAGCGGAGACCACAATCCCCATCACCAGGATTACAGAAAGCTATCTGATACCTGGAAGGGTCCACACAGTCTGAATCCTCCAAGGGCTTGGAGACACCAACAAGTCCTAAAATGAAGCCTAGAAATGCTGAGAATGAAGCTCAGAACAGAGAAGAAGCTGTCAAGTTAAAATAAGCAACCAGAAGTAAACTATCTCCTGAACCCTGCACTATTCACACTGGCAATGCTGCTGACCCTTCTTATTCTGCCCTTGGAAGAGGTTTTGCAAAATATGGGCTGGCCGCCTGTCTGTTTTGTCTGTGCGATGAGCGTGTAATCACACAGGCAACCTAAAATCTGGATCAATTGGCTTTTTAATGGCCTTAAGTGGCCTTTTAATTGATGGCGGGTGCAGCTCCGACACCCGCGCGCGCTTGCTGACCTGAAGATTGCGCGCGTGCCGGTCGGCGTAGGGACGCTCACCCGACATCTTCTTGCACTATTCTACGCCCGATTGGGTTGGGCGCATGCCCACACGCAAAGTGTAAAATTCTGCCCTTATGTGCAGTTTGCCCTGAACAGCTGATAGCCCTTAAGAGCAAGCAAGCTCCAATAGCTGGAAAATAACTGTATCTTGCTGGCCTGTAGGCAAGGCCATCTGTTTGTGGCCATGTATCAATGTGAGCGAGTTTATACCAGACCCCTACTTAAACCTCTACCCCTCGCCCTTCTGGAAGGGCCATATGTATGATTATTAGAGTAGAAATACCACAGAACAGCAAATCACATTAAATACACATGCCAACTACACTGACATTTTCAATAAAGACACATCACCTTAAAATTTCTTTCAAATTTAATGATTTGCACCAAAATAGTATCATTATTGAATGGTTTAAAAATATAAATATAATTAAGCATAAAGGCTGGTTTAAAGGACCAGGCAGCTTGATGACCTTCTGCTAAACCCTTGGTGTTAATGGTATGTTAATTATAGTATCAAGGTTAAGGATATATAGGTGAAGGGGATTTTTTAATTAAGTAGCTAGAGATTCTAGAGATTAGCGAAATAGAGACTCATCCGCAACCAGTGGGCACCAAGGGGTACTGGAGTGCTTCATTTACCCCCAAAACAACATTTTAATTTAGCTAAGTAAAGTTCCTTTTAAGTTCTGTGTTTTCATTACAGTGCCCCTTTAAGGCAACTTGTTTCAATTGGTTTGTTTAAATTTAACTTTATCTTATTGACATTATCAAAAGAATATAAATAGAGGCTGGAGTTGTAGTCGTGGCCAGGTGGTTAAGAAAATGGACTAGAAATCCATTGAGGGGCAGGGCAGGGGCATAATCCTGTGGACCACATTTCTCAATATTTCTCACTTTAGGGCATGAAATTCTGATGGAACCTACAACATTGCAACAATTGTGAAAGTTGCCCTCAAGAACTGCACCAACATGACTGAGTTCAAAACAGGTGACTTTATAGAGACTGGAACATCACTGAAAAGAGGGATGTCGCTGAAGCTTTTTGTCTTGCGCTTATATGGGCAACTGCAAGTGTGTCAAATTTCAAACAATTACATCATTTACTCTATAGGAGAAAAGGGTGCTGATTGGATGGCAAGTTGACTCTGGACGAGGCAGTGCCATGGAGAAAGTTTTTCTTGATGAGTGCCAGGCGAGAAACTTCAGCAACATGACTCTCTTTTCAGCAATATTCAAGTTCTGTATTACCAATTGACCATAAATAGAGACTGCTGGGATGTGGGGGTATTGGTGAGGGAGGAGGCAGACATATGTAACGCTGCATTCTAAATAAATCTACTTCATCATCTTGTTTTGGAGTGATTTAGCACAGCACCTTTGTCTTCAGTCATCGTTTATGCTATTTTTTGTAATTATGCATTTTCTGCACGTATATTGGCTTGCAACATTGTTATATTGTGCAGCACACAGTCAAAGCACTTTCATTTTACCAACTTTTTTCTGGGGTTTGTTATATAGAATTTCATGTTAGCCAAACATCAAAAGTTATTTCATTTTCCTGGACCCAAAGTGATTCTTAGCTTCTAAGGTTTACTTTCATCCCTTTCCCAACAGGATAACTTTTAATTGTCTTTCATGCTGAGAGGTTTCCTGGTGATTCTCCCTTTAGTGCAAGCTGACTATGTGAGTTTCAGGGATAACATGTCACAGGCAAACATGTTTTCATAGTTTCTAGGAATTGTCTATGAGGATCATATTGTAAAGGAATCAAGGGTTCACTAGTTATACCTGACCGAATATACATTCAACAGTTAGTTCCTGCTAAAACTATTTCGCATGTCATCACTGCAGGACTATTCAGCAAAGGTAGTTCTGTTACAAATATGTGCCTGTGTAAGATTATTATGTTTTGGGACTATGTATTTAATTTTGGATAAAAATGAAGGAAGGGGGTCATGTAATCTGTTCTGAAGTCTGTCTAACAACAAGTGACATGATTGTTAAAGATTGAAGGGAGGCCCAATTTGTTTGCTTGAAAAAAGGTGTTCGCACTTGGAGACAAGAGCAGCAGGATTTGTGTTTATAGTGTTTAGACTGATATTCTCCAAAGTCCAAATTCAGAAAATGTTAGGAATGTCAGGTTGTAAACAGTTATGCCTTAGACTGTTAACTGTTACTTTCAAGATAAAAATGAGTTGGGATCTCAAGGATAAATAATCAGCATTTCTACCTGGGTACAAGACCTATGTGATTTACATTGCCATGGAATGGGCTTTGAAACTCACAGACACAGGATCAGGAAGAGAGGGGGGAGCTAGAGGTCAAACGTCTCTAAGGTTCACCATGCAGGAATGTGGGTAGGAGCTCACGCTCGGATCGAAAAGACCAAATCCATGACCAAATTTGAAATGAGTCCAGAAGATTTGCAGCTTGCACTAAAGGGGATAACACCAGGAAACTCTTCCACCATGAAAGACTGTTAAAAGTTACCATGTTTGGAAAGGAAAGGAATGAAAATAATTCTCAGATGCTAAGAATAACTTTGGGTCCAGGAAAAATGAATGACTACTTAAGAGACAGCGTAAAGTATACCCATGGAGTGGGTTTTTTTGGTTGTGATTAAAGTAAAAAGGGGAAGTTCTGTTCCATAGTTTAAAGTAAAAATTGCCTCCAAAAATAATGTTTAGTCAAAAGTGCTTTTAGTCTGTTTGTTACAGTAACAGTCTTAAAATGTGAAATCTTGTTGCGTCATCCTTTCAGCTCTCAACTGGTAGATTGAGTTTCTTTTTTTTAAAGTTATAGGTCTCTACGATGTTACAACAGTACAAAGAAGTACATTTGAAAGACAGGACCTACACCTAAATTTGTTGCACTCAAATGATGGCTTTAATATTTGGCTAACATGAGAGGTTTTCTATAACATGCCCTAGAAAAAGTTGGTAAAATGAAATTGTTTTTGTTATATGTTGCACAATGGCGCAAGGCAATATGCATGTGGAATACGCACAATTATAAGAAAAGTAATTGTTTTCTGTTGGTGAATGCAAGGAATACTGTAAAATTTCTTGAACATGCACATTGCAGTTCATGTTACCCTACACCCTAGAATATTACATCTTTCAATAAACTCTGTCACTTGTGTGCTGCTGCATTCAGGTGCAGATTTTAATTATTTAAATGTTCAGCAGCAAATCAAAACAGTGTATCAGTGACATGGTAATACAGCAGTACATTGCAAACACTCTCATCCTTGCCAAGTCTCCTGCTGTTGCCTGGAATATATGTGGCAAATATGTGAAATACCAGTTTGATTCCTGGAGGACCTTTGGGCGCATGATCAATAATGCATTAATGCTCTATTAATGTTAAACAGCAAATCACAACATATCAATATACACTTAGCAGGTATCTAATCTCTAATGCTTGTGTCATTTTTACTCACACTAGTTTTGTCACCTTTTCAATTAGTTTGACATGTGGAACCATATTGGGCTCCAGTTAATGAGTTCAGTAGATTATAAACAGAGCTGTTGTAGTTTTCAAGGTACAAAATCCACAATCTAAAATTTCTTCAGGAAGTTATCAATTTTCATGCTTGGGAACAATGCGGTTAAAGTCTAACAGCTCAGGAAAAGTAGAAATCATGTTCTGTAGTAGATTAATCACTATCATTATACAGATAGTAAGCAGGGAAGGATGGCGTTTATTGGGAGGACATCTATGCATTATCCTATCTGTCTGACAATTTTTATTTTACCCCAGTGACAACTCTGGTAACTCCGAGACTGCAAGGCATAACATTAGCAATCTCGCATTGTAAAGAGATCAGGATGTGATTAGATCAATGGTTAGTTTTCATCGCTCTCTATTCCTAACAATTTTCTTAAAGGGGGGGGGGGGGTGAATTTTGTCTGGGGCAGGTGCTGGTAGGCATTGTAATAATGGGCAGAATTTTCCCGTTGGCGTGCAGAGATGCGCGAGTTTTCATTTGGGCGGGTGCGCAAATGATATCCACTGTGCACCCCCCATTAATTAACAGGCCGCTTAAGGCCCTTGGCTCACCAATCGACACCGATTTCTCGGTGCCCGTGCAATCTTCAGGTAGGCGCTAAGGCACAATGGGCAGGCGGGTAGGACACGTTTATATACATCTCATCCATGGGCAGGATAAGACGGTTCAGTGGGGTCGCGAGTGTGCTCTCTCAAGTACTGATTTTTCAAAGTTTTTGAAACTTGCCTGTGTGATCTGCAATACTTCAAAATGCATGTCACCTGCTTTGTCTGGACTCTTCACCCTCAGGTCAGCACTCTGCAGTGAGGATTCTTTTTTTGGGCCTGCAGGTTTCTGGAAGGCTTCCCATAGCCTGGCAATGGGAGCTGAACTCTCCACTGGAGGCACCTCCTCTGAGGAGGAAGGGAGGGCTAGAAGGGGGAGGAGGCCAGGAGTGCACATTCAGCCTCCAGCGGAGCCACCTTTGGGAGGACAGGTACAGGCACAAGGGGTGCAGGACCAAGAGGTAGTCCAAGGCAGAAGGGGCCTCAGAAGACTCCACTATCGTGCTACCAGAATATACAGGCGGCAAAGCAGCTACGTCAATATGTCTGAGGTGCAGTGCTGAAGGAGGCTCTGTCTCTCAAGGGAGACAGTCAACTTTATCTGTCAGATGATTGGCCCTGAGATCTCCACAAACTGTGTGGGTGGACACCACATGCCAATGGCTCTAAAGGTCACAGCTGCCCTCAACTTCAATGCCCCTGGCTCCTTCCAAGGGTCGATGGGTGATATTTGCGGTGTCTCCCAATCAGCTGTCCACACTGTGTCAAGCAGATTACAGACGCTCTGTTTGGGTGTGCATTGACCTTCATCCACTTTCGCTGGGACCAGGTAAGCCAGACACAGCGAGCCTGGCTTCTCCCACATCCAAGGTGCTATAGACTATACACATGTGGCCATCAAGGTGCCAGCAGGTGAGTCCGGTGCCTTTGTCAACAGGAAGGGCTTCCACTCCATGTATGTGCAGATAGTGTGTGATCACAGGATGCTGATTCTACAAGTCTGTGCAAGGTACCCAGGCAGCTCCCATGACGCCTACATCCTCAGATACTCCTAGTTGCCGGGGCTCTTCAGTGCTCCAGCGTCTGTAATCTCCAGCCCGGCTGGATGGATGGCTGCTGGGTGACAAGAGTTATCCCCTCAGAAGGTGGCTCATGATGCCTCTCCAACATCCAAGAACAGAAGCTGAGCAGCAGTACAACAGGGGCCTCCACAAGGGCTGTGGTGGAGAGAGCCATTGGTCTTCTCAAGATGTGCTTCCGATGCCTGGACCACTCAGGGGGCGCACTCCAATACCCCCCAGATCGTGTGTCGCTGATAGTGGTTGCATGCTGCACTCTCCACAATCTTGCGCTGGAAAGAGGGGACGCAGTGGATGATGAAGATGTTGACACAGTGGCTGCGGCTGCACACAATGAGTCCAGCAGTGAGTCCGAGGATGAGCACGCACAGGGAAATGCTGAGGGGGTAGACGCTGACCCGGGCATACTCCAGGGAGGCAGCGACACCTGGGAGGCTTTAACCCAATGAACCTTCAGCTAGCACACCACAGATGGACCTCCAGGATACGCCTGGGCTGTAGGCTCAATACTCGATACCTAAGTGCAAAATCTGCCTGGTTAGGAACAGAACTAAGGGCCTTGTTTATAAAGCTGAATGTCCCACAAAGCACTGCTAACATTTTTGGAAATTATACACATGCAGAAGAAAAGAGGCACCCTCAGCCATGGTCACTTGTCTGAATTTAATATCACAGGTAAAGAAACTTAATGAAACAAAATTACAAGGGTATTCCAATTCAAAGCAAATCATAAAGATCTCATCTCGTGCCAACACAAGCACCAGTGAGAAACCCGTGGTGTGCCTAAGGTGCCTTATGTTTACGTTTCTGGGTGCTACGTCTTGGTGCTGCCCCATCGCTGGGAGTGGCATCTGAGACAGCCTGTTGACTCTGCTGTCCCTTTGGCCTCGATGACCTTGGCAATTGTCCTCTGGTCATTGGAGCCTGTGCTGGCCCCGCCTGGGAGGGAGTTGCCAGTTCCACAGCTAGCATCTCCCCAGTCACTGCAGCCTCACCAGATGCTACAGTCACTGGCAGAGGGGCGGAGGAGCTGCCGCCCTCATCCGGAGCGCCCTGAGAAGTGCCCACAGAGATGCCAGGCAGCTGCTGTGCTGACATGAGGTTGCTAAGGACCTCCCTGCTCACCGTGGATGGATGGGCACCAAGCTGGGAAACTTGGTGCCGGCACCATCTCCCACACTGGCACTGACCAGCTGAGGTTAATGCCAATGTGAGGGCTTACTGGTCAGAGAGTATGCTCAGGAAGCCCTGATGGGTCTCCTGGAGGAGCCTCTCCATGAGAGTCGCCACTCTTTCCATGGAGGACGCATGGTGCTCAGGCATGAGGCTCATTGCTTCAGTGATAGTCCATGTAGACTCCTCCGCCCAGAGACCAAGCCAAGGATAGCCTCATGTATCTCCCCCAGATGGTCCCACACACCCGGCTGCATTTCCTGCAGCCGCTGCATTGCGGATGACTCCAGAGACACATCATCAGGCACCAACTGAGCATGTGCCTGGTCCCTGCGGTCCTCTAACTGCTGGCACCATGGGCACTCTCTGTCTCTGCCAGCTCCTCCAGCGACTGTGAAGTGCTCTCACCGCTGTGTCCTGGGACACTAGCCAATGTTTTAACTCCCATCGAGGTGCTGGTGTCTGCGCTGATGCCTGCCTGGCAGAGATGGTGTGACGCTGGTAAGACTTCAGGGCCCTCAGGTGTGAGAGGGGGCCTCTGCTGCTCCTCCTCCCGGCCCTGCTCCAATGATGCTGAAAGGAAGGATGCTGAAATTAAATGGATCCTTGGAATGGATAAGTTTAACAACACTGCAGTGGTGATGTACATGCTGAATAAAGCTCTAGCTGTACCCAAGTTGGTCTCAAGCTGCTGATCGTCCTGTAGAGCAGATAGAACACACCCTCCGCGGCCCGAACTTTCAGTTAATGTGGAGACAATGTCAATGTGCATCCCTGTCCCCCGGATCATTGTGCGTTCATCCTTCCATAAGCAATAGTCAAGCCACGTTGCAAACTTCAATCACTGAACATTCAGCAGTGCCATGGCTGTTGTGAGAACAATGCTGACCTCAGCGCTGGGCAAACATACCTGGCCCTGGCACCCCAGCCTCACTGACACCAGTGGACCTGGGCGCATGGCGCCTCTCCAAATCCAGGGCCTCCTGCTCAAACCAACTGAGAATGGCTACCTGTGCCTGGCCACTGCCAGTCCTCACCCGCTCTGCCGTGTTATGAGCATTCTTCTCCTGAAAATGTGAGAAAAGCATTGATTTGTGCAAATTGTACATGGATCTCTTCACGCACGGCCCACCCCAACCAGAGTGGGACACATCAGAGCTCCAGTGCCTCCTGGCCAAACACTCACCCAAAGCTGCTGGACCTGTATTTGTATGTGCCCATGTCATATAAGGCTATGGGCCTAGTGCTGGAAAATGGGATTAGAATAGTTAGGTACTTGTTTGAGCGGTGCAGACTCAATGGGCCGAAGGGCCTTTTTCTGTGCTGTAGACCTCTATGACTCTATAACTCTAAGTAGCTGTACCTAACCAGCATGGCAGACATCTCCTTCCCCTTATGGAGGGGGCAGTGATCACCATTATTAAAGTGGCCATGACTGAGGCTGAAATGATCAGAAATGATCGTATGCTCATATCTAATCTTCGTCCTCACATCCCACTCATGTATCGTCCCATAATCTTTTCTGATTTACAAGCTGAAAGTGGTGCAAGCACCTCGTGCTTTCCCACCCCCTCGCCACAGCGTTTACCTTGTGCCTTTTATCCTTTAGATATGCAGGAACTGCCACCTGGCCAGGCAGTGGTGGGAGGGAAATAGGTGGGCGAGCAGCAAGTCAGTGATCATAAAGAAACTCTGTCACTTACCCTCACACTCACAGCACCAAATGACACTGCATGCATTTTAGGAGGTAGCAAAGTGGCAGGGTGTGCATGTGGTGTGACATTGGCACGAGTGACCTGCAACCACGGCTGTGGACAAGTCTAGCACAGGTGCCAGCTCGCAAGAGGGCAAGGTTGCACAGAAATCCTGCCGCTGAAGACTCAGATGAGGACTTTGATGGGTTGGCTCACGGAAGGCTGCTGATGGATGTATCCTTGGTGCATTGACAGACCTGCCAGGTCACCTACATGCAGCAGCACGGAGCATGGAGGAGTTCAGTATCAACTTCCCACAGGGTTTTGTGCAGAGTTTGGAGTCCATCCTCTCCAGCATGGAAGTGGTAGCCAATGCAATGAGGATACTCGCAGATCCAACCGTGATGCGGTATTGGACGGCCAATATCCCAGCTTCCATTTCAACACAAGCAGAGACTGCTCAACATCTGCAATGGAAGCTCATACTGAAGTCATGAATGCTCAGTTTGCTGCCAGACAATCTCAGGCTGTAGCTGTCATTGCTGCTGATATCAGTGTTCAGACGGGCTTGCAGGGTACCACAGCAGCTCAGCAACCTGTCCTCCAGCGACTTAATATAGGATCGGAGAGGCATCGCCCTGAGGGACTGGCAGCTTGGCTCTGTGGAGCATGGACCTGCTGTCCTCTCTCACGAGGTCTTTGTACCACTGCCACTTTGCCAGTGCAGTTTTTACTGTGTTACCTGTCAGCCAGTTAGCCCAAACCACTGTCACCCATGCCCTAATGCTGCAGTCAGGCCCATTAGATCCAGAGCTGCTCAAAGTTATCCTGCAGGGCCCTCTACAATCTCTACCACCCAAGGTCAGCAGCCACCCACGTGCCAAATTATAATCGCTGGGGTAGCCCTGCGTAGGAGCACTAGGGCAGACAAAGGCACCTGCAAAACAGACATTAAAAAAATGCACAAGGCTGATTTGTTGACTTATTTATGCAAAATGGCAATGCCTGATTTATAAGTTTGGGTTGGAATTTTTGTTTTGTGCTGCTTTTTAATTCAGTATTGTGGCAAAGAGAATGCTGGGATGATCGGTAATGGAGAGAAGGTAAAATGTGGGACTGTTGATGAATGAGGAATTGGATTGTGTCCACTGGTACCGCACCTGGTTGAAACTATCACAGACAACCTCAGCTAGTCACCATTTGGCTTGTGGCAAGGGTTATGACGGCTCTCAGGATGGTGAGATTGTGCAGGATGCAACAGATCATGACGAAGCATGACATGGGTTCTGCTAAGAACTGTTAAGTTCCTTCAAAGAGGTCCAGAAGCAGAAGCATTGTGTCAGCAGCCTGCCCGATCACATTTCATGTAGCAACATGGCTTTCATTAGATGCATAATGTCAACATATGCATGAGTTATGCACTACAGTCATGAGCTTTGCAGTCAGCAGATAGCCCTCATCATCCAGTAGACACCCTCTGGTTTGTTGTAGAGGTTACAATGCAAATGGTGCAGTGGACTGCCTCAGAACGAAGGCATCATGACTGCTGTTGGGTTGCCAGGCATTGATCTGATACACTATGTATCAGTGCACACCAGCTGAATGTTGAGAGAATGAATCCATTCTGAGTGCAGTGCTTCTCAGAGTCAACATGCAATGCCCACAAAGCAACATGTGTGCAGTCAATGGCATCCTGCACCATAGGGAAGCCTGTAATGCTCATGAAGGCTTGGGCTTGTTTTGCCAGCTGCTATCTGGCAATAGAGAATGAAATGTACTCAGCCCTCCTGGAATGAAGAACTTCCTTATGCAACATTGGATGGTGAACCGGGAAAACTGGCAAGCCCAGAAGGAGCCAGACATATAGAAGTTCAACTTCACATTCACTGGCCATGCTGTCTCCACCTTGCTCTGAGGCTGTAGCTGTGTCAGATTTCAATAAGGACTTCCTTAGTAAAGCATAGAAGTCTGACACAATGTCCGGGATTTTCCGGCCCCACTGTAGCGGGATCCGCCATGGGAGATTCGCAGCCCAGCCAAAAATCCATTGACTTTCGGCAGGACCGGATGATCCTGGTGCTGGGCCAGACTGGAAAATCCCGCCCAATGTTTCTCACTGAGGTTTAGGTAGGAGAATTGCTCCCTGAACATTCATGGAATATATAGCTTCCTTCTCCCCTTCCCCCTTCCCACTTCCCTTTTCCAACAGCCAATTGTTTTGCTCTGTGTTGCCTCTGCTCATTCTCATGCTGCAGGGCAAGGAGAATGCAAACTGTTGTACCCATGTCTGGGAGCAAGTAGTCTACGCAGAATTCTTAATGTCAGGTCAATGTCCTTCAGCATATGCCACACTACTTCCTTTAGGCTTCAACTATTTTAAAGAATTCTGGAACTATAAAACGCTTCCATAGTCATAACAACAACTAGTAGAAATCAAGTGGCAACTAACCTGAAAGTAGTTGACAATCCCTTTAAATAGCATTGGTTTGGGCGGAGGTGGTGATTTCCTGCTGTTGAACATATATTCATCTGTGTGAGTTTAAGAGATGGCTTTGGCTGGAGTGTAGCGCTCCAAAACTGCAGCGCTGTTGTCAAATCTGTGTTGCTTGCTGACTGACATCACAATCTAACTAACTTTGCATAGTTCCGGCAAATGCACCCTGCGTGTGCACTAACACTCTTACCAAACTGGCGTCTGGTGTGGTCAGAACCACATTTTGCAGCCTTAAAGTCTCCAGCTTCATCTTCTAATTAACTCTTCGCCAACCAAAAATGTCCTTTATCTTAAAGCATAAGAAAATAGACTTTGAACATGCACCAGCTGAATTTTCTCATATCAATAAGCATAGTGCCTGCTTCTGTGAGAGAATAACTACAAAACTCTTATGTGGTTTAAGAGAATGTAAAACTTGTAAATTAAGTGATATGAATTCTTAGACATATATTAAATAAAGAATGGGCAGTAATAGTTCACAAAACTTAAGCTAACGGATGTTGTACAATGTGTAAACTTCAGTATTCTTTTAGTTCAATAGTTTCAACCTGTTCTGTATTTTCCAAATGTTCCTTTGGTGTGGGGCTCCCTGCAATATTTGATCCACTCTGGACGTTCTGTCTTCACTTTCAAAAGAGAGCAATCCCACATGTGCTATAATGCAGAGAATGCTTTTATATCGATAAATTATGTATGTGCCAGCAACTCAACAATTACGGAGAAGATCGGAAAATGCAGAGTTAAAAATCAAATGACCTTGGGAGCCCAGTTCCATCAGCCCACAGGGTCTAGGGACCTCCTGAAAATGGATGATTTATGACATTTCTCTAGTTAAAAAAAAACTATTTTGAAAGAAGCAATAAGATTGTTTTCCCTGTTTGAGACAGCCCCAACCTCTTGAGGTCAGCTAAGTGGAGGTATTGTTTGATGTCAGGGCTTCACTGGAGCATGTGAAGTAGGAAATATCTAAAGCTTGTGCCTTTCTGCTCCACATGGACAAGCAAGGTTAAAGCTACATGATCATATTGTTTTCTTTGATTCCAACATAGCTCTAAAATAATAACAATCTGAAAAAACAAGTCTCAAATAAACAAAGAAAGAACAAGAGAAGATTTTTAATCTGGTGTCTAAGAGAATAGTTTGCAATTCTGCTGCCATTGTGAACAGAAGAAGGACATTCACAATGCCACTGACAAACATCGAGGAGAAATCTACCACTACACCTTTTTTAAAGCTGTAATGAAAAAGAAATGCTGAATAGGTCCAAGTAAATAAGAAATGAAAACAGAAAGTGCCAGAAAAACTGAGTAGGTCTGGCTGCATCCGTGGAGCTGTTCCAAAGAAGAGTCATATTGGACTTGAAATATTGGCCAGGATTTTCCATGCCCAATGGTGTTGGGCGTGTACGGTGGCATGAGCAGACAATATGGCGCGATCAGCTTCACGACAGCGTGAAAGCAGTTCGCAATCGCCTGCTTGAAAAGCAACCCATGTGTGGCTGATCTGGTAGGTAGAGACCCGCCTATGAGCCTCCCTAAAAGTGATGTGGTGCTGTCTGTGAAGCCTGGTGCTGATGACTGCGAGTACTGACCGAAGCAAGGTAGGCAAACAAACCTCGAAGTCCCAGGTGAAGTGCAGCCCGCCAAGTGCAGGTCGCTCATGTGCTGTTGTGAAACACATCGGTGTGTTTTCTCGCCAATGTGGGTGGGAGGTCCAGTGTGGGGGTGGGGGGGGGGGGTGAACGATTCCGCCATTGGAGGTTAGGAACCCCATTGTAATACATCTGCATTTCATTATTAGGCTTGCTGGCTGGAATCGTTCACCCTCCACCCCAGCACTGGACCTCCCACCCGCATCGGCAGGAAAATCGGCTGCAGGGCTTGGGTTTGCTTGGGGAAGGGGGAGAAGTGGCCTCAGGCAAGGGAAAAGGCTGCAGGATGATGGCTGTACTGGGGAACGGGCATATCCAAGGGTGTGTGTGGGGGGCACATGTTGATCTGTGCAAGTGGCCTCAAGATGGTGATGAGAAGGCACTCTCCAGAGGAGATGGGGCCAGATGTGAGGGTAGGTGTGTGAGAGTGGGTGGTGATGTCCCTTGAGTTGGCAGTGAGTGAGATGCCAGTGAATGTGTGATGGGTTTGAGTGTGTGAGTTTAGAGTGATGAGATGGTTGCCTTACCCTGGCTTCACAGATGTGATCATTCATCCTCTATCTGCATTGGATGGCCAACCTCTTCTGTGCAGAATTGGCACTGATTAACACTGCCATCGCCTGGTAATGGAGTGGTAATGTTGCTGCCCCTCCTGCGGCCAGAGCGGGGGTAGACGACATCACAGTGGGTCTCCTCAGAACCCAAAAGACGCTCGAGGCTGCAGTCTTCATGCCTTTTGGGGCCATGTGTCCTTGGCTGCAGCCCTGGGCTGGAAGCAGTAAGTGCGGCTGAACTTTAAATGTGGTGCCGGGCGTGATGAAGCGGCAAGGTGACGGCATGACAGGTGAATCGGAGCCTGCCGCCATGGAAACGGTGCATATCCCAGGAATGCATAAATAATGTGGCAGGTTTGGGACAATACAGCGTGTAAACTCGCCATCGCGGCCAGCAGGTAAAATGTTGTTTTACCCGCCCGCTACCGCACTTAATACAAACCTGGGGTGATTCCGCCCATTAACTCTGTTCCTCTCGCCACAGGTGTTGCCTGGCCTGCTGAATTTTTTCAGTATTTTCTGTCTTTATTTCAGATCTCCAGCATCTGCAGCATTTTAGCTTTTATCTAAGTCAATAGGAATTTGAACAGAACTGCAAAGTAATTAACTGTAACCTGTATAATTGGGCCATGACAGTGCTGCGGCACAACACAGTTACTTTAAGTGGACCTCAGACGCTAACATTGCAACAAATAGGGCATGAATTATAATTCTGAATTACATTGGGACCTTTCAAATATTTCTCCTTGATATTTGGAAAAGTAGCTTAAGGATATTGAACAACAACCCACATCAGGGTGCAGCAGAGAGAATCTGTGCACCTTCATGGCAGAACAGATATTGTTTAAACAAATCTAAAGTCTAGTCAGCAAAACCTCCAGTGTCAGGTCGTATCTCATCCCTTTCCATATTGCATGTAGCAAGATCAATAAGAACTAAGCATAATATACTGAAGGTGATGTATCCAGCATATTTATAGAATTCCTGCACTATCAGGATGGACTACTGTTAACATGCAGTGCAGAAGCACTCTACCCTTGTAGCTAAGCAGAATCATCAATGATAGTCTCATCGTGCTTTTTCATTCTGTTGCCTGAAACATTCACTTTCAAAACAAAGTGAATTTCTAAATGGTAGCACACACCAGAAATAACTCATGCCAAAGATGCTCCAGTCTAGGTAGATTACAACCAACAACATAATGCAAGTCCTATGTCTTTGGTAATCAATGTGATTAGTTTGCAACAATTATGCTAGTAAACTGAATTTGCACAAAATAGAGTGTGGCATGTAACTTGACTTCTACTTTCTGTAGATTTGCAGCAGTTTTGTGCTTCCTCCAAACTCCTAATTATGTTAATTGTTCCATATAGTGTATAGATCTAGAGGAAGTGGTGTCAAAATTTGCAATTGATACCAAAATGGAGAGTATGGTTAAAATCTTCAGGAAATCAAAGCTACAAAGGCACATTAGTAAGATGGCCAAATGGGGAAAAATTAGCAGATGGAATCCAATGGTAGTGCATGTGAAGTGATATATTTTGGTTGAAAAAAAACACAGTAATGGAACTAGACTCAATGCTGTGGAAAAATGGATGGATTTGGGGTTTTGGGTTCACAGGACATTAATGATAGCAGCTCAGGTTGATAAGGCTAAAACAAATAGCTAATGGTATTCAAGGTTTTATCGCAAGAGTTAAAAACATAAAATGCGAGAGGTTATGATGAGCATATTTACTAGCTTATTAATATCTTATTTTGAGTGCCATATGCAGTATTAGGCTCAAAACTATAGGAAGGTTATTGAGGATAGAATGTCGATACACAAGGATGCTGCCTGGTTTGAGAAAGTACAAATGCGATGAAAGATTTGAAAAAGCTTTTGTTAGATCAGCACAGATTATGGGGCAACATAATAGAAATTCTTAAAATTATGAAAGAATGGGATACGGTAGCTAGAAACAAACTGTTTCCAGCAGTTGAGGGGTCATGAATGAGGGATGATAGATACAAAATATAATGTAACAGATGTAGAAGAGGACAGGAGGACTTAGCGAGTTGTGAGGCTGTGAGATTCACTTCCAGGAACATGGCAGAGACAGAAACTATGGACTGGATTTTACCAGCTCTCCAGGGACAGGCTAGGATGTGAGAGGGCTCATACAATGGTAGCAGTAGATGTTGGGATGAAAACCTGACATCTTCCCGTTGCCACGGGATATTCCCAGAAGTGAGAACGACAGCAGCGCAGTTGTCTGCCAACTGGAAGTAGACAGCCAATTAATTTAATTAATGACCCATTAATGGCCACTTTCTGCTCCTGTCAGCATTTTACCTCATGGAGAAGCTGTGAGGGGAAGACCATTCCTCCTGGCCACTCCATTGCCCGTAGAGACACTCCACTGGCGGCATTGGCCACTCCCGTGCTCCGATGCTGGATGGTTCATCCCGTTGATCACGAGGACTGCTTGCCTGGGCCCGGCACATAAAAAGAAATTCTTACTTGCCCTTCAAGGGCGCCACAACATGGAGGTGTCCTCTCCTCCTCCCTGCAATCTCAGTACCAGTCATTCCATCGGTGGAACTGCTGAAGCTGCCGAGCTCCCAGCTCTTCAATTGGGCCAGTAAACTCTGAGAACTGTAGGCTACTGACTTTAATTGGACAGCAATCCTGGCAGCGGACTCTTATCTGGTCACCGCCAATCACCCTTAGGCTAAGGACCTGTTGTGGATTCTGGCATTAGGACATCCTGGACTCAAGGATTTGAATTTTATTTGAGCCCAGGAAATCCTGTCACCAGAACCGAAAGTGGGTCATTATCCCTAGGGCGATTTTCCTGGCTGCGGCCAATCAAGATGGGTGGATGAAAGAAAAGGGGATGAAGGGATATGGAAACAGATGGGTAAATGTGATGATGATTATTTACACACATGGAAGGTAAATTCCAACATGGACTGATTGGACTGTAAATTCCAACATGGCCCAAGATGTTATAACTTCTTTATACCACTGTTTTCAAATACTGTACATAAGTTGCACTGATACGGTATTCATATAACTGACACTGTACAGAACATGGTTTCAGTGCTCACTCGGAAACACTGTTCATGAATAATGTTTTACAGTGATCAGTTAGCGTGCACACAGTGACACACTTCTCCCCTTTCCCCCTGGCTCTTTAAGCACTCAACCTTCCAGAACCAATGGACACGAACTTTGTTGGGGTGTCAAACTGTGAGGAGGATCGCCTGACATTACAGGTGGATATAGATGGGCTGGTCAGATGGGCTGATGAATACCAAATGGAATGTAATGCGGATAAGTGTGAGGTGATGCACTTGGGCAGGACAAACAAGGCACGGGAATACATGATGAATGATAGGACCGTGGAAAGTAACGAGGATCAGAGGGACCTTGCTGTGCATGTCAGCAGGTCACTTAAGGTGCTTAAGAAGGCAAATGCCATACTTGCCTTTATTAGCCGAGGCATAGAATATAGGAGCAGGGAGGTGCAGAAAACACTGCCTAGGCCACAGCTATAATTCCGCGTGCAGTTCTGAAATGTGCTTCACGGGAGGGATGTGATTGGAATGGAGAGAGTGCCGAGGTCATTGACCAGGATACTGGCTGGCCTGGAGAGTTTGATATGAGGAGACATAGCATAGACAGGGGTTATTTCCCCTGGAGCAGAGGAGATTGAGGGGGAACATGATTGAGGTTTTTAAACTTATGAGGGGCGTAGATAGGGTCGACAGAAAGGAACTTTTCCCCTTGGCGGAGGGATCAGTAACCAGGTGGCATTGATTTAATGTAAGGGGCATGAGGTTGACGGGTGATGTGATGAGGAACTCTTGCACACAGAGGGTGTTGGGAATGTGGAACGCACTGCCTGAAAGGGTGATGGATGCAGAAACCCTCCTAACATGTAACTGTATTTGGATATACAGTTGCGATGCCACGGCATACAAGCTATGGGGATGGCGGTCGGAAATGGGATTAGGAGACTTAGGAACGTGTTTGACCTGTGCATCTTTGAAGGGCCGAGGGATCTTTTTCTATGATCCACACTCTGACTCTGTTACTCTGTGACCGAGCAATGTTGCAACAATAACAAATTAAACAATCATCAGCGCTATGGATGTTGGGAGGACAGAACGGATCTCACTGTTGGCCTCAAATACCTGACCGTTCCACCCCAGCCTCACCGAAACCAGTTGACCTGGGTGCACGGCGCCCCTCGAGCTCCAGGGCCTCTGTCTGAAGCAGCTTAACATCATGAGGTGAGCCTGACTGTCTCCAGTCCTCGAATGCTCAGACCCATTATGAGCTTTCTTCTCCTGTGAAAGAGAGAACACCATTCATTGCGGCAAATTGCACATGGACACTGCACGCACACGCCACACCCCAACCACAGTGGCCTATATCAGGCCTCCAGTGCCTCCTTTCCCTACTACTGCTGATCACTCACACAAAGATAGTACCCCTGCTCCCAACCCTCCCAACAGCCACCTTGGACACATGCTGCGTCCATCACTTTAGGAAACACACGATCTTTGCTCCCATAGCGAGGAGGCGCAACTACGTGCAGCATCGAGGGCAGCAGATGGTTCTTGGCCACGACACCTTGAGGCTCCCCTTCTATCATCTCATCACAGTGAATAGGACATGTGTTGGAGTTCTGAGTATGTACCTAGCTGCATCTCCTGCAAGTTGCCCCCAGACTAGTCATGTGTGACTAAGAGTAGCACATGGTGCAGGGGAGAACTCATCTCCACATGAATCACTCAGGCTGATCTAAACATGGGCACTATCTGCTTGCCCATCCAGTGTAGGAAAAATGGCCAATATCATTCAATGCAGTCACGACAGTAAGACTTTGGGGTGGGGGGGCACCCTCAAAGGCTAAGGCTACCTGCTGGGTTAAATGCCCAATGCCAACATGGTACTCAACCTTCCAGAGCGCAACAAATCATTGAAGTGCTTACGGCACTGGATCCAGGTGCACCACACCAGGTCCCAGGAGCTCACCACCTCCTCCCAGGCACGTTTGGTCACGTGGGGGGGCCTCCTCCTCCCATCCTGGGTTACGAGGTCCTCCCGCTGTGCTGCCACCTCCTGGAGGAGGGCAGCAAGGCATTCATCTGAAAAACAAGGGGTGCATTGCCCCCCACCCCCCTCCCCACCGCTGGCCTACCCTGCAGCCAGCCCTGCTCCTGTGACAGACCCTGCGGCCTGCCTTACTCCTCTGCCCTTCCCTCCAGCCTGCCCTGTTCAGCCGTCTGCCTGCGGTGTGATGTGGAAGTGGCCATTGTGAGCAGCCTACAGGAGGCTGTCAGGCTTTCTTTTAAACAGGCTGCAGGGTGGCCATTGGACCCGGCAGTCTGTGCACACTCCCACTATCCACGGGAGTCGGCAAATACGCTGGGCGGACCCTAATTGGCCTGCCTGCGTAAAATGGCGGCACCCAATCGCGGGCACCGATCAGGTCCACGCCCACTCCAGCTCTGCCTGCCCGACAGGCAGAAAATTCTGCTCATAAAGTAATTGAATGTTTGATACGTTATGATTCTGTAATTGTACTTACTATACTGTAATATGAAACAATCTAATTAAATATTTATTTTTAGGTCTAAAATGACATGCTTGTCAATTGAAGATTGGAACTGAGTGAATCTTCTGTGGCAGGTTTTGTAATCTGATACTTGGAACTGGGCAGCTCCACAATATTTCAGGCATCAGGCTCATTTCTGAGATCTTAAGACATTAGACTTAACACAGGGGGTAGAAAACCTACTTCTGAGTCAGAACATTTTGGATTCAGGTCCCACTCCAGAGACTTGAACATAAAATCTAGGCTGACTCTCCAGTGTCATACTGAGGGAGTGCTGCACTTTGAGAGGTGTTTTTCAGACAAGACATTAAATCAAGGCATATCTGCCCTCTCAAGTGGACCAAAAGATCCTCTTACATTATTTTGAAGAAAAGCAAGGGAGTTATCCCTGGTGCCCTGGCCAATATTTATCTCACAATCAATGTCACTGAGAAACATCACCTGGCCATTATCATTGTGAGTAGGAGCTCTCTGTGTGTACATTGGTTATCCATTTCCTACATTGCAACCATGACCACATTTCAAAAATGTTTTATTGCTTTTGGGACAGACACAACCGGTGAAAAGTGCTATATATGTGCGAGTCTTTTTTCAGGCTTGTCAATGGTGTTGGCATTCCACCCACTCAGCCCCAGAGATCCCTATAAGACAATGCCATAATGGATCGAGTAGTTCTAACTAAACATATATCCCCACCACCAACACATATTCCCATATCAGTGGGGTGTAGGAACAGAGGGACCTGGTGTATGTGCATAAGTCATTGAAGGTGGCAGGGGAGGTTGAGAGCATGGTTAATAAAGCATACAATATCCTAAGCTTTATGAATAGGGGCATAGAGTACAAAAGCAAGAAGGTTATGTTGAACTTGTATAAGGTACTGGTATGGCCTCAGTGGAGTATTGCATCCAGTTCAGGGCACCATACTTTAGGAAAGATGTAAAGGCATTAGAGAGATTGCATAAAAGATTAATGAGAATGGTTCCAGGGATGATGAACTTCAGTAACAAAGAGAGATTGGAGAAGTTTTCCTTGGTGAAGAGAGGGCTGGTAGGAGATTTGATAGAGATATTCAAAGACATGAGGGATCTGGATAGAGTAGATAGGGAAAAAATCTCTTCCTACTCATAAAAGGATTGACAGCAAGAGGGCACAGATTTAAGGTAATTGGCAAAAGAAGCAATAACAACCTTAGGAAAACTTTTTCATGAAGTGAGTGGTTAGGATCTGGAATGCACTGCCTGAGAGTGCAATGGAGGTAGGTTCAATCAAGGTATTCAAAATGGAATTAGATTGTTATCTGAACAAGAAGAAGGTGCAGGATTACAGGGAGAAGGTGGGGGAATGGCATTGGCACTTCAGAGAGCTGGTGCAAACATGATGAGCTGAATGGCCTCCATCTGCACTGTAACAATTCAGTGATTCTAATGGTGACTCATTGTGGATTTCACTTAGGTCACAGAGAGGTTGGTAAGAGAAGGCAGATCTTTAATGGAATGAGACTGCCAAATAATTGTACTCTATTCCTCTGTGGCAATGTCAGGAATGAGTTTATCGCTTGCACTGTCGAGCAACCATTGCCACTGCTGGTTTCCTGACCCTCATTGACTGAGTCTACAGCATCAACAGTCTCATCACTGCTCTGGGACAACTATAATTTGTCTTTTTCTGATTGCAATTCTACAAAGCACACAGTATGCTACCAGACACATGAGACAGTTCTGAATGTATATTGCAATATACCTCCAGACCTATCCACACATCGGAACTTTCCTTGCAGCATCCCAATGGCTTGTTCAACTCTTATTTTTGTCTTCATGTCTGCTTGGTTGCAACAGTCCTCTGCAGCATTGGTGATCCTACAAAGAGGTGCCATGAGCCACCCAGCAACCTTTGCCCATATTGTTGAAATAGAGCTGAAATACTGGAGTGACAAAGTATAAAAGCATCATGCCGGCTCTCAGAATTCAATTAATTTACTTGCCTGTCATAACAAACAATCTGCACACTTATGGAGTAGGAGCATTAGCAGCGTTATAAATATGGAAGCTTACATTTGGGATGTGCCAATGTTTCGCAATCAGTAGCCACCACAACCCTTGAGGTTGAGCAATTCTGGAAAATGTGATTCTCCTCTCAGTCATCCATCTGAGATCATTGTCAAATGCTACTATTTGAGCTGCTCTGGCAAAGATGGCATTGGTAACTTGCTTTATAGAGGGATATGCAGCAAATCCAGCAATTCTCACAAAAGATGAGAGTTGTGATCATTTTCTATGCCACAATCAGAGCTGTCCATGACGTGGACCTTGACTTCAGCATCAAATAGTAGTTTCATCAAGCTTCATAACTGAAGGGCAGCTTCCTGATTCTGGGAATGTCTTGGAAAGTCCACCTCAGTCGACCTATTCCCCCGGATGGATAGTGCTGGGATAGTCTGGGTCTCTTGTGGTGCTGCCTGATTAATCTGGACTTCCTGACATCTTGCTGCTGTTCTTCTCTCTCCAGAATATGGATCCTATAAAGTGGCGTTTACATTTGAGAACCTATTGTGTAGCTGTCAGATACTAATTTTCTGCCAATATAATGCTTACCAAGGATAATGCAGAATTTTGCAGTGAATCCCAGGATACAACCAAACGTTTTGGAAGGCAATCTCAGTTGGACAATGTGCTTCAACCAAATACTTCCGCCTTGATGAACTGGTCCAGTCAAATTGTGCCTTTTAACTTGCGGCGCACTTCTGAAAGGCAAATAAGAAGTCAGAAGTCATGAAATTTAATACAGGTCACATCATTCCATTCGAACTCCACCTGGCAGGGCAGACACTTCCTCAGTGCACTACAAAACCCTGTGGAATTTAGGCAGGGTCACTTTCTCCAGTGGAAACCCAGAGCACATCAACCCCAACAGAAATTCTTGACTCTGAAAACACTAAATTATTGACTCATGACTTGCCCCATTCCAGAAATTACAGGGCGCATTACATTTTACATATGCACCACAGGTCAAGAATGCACAGAATGCAATCAACATTTTCTGTAATAAGAACATTAGAACATGCGAACTAGGAGCAGGAGTAGGCAATTCAGCCCCTCGAGCCTGCCCCGCCATTCATTACGATCACAGCTGGTCCCATTTCGACCTCAACTCCAATTTCCCGCCCTCTCCCCATAAACTTTCGACCCGTTATTAATTAAAAATCTGTCTATCTCCTCCTTAAATTTATTCAACGTCCCGGCTTCCACTGCACTCTGAGGTAGTGAATTCCACAGATTCATGGCCCTTTGAGAAAAGTAATCCCGCCTCATCTCTAATTTAAATCTACCACCCCTTAGCCTAAAACTATGGTTTCTCATTCTAGAATGTCCTAGAAGGGGAAACATCTGCTCCACATCTACTTTATCGATCCCCTTTAGCATCTTAAATACCTCAATTAGATCTCCTCTGATCCTTCTAAACTCTAGCGAGTAAAGGCCTAAACTGCTCAATCTCTCCTCATAAGACAAGCCCCACATCTCTGGAATCAATCTAGTGAACCTCCTCTGAACCGCCTCCAATGCAACTACATCCTTCCTCAAGTAAGGGGACCAAAACTGTGCACAGTACTCCAGGTGCAGTCTCACCAATGCCTTGTACAGTTGCAACACCACTTCCTTATTTTTATGCTCTATTCCTTTAGCAATAAATGTCAAAATTCCATTTGCCTTCCTTATTACCTGCTGTACCTGCATACTAGCTTTCAGTGATTCATGCACGAGGACACCCACATCACTTTGCACTGAAGCTTTATGAAGTTTCTCTCTATTTAAATAGTAAGTCGCCTTTTTATTCTTCCAACCAAAATGGATAACCTCACATTTATCCACGTTAAACTCCATCTGCCAAATTTTGGCCCATTCACCTAACCTGTCCATATCCATTTGTAAATTTCTTATTTCTTCATTGCAACTTACTTTCCCACCTGTTTTGGTGTCATCTGCAAATTTAGCTATAGTACTTCTATCTCTGAATCCAAGTCATTAATATGGATTGTAAATAGTTGGGGCCCAAAGACCAAACCCTGTGGCACCCCACCATTTACAGCTTGCCATCCAGAAAAAAGACCCATTCATCCCGACTCTCTGCTTTCTGTTGGTTAGCCAATCCTCTATCCAAGCTAATATGTTGCCCCTAACTCCGTGTGATATTATCTTGTTTTTTAATCTTTTGTGCAGCCTTCTGGAAGTCCAGATATAGCACATCTATAGGGTCCCCATTATCCACTTTGCTTGTCACATCTTCAAAGAATTCTAGCAAATTACTCAAACACAATTTACTCTTCATAAAACCATGCTGACTCTGATGGATTACATCTTGACTTTCCAAATGTCCCGTTACTACTTCCTTAATAATGGATTCCAACAACTTCCCAACGACAGATGTTAAACTAACTGGTCTATAGTTTCCTACTTTCTACCTCCCGCACCTTTTTAAATAAGGGCATTATATTAGCATTTTTCCAATCCATTGGAACCTTTCCAGAATCCAGGGAATTTTGGAATATTATAGCCAATGCATCTACTATACCCGCTGCCACTTCCTTTAAGACCCTGGGATGTAGGCCATCAGGTCCTGGGGACTTGTCACCCTTTAATCCCAATAGTTAGCTCAGTACTTTTTTTCTAATGATGGTGATTGTTCTAAGTTCCTCCTTCTCTATATCCTCTGCACCACCTGTTACAACTGGGGTGGTACTAGTATCCTCCACCGTGAAAACTGAGGCAAAATATTGATTAAGCGTCTCTGCCATTTCTGCTTTCCCCACTATTAACTCCCCAGTCTTGTCCTCCAAGGGACCAACATTCACTTTAGCTACTCTCTTTCCTTTTATATACTTGTAGAACTTTTTGCTATCAGTTTTTACATTTTGCGCTAGTTTTCTTTCATAATTTACCTTTGCTCCTTGTATTATATCTTTAGTAACCCTTTGTTGATCTTTAAAAGTTTCCCAATCTTCCAGCCTGCCACTGACCATTGCAATTTGATATGCCTTAGTTTTTGTCTTTATGTTATCTTTAACTTCCTTGCTTAGCCATGGATGCTTTTCACCCCCCTTAATATCTTTCTTCCCCTTTGGAATATATTTTACTTGGAAGGAATTGAATATCTCCTTAAGTATCTGCCACCGTTCATCAACTGTCCTACCTTGTAGTCTTCCTGCCCAGTCCACTAGGGCCAAACCTGCCCTCATACCTATGTAGTTACCTTTGTTTAACTCCAGAACACTAGTGTGGGACTCAAGTTTCTCGATAAGGATAAAATAAATAAAATAGTTTTTATTATTCTAGATTTTCATGGATTTAGCCATCTCTGGCTCACCAGTGTTTGCACACATTTGTTTGTACTTGACCCATCTAATTTCATTAATGTATAGATATTTAATTATACCAGGAAATAATGAAAGCAATAACAGCAGTGAAATATGCCAAGAATGGAAACTTCAGTCTAATATACAATTATGATTAAAATCAACTGCAAATAATGCTTAGGGGATTATATTATTAGCAAGCAATACAGAGGAGGTATTACTTGCTTGCAAACAGGAACCAATCTATCGATATTTCAATGTTAGTATAATGCCAACTTTGGAATGATTGGGACAATCCATTACTGGAATGTTCTTCTGATCCATCTGCCTACGAGCTACTGAGAAAAGGAAGTGCATAGTGAGAGCAGAAATCTGATTTTGATTCAACCTGACTAACCAGATTGCATGAATAATATTGAAGCACAAAAATCTCTTCCATTGTACATGTTGTTTTGTTTAAATGCAAATGAGAATTGAATGGTTCTGATTATACACATAAAGTCATTAAGCAGTCAGTATTTGTCATTTATATTAGACTGCAATATATCATTTGTTGGCTCAGGTTAATATATCTGCTATCCATTAAGTCGGACATAACATGCAAAATAAGCAAAATTGGCAGGACTTAATTACCCGCTTCATTTGCAACACTTTATTGAACAAGCTGGAAAAAACATCTTGTTTGATGAAGATAGCAAGAGATTCTTCACAGCATTAAACGAACAAATTGAACATGTCATCACCCTTGAAAAAATAGGCTCTGTTTATATATATATGAAGGGGTGAGGAAAAATTGTGTACAACCCCTGAGGAATCTATTTATTTGTTACACCCAGCTGTTATTACATTGTGTTCCTAGTGGATTCTGTTTCATTTCTCTTAACAATTTAATCTGCAGAACCACAGTCTAGTAGTTACATTTAATCCCAAATAGGAACCAATCATTGAGGTGCTATAGGGACCAGTGGAGTTGTTAGCATTGCAGAGTGGAAGGATCGGGGTAAGAGAGGAGATTCAAAGTGCGTGACCCTTCATTTTTTGAGAAGATTGAAAATTTGTTTTTCTTGCTTTTCTTAATGCCAGCCAAGAATGTGAATTACTATTAGACTTGTTATTGTGTTGCTTGGCTGGGAAGAGAAAGGCATTGTTGGAAGAATACGAGTTGTATTCAGGAAAATCTTAGCAATTCTGAACAGCACTTTGACAGGCCTGATTATACAAATTCAGTCATTAAGCAGGTGCATACCTCAGCCAGTATTTGGCATTTATATTCAACTGTAATATATCATTTGTTGACTCAGATTAATACAACAGCTCTTTATCAACTGCCACATGACATATGAAATAAATAAAACCATCAGGACTTAATTACCTGCTGTATGAGAAAAAGGTAATATCCAAGGATAATTTTTGCTTGTAGATTGGGCTTGAAATGTTAACATTTTTCTTTGCTTTATTGCATGGCTTGCTGTGTTTGGGAGCATTTTCTGTTTGTGTTTCATATTTCTAGCATATGCAGTATTTTGTTGGATATATTCACTCATTTAGCTATCCCAGCAGAGATTTGCTCGCAAAGAGTGGGCCAGTTAGACCATCAAGGCCACAGCGTTGTAGCCTTTCCTTCAACAATGCTTTCTTCAAGCATAGCTTCCAGTTAGGACTACAAATTTCCTTGGAAATTATCCTCATGCCATCTCATTTACAGAGAACAGGTGGGCAAAAGCATCACTTTGGGCACGTCTCTAACACCTATGCTGGGAGAGTTACCTAAGCCCCATTCCAATTCTGCCAACATTCCTATTGGCACCCTGAGGGAGAGAAGGGTGGTGGGGGTGGTGCTAACCTGTTGCGTTTTTAGGCAACATGGGCTCCACTCACTTGTCAACTTACTGGCTGCCACACAAATGCTGGATCTCAACTCAAGTAGGAATTCCTGGCCTAGGAAATCCCTACCTTTGACCTTGCCTCTGTCCATCATGTAAATTGCTTGGGACAGCCAGAAGCTCTGCCACTTACAAAGCACTGAAAAAACTCCTGGAAACTGATGAAACATTTGTGGAATTGTAACTTTTATTTTTTACCAAGCGAAAGAGATGTCCGCATTAGGAAATGAAATATTTTTCCATGGCAACAAATGTCTGGATAAAACACTCCATGAATCAACCAAAGTAGCAGGCAGATGCACTGTAAAGGTATCTCAAATTCTGCCCTTGCTACATACCTAGAATCAGATTGAACTATTTTACAGGATAAGAGAATTGTCAGTATGTTGAGTAAACACTTTAAATCCGCATTTCACAAATGGAAATATATAATATGGGTGGACAAGAACAAACTTTCTGTCATAAAGAAACTCAAGGGCCAGAATTTTCAGGATGGCGGGCACCAGAATCGACAGGGAACACATCCCCATTGACTCCAGCAGCCCCAGTAATATATTACATTCTAACGAGTGTTAATTGGCATAAGACGGGATTTCCATCCCTCACTCAGGAGGAAGCCCTGCCTTGAATATAATTGGCCAGCAGCTCTTCAGTCCCTGCAGGTACAGCGCTGCAGTGACCAGAAGAGGCACTACAAAGAGCTGCATGGCACTAAGTCCTGGAACCCAGAGGACAAGGTAAGTGCCAGGGGTCCCAAGGCGGAGAGGGTAGGCCTGAGGTGGTTGCGAAGGAGGTGACCAGGGTCCCGGGAGATAGACCGGGGTGGGAAGAAGGTCCAGAGGTCACCGGGTCTTAAAGGGAGAGCGGCCCAGTCAGCAGTGGGCTTTTAACGGATGGGCCCCCTTCCCTCATTCCGTCCCCCTCCCCATTCCCGCCCAAGTTCCAACTATCTGTACTTCCAGCCTTCCTTCACTGAGCTGTCATCCACCCAACAGCCTAAAAATTGAAGCTGGCCACTTAAGGGCTTCAATTGGGGCAAAGGCGGACTTCCCATGCCGTCCCAGCGTAAAATTGCTCCCGAGGTCCGGGGGGATCCCAGAAGAAACCTCATGGCCCTCCCTTCCTTCTTTCCACCTTCCCCTCTAAATTAGAGAATACTAGACTCAATCTTGTACAAAGTCGGTGCTTCATTGACAATTCTGAAGGTGTTAAACCAGTGAGGAGTTGAGAGATAGCTGAACAGGAATCTTGAAATTCGAGTTTCCAACATTCCCTCTGACAGGTTTTTCATGCCTGTTTTAAAGGTTTGTACTGCTCTTTCTGCAAACCTATTGGACAAGGGGTGATATGGTGCTGTTCTGATGTGTTTAATCCCATTTAGGTTCCCGGATCTTTGGAATTCAATGCTAATGAATGCAGTACCAGTGCCTGACACAATAACTTCAAGTAAACCATGAACACTGAACCTCTGGGGCAGTTTTTCAATGGTTGCAGATGAAGTGGGCGATCTCACTTCAAATATGTCCATCCATTTGGAATATGCATCGATAATCACGAGAAACACAGCACCTAGAAATGGACCTACTTAGTCTATACAGTCTATTGCAACAGTATCAGTAGGAGTGACCAACGCACAGTCATTGTGGAGACAAAGTCCCAGCTTCACATTGAGTACCCTCCATCGTGCTGTGTGGCATTACCATCGTGCTAAATGGGATAGATTTCGAACATATTTAGCAACTCAAGACTGGGCATCCATGAGGCGCTGTGGGCCATCAGCAGTAGCAGAGTTGTACTCGAACACAATCTGTAACTTCATGGTCTGGCATACCCCCCACTCTACCATTACCATCAAGCCAGGGGACCAACCCTGGTCCAATGAAGAGTGCAACAGGGCATGCCAGAAGCAGTACCAGGCATACCTAAAAATGAGGTGTCAACCAGGTGAAGCTATAACACAGGACGATTTGCATGCCAAACAGCATAAGCAGCAAGTGATGCACAGGGGTAAGTGACCCCACAACCAACGGATCAGATCTAAGCTCTGCAGTCCTGTCACATCCAGTTGTGAATGGTGGTGGACAATTAAACAATTCACTGGAGGAGGAGGCTCCACACATATTCCCATCCTCAATGATGGAAGAGCCTAGCACATCAGTGCAAAAGTTAAGGCTGAAGCCTTTGCTACAATCTTCAGCCAGAAGTGCCAAGTGGATGATCCACCTCGGCCTATTCCAGAGGTCTCCAGTATCACAGATTCCAGTCTTCAGCCAATTCGAAACACTCCACTTGAAATCAAGAAACGGCTATAGGCACTGGATGCTACAAAGGCTATGGACCCTGACAATACTCCAGCAATAATACTGAAGACTTGTGCTCCAGAACTTGCTGTACCCCTAGCTAAGCTGTTCCAGTAAAGCTACAACACTGACATCTACCCAGCTATGTGGAAAATTGCCCAGCTCTGTCCTGTAAATAAAAAGCAGGACAAATCCAACCCGGCCAATTACCGACCCATCAGTCTCCTCTCCATCATCAGTAAAGTAATGGAAGGGGTCATCAACAGTGCTATCAAGCAACAGCTGCTTAGCAATAACCTGTTCACTGATGCCCAGTTTGGGTTCCGCCAGGGCCACTCAGCTCCTGAAATCATTACAGCCTTGGTTCAAACATGGACAAAACAGCTGAACTCCTAAGGTGAGGTGAGAGTGACTGCCCTTGACATCAAGGCAGCACTTGACCGAGTGTGGCATCAAGGAGCCCCAGCAAAACTGGAGTCAATTGAAATCAGTGGAAAAACTCTCCACTGGTTGGAGTCATATCGAGCACAAAGGAAGATGGTTGTGGTTGTTGGAGGTCAGTCATCTCAACTCCAGTACGTCACCGCAGGAGTTCCTCAGGATAGTGTCCTAGACCCAAACATCTTCAGCTGCTTCATCAATGACCTTCCCTCCATCATAAGGTCAGAAGTGGGGATGCTCGCTGATGATTGCACAATGTTCAGCACCATTCACGACTCCTCAGATGCTGAAGCAGTCCATGTCCAAATGCAGCAAGACCTGGACAATATCCAGGCTTGCGCTGACAAGTGGCGAGTAACATTTGCAGCGCACAAGTGTCAGGTAATGACCATCTCCAACAAGAGAGAATCCAACCATCATCCTTTGATGTTCAATGGCATTTCCATCACTGAATCCCTCACTATCAACTTCCTAGTTGACCAGAAACTGAACTGGACTCGCCATATAAATACTGTGGCTACAAGAGCAGGTCAGAGAGACTAGGAATCGTCCGATAAGTAACCCACCTCCTGACTCCCCAAAGCCTGTCCACCATCTACAAGGCACAAGTCAGGAGTGTGATGGAATTCTCCCCACTTGCCTGAATGTGTGCAGCTCCCATAACACTCAAGAAGCTGGACACCATCCAGGAGAAAGCATCCTGCTTGATTGGCACTACATCCGCAAACATTCACTCCCTCAATCACCAACGCAAATTAGCAACAGTGTGTACCATATACAAGATATAATGCAGGAATTCACCAAGGCTCCTTCGACAGCACCCTCCAAAACCACAACCACTATCATCTAGAAGGACAAGGATAGCAGATAGATGGGAACACCACCACCTGGAGATCCCCCTCCAAGCAACTCACCATCCTGACTTGGAAATATATCACCATTCCTTCACTGTCACTAGGTCAAAATCTTGGAACTCCCTCTCGAACAGCACTGTGGGTTTACCCAGACCACATGGACTGCGGTGGTTCAAGAAGACAACTCACCACCACCTTCTCAAGGGCAACTAGGGATGGGCGGTAAAATGGTGGCCCAGCCAGTGAAGCCCACATCCCGTGAATTAATTTTTAAAAATATCTAGTCTAACCCAGAGACGACTGGGCCACTCCCAGGGATGCAGTGGATCTGAAACAGGTAATTTCTGCTGTTGCAGACAGTGTTTCACTATTCTTTCTATACCATGGTCTAAACCTGGCCACCAGATACAACTGCAGGTGAGCATCTTAATTTTCAAAATTCTAGGATACGCATTATGAAGTTCCTCTAAGAACGGTTCTCTTCCTTGCACAGAGATAACGACTCTTGCCCCAGAACAAGATACCATCTTGACAAATCAGTTCAGATCTATATACAAAGGATGCCTTTAATTCTTCAGAGACTTGTCCATTTGACCATCCTTGCAATACCTGTTCACGGACTCTTGCTAAAATTCTTTATCTGTCTTGCACAGACTGTGAAGAGCCCAGGAAATTCAACACAAGTCCAACCTCTTGAGGTACTGGAACATGTGTAATACCATCTGGCAAAGGAAGATGACTGAGGGCGTCTACATTTGTTATATGCACATCCAGACGGTGCATACAAGTGTACTCGTATGCCGACAAATTAAAACCCATCTTTGAATTCTAGCAGAGGTCAACAGTGGGATTGCCTTATCTTCACTAAACAAACCCAACAGTAGCTTGTGATCTGACACTGTGGTGAAGTGTCGACCATGCAAATATTGATGGAACATTTTTACTCTAAATACGATAGGTAAGCCCTCTTTTTCAATTTACGAGTTTCCTTTCTTGGCTGCAAAAAAGGTTCTGGATACATATCCTATCAGTCTTTCTGATCCATCCTCCATCATTTGTGGCAATATTGTTCCCACTCCATAGGAAGATGCATCACAAGTGAATATCAATTCCTTAAATGGGTCATAGTGCACTAGAAGGCACAATGAATATAAAAGTTCCTTAACTCTTGTGAAGGCTTCCTCTTGCTGTGCCTTCCAGGACCATCTGTGGTTCTTCTTCAAAGGATAACACTTTAGATAGACTGGGCAAAAAATTGACCATAATAGTTTACCATGCCCAAAAAAGACTTGAGCTCCGTGGCTTTGGTAGGAAACACAGATTAATGTTTCGAGTCTGTATGACTCTTCAACAGAAGTAAGGGAAAATAGAAATGAGGTGAAATATAATCTGGTTTAAGGGGGGGGGGGGGGGGTGGGACAAGTAGAGCTGGATAGAGGGCCAGTGATAGGTGGAGATAACCAAAAGTTGTCATAGACAAAAGGAAATAGAGGTGTTGAAGGTGGTGATATTATCTAAGGAATGTGATAATAAAGGTACAGATGGCCCTAGTGGGGGATGGGGTGGGGGGAAGGGATCGAAATAGGCTAAAAGGCAAAGATAAAACAATGGATGGAAATACATTTAAAAATAATAGAAATAGGCGGGAAAAGAAAAATCTATATCAATTATTGGAAAAAAGGGGGTTTGGGAAGGGGGTGGGGATGGAGGAGAGAGTTCATGATCTAAAGTTGTTGAACTCAATATTCAGTCCAGAAGGCTGTAAAGTGTCTAGTCGGAAGATGAGGTGCTGTTCCTCCAGTTTGCGTTGAGCTTCACTGGAACAATGCAGCAGGCCAAGGACAGACATGTGGGCAAGAGAGCAGGGTGGTGTGTTGAAATGGCAAGCGACAGGGAGGTCTGGGTCAGGCTTGCGGACAGGCTGAAGGTGTTCTGCAAAGCGGTCATCCAGTCTGCGTTTGGTCTCTCCAATGTAGATGAAACCGCATTGGGAGCAGCGAATGCAGTAGACTAAATTGAGGGAAGTGCAAGTGAAATGCTGCTTCACTTGAAAGGAGTGTTTGGGCCCTTGGACGGTGAGGAGAGGGGAAGTAAAGGGGCAGGTGTTGCACCTTCTGTGGTTGCATGGGAAGGTGCTGTGGGAGGGGGTTGAGGTGTAGGGGGTGAGGAAGGAGTGGACCAGGGTGTCCTGGAGGGAACAATCCCTGCGGAATGCCGCCAGTGAGGGTGAAGGGAAGATGTATTTGGTGGTGGCATCATGCTGGAGTTGGCGGAAATGGCGGCAGATGATCCTTTGAATGCGGAGGCTGGTGGGTGATAAGTGAGGACAAGGGGGACCCTATCATGGTTCTGGGAGGGAGAGGAAGGTGTGAGGGTGGATGCGCGGGAGATGGGCCGGACACGGTTGAGGGCCCTGTCAACCACCGTGGGTGGAAAACATCGGTTAAGGAAGAAGGGAGACATGTCAGAGGAACTGTTTTTGAAAGTGGTTTCATCAGAACAGATGTGACGGAGGTGAAGGAACTGAGAGAATGGGATGGAGTACTTACAGGAAGCGGGGTGTGAGGAGCTGTAGTCGAGATAGCTGTGGAAGTCGGTGGGCTTGTAATGAATATTGGTGGACAGTCTATCACCTGAAATTGAGATAGAGAGGTCAAGGAAGGGAAGGGAAGTGTCAGAGATGGACCATGTGAAAATGATGGAGGGTTAGAAATTGGAAGCAAAGTTAATACATTTTTCCAGGTCCAGGCGAGAGCATGAAGCAGTATCGAAGCAATCATCGATGTATTGGAGAAAGAGTTATGGGAGGGGGCCGGAGTAGGACTGCAACAAGGAATGTTCCACATACCCCATAAAGAGACAGGCATAGCTGGGGCCCATGCAGGTACCCATAGCCACACCTTTTATTTGGAGGAAGTGAGAGGAGTTTAAGGAGAAATTGTTCAGTGTGAGAACAGGTTCAGCCAGACGGAGGAGAGTGGTGGTGGATGGGGATTGTTCGGGCCTCTGTTCGAGGAAAAACAGAGAGCCCTCAGACCATCCTGTTGGGGGATGGAGGTGTAGAGGGATTGGACGTCCATGGTGAAGAGGAGGCGGTTGGCGCCATGGAACTGCAAATTGTTGATATGATGTAGGGTGTCAGAGGAATCACAGATGTAGGTGGGAAGGAACTAGACAAGGGGAGAGAGAATGGAGTCAAGATAGCAAGAAATGAGTTCTGTGGGGCAGGAACAAGCTGACACGATCGGTCTGCCGGGACAGTCCTGTCTGTGATTTTGGGTAGGAGGTAGAAGCGGGCCGTCCGAGGTTGGGAAACTATCAGGTTGGAAGCTGCGGAAGGAAGATCTCCAGAGGAGATGAGGTCAGTGACAGTCCTGGAAACAATGGCATGATGTTTGGTGGTGGGGTCATGGTCCAGGGGGAGGTAGGAGGAAGTGTCTTTGAGTTGACGCTCAGCCTCTGCGAGGTAGAGGTCAGTGTGCCAGACAACAACAGCACCACCCTTGTCAGCAGGTTTGATGACAATGTCAGGGTTGGACCTGAGAGAACGGAGTGCAGTAAGTTCAGAGAGAGACAGGTTAGAGTGGGTGAGAGGAGCAGAGAAATTGAGACGACTGATGTCACACCGACAGTTCTCAAAGAAAAGTTCAAGAGAAGGTAAGAATCCAAGAGGGAGGGGTTCAGGTGGAGGGAGAATATTGGAGGCGGGTAAAAGGATCCATTGAATGGGGAGAGGACTCCTACCCAAAGAAGTGAGCACGGAGATGAAGGCAGCAGAAGAACCTATTGTGCTGAGCCCGAAATTCATTGAGATGAGGGCGTAAGGGTATGAAACTAAGTCCTTTGATGAGCACTGAACGTTGAGCTTCGGAGATGGAAAGGTCGGGGTTATGGTGAATACATGGCCGGGGCTGGGATTGGAAGATGGGATGGGGACAGAGGGATAGGCAGGGGTGGAGGATCCTAGATGGGTGTTGGTGTCGATGAGTTGTTGGAGCTTGCGTTCCTTTGCACCTGAAAGAAAGAGACAAAGTTTCTTGTTGAGGCGTCAGATGAGACGAAGAATAAAATGAAACTGGGGGCACGGACAGCTTAGAAATAGGGTGCAGCAGTGGTGCTGGAGGGAGAGGTCACGTGTGTTCATATGGTGGCGCATGGCACTGAGTGTGGATCTCAGGATGCGACGAGAACAGCAGTCCGAGGAGCGTTGTATGTCCCGGAGATAGCTGTAATCCTGGATGGTTTCGAAACATGAGGGATGGAACTTTAGTTGAAATCCACATGGGGTAAGTCGGAGACGGAGACAGTCACTGAGAAAGGAGATATGGCTGTGAAAGCGGGTTTTAGTAAACACCTTGTCAAACACTAGGAGGGAAATGGAAAGCAATGAAGGTGAGCAAGGCAAAAGAGAGATACGGAAATCCTGTCGGAGAGAAGAGCAGTACTTCTTCAAGGTAGGCATTCCTGGAAGGGAAGTGGCAGTCAATTTAAGATAAAATTTTAAGATCAATTTTAAGATAAAATCAAAAAACTGTGGATGCTGGAAATCCAAAACACAAACAAAAATATCTGGAAAAACTCAGCAGGTCTGACAGCATCTGCCGAGAGGATCACAGTTAACATTTTGAGTCCGTATGACTCTTCAACAGAACTAAGGAAAAATAGAAAAGAGGTGAAATATAAGGGCGTTTCCTTGACTGCCCTGACCTTCTACTCGAATTGATGCAATCCTTGGGCATTCACTCGAGGACCCAGATAAGCAACTTCCTTTGCTTGGAAGGTGCATTTTTTTTAAACTAACACCAACCTCTAAAAGTCTCTTCAGAACCTCTTCCAGGTTTGCCACATGTTCTGCTTCTGTGGATTCTGTGATTAAGATATCGTTCAGGTACTCTAGAACTCGGGGGAGTCTTTGTAGTAAGCTTTTCATAGTTCTTTGGAAAATCGCACAGGCAGAAGATACACCGAAGGATAGGTGTATATATTGGTACAGGCCCTTGTGCATGTTTATGGTGACATAATTTCTTGATGTGTTGTTCAGCTCGAGCTGTAGATACAGATGACTCATGTCCAGTTTAGGGTAGGATCTTCCTCCTGTAAGTTTAGTATACAAAGCTTCAATCTTTGGAATTGGGAAGATCAGCCCTCAAAGATTCATATAGGAAACATTTTCCCAGATGCCCTTTAAGATGTTAGTGTCAGAGGCTGCTATATAAAATAATTGGGCATTATAATCAAAACAGTGCAGCAATAAGGAAAGCTACAACCCGTCATATCGAGCAGGAGGCGATGGCATGGTGGTATTGTCACTGGACTAGTAATCCAGAGATGCCGGGTAATTCTCTGGGAACCCGGGTTTGAATCCAGTCACGGCAGATGGTGGAATTTGAATTCAATAAAAATCTGGAATTAAAAGTAAAAACCCATCTGGTTCTCTGGGTACTTTAGGGAAGGAAACCTGTTGTCCTTACCTGAACTGGCCTACATGTGACTCCAGATCCACAGTAATGTGGTTGACTCTGAAATGGCCTAGCAAGCTACTCAGTTGTAACAAAACCGTTGTACAAAGACACAAAAAAGGAATGAAACCGGCCGGACCACCTGGCATTGACCTAGGCACTGGAAATGACAACAGCCCTGTTGACCCTGCAAAGTCCCCTTTATTAACATTTGGGGGCTCGTGCCAAAATTGGGAGAGCTGCCTTACAGGCTAGTCAAGTAACATAGCCTGACATAGTCATTCTCATGGAATCATACTTTACAGAAGATGTCCCAGACTCCACTATCACTGTCCCTGGGTCCATCCTGCCGGTGGGACAGCAGAGGTGGTGGCACAGTGGTGTACAGTCGGGAGGGAGTTACCCTGGGAGCCCTCAACATTGACTCTGGACCCCATGAAGTCTCATGGCATCAGGTCAAACATGGACAAGGAAACCTCCTGCTGATTACCTACCACCCTCCCACAGCTGATGAATCAGTGCTCCTCCATCTTGAACATCACTTGGAGGAAGCACTGAGGGTGGTAAGGGTGCAGAATGTTCTGCGGACTTCACTGTCCATCACCAAGAGTGGCTTGGTAGCACCATTACTGACCGAGCTCGCTGAGCCCTAAATGACATAGCTGCTAGACTGGGTCTGCGGCAGGAGGTGAGGGAACCAACAAGGGGGAAAAACATTCTCACCAACCTGCCTGCCACAGATGCATCTGTCCATGACAGTATCAGTAGGAGTGACCAATGCACAGTCATTGTGGAGATGAAGTCCTGCCTTCACATTGAGGATACCCTCCATTGTGTCATGTGACACTACCACCAAACTACATGGAACAGATTTTGAACAGATCTAGCAGCTCAAGACTGGGCATCCATGAGGCACTGTGGGCCATCAGCAGCACCAGAATTGTACTCGAACACAATCTGTAACCCCATGGGCCAGCATATCCCCCACTGTACCATTAAATTCAAACCAGGGGAACAACACTGGTTCAATGAAGGGTACAGGAGAGCATGCCAGGAGCAGCACCTAAAAATGAGGTGTCAACCTGGTGAAGCTATAAAACAGGACTACTTGCATGCCAAACAGCATAAGCAGCAAGAGATAGACAGAGATAAGTGATTCCACAACCAGCGGATCAGATCTAAGTCCTGCCACATCCAGTTGTGAATAGTGATGGACAATTAAACAACTCACTGGAGGAGATTAGGTTATTAATGATAGAGGAGTCCAGTACATCAGTGCAAAAGATAAGGCTGAAGAATTCGCAACAATCTTCAGCCTGAAGTGCCAAGTGGATGATCCTTCTCAGCCTCCTCCGAAGGTCCCCAACATCACAGGTGCCAGTCTTCAGCCAATTCAATTAACTCCACGTGATATCAAGAAAGCTGAAGGCACTGAACACTGCAAAGGCTATAGGCCATGACAATATTCCGGCAATGGTACTGAAGACTTGTGCTCCAGAACTTGCCGCGTCCCAGCCAAGCTGTTCCAATACAGCTACAACACTGGCATTTACCCAAATATGTGGAAAATTGCCCAGCTATGTCCTGTACACAAAAAGCAAGGCAAATCCAACCTGGCCAATTACCACCCCATCAGTCTCCTCTCCATCATCAGTTAAGTAATGGAAGAAGGATATCAAGCGGCACTTGCTTAGCAACAAACTGCTCACTGATGCCCAGTTTGGGTTCCGCCAGCTCCTGACCTCATTATAGCCTTGGTTCAAACATGGACAAAAGAGCTGAACTCTCAAGGTGAGGTGAGAGTGACTGCACTTGACATCAAGGCGGTATTTGACTGAGTGTGGCATCAAGGAGCCCTAGCAAAACTGGAGTCAATGGAAATCAGGGGGAAAACCCTCCGCTGGTTGGAGTCATACCTAGCACAAAGGAAGTGGTTGTTGGAGGTCAGTCATCTCAGCTCCAGGACATCACTGCAGGAATTCCCCAGGATGGTGTCCTCGGCCCAACCATCTTCAGCTGCTTCATTAATGATCTTCCTTCTATCACAATGCACAATGTTCAGCACTATTCGCCACTCCTCAGATATTGAAGCAGTCCATGTCCAAATGCAGCAAGACCTGGACAAAATCCAGACTTGGGCTGACAAGTGGCAAGTAACTTTCGCGCCACACAAGTGTCAAGCAAAGACCACCTCCAACAAGAGAGAACCTATACATCATCCCTTGATGTTCAATGGCATTACCATCACTGAATCCCCCACTATCAACAATCTGGGGATTACCATTGACCAGAAACTGAACGGGACTAGCCATATAAATACTCTGGCTACAATAGCAGGTCAGAGGATAGACATCATACGACAAGTAACTCACCTCCTGACTCCTCAATCTACAAGGCCCACCATCTACAAGGCACAAGTCAGGAGTGTGATGGAATACTCCCCACTTGCCTGGATGAGTGCAGCTCCTACAACACTGAAGAAGCTGGATACAGTCCAGGACAAAGCAGTCCGCTTGATTGGCACCACATCCACAAACATTCACTCCCTCCACCACCAATGCAAAGTAGCAGCATTGTGTACCATCTACAAGATGCACTGCAGGAATTAGACAGCACCTTCCAAACCCACAACCACTACCACCTAGAAGGACAAGGGCAGCAGATAGATGGGAACACCACCACCTAGAAGTTCCCCTCTAAGCCACACACCATCCTGACATGGAAATATATTGCCGTTCCTTCACTGTCGCTGGGTAAAAATCCTGGAACACCCTTCCTTACAGTGGGTGTACCTGCACAACACAGACTAAAGCTGTTCAAGAAGGTAGCTCACCACCACCTTCTCAAGTGCAACTAGGGTTGGACAATAAATGCTGGCCCAGCCAGCGAAGCCCACAACCCCGTGAATGAATTAAAAAAAAGTTATATCAGATTAGCTGTGAACAAAGAAGACAGAACAGGCTGAGGCCCAGTTTAATACTATTGGTTATGACTGAACCACCTTATTTTCAGAACAATCCATTTATGTCAAAAAAATACAGTTCAGAGTGAAATGCTTTGAAGTTAAATCGAAAAAATAAAAACTTAGATTTTACTTAACACAATAGAGTGTAAGTTCTAACATTGTAACAAAGAAAGAAAATTTGTTTCACGTGATCGCCTGTGGCACATGGTAAGTCAGAGATAAAAACAAAAAAACTGCGGATGCTGGAAATCCAAAACAAAAACAAAATTACCTGGAAAAAGTCAGCAGGTCTGGCAGCATCGGTGGAGAAGAAAAGAGTTGACGTTTCGAGTCCTCATGACCCTTCGACAGAACTTGAGTTCGAGTCCAAGAAAGAGTTGAAATATAAGCTGGTTTAAGGTGTGTGTGTGGGGGGGGCGGAGAGATAGAGAGACAGAGAGGTGGAGGGGGTGGGTGTGGTTGTAGGGACAAACAAGCAGTGATAGAAGCAGATCATCAAAAGATGTCAACGACAATAGTACAATAGAACACATAGGTGTTAAAGTTAAAGTTGGTGATATTATCTAAACGAATGTGCTAATTAAGAATGGATGGTAGGGCACTCAAGGTATAGCTCTAGTGGGTTTTTTTTTTATATATAATGGAAATAGGTGGGAAAAGGAAAATCTCTATAATTTATTGGAAAAAAAAGGAAGGGGGAAACAGAAAGGGGGTGGGGATGGGGGAGGGAGCTCACGACCTAAAGTTGTTGAATTCAATATTCAGTCCGGAAGGCTGTAAAGTGCCTAGTCGGAAGATGAGGTGTTGTTCCTCCAGTTTGCGTTGGGCTTCACTGGAACAATGCAGCAAGCCAAGGACAGACATGTGGGCAAGAGAGCAGGGTGGAGTGTTAAAATGGCAAGCGACAGGGAGGTTTGGGTCATTCTTGCGGACAGACCGCAGGTGTTCTGCAAAGCGGTCGCCCAGTTTACGTTTGGTCTCTCCAATGTAGAGGAAACCACATTGGGAGCAACGAATGCAGTAGACTAAGTTGGGGGAAATGCAAGTGAAATGCTGCTTCACTTGAAAGGAGTGTTTGGGTCCTTGGACGGTGAGGAGAGAGGAAGTGAAGGGGCAGGTGTTGCATCTTTTGCGTGGGCATGGGGTGGTGCCATAGGAGGGGGTTGAGGAGTAGGGGGTGATGGAGGAGTGGACCAGGGTGTCCCGGAGGGAGCGATCCCTACGGAATGCCGATAAGGGGGGTGAAGGGAAGATGTGTTTGGTGGTGGCATCATGCTGGAGTTGGCGGAAATGGCGGAGGATGATCCTTTGAATGCAGAGGCTGGTGGGGTGATAAGTGAGGACAAGGGGGACCCTATCATGTTTCTGGGAGGGAGGAGAAGGCGTGAGGGCGGATGCGCGGGAGATGGGCCGGACACGGTTGAGGGCCCTGTCAACGACCGTGGGTGGAAAACCTCGGTTAAGGAAGAAGGAGGACGTGTCAGAGGAACTGTTTTTGAATGTAGCATCATCGGAACAGATGCGACGGAGGCGAAGGAACTGAGAGAATGGGATGGAGTCCTTACAGGAAGCGGGGTGCGAGGAGCTATAGTCGAAATAGCTGTGGGAGTCGGTGGGTTAAGTCAGGGTAGATGGTCTTTCACTACTGCTGTCTTTGGGCAGAAAATTGCACCCATCGGTCAGGCGCATACCCGACCCGAACAAGTGTAAAATGACGCACGATGATGTGGAGCAAGCCTCCCGACGTCGTCATGCACTCACGCGATATTTCAGTCGGCAGGCGCGCACGGGAGTCGGTAACTTGCCCGCTGACAATTACAGGCCAACAAGGCCATTGAAGCTCTAATTAAATGAATTTTTTCATTGCCCGTCCAACCTTACAGTTGGCAGGCAGTCGATAAGGCCAAGCGGCCTTTGGAATTTTTTGGGAAACCTCATCCACAGAGTTTTTGATCAGGGGTTTAAAAAAAAATTTCAAACTAATTGCTAACATGTCCCTGCTCATGGGGACCTGTTATTAACATTTTTTAATTCTTTATCTTTCATTTTTCAAAATTCTTCAGCTCCCTGAGGCAGCTCTGGGCCTCGGGGAGCTTTTACTGCTCGCTCCCCCATGCGTGTGCACACTTCTGTGCTCGCGCTCCTCCCGGTTACTTGGCCAGTCATGTCGGAGGCACCCGATCGCGGGCGGTGGGTGGCTTCACAACCGCTCCCGGACCCGCCCACCCGACGCGGGCAAAATTCCGCCCATTGTGTAGATATTCTTCTCTAAGCGCTAACATCTTAAAGTGCTTGTAAAACATTGACAGTTGCTGACTTATTACAACTCAAAGGACATGAATGCGGACTGTTCATTGACAAAATTACATCTGTTATGTTGATTTTAGTCGTTAACTAGTCGCTATCCATTGCTCAGACAACTGTAAAAGAGAAATTGCTTTTCCCTAGCTGTAACTGTTTCCACTTCACTTCTACTTTAATTCCTTTCTTTGTATGCTTTAGTACAATCTATAGAGCCCTTACACACTGTTGCATTACATCTTACATCTGACCCATCTCTGTGAATGGGTAAGATGTTGTCATCCTGTCTCACACTTCTAGTAAATCAATCCCTCTCTCTGCCTATTCTCATCAGCATGTTCATCACCATGCCTGTGTTCATTTCACGTGTTTTCTTTTTGATGATTTAATGAATGCGATTCCATATTTTTAATGGCTAGGGAACATACCAAAAAGACAGCAGAACCTGACTGACTGGGCTTGGAAATATGGGCTAAGTCTGAACTAGGAAAGACTGTCTAAAGTGGTGGTGTAACGTGCACGGATTGAGTGAAATTGAAGGCGTGGGCTTGGGTTGCAAGGCCAGCAGGGACTGGCTAAACTGTGAGTCCGAGGGGGAGGCATGGTCAAGCCAGGGAGGATCAGTGGATTTAAGCCATGGGGCGAGATTTTTTGGATGATGGGGTTTCCCACCTGCCCTCTGAGGAATCAGCGGGGAATGCATCCCTGCTGACCCCCACTGCTCTGCATCCATTTAACGTTTGGCGGGAGAGTGATTGGCTAAAGTCAAGACTTCCACCCCCATCTGGGGAGGAAGTCCCACCTTAGAAAACTGCCAGCCAATCGGATGGCTGGCAGCTCTGTAGTCCCACCAATACTAGGTGTGAGCAGTGGCCACTGCTGGAACTACAGTCAGAAACCAAAGAGAAGGAGCTGATAGAGGCTGGACTGAAGGTAAGACTGGGATATCGGTAGGGCCTGGCAGACAGGCCCCAATGAGAGGAATAAGGGGTTTGAGGGCCTGCATTGAGAGGCCGAAAGGGGGGGCGTTAAAGGGGTATATAACCTTTGGTGGTGTCTGTCCAATGGGCACAGAGGACCCTTAAAGGAGGTTACCGCACCCCCCCCACCCCACCTCTTGCCTGACACCAGTCGGCACAGATAAAGCTGCTGGGCTACCCACTTGACATGGGCCACTCTCTGCTGCAGGTAAAATAGCAGCGGAGGCATGTTGAAGGAAAGGCTCAAGGGCCTAGGACACTACCCCGAGGAACTCCTGAAGCCTGTGTCCTGGGATTGAGGAGATTGACCTCCAGCAACCACAACCATTCTTCTTTAAGCTGGTATGATTCCAACCACCGCAGAGCTTCCCCCACCCCCACAATTCCCATTGGCCGGATTTTCCCTCCCGGCTTGGGTGTAAGGAGTCAAGACATCTCCCGTCTGCGCAAATCAGACCTGGAAAAAAGAGGCTCGGAAGTTGGGATTTTTGGTCCAGTGGGACGGGCTGGATTAGAAGCTGGGCCTGCTGCCCCCAGAATGAGTGTGGAGGCTGCTGGGCTGTCGGAAGGCTTGCCTTTGTGCACCTGCACTGTGTGAAAGATTGAAAAAAACACTAAAATTAAAAAATCCCTCCAGCCCTCACACCCACCCCACCCATCCCTCACACTCCACATGCCCCATCCACCCTAACCCCTGCAACCTCATTCCACCATCCATCCCCTACAGACCCCCATGCCCTCCATGCTGACCTATGCCTCTGCCCAGCCCTATGAATTCCAATACCCTCCATGTCAACCTATGCCCCTGTACTACCCTTTGGACCCCCATACCCTCCATGCCACCCTATGCCCCTATACCAACCCCCATGGCCCCTCATGCCCACCATGCCAACCCATTCCCCCCCACTCATCCCCATGGCCCTTTTAGCTTATATGCCAACTTAGTGCAAACTCATGCCAGCCCATGTCCCCACCCACCACCCTTTGCCCTTACCCCCTCCATACCAACTTACCTAGTATCCACTATGGGCAAACCTCACGAGCTATGCTGACACATGTGTCTATTGATGTTATCACTATTTAAAAAAGCACTCTCAGATAAAAAATCTTTCAATACATTGAAGTTCCTTCAACTAACCACTTATGAAAACAAACATTTCACTTAAGTACTTAATATCTAATGAAAACAAGTATCTCTTCTATAATCACTTGGAGCTGCCAATAAAACTGCTCACTTAATACTCTGATAATGTTGGGTTGTAAAATCAGTCATACAGCACAAATCTTTTAATGATAACCTTCAAGCTTATGTCAATAAATAGAAGCCAGCTCTGAATTTGTCTAAAACTCACATTTAAAAAAAATAAAGCCCAACAGAGTTAAATCCCTTGACAGCTAGATCCAATGTGTTTTGACAGCTTTGACATTTCTTTGACAGTTTGAAAGTTCTTTGACAGCTTTAATAGTCCTTTAACAGCTTGACAGCTCTTTGGCAATTCTTTCACAGCTTGACAGTTCCCATGAGTTTATGCATTTTTTGCACACATTCATGTCTAATTTTAATAATCCCTAAAGGGTACCGTGCCTACCCAAACAAATGCTCAAGGTTCAAACCTGCTCCTACCAGGTCTGATTTGCACACTTCAGTTTTCAGGCACCTACCTCGCCAAAATCACAAGTGGAGGCACTACTGGGTTACATGGGCAGCTGCCTCCAGGAACCATGGATGTACAATTTAGAACCCTCTCCCACTGCCTCCCATGCAAAAATAGCAGAGGCTGTGTTTGGGGGCAGAACTTGCAGATTTGGGCCATAGACTTCAGTTTTGCTTGGATTCCTTGATGCTACATTTGATCAAATGCTGCCTTGATGCCACTTACCTCTTGAGTTTTGTACATGTTTGGATGAAGGCAGTAATGAGGCCTAGAGTCAAATGGCCCTGGCAGAACCCAACCTATTGATGAGCAGGTTATTGTTGAGTAACTGTCACTTGATAGCACTGTCAACAGCATGTTCCATCACTTTTCTGATGATTGAAAAGTAGATTGATGAGGTGGTGATTGACCAGATTGGATTTGTCCTGCTTTTTGTGGACGATCCAAATCCGGGCAATGTTTCATATTGTCAGGTATCTGCCAGTGTTGTAGCTGTACTGGAATGGCTTGGTTAGGAACCCAGCTTGTACTGGAACACAAGTCTTCAGTACTACTGCCAGTATGTTATCACATCCCATAGACTTTACAGTATCCGGTGCCTTCAGCCATTTCTGAATATCACAGGTAGTGAATTGAAGTGGCTGAAGACTGGCATCGGTGACGCTAGAAACCTCAGGAGAAGGCTGAGATGGATCATCCACTCGGCACGTCTGGCTGAGAATGGCTGCAAATGTTTCAGTCTTGTCTTTTGGATTGACGTGCTGGGCACTGCCTCATTGAGGATGGGGATGTTAGTGACGCTTCCTCCTCCAGCTAGCCGTTGACTTATCCACCACTATTCATTTCTGATGTGGCAGGTCTGCGAAGTTTACATCTGATCCATTGGTTTGTGGGATCACTTAACTTTGTCAATAGGTTAAATGTGGCAAGCAGTTTGCTCCAGACTTCATACAGGTTGATGTAATCAGCTGAAGATAGATATCGATTAGTAGAGCAACATAACACCCATTGGCAAAAAGCAAAATACTGCTCATGTTGGCAATCTGAAACAAAAACAGAAAACGCTGGAAAAACTCTGCAGGTCTAATAGTGTCTGTGGAGAGAGAAACAGAGTTAACGTTTCGAGTCCGTATACCCATCTTCAGAGCCTTCTTCAGAATATGGAAAATGGCTCTGAAGAAGGGTCATACAGACTCAAAACATTAACTCTGTTTCTCTCTCCATCGATGATGTCAGACCTGCTTAGTTTTTCCAGTATTTTCTGTTTTTGTGACAACATTTATTGGACAGTTTTAAGGCTGAAATAATTAGGATCTGAATTAATGGTTATTTACTAAATCAGGCTGTGCAATATGGACCTTACTGATTCTTTACAAACTCCCGAGAGTAGCTATGGCATTACATTCTGATGATGTTTCCTTTAGGAAAGGGATGTACATGAGCAGCCAATGATCTTGGTGAAAAGAAATAGGGACATTGATAATAGTACAAATTATTTTGTAGAGAAAGTCAATCACTGTAAAGATAAAGATTCATGTTTTCAACACTCAACAGCAAACCTCAGAAAGAGCACAACCTGAGAACATAGAGTACAAGAGCAAGGAGGTTATGCTGAATTTGTATAAGACACTCAGCTGAAATATTGTGTATAGTTCTGGGCAGCAGGATGTGAACACATTGGAGAGAGTGCAGAAGAGGTTTACAAGGATGCTCCCAGGGATGAGAAACTTCAGCTATGAGGGTAGATTGGAGAGGGGAGGACTGTTTTCCTTGGAGAGAAGACAGCTGAGAGGCTGAGAGGAGATTTGATAGAGATGCTCAAAATCATGAGTGAGCTGGACAGACTAGATAGGGAGAAACTGTTCCCACTCATAAAAGGATCAAGATTGAGAGGGCACAGATTTAAAGTAGTTTGCAAAAGAAGCAAGTGTAACATGAGAAAACTTTTTCACACAACGAGTGGTTCGGGTCTGGAATGCACTGCCTGGAAGTGTGGTGGAGGCAGGTTCAATCGAGGCATTCAAGAGGGCATTAGGTGATTACTTGAATGTAAACAATGTGCAAGGGTATGGGGAAAAGGCAGGGCAACGGCACTAGGTCATAACGCTCATTTGGAGAGCTGGTGCAAACATGATGGGCGGAATGGTCTCCTTTTGGGCCGTTAAGATTCGGGCCCAGTCTACCAGCTTCCTATCGCCATTCCGAGGCCTGGGGCACATTTAAACAGAACTGGCAACCTGCCTGTGCCAAAATGGATATCCCGACGAAACTCACCAAATGGCATTGGCACAACAATGTGTGGCCAGTCTGGCAACAAAGGTAAGTCCTGGAGTGTAGGGGTGGTGATCACAGAACAGGTGCAGCTTGGGCCGCAGTAACCCAGTTAATTTTTGCTCCTGGCCCCAAAAATAATTTTAAACTTCTTTTTCTGGGGTCCCTTCAGATGTACCCCACTCATAATACTGGATGGAACATGCACAGTGAGTGCTCTGTATGGTCGTGTCCTACAATAGCAATGGGGTGTGTATGCTGTACACATTAAAAGGGCCTACTGGTTGAAATGTGGGGGTGGGGGTGGGGGTGGGGCACCCTTGCTGCCCAGTGGTAGCCTCCTTTTAGGATGGCGGTGACTGGATTACCAGTTATGTCCTGTCTAACTGTTTTAATTGTGCTACTGCTCTGTTTTCACACTGTGATATAAGTTAAAACCTACCCCATGGAGTAAAAATGAAAAAGTTCTTCAATCTCTCAACTCAAGGAACACAAATTCTTCTTTACTTCCTTTTATAACTGTTTTTTTAAAAGATTCATAAACCCTGGTTAAGTGTTGATTCAACTAAAGTATAAGTGACAGATGCATATAATTTATATTTACATGTTGCATAATGTCTTAGAACATTTTCAGGTTCTGCAAAAATATTATTTTCTGACTCTTCTGTCCATTTTTTTGCCAAAGTTGGTTTCCAGCCTACTTCATCTTATTGACCCAAATATAGGTTGGCTACAACAGTTTGTTGCACATATTATGCAAATGGGTCCAGGGTACTATATGCTTCATTAACTTCTCTCTCCATCTCTCCTGCCACCTTCAATGATCTATGCACATATACACCCAAATCTTTCTGCTCCTGCACCCTCTTCAAAATTTCACCCCTTATTTTATATTGTCTATCCATGTTCTTCCTACCAAAATTCATCACCTCACATTTCCCTGCATTGAGCTTTATCTGCCACCTATCTGCCCACTCCACCAACTTGACTATGTCCTCTTGAAGTTCCACACCATCCTCCTCACAGTTCACAACACTCCCAAGCTTCATATCATCCGCAAACTTTGAAATTGTCCCCTGCACACCAAGATCTAGATTATTAATATATATCAGGAAAAGCAAGGATCCTAATACCAACCAATGGGGAACTCCACCACAAACCTTCCTCCAGCCCAAAAAAATATCCATTGACCATTACTTTCTGCTTCCTATTTTTCAGCCAATTTTGTATCCACATTGCTACTCACCCTTTTAGTCCATGAGCAATTTTCTCACAAGTCGGTTGTGTGGCACTGTATCAAATGCCTCTTCAAAATCCATGTACACCACATCAACAGCATTACCCTCATGGACCTTTTGCTGTTACCACTTCCAAAAACTCCAGCAAGTTAGTTAAACCTGATTTCCCCTTTAGAAATCCATGCTGGCTCTTCCTTATCAAACCATAGTTTTCCATGTGGCTACTAATTCTATTCCCAATAATTGTTTCTAGAATCTTGCCCACCACTGAAGTTAAACGGACAGGTCTGTAATTGCTGGGCTTATCCTTACAACCTTATGTGAACAAGTTGAACAAGGGCGTAATGTTTGCAATTTTCCAGTCCTCTGGAGTCTAGGGAAGGCTGAAAGATTATGTCCAGTGCCCCAGCAATTTCTAGTCTCACTTCATTCAATATCCTTGGATGCATCTCATCTGGTCCCAGTGCCTTGTCAGTTTTAAGTACCGACAGTCTATTCAACACTTGCCCCTTATCAGTTTTGAATCCTTCTAGTGAAGGAGTCACCTCGTCTGCCACCATGGCCTGGTTAGCATCTACCTCCTTGGTAAAGACGGAGTCAGCCGCCTGAAAGTTAATATCTATCTAGATGTCGTCAAAAGCACTTCAGTCAAGAATGTAATATGTTCATTTTAGGGTTAATCTTGGCATACCTGCATCATCCTGGACGGAATCGTCCCAGATTTGCACTAAGTGTGGTAGTGGGCGAGGAAACGACACTTTATCCCCCAGCTGCAATGGCGGCTTCTCATGTCGTATCATCCCAAACCCGCCACATTAATTATGCATTCCCGGGAAGCACGCTGTTTCAGTGACAGGCAGGCTCCCATTCGCCCGCCACATCATCACCTCGCTGCTTCATAAGGCCAGGCATCACGTTTAAAGTGCAGCCGCGCACACACAACTCTCAATGCTCCCAGCTCAGGACTGCTGCACAGAAGACAGGATGGCCCCGGAACACAAAAAAAAACGCAGTCCCCAGTTTTAGTGACGCGTCCCTTGAGCGCCTTAAGGAAGCTGTGGAGGCCGTGATATCCTCTACCCCCCATTCTGGCTGCAGGATGGGCAGCGGCATCACCAATCCAGCATGGGGGGTCAGGGGCGACAGTGGTTAATGCTAATGCCCTGCCATAGTGGACAACCACCCAGAGCCGCAAGCGGATAAATAATCTCCTCCGTTCCGCCAGGATAAGTCATTCATCTCATCACTTTCAACTCACACACTCACAAACCCATCGCACATCCACAGGGATCCCACACCTCAAGGAACAACACCACTAACTCTCACACATGCCCTCACATCTCCATTAGTTTCATGCCCTCTTGAGCTCGCGTCCTCATCCTGTCCATGGCTCCGCTCACCACACAAACATTCCACGTAGTGCCATGTGTCCTGCTCACACTCTTTCCATCTGTTTCCATGCAGAAAATGCCTGCTCACATCAGCAGGGAGAGGTTCCAGATTGTGGCTGGAGTGACCCACATTAGGCCCTTCACTCACTTTGAGGAGTGTGCCATTGTGCTGACTGGTGAGGACATGAACCCTGCCTGCGGTGACGGTGAGGTCAGTGGTGAACATCCTTCTGAAGATCCTGCACTACATCATCGCTCTCTCAACGCAATTGTGTGTGCTCTCTCTCCTACTTTTGACTCTGCTGTCATGCACTAATCACCTCTACTCTGGTTCACAGGGAGCTCTGCCAAGCGACTGACACCCTCAGCCAGCCAGTCCCTCAGCTCCACCCAGGTCCTCACCTCCAGCCAAGAGGACACCTCCTCCATTGAAGAGCTGGAAAGAGGCAGCCTGGAAGACCTGTCCCAGCGCTTACCCACACCCTCCACCAGCGCAGACACATATCTCGGTGAGACCAAGATCTAGCACAGGTTCAGGTGGTCACCGCATGGACACGTGTCTGCAGCAGGAGCAAGCAGGTTCTGCTGAGCTCCCCAGCACTCAGAGGACTCCTGGTAAAGAGACACTTGTGATTTCCGCATCAGACGATGAGCCTCTGCATTTGGCCTTCCAACTTATCCTGGAGAGTCAGCAGAAGGCGTGGGAACATCACACAGAGCTGGTGGAAGCCCTCAACAGAGTGGCACGCAAGTCGGAGAAGTGAGTCTGCCTGCTCTCTGATGAAGTGGTGCCCACATGTTTGTGTATGGAGGTCTCCATGGGGAGGATGGTGGACACTATGGAGGCCCTGGTCCAGCAGAATGCAGAGGTGCACACAGACCTGCCCTCCATTGCGGGAACCATGAGTGAGTTCCTGCAGTGGCAACACGAGAGGGAAACCTTGACATCCCTCCACGTGCTCCTTCCCCTCAAGGAGTCAGACCGGGGCCCCCGGGCACCAAAGGAAGGAGGAAAGGCGGCTGGACACCCCTGGCTCGTCCATCCAGGTATCTCAGAGGCTGTCCTCTTACCCCCGAGTCCCCATTCCCTGTGGCTCCCTCAACCTTGTTCTCTGTCACTGCAGAGGGAGCAGCTGGCCAGCGAGTGATTCTGGAGGGAGAAGCACGTGTGTGGCAGGGTCTTTCGGAGCCTTGTACAAGCACTCTCCCACATGCACATGCAGATCCTCCTGTATCACACTCACCTCAATATTATAAGCATTTTCAATGCTGCCTGCTGGGATTTGCTTTCAGTTGTCCATCTGAGCTGACCTGCGTCTCCACCCAATGATCACCCTCCCATGCAGCACCTGATCTCGCCTAACATGACTCTCATTTCACTTTCAATTTAGACAGCATGGTGGTGACACAGCATTTCATTCGCTCCCCCATCCTTTCCCTTCCCCCAGTCACCCATTTCCTTTCCGCATCATTGTTTATCCCCCGGCATCACCTTCCATCTCCCCTCTGTGATGTACCAGCCACAACCCTTTTCCTTTGGGGATGTCCAGGTGAATGTGCATGTTTCCTTCTTTCCTGAAAACCCCACCCCTAATCCACATTAAACTCCCCAACCTCCCAGGGTCCATGTCTGTTTCCGAGCCTCCACCAACCACCCTCGTCGTGCCGCTATTGTCGAAGCCTCACCCTCCCACCCTATCGCCTCACTCTGCCCTCAGTCATCCTCACCATTCCCTCTTTCCACATCCACCCTCAGTTCACTCCCCAGGAGGCAGTCATGGACTCATCTGAGCCCTCCCTTGCACATTCACCTGGACATCCCTCCTCCCACTCCTCCAGACCCCTTCCCCCCTTGGAACCCCTTCTGCCCTTGGAACCCTTGCCCCCCCCACCTGCCTGCTTACTCCATCCCCCTTCCTCACTCCTTCAGACAACCTTACTTCTTCCTCCAGCCTTGCTCTCACCCTTTTCCTCACACCTCCCTCTCCCGGTCTCCCTCTCCCCTCCTTTCTCCCCCCGGACATCCTCTCCTCTCAGCAGTCCTTCCTCCTCCTGGACTCCTACCCTTACACCTTTGACCGCCCCCCCCCACTTCACCTAGCTCCTCAGTTGCCATCTCCTTCCCTGTTACCCCCTCCTACCCCGTACTCCCTCCATCCCAACCTCCTCACCTTCCAACCTCCCCCCACCGACACCTTCGTTCTCCCCCTCCCAACCTCACCCCGCCCTGGCAACTTTGTTTCCTCGCCTCCCAATCTCAACCCCTGACACCTCTTCCTCTCCCAGTTGATCCTAGATCTTCCTCTACCACCCACCAGTACATCTCCCTCTCCCAAACACAGCTGGACCTTCCTCTCCACCCCCTCGACAATCATCTGTTGTGAGCAGACCCTCAACGGTGACTTTCCAACTTCCATGAGCTGCTTCGCAGCAGAGCCATGTCCATGAGAATCCACCCAGCAGCATGCCATGGATGTTCCTCCAGTGTGCCGTTGGTCGCATGCTCCAGCACCTTCTGTTCCTCAGATGTCTGCGATGTGAGCAAGGTCCTGGCGGTAAGTCCCAACTTCTTCACGCCACATTTGTCAAGACGTGTTCTGCACCAGCGCACAATCGTACCGAGGTGGGCAGTTGATCCAGTGGTGGGGCATTATTCCAGCGGGCTGGCCTTATAATGATATGCAGATGTATTACAACGAGGTTCCCGATGCCCGATGGTAGGAAATGCGGCCCGCCGTTGATGAGCTCAGCGGACGATCACAAACTGGTTTCACAATGTCGCAAAACTGAATTCTGGCCTTCTCACCATATTGTCTGTTCACGCCGCCAAGCACACCCAGAAAGTTCCACCCCCTGAAAACGCAATCATTCCAGGTGTAGCCTCTCTAAAAACCCCGCATCATGACAGGCAATGGGAGTTCTCATGGAGTTAATAAGGGTCCTTTCTAAAAGAAAATACTGTGGATGCTAGAAATTTGAAATAAAAATGGCAAGTGCTGGAAATACTCAGCAGATCTTACACCATCTGTGGAGAGAGAGCAAAACAGAGTTAATATTTCATGTCAATTCTAGAGATTTCTTGTGAATAGTACATATTTCCTTTTAGATGCAGAGCGGTAAGGGGGAAGAATTACGTCTCTTTCATTCTTACAGGATATGCTTGGGGAATAAAGCCAACAATTATGTTAGCCAGCTTTGTGAGGTTATTGAGCCTCTTTCTGCACTGTGCAGCAGTTTGTCGGATGCTTGAGCTGTACAGACTGTGCCCTCTCTCCATAATTTATCTTCTATTACTTTCTATTCTCAGTTCCCAAGAATCCATTCCTTCCAGCTTGCACTTCAAGTAGAAGAGCGATGAATCCGAAAACTTGTAACTCTCCCTCCGAAGCTTGCTTTCCATTAATTATTCATGCAGACTTTCACATCTTGTGGTGCAGTTCCAAAATCCATGCAGCATATGCCTCTTTAATGCTGAGGCAAAGCATGATTTCCCTTTTCCTCAGTGCAATAAACCACTGTAAATCTGTTTCACATACATGATTAGAGGTATCCCATGAAAAAGCAGTGGGTATGCAGGATGGCCAAATGGATAGGCAGAAACCCTGCCCTGCTGTTAACCCATCGATTGGAGATGCATATGACCATTTTAATGCAGGCTATTTAAAAGCAAAACTAGGCACAGAATTCCAATTGAGATTAAACCAAGGTCGTGTACAATGCTATAATTCTGTTGCATGGAATGTTTATGCAACTTAGCATTAGACCTTGACATGAGCATAACATGTTAAATGGAATTTTTTAAGTATAGCCCATTACCAAAGCCTATTGGGACCTCTCTACTGTAGTTGTACATCGCCTACAGTCCAAACCCTTACACATAACTTGGTATTGTCTGCAAACCTGCAGATCATTCTCCAACACTCACATCCAGGCCATTAATGAAAATAGGAAAGAGCAAAGGTCCTAACACTGTTACTTGCAGTACAAGTCCAATGCAGTCTCCAATCAGATACAAATCCATTGCTAACAACTTTTTGCCTTTGAGCATTCAGCCAATTCTCAGTCCAACACAATACGCCATTAATTCCACATGATTCAATTCTGTAGAGAAGCCTCTAGTGAGATCCCTTATCAAAGGTTTCTGAAAATCCAAGTAGACGTTGTTCAAGGAAGCTGGCCAAGTTACCTCTCTTCCTGCTATGTGTATCTCTGGCCACATATAGTGACGGAGAAGGAATCACTGCAAAGGAGGGCAAAGCCACGGTAGCGGCCACAGGTCTTTCTCTTCCATCACCATACCTTTACAGAAACAGTGCAAGGATAGCCTTTAGTTCCAATGTTTAAAAAAATATATGGGGCACTTCCCTTTTAGAGATGCCTCCCTACTCTTTCCTGAAAACTGATGGAATTTTTGTGTGGTAGAATCCTTCCAGGAGCACTACCTGCATCAATAATCTCCACTGATTCAAGAAAATGCATCTGGACCATGACAGAGGCAATGAAAGCAGGTCCTGCCGTGGCCCATGACAGGCAACAAACTCACACCTGAAGGTAAATCCAGCTTGTTATGATTCATTCAAAGAAGAATACCTCAAATTCCCTCAGTACTGCTATGCTGTAGCATCAACCAAAGTTATGAGCTCTTGTCCTGCCTGACGCTCACAAGAATCCAAACACACATCATGTCACTAATCAGTCAGATATTATGTAGTGAACATGAATGATATGTGAACATTCATTTTAAACAAAACAGTCTGGCATATAATCCGACTGTTTATTCTTGACAGAATAAAGTACAAGTTTTGTATTTAAGTGAACTGAAAAACAATCACAATTGAAGAACATTCAGACCAAAAATTTAAGGGATCTTATGCAAACACAGCCCTGTTTTTTATTTACTTTCTTCCCTCATCTGATGACGGTGCTGACTCATTCCATATCAACAGTAGCCCTCGGGTATTTTACCGGATAACATTCCTCAAGTTCAAACCTAAATATTGAGATATTGTGCTTCCATGGGAATTCCCTCAATTATCTCCCATACCATTGGTGCAAGGTCCCTGGAAACCCAGGAGAAACACATCACTATTGTGTTTGTTTCTTCAGAGTTTCCGCAAATCTTCCTCAAAGTAGCAGTGGATGATTCAGAAAACCCTGTTGAAATTCAGCCTGAAGGCTGAGAAGCTATTGAACTGCAGAGAAGCATTACAGCCAAGCCTAATCCTGTTCATAAGTGGCTTTCATTTTTGTGCTCACTCAACTCTTTGTGTCATAGGGCGCTGGATAGCACTCACCAGAGAAAATGCTGGACAATTATTCCATTCTAAAGTTAAACAACACTGAGACCAACTGCAATGATCTCACATAAATAAAAACAAAAAATGTTGGAAATACTCAGGATCTGTGATGAGAGAAACAGGGTTAACGTTTCAGATCAGTGACCTTTCATTAGAAGTGATCCCACTGCTATCTTGGCATGATGAACAAACTCAACACAGACCATCGATTAAACCTAGGATTCTCCTACTTGGACATTTTAACAGCATGCCACTGACCCATTGGAGAATTCCCTCATAGAAACTGTTATTAAGCTCATCTGCATGTTTTCATATTATTGTACAGCAAATAGGTAACCTCAGAGAAGATAAATCACTGGATATTTAAGTTCTGCAGTATGAACATATTGTGAAGTGAGACAAAACACACAATGCTGGAGATTGAGCGTTTTTCCATTTTGACTTTCGTTGCTCAAGCACAGTTGGTAATTCAGAATGAAGTGTGACCCAGGTCAACAGGAGCAGCAGCAGGGATGGGGCAAAATCTGCTTTGCCTAGACTATGATTTCACAGGCACGGAAATAATTATCATCAGATACATTGGATATTTTTAAGAGGATTTATTGCTGACTTATTTTCTCTGAACCTTTGTCCAGTGCTGTGGATTATGTGGATATGCAAGATTATTTAATATACAATTTGAGCTATTTACATTCATTTCACCGTCTGTTGACCAGTTTATCGACATTCCTTTCTTATAATGGAAACCTTTTAAGTCTAAGCACATATTCAAATCAAACTCCTAGCCATGCATTTAAATGAAGTAAAGAACTAAAATTTTATGATGAGATGTCCTATTCAAAAGGTAGTGAAACTCACACAGTAGCTCTGCTTTTCATATATTTGATAAGAAAGGGAACATAGTGCACATAACTAAAGCAATTAAGTGCCATTTAACCATAAAATCCTTCTTTGCAAACAGAGCACAAATTCTCACTTTGTCCTCAACTTGCCAGGGTCACAAAATCGAGTGCACAGCAGGAAGTGCTTCTTCAGGCAGATGGACAACCTAAGAAGGCTTTGATCAGTGAAACTGAAGAACTCCGGCCATGGCCATTTGGGAGATTGCTGTTCAAAGCACTTTTCCTCTCAGAGAGGGCTAACACTACTTGAAAGGTGAGTACCAAGTTCATGGAAGGCATTTCACCTTTGTAGGGCTTCACTCACCTTCAGCTGCGCCTCCCTGCCGCCAATCTACATCATAGCATGGGAGCAGCTCATGCAGCTGCAGCTTCTACCTCTACTGAAAGGCAAGAGCCTAGCCACACAACTGCCATGCACACCAGCCATCAGCACTAGAAGCAACTCCAACAGCAGCACTGGCTGCTTCTCCTAAGACACATTCCCCTCCACAGGGCAGACGGAATGGACAATGATATCCAACTGGAAGGAGGTGAGGCCCCCAGCAGGGTCTACAGGAAGGGGATCAAGTCTCTCAACAAACCTGAGCACCAGCACAGCAGGAGAAACTCATGCAATGTTCAGTTATAGAAATGATTATCTCAGCTGCTGCTAACATCTTCAGCCTCATGGAACAGGAAACTGTTCCCAGTGGGCAGCTGGGTATACATGGCAGATAGCCAACAAGGTGTCACTGGAGAGTCATGCCAGGAGCAGCCCACCCCAAACTATCCCTGCCTCCACCAAGTTGTGTGCTCTCATCTCCTATTAAGGAGAGAAACCGGAGGGGTGTGTGTTCTATGTGGAGAGGAGACTTATACTTAGAGCTTTCCCATGCCTAGTGACACTTGAGACAGACAAAGCATGTGCTTATATCTATTTTCAAAGCTAGTTTTTCCTGGAGCAGGTCATCAGCCTGTCGCCAGATGCTATAGCTTGGTCACCAGAGGGTGTACCTTGAGGTACTCCACTCCACATCAAGCTGACGAGGAGACTCTCCCATTCTTACCATCCACCATAGGCATATTGGAAGTATTTATAGGTTGATAATCAACCAGTTTGGCTATGTTATGAACACACCAGCCATGGCCATCAAGTCCTGGGTTGGGTCTTATACCCAGAGCTTCTGGCTCAGAGGCAGGAAAGCTATCTAGTGCACCACAAGATCCCACAAGGAGAGGAGAGAATGACACTATTTGTGGCTGATGACTGTGAAGCATGGTTGTGAAAGGGAAATAGGATGAAAGTGAGTGGGAGTGTTGGCTAGATAGGGATTTGAGGGGCCTGGAGAGAGAGGAATGAGTGGAGTTGCAAGGTGTGTTGACCTGAGGAGTGCTGTGCAGGAGAATGATGGGAAAGTTAGAGTGTTGGGGCTTGGCACCTCAAAGTATTATTCCAGTCACCTGTCATGCAACCTGAGTTCCTATGCTTTTGGGGCACTGTCTCCAGACTGGAGGGGCTACATTTCTGCTGCTGACTTCCTCGGCCACGTCCATACTTACTTTTCTTTACCTTTGTTCTCTTCACTTATCTGATGACAGTTCTGACTTGTGCTGAAACAGTTCAACGTGCCATCAGGCATTTTGCCAGAAAAATATTCCTCAAGTTTAAACCTAAATATTGAGAGATTGTATTCCCATGGAAATTCCCCCAGTTATCTGCCATTATATTAGTGAAAGATCTTTGGAAACCCAGGAGAAATGCATCAACACTGTGTTTGCTGTTTCTCCAGAGTTTACACAAATTTTCCTCAAAGTGACGGTGGATGATTGGAAAAATCCCTATCGAAATTCAGCCTGAGTGTCAGGAAGCTATTGTGCTGCTGAGAGCATCATAGCTAAGCCTAATCCTGTTTTTGAGTCATTTTCATCTATGTTCACCCAAATCTTAGGGCACTGGATAGCACTCACCAGAGAAAATATTGGACAATTATTCCATTTCAAAGTTGAACAACATTGAGACCAACTTCAGTGACCGCACATAAATAAAAACAGAAAACGCTGGAAATACACAGCAGGTCAGGTAGTATCTATGGAGAGAGAAACTGAGTTAATGTTTCAGGTCAGGAGCCTTTCATTAGAAGTGATTTCACTGCTGTCTTGGCATGATGAGACCATCGATTAAATCTAGGATCCTCCTACTTGGACATTTTAACAGCGTGCCAATCATCCATTAGGGAATTCCCTCTGTCATGTCCATAAGACATTAAAGAGATCATAAACCGTTTAAATCAAATCTTATTTTCCGCTTATTTAAAAATGGACTTTCTTGAACAAAAAATATGGCTGTTACAGGTCACATGATTTGCAAGTTGGTAACAGTTCTGGAAACATCCAACAGTAATTACAGGACAAAGCTCAACCTTCATCCTTGTGGAATCTTACACCTATCATTGCGTGGATCCTTTCAAATCAATGAAACAAGAGAGGAGCAGTTGGTCTTTCTCCCCAGCCTGGACTTAGAACAAAGAGAGAAAGCCATCGAAACTCATTATACCTATGGAGGTGCTACTAGCCACCATTTATCTCTGAAGGTGAACAATGGATTTTGACCAGAGACATAGAAATTGATTGCTAACCTGAAACTGCCTCAAGTCTAAACCTCCTCGAAGCCTGGATCTCTGGAAGATTCCTGCCATCTCCTGTACAGCGGGCTAAGTTTCTGTATACCAATCTCATCTTTCTCCGTCATCGCTAACCTTGAAGGAATTTGGCAATTCCTGGGTTCAGCTAGCTGAACCCACCCGAACTTTAACTCTTACGTGAAAGATCCCTCATAGGACTCTAACATTCCTGCAAATTAATATCCTTATTTTTGTTTTTACGTTAGTCTAAGCTATTCCTAATTGTAAAACTCTTTTTTTTCCTATCTCCTCCTTGTGTGCTTGTCTATGTGTATGTAGCTATGACGACCATCCCCTGGGTTTGAATGTATGGATAAACAATACTTCTGATTTAATCCTAAAGAGAGTTTGCTGCAAGTCACTTTAAAATTGACTTCACAAACAGAGGGTTTGGGGAAACACACCACAGTCTATTTCAAAAATTAAAACACCTCTGCTTATGAACAAACAGTGAGAAAAATAAAGGAGATCAGTTTGCCTCTATTCCCTATATGTAGCAATTCATATAGCCTTTTATTAAGCTTACATTTTTGCTTTATTGTAGAGTAAATAAGTAACCTCAGAGAAGATAAATCACTGGATATTTAAGTTCTGCAGTATGAACATATTGTGAAGTGAGGCAAAACACACAATACTGGAGATTGAGCGTTTTTCCATTTTGACTTTCGATGCTCAAGCACGGTTGGTAATTCAAAATGAAGTGTGACCCAGGTCAACAGGAGCAGCAGCAGGGATGGGGCAAAATCTGCTTTGCCTAGACTATGATTTTACAGGCATAGAAATAATTATCATCAGATACATTGGATATTTTTAAGAGGATTTAGTGCTTACTTGCTTTCTCTGAATTTTTATCTGGTACTGTGGATTATGTGAATATGCAAGATTAATTAATATACAAATTGAATTATTTACATTGATTAATTTGCAGACTACTGTCTTTTTGTAGGATGAGAATCTTTTCAGTCTAAATGCAAATCCAAGTCAAATTCTTAGTCATGCATAAATATTATGGATTTAATTGAAGTAACCATTAATAATTAAACATGTGTTGGACTTCATGTGTTGAGCCACGCAAAGAGATATTAAGGCAGATAGTCAATAGCTTGGTCAAAGAGGTAAGTTTTAAGGAACCTTACAGGAGAAAAGAAAGGTGAAAGGGCACATAGGCTTAAGGAGCAAATTCCAGAGCAGAGAGCCTAATCACCTGAAGGCACAGCTGCCAATGAAGCAAAAAGAAATAGAGATGTGCAAGGGACCAGAATTGGAGGCGCACAGAGATATCAGAGGGTTGTGGGGCCGGAGCAAGTTACAAAGATAGGGAAGAGCGAGGCCATGGAGGGATTTGAAAACAAGAATGTGAATTTTAATATCAAGGTGTTGCCAGACTGGGAACCAATATAGGTTGGCAAGCACAAGGGTGATGAGAGAATGAGGCATGGCATGAGTTCAGGTACCTTGGTTAACTACTTCCCCACTCAGGCCTCAGGTACAAATGGTGATTGGTTCTTGATGGCGTCATTAAAGTCTGATTTGCATATTTAGATAAGGACCCCCCGCTGGACTCACTTAAAGTAGCAGTTGATGGAAATGGGGTAGTTCAAAGTTGATAACCCCCATCTCCACTGCATTTGATCTGCCCACCACCTAGTTTCCACCAGGCCGGTGAGTTAAAATTTACTCAATGAAGATAGTTGCAAAATGTATGTAAAATCTGTAACATTTTACCATAGATGAAATAACTGTGTGACACCCAAACGCATATTCTTTGCCAATGTTGGCAGGACATAGTGATCTGATAGTCTCTGCTTCCAATTTAAATGCAATGAAGGTGACCAAGATTGATAGCTCCTAATAAGATGTTATAAAATTTGGAGGTAAATCATCTATCTGTCTGATAAGCTTGAGGAAAATGAGAGAATTTATTGAGGGAATTTGGGGATAAATTGCCACCTAAGGCAAAGCAAAGCATAGAATTAATTTTTGAAACTGCCGAACATTTTGGATTGAAGTGAAGTTTACATGCTGAGATGTTAAAAAAAACCAAAGCAAGTCCTACCAAAGAGTGTCGGATACCAGAACCATCAAGATATCTCCACAACTAGGATAGATATGACAAATCCTCCTTTGAAGCTAGAATCTAAAAAATGTTCCATATCTTCAAAGCTCTAGCAAATGGACAGTTCTGCAAAAGAAATGAGGAAAGCCCACGCCATAAAGATTAAGATGAGCCACCAATGCTAAGTGGTCCCTATGCTATTGCAGCTTGAGCTCCTTTAACCTCATTGTACTGAGCCATTGATTAAGCTTTTGACTTAAGTAATGGGAGTTCTGTCTTGCTACAAACACATGGAAACATAGTTAAACTGTGTGAACTCATTTATTTCAGTTTGAGTACTCACTAGAAACACAGCTGTCAATCATGGTAGATTAAGAACACAGTGGAGTGTATGGAATGTAATGTAAACTTATCAGACCTTGTCTAAGTGTCACATGCCTGATTAATCAGAACTGATCAAAGGTCACTGACTTGAAAGGTTAACTCTGTTTCTCTCCCCACAGATGTTGCCTGACATACAGACTATTTCCAGCATTTTCTGTTTTTATTTCAGATTTCCAGAAACACAGCTTCATAATCATAATCAGCTTCTGGTACAACCGTCTGATCTTCACATCATTTAAGTTCTGCAGACTCCTAACCTTCCATCAGACCCTAACTCAGGCAAAACATATTTTAACCTAAAGGATGAGACAGCTACCATCTTAATATTGCTTAGTTCAAACTCAATCACATTTCTTCAAGCCATCAAAGAAAAAAGTTCAAAAGATCCATAATTTGATTATGTACAGTTCAGAATCAGCTGACAGGATAAATACCTCTTTCCAATTGTCAACCATTTGGAAAGGTAGATGTCTACAAAAACGTAGGGCTGGATTTTCAAAGTGGGTGGGGGGGGTAACCTGACACCCGGAAGAATCCCAGGTTTCAACCCTACTGCTCAACTATGTCATCAATGCAATGCCATTTTTAAATGTAAATGGAACCATTCTGCAGGAGGTGGGCTTAGTGCCCAATTAGTGATGCCTAGTGCCTCCAGGAGGCATGAGTTGCCTGCCTGTTGCGATCAATGTTGGGGCTGCTACTGTCTTGCTGAATACAGAAGGCAGCTCAACAGGAGGTCAGGAACTGGAGCATGGAAGGAAGAGGCCTTGCAAGCACAGAAAAGGCACAGCAGTGAACCCATCTCCAGGTGGCCCTTCAAACTAAGACCTGAATTTTCACTACAATGGAGAGGGTCTCTAGCTTAGCCAAAATGGTGTCGAAACCTCAACCCTGGAAGTCCCACTCCAGAACCCGGCACCCACCATTTTTGTCGCAGGACGCAAACAGGGGAAGGTTATAGTTCACACATCCATAATTCACAGATGCAAAATACGAGTTATGTGCTTTACACTTTTCAAGAGAGGGCCTAAGCTTACCAGAGTTCATTGGAGTGGTAAGATATCCTTTTGGAGAGGTCAGGTATACTTTTGAATGGGTGCATGGAAACTTTTGGAAGAGGTCAAGTGCCCTTTGGGATTGTGAAAATTAGACATGAATGTGTGTAAAAAGTGAATATACAGATTGGAACTATCAAGCTGTGAAGGCATTTAAATCCCCTTAGAATTATCAAGCTGTCAAGACATTTAAATCTCTTGATGTTTATTTTTTTTAAAGCAGTCTGTAGTTTTAAATAAAATCAGTGCTTGCTATTTCTCTCTGTTGACATAAGCCTGAGGGTTATCATTTTAAGATTTATGCTGCATGACTGCTTTTTCATACTTCCATTATCACAGTGGTGTGCCTGTTAGTTCATAGTTTGATTGACAGCTTCAAGCGGTTATAAAGTTTTTGATTGGGGGGTTATGAATACAAAATCCTTATTTTTGTAAGGGATTAAGTAGTTGAAGGAATTTAAATGTAGGGATTTTTTATCAAACTAGTGCAATTTTTAAATAGTGAAGTCCTCAATAGACAATTAGGATTTTATTTTGTGTCAGGGTGGGACCTGAGGTCTAACCCTGGTGAATACTGGGTGAGTTGGCATGGAGGGTATAAGGGCTAAGGGTGTCATGAATTGGCATGTTAGCACTAAGTTGGCATATAAAAGAAAATGGGGATGGATAAAGAGCCATAGGCTGGCATCAGAGTTTGAGGGGCCATGAGGAGGGCATGGGTATGAATTGGATGGGGCAAGGGGAATGTATGGGGGTTGGGTGGGGGTGAGGGTTGAGGGATAGAGGACTGTTTTTGTTTGCTTGTTTTATTTACAACTGGGACAAAGTGCCAGAGCGCCGAGGCTGGCCTTTCAGACAGCTCACCTCTGCACCTGGCAGCCTCTGTGGCTGCCTCCGTACTGTTTTTGGGGTCAGCAGGCGCGACTCATGTTAAAACTAACAGCCCCGGAATGAAAATCAGACCATCCTTTCTCCTAACTCTGTGCTCCCGACTCAGGAGCAAAGATTCAGGCCAATGTCTTCCAGCCGCAGGAGCTCGATGTACTATGATGAAGATGGCGATTTGGCTCATGAATTCTATGAAGAAACCTTTATAGAGTTATAGAGTCAGATGAACTTTCCGGTGTCCCCACAATGAACTCGACAGCTGGATATTGACATATACCAGACTGGGTTCACTGAAATAAAGATAAAAAATTGCATTTTCATTGGGACAGGCCCTTCATCATGCTCCTTAAGGAGTTAGAGCCATAAATTGGAGGGAGCAGATTTGCTGCTCCCTCCCCACACACCGCCTCACCCCCCCCCGCCCCTCCTCCTCCTCCCACCCCCCCCCCACCACCCCAACCCCCACCCACACCAACCCTTTGAAAATTCCAAATGGTCGCGCAGGGATTGGGATCCTGAGACAACATTCAGGACCATAATTTTCAAATTTCACACGCACCAGATCCTGAACGTGCGAGCATTTGAGAATCCCATAGTTAAATGGAAGAGGAAGGGTGCCCTGCTAACTGCACCCACTATTCCCCATCATCAACTCCACACCAAAACATACACATGAGTTAGTGGATCTCCTCTAATTCATTTTGGATGTTCCTCATCCAAAGAAATGTATAAAAACGGACTTTGAGATAAAATTTAGTAAATCATAAAAATAATCATTAAAATAATATATTTAATGCAAAGGATAATAGTGAAGCTTTTGGAGCCATTCGTGCCCCAGATCAGATGATCTTACAGGGCAAATAAAGTTTCCTCCAGCAATTAAATGACTATCATATCAGCATGTATCAGTAAACATTTAAAAGGTAAATCTTGCTATTTATTTAGTGAAAAATACTGCATAAGAAAGAGTCTCTGGTTCAGTCGTGCTAAACTAGACAGTAAAAGAATTTATCTAACTATTCATCAATATCAGAAGAGCACATATTGAAGCTCAGGAACCACAATTATTACAAGGCAGGCAATTAAACTCAATGGACCACATTAAGTGACCAGAGAAAGCTCTGTCCAACCAAGTGAAATGAGGATATTGCACAGTTAGTCACCCCACCTTAGAGTCACTGGAGCTCAAAGAGATTTTAAAATGCAAACAATTTTATGTCAAATGCAGTCTAGCTTTAACTGGGGCAATTGTATTATGGTGGATAACGGTGTCCCATAGTTTAATTTTTTAATCCATTCATGGGATGTGGCTAGGCCAGTACTTATTGCCCAAGCCTAATTGCCCTGGAGAAAGTGGTAGTGAGCTCCCTTCTTGAACTGCTGCAGTCTACATGGTGTAGGTACACCAGTGGTGCAGTTAAGGAGGGAGTTTCAGGATTTTGATCCAGAAGCAGTGAAGGAACAGTGATATATTTCCAAGTCAGGATGGTGAGTTTTTTGGAGAGGAATGTTTGTGGATGTGATGCCAATCAAGCAGGCTGCTTACAGATTGTGTTCAAGTACGGTTCTGCTGCTGCTGATGGCCCATAGCACCTCATGGATGCCCAGTCTTGAGTTGCTAGATCTGTTTGAAATCTATCCTATTTAGCATGGTGGTAGTGCCACATGACACGATGGAGGGTATCCTCAATGTGAAGGCAGGACTTCGTCTCCACAATGACTGTGCGGTGGTCACTCATATCGATACTGTCATGGACAGTTGCATCTGCGACAGACAGGTTGGTGGGGATGAGGTCAAGTCTGTTTGTCCCTCTTGTTGGTTCCCTCATCACCTGCCGCAGACCCAGTCTAGTAGCTATGTCATTTGGAACGTGGCCGGCTTGGCCATTAGTCGTACTACCGAGCCATTCTTGGTGGTGGACATTGAAGTCCCCCACTGAGAGTACATTCTGCACCCTTGCCACCCTCAGTTCTTCCTCCAAGTGATGTTTAACATGGAGGAGCACTGATTCAACAGCTGAGGGAGGGCAGTATGTGGTAATCAGCAGGAGGTTTCCTTGCCCAAGTTTGACGTGATGCCATGAGACTTCATGGGGTGCAGAGTCGATGTTGAGGACTCCCAGGACAACTCCCTCCCACTGTGCCACCATCTCTGCTGGGTCTCTCCTGCCGGTGGGACAGGACATACCCAGGGATGGTGATGGTAGACTCTAAGACATTATCTATAAGGCACGATTCTGCGAGGTTGACCATGTCAGACTGTTGCTTGTCTAGTAAGTGGGACAGCTCCCAAGTTTCACACTAGACCCCAGATGTTAGTAAGGAGGACTAGGCAGGGTTGACAGAACTGAGATTGCCGTTGTCGTTTCTGGTGTCTAGGTCGATGCTGGGTGGTCCGTCTAGTTTTCTTCCTTTTTTGTGACTTTCTAGCATTTTGTTACAACAGAGAGGCTTGATAGGCCATTTCAGAGGGCATGAGTCAACCACATCACTGTGGGTCTGGAGTCACATGTAGGTCAGACCAGGTAAGGACGACAGATTTCCTTCCCTAAAGGACATTAGTGAACCAGATGGGTTTTTAACAACAATCAACAATGGTTTCATGGTCATCATTAGACTTTTAATTCCAGATTTTTAAAAAAAATTCGAATTCCACCATCTGCCGTGGCCCCAAATCCCGAGAGTACTGGCCTGGGTCACCGGGTTACAAGTCCAGCAACAATACCACTACACCATCGCCTCTCCTGAGCGGAGACATGGGCAGGATGAGGACGTGCGTCCCAGAGGATATGAGTCTGATGGAGATGTGAGGGGGTGTGTGAGAGTTTATGGTGTTGTCCCTTGAGGTATGAGATCTCTGTGGATGTGTGTTGGGTTTGTGAGTGTGAGTTGAGAGTGATGAGAAAAGTGACCTATCCTGGCAGAACGGAGGAAATTATTCATCCTCTTGTAGCACTGGGTGGCTGTCTCTTTTGCAGGGCATTGGCGCTGACCATCACCTCCCAAGCCAGATTGGTGATGTCACTGCCCATCCTGCAGCTGGAGCAGGGGTAGAGGACATCACAGCGAGCCTCCACAGCATCCAAAAGGTACTCAAGGCACAAGTAATTAAACCTGGGGGCTGCAGTCTATCTGCCTTTCATGTCTTCTGTGCAGCAGTCCTGGGCTGGAAGCACCGAGAGATGTGGGTGCGGCTGCACTTTAAATATGGCGCGGAACGTGATAAAGGTGATGAGGTGATGGCATGGCGGGCAAATGAGAGCCTGCCCACCATTGAAACAGCATGTTTCCTGGGAATGCATAATTAATATAATGGGATTGAGTCAATACAGCGTGAGAAGCCGCCATTGCGGCTAGCAGGTAAAACTTTGTTTTTCCCGCCCACTACTGCATTTATTGTAAATCTGGGATGATTCCGCCCTGTACCATTTTAGATATATACAGATTTCTAAGAGTAACACAAGTTACAAAAGCCACCTTATACTCTAATGTTCACAGTAAGTACACAGTCCATGTAAACCAATAGGTGACCTGTGATCAGACATACCACACCCTGAAACCAAGTTGCAGATGCCACCCCAATCTGGTGCTATGAATCTCCCATCAACTCCCCCAGATGTTTGTCATGCTGTAAGTTAACCAGTCGCACTGAACTCCATTTTTCACACGAGGGGTTCCAATCTCCACTCTCAAAGAACTCGCTTTAGGATCTTCTCCCAAACGACGCTTTCTCTCGGACGCCTTCCAAAAGGGTCCACCTCCAGGATTTTGAACATTGCTTCCGATGTTCCTCTCCCCGCGTCATCACGTGCATTCAAGCTTCACCTTCCACAAACTCTCTCTCAGATACTCAGCCATGCCAACAGAACACCATTGCTTCACCTACCCATAGGAAGGAGTCACCAACCTTTGGCTGTCTCCATTGGCTTCTTGCAAGCCCACTCTGCTTTGAGTCTGCTTCCTGCAGCTTTCTGTCTTTAATGCCAAGTCTTTCCCTCTGCTCCTTGCTTTCGCTTCCACTGAATAGGATCTTGTTCCAGCTGCACAGACATGCTGGGCTGATTGGCCTTCTTCTGTACTGTAACTATTCAATGATTCTATGATTCTAATTTATTTCTGCTCTTGTCCTTTGATTTAACTTAAAGGTCTTCTTGGGACCTTTCTTTCTTTCCTCAAGGACCTGCTCCCTGCAGTTCCCTCTCCCAGTACACTGCTGACAACTTGGTACCTCCCTTGAGATCCAGAACTCACTCGGTACTCACTGTTACTTTAACTTTAGAGCAACTCATCTGCTAGTATGTACAGCTAGGAAGTGACTTAAACTGCTTTCTTCATCTTAGAGCACAATCCCCAACTGAACTCAAACTGATTTCTGTTTCTCTATTTCTGTGCCAATCCACCCCCCCACCAACCCACCACCACCAACCCCCCCCCCCCCCACCCCCCACCCAACCCCCCCATTGCTAGGCAACAGTCCAGTTTTTCTACTTTGTTTTAACTTCTCTTCAAGAATCATAAAACCTTATTAAAAATACAGGTATACAAATAAACACAGACTTTCAAGTAACATTCTTTGAAGTGAAGCTAGACCCAGGTTGCACCCTTTTAACCAACAAATAAAACATATAACTTGCTTAAACTTAAAGCTGAAACTTAAACTTAACACTATAGCTTATTCTTAACAGCCACAAATACAAATACAACTTGCTTAAACTATATCTAATTCCTAACACTATTTGGAAAATTACTGACAAGTGCAACATTTCTTCTTTACAAATACTGTATTTTTAATTTTGATAAACACATGAACTAAATAATATAATTAATATATAAAGCATGCAAGCTTTTTTGCAGCCCTATTATTGCCTGATCTAGATTTCAAAAGTGAAATTAAACTGTATAGTTATAAATAAACATAGCAATAAGCAAAGGGTTAATCCATTAGAAGAATCTCACCTTATGATTTTTGATTAATCATATGCAGAATCTATTAAATTATGATTACATGAATCGAAATACTGTCCAAAACAAAAAATAATTTGCATCATCGTCACTCTAGAAGAAGCCATTTAACTTGGAGATTAATTTAATTAGATTGTGTTTAAAGTAACTCAGTGAAAAGCATACAAAAAAATGAAACGATCATTATTTGTTTTTTCCAGAAACACCATCAGTCAATGGCTCTAGTCTGTTTGGTAGCAGTAAAAATTACAGCATTTATGCAACACACTATACTCTCTGCTTTTAAAAAGTGAAACCATTAGCTCTGTTAGTTTGCTGTTTAAAGCACACTTCTAATTTTGGCCGTAAATGAGCCCTACTCATTTCTAAAGAAATTGGATGATCTATCTGATAGCCTGTACTGTAATAACACAGTTATTCTATAATTATATACTGTAATTATAAATAAGGAAAAATATGTTTCATGACCTCGGGACATCCAAAAGTGTCTTAAAACAAGTGAACTACTTCAGAATTGTAGTCACTGTTGCTGTGTAGGAAAAACAGCAGTCAGTTTGTGCAGCGAAGGTCCCACAAACAGCAATATAATAACTTATCAAGCAATCTGCTTTATAGTGATGTTAGTTCAAGAATCAGTATTGATAAGGCCACTGGGGAGCACTTTCCTTATCATAATCATAACAACAAAAACATTTAAAATGTAAGTGGATTGATTCCCTAGATGATTAATATTATTATAAAATAATAAAACCTAAGTTCTGTAGCTAAAATAACATGGTAATAAAATTGGTAACTAACACGACCTTTAAAAGTAGAGGATGGATTAAAGGGAGGCAGTGCAAGTATGGTTTTAGCTCCTTCTTGTGGTTATAAGCAAAAGTCTGCTACTCAAGTTCATTTCAATAAACCTTCCTTCATCTCCTCTGGTTCTGGACTAGAAGGGATCTCCAAAAGTACAGAAACAAATAAGTATAATTCAAAAGTCAAGATTTTCATGCAGCACTGAAGCACAATGATTAGATGTCATTGAGAATTATTGGGTGGAATTTTCCATGACCACTGGTAATGGATATCATGGCTGGCATGAGCAGACAAAGTGGCGGGAAGGCCAAAAATCAGTTTCATGATGTCATGAAACCAATTTGCAATCGTCCACTCCACCCGTCATTGGTAGGCCGCATTTCTCGCTGCCTCATGTCAGGAACTTCATTTTAATACATCTGCATATCATTATAAATCCAATTTGCCAGAATCATCCCCCCAAGCTGGGTCATCCGAGCAATCACACTGACGTGTTTCACAACTGAACATTAGTGAAACACACTTAGCGAGCTGCACTTCTCTCAGGAATTTGAGGCCTGTTTGCCTACCTGCATTCACAGTCATCAGTGCCAGCCTTTGCAGGCAGCACAGCATCACTTTTAGGGTGAGGGTGAGGGCTGAGGAGGCTGTATCCAGAGGAGATGAGGCCAGTTGGAGATGTGAGGATGTGTGTGAGTGAGTGGTGATGTCCCTTGAGCTGGCAGTGAGTGAGATGAATGTGTAATGGCCTTGTGAATTTTTGAGTTTAGAGTGATGAGATGGTTGCCTTACCCTGGCAGCACAGATGAGATCATTCATCCTCTATCTGCACTGGATGCAGAACCTTTTCTTACGGTGTTGGTACTGACCACCAATGCCACCGCCTCCCAAGCCGGAGTGGTGATGTTGCTGCCCCTTCTGCAGCCAGAGCAGGTCTAAAGGACATCATGGTGGGCCTCCACAGCATCTGAAAGGCGTTCCAGGGATACGTCATTGAATCGGGGGGGCTGAACTCTTCTTATCTTTCGAGGCCATGTCGTCTGTGCAGCAGTCCTGGGCTGGAAGTTCTGAGAGGTGTGCGCGTGGCTGCACTTTAAATATGGTACCCGGCGTGAGAAAGCAACGAGGTGATGGCGTGGCAAGTGAATGACAGCCTGCCCGCCATCAGAATGGTGGGTTTCCCAGGAAAGCATGATTAAAGAGATGGGATTAGGGCAATACAGCGTGAAAAGTCGCCATTGCAGCCAGTGAGTAAAATGTTCTTTTTCCCGCCCGCTACCACACTTAAATGCAAGTCTGAGAAGATTCCACCCATTGTACGTCTTACTGTTTTATGTGAGTAACAATGAAAAAAACAAGGTACCAAACCATCTGCTCACTTGCACCCGAAAACAAAGAAAAATCCTTCATTTATAGCATTGCCACTGACTCAGTTGGTAGTATTTATGCTTCTGAGTCAAGTCTGTAGCATTTAAACAAGTAATAAATTAGACCAGCACTTCAAGTGCTGTACAAAGCCAGTGCTGTATTGTCATAAGTCATATTTTTCAGGTGCAATATTAAATCGTGTACCTATTGAGCTGCCTGTAAACAACCCCAGTGTAGATTTTCCTACACATGCTGTCTGATTTTTGGGCAGAGACAGGGATTTGCCACATCAGATACCTGCCAAATCCTTGGTGTGACTAGAGATTGTGCATCCAAATGCAGATTGGTTATAACGATGTTCAGTAAAGTGGGTAGAAGTCTTCACAGAGATGCCAGCAAAGGAAATATAAGTTGGTTAAAGAGGGTAGGGAATTCTCCTGGTGTCCTAATCAACATTCCTAAAACAGCAAAAATAGGTTAACTGGTCAGTCATTCATCTAGTTTGTGTGAATTTGCCATACAGGTCTACTATTGTGTTTGCCTGTGTAAGTGACAATAATTCAGAAATAATCAATTGGTTCTTTTTTTTTATTCATTCATGGGATGTGGGCTTCGCTGGCTGGGCCAGCATTTATTGCCAATCCCTAATTGCCATTGAGAAGATGGTGGTGAGCTGCCTTCTTGAACCAGGTCCAAATGCTGTAGGTACACCCATAATGCTGTTAGGGAGGGAGTTCCAGGATTTTGACCCAGCAAAGGTTCTGAAGAGTTTTGGGGATGTTGAGGTCCTACACAAATGTAATTGCTTTCATTACATCAAAATAAACAATACTCCTTCTATAAACTGTCTAGATTAACCAAATTGGTTTTTCATACTGCTAAGGATCACAAAAGCACTAAGTCACTGAAGGAGGAGCTCAATATGTTAGTTAGTGTCAAACCCCCTTGAGCCATTAATCTGTTGCTGGAATTTGAAAAGTTTGTCTGTCTGTCAATGAAGCATCATTTCAGGAGAACCTGGACTTGTCTAAGGATGATTTTCATCCCAGTTCAGAATGTAACAGACTTGAAAAAGGGGAGAGAGAGACTCATGACACTGGGCTTTGAATTTTGTCACACAATACATTTTGTTTTTGATGGGCCTCAGAAGGATGCAAGGAGGCTGATCCTGAAACAGGTGGGAACTTAATATGATACTTTTGTTTTTGATATTCAAATGAAGCCAGTACAGCGCAAGGCAAAAGTCATACCCAAATGCTATGGGCAGCCAGAGTTGCTAGGTCAGTTGAACTTCTATTTAAAGGGCATGGTAAGAAGATTAAATGAACATCTTTAATGTAACCTCTGCGCCGATTTTCTTAATTTGAGTTTGTTGCTGACACTTCAGCTTTGTAAGTCTTTGTGGCAAGTGCTCTGCTGTTTTTTTTTTGTTCCTAACTTGTGTTATGATCCCTGGAGAGGTCAGTAGCTGAAAAGAAAAGAATCCCCAAACAACTCAGACAAAAGGAATCAATGGGCAAGATTTCAATTTTGAAAACTTATACCAGTACAGTCAAACCATAATCAACCTGGATGTCAAGGGCAGTCACTCAGACCTCAACTCTTTAATTCAGTTCTTTTGTCCATGTTTGGACCAAGGTTGTAAATGAGATCAGGAGCTGAGTGTCCAAGGCAGAACCCAAACTGAGAGTCAGTGAGCAGTTTATTGCTGAGTAAGTGCCTCTTGATAGCACTTTTGACGACCCCTTCCATCACTTTGTTGATGATCGAAAGGAGCCTGATGGGATGGTAAATTGAACAGATTGCATTTGTCCTGCTTTTATCTTAGATAGATTCTTGATTGTCAAGGATATCAAAGGGTAATATGGGTGGGCAGGAAATTAGAATTAAGGCCACAATCAGATCAGCCATGATCTTACTGAATGGCGGAGCAGGCTCGAGGGGCCAAACAGGCGACTCCTGCTCCTAATTTGTATGTATGTTCATATGCCAGCTCGTATGCCAGCTGACATGGCATGAGGCATCAAGTTGTTGAAATGAGGGTAGCTCTGTTAGTCTCCCTAGTGTACCATCCTGACTGATTTAGAAAGAGTTGTAAAGCAGAGGATTTAACTGACTGTTACTTTTTTTGGTCATATGGTCTACAGTGTGTCCTTCAAGCCGCTGGCACAGTTCTGCATTTGCCTATCTAACTCAGCCTTAAAAATATTCAATGACCTTTCCTCCACTGCTGTCTAGCAAAGAAAATTCCACAGACTTACAACCCTCTAAGAGAAAAATTTTCTCCTCATCTTCATCTTAAATGGGAGATGACTTATTTTTCAGCTGTGCCCCCCTAGTTCTAGTCTCTCCCTTAAGGGGAGACATCCTCTCAGTGTTCACCCTGTCAATTCCCCTCAGAATCTTATATGTTTCAATAAGATCACCTCTCATTCTTATAAACTCCAATTAACATAGGTCCAACCTGTAAAATGAAACATTTAAGAGGAAGAACTATATTGTCTAATGTAGAGCATAACATAGGAACATAGGACTTAGGAGCAGGAGTTGGCAATGTGGCCCTTCAAGCCTGCTCTGCCAGTCAATAAGATCATGGCTAATCTGACTGTGGCCTCAACTCCACTTGCCTGACTGCTCCCCACCCCGCAACATACCATTGACTCCCTTGTCAATCAATAATCTATCTAACTCAGCCTTGAAGAAATTCAGTGACCCAGCTTCCACTGAGGAAGGCAATTCCACAGACGAACAACCCTCCGAGAGAAAAAAAAAATTCTTCACATCTCTGTATTGGAAGAGAAAGCTCTTATTTTTAAACTGTGCTCCCTAGTTCTTGTCTCCCCCACAAAAGGAAACACCTTTCCAGTATCCACCCTTCCAAGTCCCCTCAGGATCTGTTTCCATAAGATCATCTCTCATTCTTTCAAACTTCAATGGGTAAACGCCCAACCTCTTCAACCTTTCTTCATAACATAAGCCCTTCATTCCAGGAATGAGTTGAGTAAACCTTCTCTAAACTGCTTCTAATGGAATTATATCCTTTTTCAAATAAAGAGACCAAAATTCCACACAGTTCTCCAGATGTGAGGCAGAATTTTGCCGTTGGCGAGCAGGGGGTGGGGCCCGCTCGTCAACATGTAAAATGACACGGGATGACGTTGGGCGGAACCCCTGACGTCACCCCGCCCCACTTAAATTTTCAGGAAGGCGGGCAGACAGCGAAATCAGCTGTGCACCCGCCGACCTGTCAATAGCCAACTGAGGCCATTGACAGGATCATTGAAACAATTAAAGGACCTGCCCATCCAACCAGTGTCACATGAGGCGGAATTTTAGGGATTATTAGGGAATTTTCTTTTCTATTTTTAATATTTTTCAAAGTGGAAGTGATCTCCCTGAGGCAGCACTTAGCCTCAGGGAGCTCTGCGCTCTATCGTGCGCATGCGCGAAAGAGCGCATTCTCGCTTTTGGGGAATCCCGCCCGCACAGGGAGCGCATAGCGCTTCCCGCCGGACATCACGCTGGACGGACCTTAATTGGCTCGCCCATGTAAAATGGCGGCGGGGTCCGCTTCTCCGGTAGGGATCGTCTCCCCGCCGGACAGGCATATAATTCAGCCCGTGGTCTCACCAAGGCCCTGTACAGCTACAGTAAAACTTCCCCACTTTTATGTTCCATTCACCTTGCAATAAAAGCCAGCATTCCATTTGCCTTCCGAATCACTTGCTGCACCTACATACTAGCTTTTTGTGATTTATGTGTCAGGACACCCACATCCCTCTGTGCCACCGAGTTCTCCAATCTCTCTCCGTTTAAGTGGTATACCGCTTTTCAATGCTTCCTGCCAAAGTGGACAAGTTCACATTTGACCACTCACTTAACCAATCTGTATCCCTTTACAGACTCCTTACCCCCTCTCGATAACTTACTTTCCTACCCTACCTTGACATCATTGACAAATTTAGCTCCCATACATTCGGTCCCTTCATCCAAGTTAGTGATACAGATTGTAAATAATCATAGTCCCAGCACAGATCCTTGTGGCACTCCATTTGTCCCTACCCATTTAAAAAAGACCCAATTATCCCTATTTTCTGCTTCCTGTTAGCTAACCAATCTTCTATCCATGCTAATACGTTACCTCCCACACCATAAGCTCTGTGTAGTGCCTTTGATGTAGGACCTTGTCAATGAAAATATTTCACATATGTCCAGAGCAATCACAAGAGGACATTGTTTCCTCTTTTCTTGATAGGCATGGGAAATGTCCACTTTTTATCATAGTTTAGAAGCAGTGAACACAATCATAGAAGCATGAGTTTCAAGCTGTAAACCTCCTAAGAATATGATTGTGCTTGTAGGGAAAAAATAAAACAGCAACCTTGAACATCTTCAGTAATGATCCTTTAATAGTCTTAAGCAACTAACCAGCCATTTAACCAGCATAAATGTAAAATCATTAATCCAATTGCGTATTTCACTGACATAGAAAAACATTAGCAGTAATGTAGTATTAGAGACAGTCGGAGTACAAATTACATTACACATGTTATGATGGGAAACAGAATGAACTGCAGGAAATAATTCCCATGGGGTAAATTGCTTGCATCACTTGCTGCTTTTATGTTAAAGGCAAAACTCACAAATATCAGTGGACACAAATTGAAAAAATATTATAGACCATATGACTCAGAAACAAGTCACTATGCTTGAGGAAGAAATAGTTAATTTCAAAGTGTCACGCATATATACAGTGTTGATCATAAATCTATGATTATACAATATCATACATTGATCTTTCCTGCCATGCTGTCAACAAGTGCACAATTATACAGCATTTAAAACCATCCAAAGGCAAGTTCATGACTGAAGAGTGCTCCTTAATAGGCGATTACATCTGCAGCCAACACAGAGAAGCTGATAACACCTGAGAAGCGAATATGATGCTGGACCACAAACACTTCAAAAACTTAATAAAATTAATTCATTTTTAACACACTAGTTCATTGTACAGAAAATAAAGTGCTAGAAATCCAAAGGTCAACAGATAGCTATGTATTCTGCTTTTAGAAATAGAGCAATAAACAAAGCGGAGCAACAGGGACCACTGTTGCTTTAGCTATAGAGAAAAGGGACAGTCTTTTTGGACCAGCAACCATCAATCATCACCATTATCAGTAAATAGTGCAGCACAAATATTTTTCCTGCAGGTAAAGTGAGTGTTATCAAGGTTCCAAGATCTGGAATGGTTTTCAAAGATTCTAGGCCTGGAGGAAGCCTTGGAAAAAGTGTTGCAACTCAATAAAGGTACCAAGGTCAAACAGCTGGATAAACTCCAATTCCTCACCCTTAAAATTTGATGAACAAAATTAGATCATACAGAATTATTTAAGATATTAATTTTGAATAGAAAAGAATATAGAACACTGTCATTTCAGGCAAGAGGATATAGAGAAAACCTGATAAAAGGCAAGTTCACAAATGATGTTAAAAAGCATCTCTTGCATGAAGTGTAATTTTACAATCCCCGTACAGATTGATAGCTCTAAAGAAAGAAATTTGAATTTCCAGTTGGTAGCTGAATGGATGACATAGCAAGATTTTACATTTCAAGACTTTTACTGTAACAACCAGACCAGAAGCACTGATCATTAAACACTATTTTTGTAGGCAACTTATACTTCAAACAACAGAAATGAACTTCCCCTTGTACTTTTAACACAACCAAAGGTATAATTTGCACTGTCCCTTAAGTAGATATTTAGTTCTCCTGGAACCAATCCAAAGCTCCCAAGGATTTACTTCTGTTCCTCCCTTTCCCTGCCCGATAACTTTTAACCCCAGAACTGTCCTTCACAGTGAGAGTGTTCCTGGAGATTATTCCTCCAGTGTGAGCTAGGTGAATCTTCCAGCCCCATTTTAACTCCTCATGAATTTGGTCTTTTTCATTCAAGTGCAAGCTGCCACATGCCTTCCTGCGCTGATAACCATCCAGACTTTTTGCCTCCAGCTGCTTTCTCTCTCCCTGATTCTGGCCAACTGCAAGTTTTTCAGGGATATCTTAGAAACCGCTCCCCTCTCAAAGCCCATCTCCAACACAAAGTGAATCACATGAATATTGCATCCAGGTAGAAATGCTGATTACCTAATCTTGAGGCCTCAATTATCTTTTATCTTGGAAACAAACAGATAGTTTAAAGCATAACTATTTACAGCCTGACATTCTCAATGCCTTCCTGGGATTTTGGAGACTAGCAGTCTAACCACTGTGAATACAAATGCTGCAGCCATTGTCTCCAAGTGTGAACACATCATGACTTTTTCCAGCAAAACTATCTGGGCCCTTCCATTAATCTTTAAAAGCCCCCTCACCAGGCCTGTCATCAGGCAGGCTCCAGAACATGTCACAAGACCCCTTCATTTTACCCTAAATTAAAGACACAGTCCAAAAACATAACAATTTTATATAACGCATAATTGTAACAGTAAACAGCAGCAAGAATGGTCTCCCAGCTACGAAAGTGAAGATAAAAGCTCTGGAATTATTCAACAGGCAATTAAGTGCTCTGCTGGGGAGTCTGAATGAAACATAACAACATAGGAATATAGGAACAGGCGCAGATAATTAAGCCCTCAAAGCTTTTCCACCATTTTGTCACGCATACCTCAACTTTATATCCTTTGATGCATTTACTCAACAAACATTCATCAACCACAGTCTTGAAAATCTTGACTGATCTTATATCCACAGCCCTTTAAGGGACAATGGACTCCTTCATCTGTACTAGTATTTGTGAAGAGAAATGTAACTTAATGCTAGCTTAACACATGTAACATTGGTTCTCGTTTTAAGTAAACAGAAATAAAAATCAGAACAGATGTAAAAAAGGCTGTTACTGGTTTTAAACCATCGCATAAGGTCAAAATCTAACCCTGTCAATTACAGAACTGCATTTTCTGCAAGGTTGGTGACAATATACTAACAGGCTTCAAGTCAACCATTTTTAATCAGTAATATATCACCACTAAAATATCACTCTTGCCATGAATTTATGCATGAAGTACAAACAAGTTATATATAAACCTCAGCAGAAATAATGCCTACGCACTCCATTGTTTAAGTTTATTGGCATTACATGATTGCTATTTCTGTAAGCAAAGAAACAAATCATTGTCAGGGTTTAAAGAATGTCAAATGCCTTTGAAGCAAAGTAATTAAATAATCATTCTACCATGTCATATGCTTTTAGCTCTCCTGCTTTGTGAAATTATCCATGATTCAGCCATTTTGCTGCAGCATTTAATTCATTTAAACATTGTCCTTGACCTATATTGTACACAGGCAGGTTTACTGCTGCTAAAACTTTACATTAAAGAAAGAAAGCTACTGATAACATAAAATGGTCAATATATCCATTTCAGAGTTTCTATGTTTATTGCCATAATTTGAATATAAGGAATAAATGTGCAGAATGTATTTACACTACACATACGTTCAAATTAGTAGGGGAACAAGAAGTGAATATTTTCTCTCTGCTGGTATCAAAATAGTTCATTGTTCTAATTTGAATCCAAATAAGAAGAAAGGAGTTACATTCATATAGCGCCTTTCATGAACTCAGAATATTTTATAGCCGATGAAGCACTTTTGAAGTGTAATCACGGTTATTATGTGGGGAACGCAATAGCTAATTAGTGCACAGCAAGTTCTCATAAACAGCAATGAGATGTAGAGGCAGATAATCTGTTTTGGATATTGGGTGAGGGATAAACGTTTGTCTAAGTCAACAGGAGAAATAATGCTTAGGATTCTTTGGGCAGAGGTTATCGACCCGCGAGCGGGGGCGCGCGCCCGACCAGAATGGGAGCGAAATAGCGTGCGATGATGTCAGGCGAGCATCCCGCCTCGTTGCTCACTCTGGCGATATTTCGCTCAGCGAGCACGCACAGGCGGACTGGCGGGCGAATAGGCCAGGCGGCCTTTGCATTTTCAATGAAACGTCATCCATGGGAGGGACAAGGTTTCGGACAGTGAATAAAAATGTTTAAAACTCATTTTTGACACGTCCCTGCTCATAAGACAAGAGTCCTCCGGGGTCCGGTAACTGGAGGGCTTCATAACCTTCTGCTTCTCAGCTGCCTGCAGTCTGAGCAAGGCACTAACAGCAGCTCCGGGCTTCTGCATGTCCCACTTGTCCAGAGGTGTCCTGGGCCGGTGTGTTTTCCCCGCCCGCTCATGATGGCCTCCAGCGGGATTGGCATTCCGTAATGGCGGACACCATCGGGTGAACCCGCTGTGCTTTCATGCCGGTGTGAAACTGATTTTTGGCTTTCTTGCCACACTGTCACCCACTGCCCCCAGCCACCATGACTCCTTACACCAATGGGAGGGGGGTCAGAAAATTCCGGCCCTACCCTTGAGCCACCTGCAGGAGAGCAGCAGAAAACCAGGAAAAAAATCTTGGGGGGGTGGGGGGGGCGGAAAGATTTTAAATGATAGCTCATCCTGCAGCGGCAAGTCCTTGTTTGATATTTAAATATATATATCAGTTATCAACCTGGTTCAGTCCGTAACTTTTACGGATGATCTAGAGCCAGAAATTAACAGCTCATGCAGCCAATTTACATCCCATCAAAAGTCACATTTTCCACCTCCAAACAACACATTTGAACCCAGAGGGCAAAAAGATAAGGTAAATTAAGTACGATTTTCTCAAGAAAAGGATCTTGCCAACGATTAGGAGGGCTGTTAAGCCCATTAGTCAATTAATTAAAGTGAATTTCTCCCTGCCCGTCCAACCTTATGTTTGGTTGGGGGGGGGGTGGGGGGCGCGCGCGCGTTGGGGGGTGGGGGGGGGGGGAGGTGGTTGGTGGGGGAGAGGCGGGGGGTGGGGGCAAGCGAGTAGGCCAGGTGTCCTTTGCATTTTTTTGTGAAACCTCATCCACGGGCGGGATGAGGTTTCCAACTGAGACCAAAAAAAACAGATAGACATTTTTAAAACACATTTTTCACCCATCCCTGCTTATGTGACAGAGTTACATGGGGTGGGGAGCATATCTTCCTTATTTTTTAAATCTTTATTTATAAAGTTTCAGCTCCCTGAGGCAGCTCCGTTCCTTCAGGGAGCTTTCACCGAGTGGACCCACCCCTCCTCCCCACCCACCCCGCACATGCCCAGACTTCAGCACTCACGCTCCTTCCGCCTCCACCCCGGCAGCGCTGGGGTTATCGGCAGTTAATTGGCCAGCCAGCGTGAAATTGCAGTCGGGGCCGGATCACGGGCGGTGTACCGTTGCTCAGCTGCTCCCGGGCCCACAGTCCAATGAGGGGAAAATCCTGCTCATGAAGATTATATACTGTTATTCGCAGTTTGTCGGCTCAGTCGTTTGATTCATTTTGTTGAAATCTATTTCGTAGTACGCTTTCTATTTGGGGTAAGTATGTGTGGTTTAGAGTACTGGACACAGACTCAACCCCAGTTCTCTGCTTGACTAGTTCCTGGCCTTGGTTGCATCAACACATGAAGGCAGTCCACTTGTGAAAACAAACCAAGTTGTGCAGGGCTGCTCTTGCACAATTTGTTGTTTGTTTAAGAGCAGCACTGGTAGACTCTCTGATTCATGTCGCCAGCTTTGCTTCTTGACCAGAGAGTTCAACCTAAGGACAGTTAAGGAATGAAGGAGAAAATAATGCACTTAAAATATGCATGGAATTATATTGTCATCTCAATTAGAATCTTATCAGACTAATGGCGCAAACATGAATGGCTTTAGTTATGGACACATATTAATAAGAGCTTTTTCGTTTATGAATAGTCTGTTTAAACATTTAGATTTTTATATGGCCAAACTACTCTTAATTTTTCTTTAAGTATAAACTGATCTGTATAGAGCAATTCTCATTAAATGTAAAGACTTATTATCCTTACACGTAATGCATATTTCAACAGGACATTATTGGTCTCATTTCTACCTTTGCAAATAGTGAACCATTAATTATTCATCCCAATCCATCAGTTTATTAAACATTCATTGAAATCAACCAGTTCAGTATCACACAGTTCATTAAATGCTGGAGTGGGGTCAGGATGTCATTGTAAAAATCATACTTCATATATTTCCATAAAGCTCAACAAATGACCGAACTTAACCTTCAGCGCATGTGATTCTCTAATTTATCATACAGATAAATTCAACGGCTCATACTCCATTAAGCATGACAGTTTGGTCAGCAAAAATGTTGTGGGCCCTGTGCTTCCATTAAACTCCTAAAGATGTCTTAACTTGTCCTTGCCAGCGAAAAAAAAAGTTTAAAATAAATCTGCCTAACATTGATTTAGTCTGAGTTTAAAGTCATATTTCTGTAATTTTGAAATCAGACTAGGACAATGATATATGATTTGAAGTTACAGCGTCGGAATGTAGCTAGTTACCTGCTAACGTGTGCGTAACAAAGAAAACAGGCTTGGATTCTATTCTAATATAAAGAAGCAGGGAAGCATAAAAATGGGGCCTACTGTCAGATTCACCCTTGTGCATTTCACTTCGTATGTTTCTCCTCACCACCCAACCCCCAACACAGCAGGAATCTCAGTCACTCACTGCTTGGGCAGAGTCTTCCATTCTGGAGTCTAAGTCTGGAGGTGGGCGGGGAAGTCGGAGTGATTCCTGCTGGGTGGTGGGGCGGCTGAACACAGGTAATCTTCAGCTCATTAATTATGCAAGCATGAGGAGGGTGGTGAATCTCGCGGTGGGACGGGCAGCAGGTTGCCCACGACCCATTACCTCATGAGGTTGAAGGTCCTGACCCCGTATTTAAATGGCACCTGGCCAGCAATGCACTCATCACAGGTCAGGGGTTCCGCATTACTCCTCCAGAGTCCTTGCAGCTGCAGCTTATCCTGGAGAAGCTGGCAGAGGTGAGCAACCACATCCCAGGGCATACGAAGGCACCTTCGGCATTGACTTTCGCTCATTTCTGGATAAGAACACCGCCGGTGATACACCCATGGTCGCCCCAATTCTCACCACGGCAGTGTACCGCACCCCACTGCCCCCCTGGCTGTGAATGTTCCCTCCTATTACCAGTACCCTGAGGTTGCCTCCCCAGGACCCCACCAGCAACACCACCAACCCTAAGACGTTCTCTCCCACCCTCCCCACCACCCCACTTTGCCAGACACACTACATAATTCCCCACTTAGCCTGCCTCCCCTGTCCAGCCTTCACTTCACCCAACCCCCACCCCTTCCAGCCTTCACCTGCCTCCTGTAAAGAGCCTTGGTGCAACATTTGCTACCAGCACTCCATACGAATGAAGTTATGTGTGATCCCCAAGTAAACGAAAGCGGCATCTACTGACCTCAAAGTTATGGACAAAGTGTAGCTTGCCAGGTGCACACCACTTATAAACAGTCATAAAACTGAACGTTCTTAATTCTTGCTGGCAGGCAGTTTAATTTGGAGGACAAACTTACTTCCAGCAAGGTGGCCTTTTAATGAGCATGCACAAGATGCTAATGCATGCAAATGGGGGTTCCCGACATTGTTAATCGGGTAGCGCCTTTAACCTGCCTTTAACCTGCCTTGAAAGCCGAGAGAACAAAATTCCAACAGTGTAGCCTGCCGGCATGAAGCAGATTTTTTACCTCCCGCCCTTTGAATATCTGAGGCACCTGGGAGTGACTCAGGGCGTGTGAGTCATGGCAACTCCCAGGGTACCTGACACAAACGTGCATTATATGCTTCCAATGGTCGCAGACCTGTTGAACATTGATGGAATGATAGCCTTTACAGTTGATAAATGGTATGTTTTAAGAAAAAAGAGTTACAAGCGCTTTAATCACACACTTCCAATAAAGATTTTAACACATCTCCATGACATCACTCAAGGGTGCATAAACTATCTTTAGTGAGGTTGACATCACACGAATGTGAATCTCACAGAGGGAGACTATCACTGAGTGGGAGGATGGCTGAACATTGCAATAAGAGGATTCATACGTATGTAATCACAATGCCTTCAGGTGACTGAGCCATTCATATATACATCAAATGTATTAACAAAAGTGCAATATTTTTTGCAGTGGTTGCACAATTGTGACCCAAAAGTGATTTCAATATTTCTTAATTTTCCTAATCCTACCATTATGCCTGGGCGCAGCCCCAACATCCACAGTAGAGGTGGAGGCAGCCTGCTTACTGCTATGTCCTGTTTTCTGTGATGACCTTGGTGGACGTCCTCTGGTATCCTGAGGCCTGGAGGGCCCCGGCCTGATAAGGTTCTCCTGCTCAGGGGCAGAAGCGTCCTCCTCAATCTGAGCAGCTGGAGTGGATGGGGTCACAGAACCAGTGAATTCAAAGCAGCTAGACACCCTTGGAATATCCTGAATGGAGGTCCCCAGCATGACTGGCTGACACTCATCCCCACTGTGGGTGCCCGAGGGCCCCATCCAGAATTCTTGAGGAGAAGGTTCACCTAAAGGGATGTCAAGGTGCCTCGGCCTCTCTCACCTTGACACTGATGGTGCCCACCAGTGTGTGTGGCCATGGATTCCAGGGCAAATCCAGCAAGAACTGCTGGGCCAAGGACTCCATTTTGGTCACCAACCTTCCCATGGTGATCTCGAATCACTCGCATGTGGGAGCCACGACATCAGACAAGACACAAATGGACTCCTCCATCCTTTGCTCCCGTCTGCTGAGAGACCGTTGAATCACTGCCTGATGTTCCACCGCCTGTTGTTGCATCTCCAGCGTTGAGTCGGCAGCCGCTCACTGAAGATTCAGCGGGTGGCTGTTCTCTAGCAGCCCTCAGAGTGCCAGAAATCAAGGCTGTCCCTGCCTCTGACTGCTGGTGGGGGGGAGGGCGGGGGTGAGGGGGTGGTGGGGATGGCGTTGCAGTGAGATGAGCACCAGCAGGTGTGACCCTCTAGTCTAATCTAGAGCTATGACTAAGCAAGGTGTGTGTCATTGCGCTGGTGGAGAGTGCAAGTGAGCGCAGTAACGGTTCTCCCTCAGTGGCTTCCTCAGCTTCCTCATCCAAGGTGGTTTGGGGACTGGGGCTTATGTTGGCCCTCCTCATCTGCCGAGACCTGCTGGTGCCTATAAGAATGAGAAGAGAGTTTTAGTTCATGAGCAGGCAGGTTACAAGTTTGCACGGGCAGAATTTTTATCTCAGCATGCCTGACCTGCCTGAGCTTTAAATAGTGCGTCATGACATCAGACAAGCATCCCGACATTATCCCGCCATTATGACACAGCTGATGGTAAATGCTGAGCTGTTCAAATCCCAGAAGAAAACTTGAAACAACTGTCACAACTAATTTTCAATTTGTATAAATTTTGAGATGCATGCCTTGAATTCAGTAGTAATAAGACCACCAAGTTTTATAGGTTTTTACAAAACTAGATTAAACACTTATTAAAAAGAGGAATGATTTTAAATACATACATTGATCTACAAATTACAACTATGATAACTTCTAAATCCCCTAATCAATCTAACTCCCAGTTACACTTTTGTTAAGGCAACAGTAAGACACATAGATTTTAAAAGACCCAGGCAAAGAAACATAACACCCTGAACAAGTTGAATTCAAAGTGAATTTTCTTAACTTCAGTCCTTTGAAGACAGCAGCTTGGGGTGCAGATACTGAAGACTTTTTCACACTTGTAAGATCTTCAAATGCCTTCCCTTACAAACAGTCTTCTCTCCTTTATACATATCTTCCTCTTGAAATACAAATACCCATTGTTTCACTATGTGTTTGGACTTTATCTCCCTGAGACTAGAATCCTCTCAAAGCACTAAGTTTTACCAGTAATTTTTGGGAAAAATAGACATACTGTTTCTAAACTTCACCTGACTAGGTGATGCATTTCACCCCTCCATTGAAAACAATTTAGTCAGGTATATTTAAAAATGGAAATGTCCCCTTGACACTTATAGGTAGAATTTTTACCTTGTCAGGATGGCTCAGCGGGGGCAGGCAGGGGCAATCTTGAAGCCGACCACTGCCTGCGATTGGGGCCAGACCACGATTTCACGCTGGTGGGCCAATTAATATCTGCCCAGTGTGAAACGTGTGTTGCAGCGCTCTGCACTGCCTGTGTGAGGGGTGGAGGAGGGTGAGAGCAATCTTCACGCCTCAGGGAAATGAACAGTTCTTAAAATAAAATATAAAATTTTTTAAAATGTTAACAAACATGAGCAGGGACCTGTTAGAAATTAGTTTGAATTTTTTTTTAATGAAGGATCGGAACCTCATCCCACCCGTGGATAGGCTTTCGCAAAAAATGCAAAGTTCACCTGTCATTTTTGCCTAACTGCCAACCGTAAAGTTAGATGGGCAGTGAAAAATTTTAATCAATTGGATTGTTAATGGTCTTAATAGGCCTTTTGATTGTCAGCGGACGCGCTGCCAACTCCCACGTGCACCCGCCAACTGAAATATCACACAAGTGTGCGATGATTTCGGGACACTTGCCTGATGTCATCGCGCATCATTTTATGCTTGGCCGGGTTAGGCATGCGCTATATTCTAGTCTATGTTTCTAAATATCCCCTTGTTTACCTAATTAACATTTCAAACCTAACCTCTCTTCTTACCTCAAAGCATACAGACTAGCTGCCTCTAATTCAATTAAGTCTTACACACACACACACACACACACCCGTAGACACATAGACACAACCCATTATTAATCCATTTTACAAGAAATTCCAATAACAGTATAAGAATTATTACATCTTCCTCACATCCCCCTCTGTATTAAAAAATGAACAGACATCATTTAAAAAGATGGCTTCATTTTTATTAACCCATCTTATACTATCTCCTGTACTTAACTATATATTTACACTATTACATTACCAGATGCATGCATTAACATAACAATATATACACAAATCCTTCACATCAACATAAATCATTCTAGTTCAGAGTCCAGGTTTTTTAAATGTCCAATTTTCCCTTTAAGCTTCACACTCTTAATAAAGCAGCTGCAATCAGATTTTCTTGTCCAGCGACATGTATAATCTGTAGATTAAATGGTTGCAGTAATAAACTCCATCCAAACAACATTACACCTTCTGTCTCGAAACTCGTCCAGAAACTTTAAAGGATTGTGATCTGTACAAACAGTTATTTCTGACGAATTGTTTGCTACATAAATTTCAAAATGCTGCAATGCTAACACCAAACCCACAGCCTCCTTTTTGATTGTTGAATATCTTCTCTGTTGTGCTTTCAACTTTCGTGAAAAATCCCCTATCGGTTTTAAAATTCCAGTGTCATCTTCTGGTAACAGTACAGCCCCAATGCCGAGATCACTTGCATCAACGGCCAACTTAAATTGCTTGGCATAATTGGGTACTGTCAAAACTGGTGTCATAGTTAATACAGTTTTCAAACTGTCAAATACCTTCTGACACTCCTGTGTCCATTGAAGCTTCTTGTTCTTGTTTAATAGTTCAGTTAGTGGAGCAGCCACTTTGCTAAAATTTGGTACAAATTTCCAATAAAACCCACTCATGCTCAGAAATCTCAAAACTTCTTGTGTTGTTGTAGGTACAGAGAAATCATGATAGCCGTGACTTTCACATCTCTTGGAGTCACCTTACCATGAACAATGGTACTGCCTAGATATGTAATTTGCGCTTTTGCAAATTCACTTTTAGCCAAGTTTATCACCAAATTAGCTTCTTGTAATTGAGTAAATTAAATTTCTAGATGTTGTAAATGCTCCTCCCAAGTAGGACTTAAAATATCAAGTCGTCAATATAAACAGCACAATTGCTCAGCCCTGCAATTACTTTGTTTGTCAGTCTTTGAAATGTCACAGGTGCGTTCTTCACACCAAATGGCATGACTTTAAACTGATATAGTCCATTTGGAATCAGAAAAGCCGATAACTCCATTGTTCTCTCCATTAATGGTACTTGCCATTATCCTTTTAGCTAGTCAATCTTTGTGATAAATTTTGATTGTCCCACTTTCTCAATACAATCTTCCAGCTGTAGTATAGAATATGAATCCGCTTTTGTCACCGCATTCACCTTTCGATAGCCCACAGACGGTCTTTATGTTCCATCCAGTTTCAGTACCATTACAATAGGCGAACTTCAGTTACTGCAACTAGACTCAGTGACATAACTTTGAAGCATGAAGGCAATTTCTTTCTGTACTTGATATACGTTTGCCAGATTAAATATATAATGATGTTGCCTTGCCAGAGATGAAACTTCAACAGACACATCATACATAGTTAAATCTGCCTCCCCAACTTATTTCCACAAAGACCACAACACATTTCTAAATCACTTTGAGACTTGTCAGGAAGGCAACTCAATATTGCATTTAAATTTTCAAGTACCCCCTCATTATCAAATCTGATTAGAGGAAAATCAATTTCAGAATCCTGCATTTCTACTCCTTTCTCATTATTTACTACCACTAACATCTCCTTTTGGTACTCTTCCCTGTCAAAGTACTTTTTAAGCATATTTACATGACACACACTCTGCTTCATTCTTCTATCTGGAGTAATTATTGAAAATTTACTTCACTCAGTTTCTTTTCAACCCTGTAAGGCCCACTAAACCATGTCTTTAATGAATCACACAGTACTGGTGACAGAACCAGCACTTTCTTTCCAGCAACAAAATTCCAAGCTATAGCTTTCCTATCTGCTTTCTTTCTTTTATTATTCATTCACGGGATGTGGGCCTCGCTGGCTGGGCCAGCATTATTGCCCATCCCTAGTTGTCCTTGAGAAGGTGGTGGTGAGCAGGCTTCTTCAACCACGGTGCTGTTAGATAGGGAGTTCCAAGATTTTGACCCAGTAACAGTGAAGGAACGGCGATATAGTTCCAAGTCAGGATGGTGTGGGACTTGGAGGGGAGCTTCTAGGTGGTGGTGTTCCCATCTATCAGCTGCCCGTATCCATCTAGGTGGCAGTAGTCATGGGTTTGGAAGGTACTGTTGAAGAAGCCATGGTGAATTCCTGCAGTGCACCTTGTAGATGGTACACACTGCTGCTACTGTGTGTCTGTGGTTGAGGGAGTGAATGTTTATGGATGTGGTGCCAATCAAGCGGTCTGCTTTGTCCTGGAAGGTGTCAAGCTTCTTGAGTGTTGTGGCAGCTACACTCATCCAGGCAAGTGGAGAGCATTCCATCACACTCCTGACTTGTGCCTTGTAGATGGTGCACAGGCTTTGGGGAGTTAGGAGGTGAGTTATTCATTGCAGGATTCCTAGCTTCTGACCTGCTCTTGTAACCACAGTATTTATATGGCTAGCCCAGTTCTGTTTCTGGTCAATAGTAACCCCCAGGATGTTGATGGTGTGGGACTCAGAGATGGTAATGCCATTGAACATCAAGGGGTGATAGTTGGATTCTCTCTTGTTGGAGATGGTCATTGCCTGACACTTGTGTAGTGCGAATGTTATTTGCCACTTGTCAGCCCAAGCCTGGATATTGTCCAGGTTTTGCTGCATCTAGATATGGACTGCTTCAGTATCTGAGGAGTCGCAAATAATGCTGAATATTGTGCAATCAGCACCAAACATCCCTACTTCAGACCTTATGATGGAAGGAAGATCATTGATGAAGCAGCTGAAGATGGTTGGGCCGAGACACTACACTGAGGAACTCCTGCAGTAATGTCCTGGAACTGAAATAATTGACCTCCAATAACCACAACCATCTTCCTTTGTGCTTGGTATGACTCCAACCAGCGGAGAGTTTTCCCCCTGATTTCCACTGACTCCAGTTTTTCTAGGATTCCTTGATGCCACACTCAGTCAAATGCAGCCTTGACTTTCACTTTCAACACTTGCTGTGATATCTTTATAAGTTCCCTAGCCAACTCACTTGCTCTGGCCAATCACTCTCTGAAGTTTGATAAGTAATCCAAGAGAGTAGTTTCTAAATTTTGACCCACCAATTTCTCATAAATCAATTTCAGTGGCCCCCTTACTTCTTGACCATAGTGTAGTTTGATAGGACTAAAACCATTCGATGAATTAGGAGCATCCCTAATAGCAAATAAGAATGGAATTCCCCTATCCTGTGGATAATCCTGACTGTGTGCTCTCATCATGGTTCTTAGACTTTGATGCCATCTTTTACAAAGCCCTTTGTGACTCACGATGATAAGCTGTTAACTTAAATCGTTTTATCCCCAAACTGTTCATTACTTCCTTAAACACCTCTGACATAAAATTTGAACCCTGACCTGATTATATTTCCTCACGTAAACCATAACTTCTAAAAAATTTACTAACTCTTCCACAATCTTCTTTGTTGCAATGTTTCTCAAAGGTATTGCTTCAGGAAACCTGGTAGACACATCTATTATTGTCAGTAAGTACTGATTTCCAATTTTTATCTTTGGGAAATGGTCCTACACGATCAGCCATGACCCTATAAAAGGTTCTTCAACTCCTGGAATTGGAATTAAAGGTGCCAGCTTAACCATTGCTTGTGGTTTCCATATCACCTGACATGTATGACATGTTCTACAGAATTTGGCCACATCTCTATGCAATCCAGGCCAATAAAAATGTTTTGTATCTTATTCTTTCTTATTCCTAAATGCCCCATTGGAAATTCATGAGCCATCCTCAAAATCTCATTTTTATAACCAAATGGGATAACAACCTCCCTCCAGCTTTCATTTGCTGAAGCATGATAAGGCCTCCATTTTCTCATTAAAATATTACCCTTAAGGTAATAACATTCTGGAATACATTTTGCCTCTGTTTCTGAGTAAGCTGCTGATATAAACATTGTATTTGCAAATCCTCCTTTTTGCAACTCCATCAACCTCCTTGAGTTAATTTTTTCAGCTGAATTGTCCTCCAGCCTTTCTTCCTGAACAATGTTATCAAACATAGTGTGAGCTAATCAGATTGAACTGCCTGCCCTTCATGATTTCTTGTTTCAAGCTATGAGCATGTGATCTCATTATCACACAGTCTGGAAACAATCCAGGATGCTCTCTCTGCAACACTTCTGTTGAAGACACCTCTACAGACTGCTCAACTACCATAGGCATTCCCACATTTGTGATCCAGCTATATCATTGCCCAGAATAAATTGAACACCTGCAATGGGCAATTTTTCCACCACTCCAATAGTTACTTTGCCTGTTTTCCCACGTACTCTTTAAATTTACCTTCCACAGTGGAATAGGTTTAGCATCTTCATGAATGCCACTTGTTATCAACTGTCCCTGCAGTACTCCCTCTGAACAGCAAATAACAATATCCCACAACATTAAGGATTGACTAGCCTTTGTGTCTCTTAAAATTTTAACAGCTTTACCTATTCCACCCTATACACATGGAATGACTTTCTCTTCACTTACTAAATTTTTAAACATTTCTGCAACCTGCTCCTCCCATATTCTCTTTGGTAAATTGTGAATACATTCCCACTTCTTTACCTATCACTGATTCTTCCTGTTTTATCTGTACACAAACCATTGGTTTTTCCTCTACCTGAACCTCAGAACCCACAGTAATCTTACTACCAGTACTTTTCTGCACCCATATAATTTTGACGGATTTCCCTGTAATTTCCAGCACACTGACTTCATGTGTCCAACTTTATTACAATAAAAACACCTCAATTTCGAATGTCACTTCTACCCTCTGCACCTTCCTTTTTACTCTGAGAAAAAAAACTTTCTGGGAATTTCCACCTACTCCTTCTCTTCCCTCACTACACACTTTCCTTTCACCTTCCCACTTTCTATCCTTTTCTGATTTGAAAGTGTGACGAAAAAAGATTTAGCTCTGTGAACTAACTCATAATCATTAGCTACCACTGCTGCTTGTCTTACCATTTCAATTTGCTGCTCCACCACATGAGTTCTCACTACAGAAAGAATTGAATCTTTAAATTCTTCCAAAAGAATTGCTTCTCTAAGAGCTGTATATGTTGTCTCTATTTTTAATGACCATATCCACTGATCAAAATTACTTTGTTTTACTCTCTCAAACTCAATATAAGTTTGCCCAGGCTGTTTTCTCAGATTCCTAAATTTCTGCCTGTATGCCTCAGGAACCAACTCATATGCACTCAAAATAGCCTTTATGTAACCACATCATAGTTCACCAACATTTCTTCTGACAGTGAAGCATAAACCTCATGAGCTCTACCCACCAACCTGAATTGTAACAAAAATGTCCATTTTTCCTGTGGCCATTTCATTTGTTTAGCTATCTTCTCAAATGAAATAAAGAATGCTTCAACATCTCTTTCCTCAAGCTTTGGAAGAGCTTGTACAAATTTAAACATCTCCCCACTGGGTTCTGATCTGGAAATAAGTGCTTCCTCACTACTAGTGTCTTTTTTTTAACTGCCTGCATTTTAAGCTGGAACTCTCTCTCTCTCTCTTTTTCTCTTTCCTGCTTTTCTAACTTCGCCATTTCTAATTCATTTTCTTGTTTTCTTTCTCTCTCCTTCCTTTCTGCCTGTTCCCTTTGAAATGCTCTTCCTTTTTCTTTTTCTTCTGCCTCTGGCTCAAGTTTTTTTTTTCATTTCCTTTGCTTGTTCAAATTCAAGCCCCTTTATTTCTAACTGAAGTCTCATTACCTCTAGCTGTGATTCACTAGTGTCGGGTATCACTTCCAATGTTAAATGCTGTGGTATACCTTCAGTTATATCTCCTTTCTTAGCCCCTGCAGGTAACCCCAATTGTAACTCATTCACCAATTCCAGTAACTTAACTTTAGTTACCTTTTGTAAGCCAGCCAAACTTATTGTTCAACTGCCAGACAAGTCTGAGCAACTACCAAAGCCACACTGCAGTCTTGCCACTTCAAAAAAACCTCACACCAACTCCTGAATTCTCATACACATAACCTTAAGATTTACCAACTCCGAAAAAATCAAAGAATTTCAAAGAGCCCCCAATTTTTCTTATGACACAGCCAATGGTAAATGCTGAGCTGTTCAAATCTCAGAGGAAAAACTGAAACAACTGTCACAACTACTTTTCAATTTGTATAAATTTCGAGATGCATGCCTTGAATTCAGTAGTAATAAGGCCACCAAGTCTTGTAGGGTTTTTTTTACAAAACTAGATTAAACATTTATTAATAAGAGAAATGATTTTAAATATATACATGGATCTACAAATTACCACTATGATAACTTCTAAATCCACTAATCAATCTAACTCCCAGTTACACTTTCATTAAGGCAACAGTAAGACACATAGATTTTAAAAGACCCAGGCAAAGAAACATAATACCCTGAACAAGTCAAATTCCAAGCGAGTTTTCTTAACTTCAGTCCTTTGAAGACAGCAGCTGGAGGCATAGATGCTGAAGATTTTCTTCACACTTGTAAGATCTTAAAATGCCTTCCCTTACAAACAGTCTTCTCTCCTTTATACATATCTTCCTCTTTGAATGCAAATACCCATTGTTTCACTATGTCTTTGGACTTTATCTCCCTAATAATAAAACCCTCTCATAGCGCTAAGCTTTACCAGTAATCTCTGGGAAAAATAAACATGCTTTTTCTAAGCTTCACCTGGCTAGGTGACTCATTTCACTCCTCCTTTGAAAAGAATCTAGACTGATTTATTTAAAAATACAAATTTTCTCTTGACATCTATGTTTCTAAACTTCCCCATCTTTATTATTTAACATTTCAAACCTAACCCCTCTTCTCACATCAAAGCACCAAGACTGGCTGCCTCTAATTCAATTAAGTCTTACACATACAGACAGATACACCTATAGCCACATAGACACATCCCGCTATTACTCTATTTTGCAATAAATTGCAATAACATTATGAGATTTATTACATCTTCCTGACACCCAAGCTCACGCAATATTTCGGTGGGTGGGTGCAAGCAAAAGTCAGAAGTGCACCCACCGACAATTAAGTGAGCAATCAAGCCCATTAAAGTTTCAATTATCTCCGATTTTTCAAGGTCCATCCAATCTTATGGTTGGCGGACAGTCGAATCTGCCAAGCAGACTTTGCATTTTTGATGAAACCTCATCCAAGGGTGGGCTGAATTTTCTGTTCTTAAATATATTATAAAATAAAATTCTGTGGACAGAATTTTCATCATTTATGTGTTGAGGTGGCAGATTCTGATGCATGGACATTTTTTTGCTGGATTTTAATATCTTTCTTTATTGCTTTTAAATTCTTCAGCTCCCTGAGGCAGCTCTCTGTCTTCAGGGAGCTTTCATTCCAGGCTCCCCCATGCCCGCACTTACATCAGCACCCACCCTCCTCCCGCTCTCACCCCGGCAGCGCTGAGCCTTTCAGCACACGTTTCTGCTGGCTACCATTAATTGGCCAGCCAGCGTGAAATTGCATCAGCGGTCATTCCTCTGACCAATCCCCGACCCGCTGACCATGCCCACCCACCAAACTGAAAATTCTGCCCCATGTCAGCCTCTGTAAATATCAGGATGTGATAAAGTCACGGAGATGTCATCCGTACTGAGTTTCTGGGTCAAGCCGATCTTCCCTTTCCCTCAGGAACAATCCCTGTCCTCCCAGTCAGTTAGGCAGCATCCTCCTCAAACTTGGTGAGGGGAACGGTGCTGGCCGTTTCTCCTCTGGTCTGGGATCTTTCCCGTCTATTGAGGGCCAGCTTGGACTCAATTAAGACAAAAGAAAGGAACGTGAAGAGAAAGGATGGAGCAGAGGTCGCCTGCATGCCCCCTGTGTGTGAGGTGAGCCCTTCCCAGAAGGGTCTGAGCATGGAGTGTGAGCAGCATGCTAGATGGGATGGTGGTGATGTGAAAGTTTGAGTGAGACAATCCGTGTGATATGTATTCCCTGATAATGGTTGTGTGACATCTCTGAAGAGATTGGCCTTTGAGTACATGATGTCATGATGAGAGTTTGATATTGGAGGGAGTTGAAGGATGACTTACTCTGGTTGAACAGATGAGGTTATTTATCCTCTTCCTGCACTGGATGGCATTTTGGGTGCAGTGGCAGACACACTGACATCCTCTGCTATGGCCTCCCAAGCCTGAGAGGTGAGGCTGGTGTGCTTCTTGGAGATGCCCCTGGGATAAAGTACATCACTTAGGCTGCTGTAGTCCTCAGATCAAGGCCTTGACTACATCAGGGCAGAAGCAGGCTGCAGCCTTCTTCTCCTTGCTTTCACACTTCTCTTCAGGTTGACAGACATCTCTAAAGGTCTCCTTTGGGCTGGAGAGATATGTGTGATTGGGTGGTGCTTAAATACGATACCAGGCATTCAACCTCATCAGGTAACGGCGGGGCTAACAAATCAGCTCCCGAGCCATTAGGTGATTCGGAGAGATACTCGCCTGTGCATAACTAATGAGCTTTCAAGCATGGAGTTGGGCACGGATACCGCCATTCCACGGCATTTAGTTTCATAAACAGGAAATTTCACTCAATTTGCGTATTATTGGGCGTGCTGTGATGGCGAGCTCAGAAATCTCAACATCACTGACTTCCGGGTGCAGAACCTGCCGTCAGTGCGCAGCTGCATTATTCAGCCCAGGGTCTTTCTGGTCTCTGGCTGACTTTGGAAAAGCAATTTCCTAAAACACAGAGGGCTAGCTTGCTATTACATGACCTGCCTTGACAAACTAGCCAGTTACCAAACATGGTCATAACAAGTTCATTCCATGTCCACTGTTTAAAGTGATTAGACTAAAATGGTTGGTGAGGCCCTCTGCTCAACCAGGGCCGCATCCCCAAAGTGATCGCATTTCACAGCTTGTTCTCACCAAACTGAAAAATTAGATTATGTCTGAATGTCTTTGAGTAGTTCAGGAGAGGGCAATTCAAACTCATTTAAGCTTATTTCCCACTGGTGGGCTACGTCCAGACAGCCTGACTCTGTTCTGATAGTTTTTTAAATTGCCGCGTAAAGTTATGTAAATGGGCAGCCATTTTGTGGCTTGATATGTAGGTCGCTTGAGTCTTTTTAAAAGCTACTCTGTGGCTTCAGCCCACGCAATAAACAAAGTTGTTTTTTTGAAAACAGTGTTTCATAACACTACGTATATACTGACAGAGTCCTAATTTTATCAGGGCAGTGGGCTTGTGCCCAGAAAACCCACAGAATCACAGAACAGTTACGATGCAGAAGGAGGCCATTTGGCCCATCATGTCTGCACCAGCTCTCTGAGCATTTTAACTTAGTGCCAATCTCCTGCCCTCTCCCCGTAACCCTGCACATTGTTTCTATTTAAATAATCATCCAACGCTCTCTTGGATGCCTCAGTCAACTTGCCTCCAACACACTTCCAGGCAGTGCATTCCAAACCCTAATTACTCGCTGTGTGAAAAAGCTTTTTCTCACCTCGCATTTGCAAACTGAATGTATATGCTGGTGATAATAGTTACACCTATGTTGGACTGCAATTTACTCTGACGACCAGAATACTACTGCCCATGTATATCTATGCATGACGTGAAAAGTATTCCTTACATGCATGCTTGTGTACAATGTCCTTTCTTTTAGGTTACACAGGGCATCACTGACTGCAACAAATTCAAACCAGCAAACCCAGGGAAGGAAAATCTGTTCAATAAGCTTCACTTCGAATGGCTTCCAGCAGATGAGCTCTAGTCTGCAATACAATCTTATTCTTGTCTTCTTTGAGTTTTTTTCAACCACTCTATTCTCTTTCCACCAGTCCCCTCTGTGGTCCACCTCCATGGCGCTACCCTCTAAATTCTCCTAATTGGCCCAGGACAGTCTGTTCATCCCTTCCTGTGGCTTCTTCCCTCAAACTACCCATATGTGAATCTTTAGAGTGTCCCTTCTATTCCTCAACAATGTGCTGCATCTTGATGGCATCATATACAAACATTGGGTCTGTTTCCATTTGCTTATCAATGATAACCAATACAACAAGTGCTACTGCAATATCATTGGTAGTGTTCTAGTTCATGGCATAAATAGTCAGCTGGCAGGTTTTGTTTGGAAAATTTAATTTTAATAGGATATCATATGAAATCTCTGAATTTGGTAATTATTATCTTGTGTGGTAGAGCAACACTAAAAATTATTTTGAAAACACCGTGCTTTACAAGAAATAAGGAAACAGAAATTTAAATCGCACCAAAAATAGTGAAAAATATTGAATTCACTCTCATGCAAAATGGGAAAATACTGACTTTTAATGTGCAACCTGTTTCACTGAACTTAAATTGGTAAAAGGTTTTCAGCAAATATTATACTGGTCTTCAGGACAGGGAGTTACTCTGATCTAAAATTGTGCTTAGCACTTAAATTAAAATGTACAAGAGGTAACCAAAAAACTCATAAATAATGATAATGATAATACTTAACATTTAAATGGTTCATTTGCATTTAATTTCATAGTGAAACAATTAACTGATATTAATTATTTTCTCCATTACTTTTTGAAGGTCATTGCCTGTTACAGGAAATTACTTTCATGATGCTAGTGACAATATTGAAACTTGAAATGTATTGATTTATATGTTTTCCAGGATAGTCTTTAATTGAAATCAAAATCTACTGGAAGATCTCACCGGCAAGTTGGGGGGTGGGGGGGGCTGGAAAATTTCAGCCAAAGTTTTAAGCTTCATTTGTAATTACTCTGAATATGCAACACAATTACTTTTAATAGGAACATTTTCATGCGAGCAAATAGTCTAGTTTTCTAACCATTTATATAAAGTACCAAAGGAAAAGACTTGTCACCTGAGTAAATATACCTTTAAAAGGCTCAATTCTGTTAAAAATTAACTACCTGCACACTATTTCCTGCATAAGAAAATTAATTGGTAATAAACCTCATTTATTACTGACAGTGTGTTTTGATAATCAAAGTTTTCATTGTGTGGAAGAGCTGACGTGTTCTGCAGTGATACCAAATGGATCGACAGACAATCAAGGTCGGGGTTGTGAAGAACACCTTTCCAAGGAGGACGCTTTATAGGAAAGAAAGACATAATGTATTAATTCAGTAGCAACGCTGCCAGCTAATCAGTTAGCCAATCAATCAATATAATTTTAAATAGGTCTTCTTCCTTTCACTCATTCGTTCCATCGGTAAAATACATTATAAGAAGATGAAAAGATTATAGCGTTCCATGAAAGTTCATTTTCAGGCAGTAGTCACTGGAAGCGATAGGCTGGCATTACTGTGAGCAATATTATCGTACAAATGCTAAATGCATTCATACTACTTTGTTCTCTCTGTCAACCTTCCAAATTCAGTGGCTTAACATCTCAGTTAAAAGACTGGAGAGAACAATTTGCAAAAAAAAATGGCTTCAATGTTAACAAAAAGCAAAATACCCCAGATGCTGGAAATCTGAAATAAAAATAGAAAATGCCAGAAAAACCCAGCAGGCCTGACAGCATCTGTGGAGGGAGGAACAGGGTTAACGTTTTGAGTCCGTATGACTCTTCTTCAGAGCTAAGGAGAAGTAAAAATGAGATGGAATTTATACTGTTGGAGAGGGTGGTACAGGTAAAGCATAATAGAAGGTCAGCAATAGGTGGGGGCTAAGGACCACCGCCCCTCCCTCACACCCCTTAACAGGGGTCACATGTTCAATCTGTTCTTTCACAGAGGACTGACCCTTGTTCTGCCACAAACACATTCTGCTTTCTCACTTTTATGCCTCTATAAGCATCATCAGCACCTTCTTTAGTCTTCACCGCTACCATTAACATGCCCTTTGTCTTGCGTCCATGACATCTTGTCAATCTGTCCTTAGCCCCCACCTGTCGCTGACCTTCGATTCTGCTTTACCTGCTCCACCCCCGTGCAACATGATCAATTCCATCTCATTTCTACTTCTCTTTAGCTCTGAAAAAGAGTCATATGGACTCTTTACGTTAACTCTGTCTCTCTCTCTCTCCACAGATACTGTCAGACCTGTAGAGTCTTTCCAGCATTTTCCCTTTTTGCTTCAATGCTAATGTTGCTCAGTCATTTACAGCCTTAAAACAGTTATGAGTAGTTTATTACTGTCGGTGAACAGAAGACTAAATAATTGTCTTTAGGGTTGAGAAACCAAAGTTTAGGATTAATCCCCAAGTGCAGAATGCTGCCAGAGTTGAAAGCAAAGCTGAAGCAACGGCCAGGTGATGCCGAGACTGTGGCCTAAAATATAAACAATGATTGTAATAACGTAATTTAACAGAATTCAAAAGATACACGACACATGAAGAATTGTCTTGCCGGCATTTTAGATTGGTCAGAAGTGGAAAATGGTGTCCGAGAGGTTTCTTCTCCGGGACATTTCCGTTAACGATGTATCAATGATGAGATTCAAGCTTAGGGGAGTGTGGTCAAAATTTGCCGAAGATACCAAAATCGGAGGCGCGGTTAATCCTTTAGCAGGCTAAAGGAAAATGGGGGAATGGGCTAAAATGTGGCAAATTGAATAAAATATCAGTAGATGGGAGATTATGGGCAGAAATTTCACTTCGGTAGGTGGGAGCGAGCCCAACCCACTCAAGCATGAAATGACGCACAATAGTTCAGTCAGCGGGCGCATGCGGGAACCAGCAGCGCACCAGCCAACAATTAAAAGGCCTGTTAAGGCCATTAACGTATCAATTAACATAAATTTTTCGCTGCCCAACCAACCCTACGGTTGGTGGGCAGGCGAAAAGGCCAAGCGGTCTTTGCAATTTTTTTGGAAACCTCATCCACGGGCGGGATGAGGGTTCCAACATCGAATAAAAATAAAATTAAATTAACACGTCCCTACTCATCTGACAGTCGCCTGAAGGGACATGTTTCAGATTTTCAAGCACTCACTCGCCCGCATGCGCGGAGCTCCCTGCTCTCCCTGCTCGCCCTCCTGCCCCCAACCGCACAGGCAGCGCTGAGCTCGGCCGCTGGCGTTTCACGCTGGGCAGGCCATAGTTGGCCCGCCAACGCGAAATCGCGGTCCGACCCCGATTGCGGGCGGCAGTCAGCTTCCTGACCACCCCGGCCAAGCCAGCCCAACAACGGCAAAGTTCTGCCCTATGTATTATACAAGGAAATGAAAAGAAAAAGAAATAGTAAGAACTATGCAGATTACAAGGCACGTGGAAGGAAATAAAATTATGAAAGGATAGGACAAGTTAAATAGAAATAGATTATTTTTAGCAGGGGCCTAGAACAGGGATCCATAGATGAAAGAATATAAGAGATTTCGGACAGAGGCCAATCTGTCACTATATGCTATAAGGCAGACTGAAAGCTTTCGATAAGGTGTCAAACAGGATTGTTAGTTAAGATTAGGGCTCATGAGATTGGAAGTAATATCAGCAAAGATTGACTATTGGTTAGTGCACAGGAAGCAGGGATTTTAGGTTGGTAGGGTGCAACAGTAGGATCAGTGCTTGGGCCTCCAGTTTTTCATAATATATATCAATGGCTTACATGAGGAGAGTGAGTATAATGTATCCAGTTTTACTGATGATACAAATCTTGGCAGGAAAAGCTGTTACGAGGATGCAAAAAGCCGGCAAAGGGACATCGACCAGTTAACCAGTTGGGCAAGAAGGTTGCAGGTGGAGTACAATGTGGGGAAGTATGAAACTATCCACCATCTTGGGAGGATGGAGCAGGAGAATATTTTTAAAAGCAGGAGACTCATAAACATTGGTTTTCAAAGGGATTTGGAAATCCTCGAAAGCAAATCACAGCAAATTAACATTAGGTGCTGCAAGCAATTAGAAAGGCAACTGGTGTGTTCACGTTCATTGCAAATGGATTGCTGTGTTAGAGTAAGGAAGTCTTGCTGCAATTAAATAAGGATCTGGTGAGACCATACCTGGACGACTGTGTATAACTTCGGTCTCTTTATCTGAGGAAGGATATACGTGCCTTAGAGCGGGTCCACTGAAGTTTCACTAGATTTATTCCTGAGTTAAGAGCGCTATAGGAGAGACTGAGTAAAATTTATTTTTATTGCTTCATGGGATATGAGTATTGCTGGATAGGCCAGCATTTATTGCCCAACCTTTGAGAAGGTGGAGGTGAGCTGCCTTCTTGAACCACTGCAGTCCACGTGGTGTAGGTACACCCACACTGCTGTTAGGGAGGAAGTTTGAGAGAGGGAAGGAACGGTGATATATTTCCAAGTAAGGATGGTGAGTGGTTTTGAGGGGAACTTTCAGGTGGTGGTGTTCCCACATGTCTGCTGCCCTTGCCCTTATAGATGGTAACAGTCGTGGGATTGGAGGGTGCTGTCCAGAAGGCTTGGTGAGTTGTACAGTGCATCTTGTAGATGGCACACACTGCTGCCACTATGCACTGGTGGTGGAGAGAGTAAGTGTTTGTGGATGTGGTGCTAACGAAATGGGCTGCTTTGTTCTGGATGGTGTCGAACTTCTTGAGTGTTATTGGAGCTGCACTCATCCAGGGGAGTGGGGAATATTCCATCACATTCCTGACCTGTGCCTTGTAGATGATGCTCAGGCTTTGGGGAGTCAGGAGGTGGAAAGTTACTCGCTGCAGGATTCCTAGCCTCTGACCTGCTCTTGTAAACACAGTATTTATATGGCTAGTCCAGTTGAGTTTCTGGTCAATAGTAACCCCCCAGGATGTTGATAGTGGGGGATTCAGTGATGGTGATACCATTGAATGTCATGGGGCAATGGTTGGATTCTTTCTTGTTGGAGATGGTCATTGCCTGACACTTGTGTGGTGTGAATGTTACTTGCCATTTGTCAGCCCAAGTTTGGATATTGTCCAGGTCTTGCTGCATTTGGACATGGACTGCTTCAGTATCTGAGGAGTCGCGAATGGTGCTGAACATTGTACAATCATCAGTGAACATCCCCACTTCTGACCTTATGATGGAAGGAAGGTCATTGATGAAGGAGCTGAGGTGGTTGGGTCTAGGACACGACCCTGAGGAACTCTGCGGAAAATGGGCCTCTATTTCCTGCAGTTTGGAATACTGAGACGTGATCCCATGGAAATATATGAAACTACTAGAGCACTTGACGGGGCAAATGCTGAGAGCCTGCATCTTCTGTCTGGAACTAGGGCCAGGATTTTTACCTTGCCAGGCTGGTGCAGCAGGTGGGCCCAGGAGTGGTCACAAAGCCAAGTGCGCCTCCACCCACCCCCCCCCCCGCGATTGGACCCCGATATCGATTTCACACTGACCGGCCAATCAACAGCCAGCCAGAGTAAAAGGCGCGCTGCAGCACTTGGCGCAGCGGGGGTAGGAGCTGAAGATTTAAAAAATCAAAAATAAAAAAAGTTACCACTGTTAAAAACGTGACCCCTCATGTGACTCTGTCATGGGCAGGGACACGTTATGAATAAAATTTTAAAATTTTTATTCAATTTTTTAATTGCTGTTGGAAACCTCATCCCGCTCGTGGATGAGGTTTCCTAAAAAATCCAAAGGCTGCTTGACCTTTTAGCCTGCCCGCCAACCATAAGGTTGGACGGGCAGTGAAAAGTTTCATTCAGTTGTGACTTTAATGGCCTTAATAGACCTGTTAATTGTCGGCGGGTGCGCTGCTGACTCACATGCGCGCCCTCGCCGACCGGAATATCGCGTGAGTGCGCGATGACATCAGGACGCTCGCCCGATGTCATTGCGCATCATTATACGCTCGGGTGGGTGCCCGCCCGCTCAGTGCAAATTTCAGCCCGAGGGATCAAGGTCAGGGTAAGGAATCAGAAATTTAGGATTGAGGTGAGGAGAAGTTTCTTCACTCAGGTTGTGAATCTTTGGAATTCTCTATCCCAGGAAGCTGTGGATACTCAGTCAATGAACACATTCAAGACTGAGAGAGAAAGGCTTTAGGTATGAAGGGAATCAAGGGATAAGAGGTTAGGGTGGGAAAGTGGAGTTGGTGTGGAAGTTTAAGCATGATCTCATCGAATGGTGGAGCAGGTTTTAGGGATGTACGGCTTATTTCTGCTCCAGGTTCTTATGCTCTTATGTCCTTAAATTTACATAAAGGCCAGAATTTTCTCATCGGCGTGTGGGACCCACGTAAAATGATGCGCGGTGATGTTGGGTGAGTGTCCCGACATCACCGCGCGCCATCGTGATATTTAGGTGGGCAGGCGCGCGTTGTTCTCTGATGCACACCCACCATTAATTAATGATCCACTTAAGGCCCGTGAGGTAGCAATTGTCTGGGATATTTTGGGGGCCGTGCGATCTTCAGGCTATCGCACGGGCGCAACAGGCAGGCGGGTAGGAGACATTTGTATAAAACTCATCCGCAGGCGGGATAAGAATGTTATTTGTCAGACATTTAATTGTTAAAGTTACTGATACTTGCCTGTGTGCTGCACTTCTAGCATTTGCAGCCTCATGGACAGCTCCAGGGGCACATCATCAGCTATTGACTGAGCATGTACCTGGTCTCCAGCAATCCTCCGATTGCTGGCACCCTGGGCACTCTCTGTCTCTGCCCGCACCTCAAGCAAGGGTGAAGTGCCCTCACCACCGTGCCCCAGGACACTAGCCAAAGATCTAATTCCCATCGAGGTGCTAGTCTCTGCGCTGGTTCCTGCCTGGCAGAGATGGTGTGACGCTGGTGATTCCATTTGTTCTGGGTCCTCAGGTGTGAGAGGTGGTCCCTCTGCCTCCTCCTCCCAGCCCTGCTCCGGTGATGCTGAAAGGAAGAACAAGGACATTTGATTAGTTAAAGTGGAGACAACGTCAATGTGCATGCCTGTCCTGCAGACCATTATGCACACATCCTTCCATAATCAATGGTCAACCCATGTTGCAAACGTCAATCACTGAGCATTCAGCAGTGCCATGGCTGCTGGGACACACATGGTGACCTGAGCTTTCAGCAAACATACCTCCCCGCGGCACTCCAGCCTCACTGCCACCGGTTGACCTGGGCGCATGGCGCCTCTCCAGTTCCATTGCCTCCTGCTCGTATCTGGTGGCTATGGCCAACAGGGCCTGGCCTCTCCCAGTCCGTATCTGCTCGGCGGCGTGGTGTGCACAGTCTTCTCCTGTAAAGGAGAGAGGAGCATTGATTAGTCCAGCCTGTACCTGGATTCCCATCGCATCCCTGCCAACCCAGCCAGAGTGGGGCATTGCAGGACTCCAGTGAGTCATCACCCCGCAGCTACTGCACACTCACACCAAGAAGCCAGGGCTGACCCCATCCCCTTTGCCCACATGCTGCCTCCATCACATTTGGCGCCGCACGGTTTAACCTTGCAAGGCAAGGACGCACTAGCACGTGGACCACCAAAGGGCAGCAGATGGATTGGTGCCCCGCCACCTGGAAGCTCCCCTCCCCCAGCATGTCAGCACCCTGATTTTGACATGTTTTGCAGTTCCAGCATTGCGCCTCGGTGCAGATCCTTGAGGTAGCCCCCAAAGACAGTACTCTGGGTGTCAGTCTACCACATGCTGCGGGTGCAGAACCCATCTCAGCACCACCCTCTCAGGGTGACCTCGGCATGGGCAATATCTGCTGGCCCACCCAGCGAGGGAAACATGCCGTCAATGATTCAATGCTGTAGCTGCACTCAGAGTTATTTGGGGAGTGGGGGGGGCACCGAGGGGGGAAAAGATACCGGTGGTACGAAGTGACCTCTGCCGACATGGTACTCACCCTTCCTGAGCGCTAGAGGTTGTCGAATCGCTTGCGGCACTGGACCCATGTGTGTCGCACCACGCCATGGGAGCTGACTATGTCTGCCGCCTCCTCCCAGGTACGGTCAGGTGGGGGAGCCTCTGCCTCCCATCCCTCGGAACGAGGACCTTCGGCCATGCTGCCAACTCCTCCAGCAGGGCAGCTAGGCACTCATCAGAAAATCAAGTGGCACGCTGCCTCGCTGCCCTACCCTCCTGCCCGGCCTGCTCTCCAGCAGCGCCCTGGCGGGGGAGGGTGGGGGGGGGCCTGCTACTGGCCATTGTGATCAGCCTTTTTTACAAGGCTGCTCGCGCTTTATTTAAACAGGCCGTCGGGTCGCCACTGGACCCGGCGGTCATTGCACTCCTGCCGCCGCCCGCCCGCTCCCACTATCCTCAGGTGTTGCGCATTACGCTGGGCGGGCCTTAATTTTCCCGCCCGCATAAAATGGCGGGGTGGACCCGATCGCGAGCGGCCATCGACTCTGCGCCCGCTCCCGACCAGCACCCCCGCATGGGGGAAGTTCTCCCCTAAGTCTTCAAAACAACGTGTCTGCTTTTCAGAAAGAAAGCAAATTGATAGATAGGGTTATTTAAAAAAAATCACACCTTTATGGATTAGTTAATTACTAAGCAGAGAGGAAAAATTGTTGTCGATTTTATTGCGTTTTAAAGTGTATGAGCAATCCTACAAAAGTCAAAGTAATACATTTATTCAACTCTATCTTACATTATTCATCCTTGACTGATTGCTTTCCTTAGTGTGATATCTCTGTCATGCCAGGAAATCATTAATAATCAAGTGACAGGGTACCAGATCATTCATATGAGAGCTTATAATAACTGACAATTCTATTCCTAACCAATTATTTTATACCATTTTTTTTTGAAGATGTGAATCTGCACAGCAATTGTTGCTATCGATTATACAAATCTTTCATCTTGCTTGAGGTTGTTAATGTTATACTTTCACTCACTGACCCCCATCGGTTAACAGTCAATATCCTTGTCCTGATTAGATGCAAAGGACATTGGTCAATCAATTTAATAAGCTTAAGTCCCACTCTTCCCCACCTCCCAGAATTTCGATCAATCACCCACATATTATTATAAAGTCTGCTTGCTATAATGGTGATTATTGGTGTTACCAGCCAATTTTGAAGTAATTTCAGGTTGAACATGGACATTGCACTTCATGTTTTCAAGAACCACGATCATTGAGTTTGAAAAAATGCGCAACATGGGGAGGTTTAAACTGAGAGAAAACAAACGTCCAAGGTGGATAGACCTAATTTTGAGAATGTTTAGCTGTATTTAAAAGCTCCTATAGCACTTTTTGCATGACTTAGTCAGCTGAGTAATACAAACCAGGAAGACCTCAGGTTAAAATGCTGCTCTCTGTTGTGTCAACTGATCTTTCCTGGGCAATAGTAGAGATTAACAATACTTCGCTAGGTTCCCATTCCTGATCGCTATTTGGTTATCCAGGTAAGGGTATGATCATGAATCTTCTCTTTTGTCCCTCCTGACCAAATAACTTGGCACTACTCACTATTAAGACTCCCACATGAAGAATGATCATTTGAGTATGATACAAACACTAATTGCATTCGTACTGAACCCTGGGCCAGAATTTTGCATTCCAAGTGGGCCCATCCCGAATGCAGGTAAAATTACAGAAAAAGACATCGGGCGTGCGTCCTGATGTCATATCGCACACATGGAATATTGAGGTCAGTGGGTGCACAAGGGAGTCAAAACAGTAACCGCTGACAATTAAAGGTCCAAATAAGGCCATTAAAAAGCCAATTGATCCCAATTTTACGTTGCCTGTGCGATTTTTAATTCAGCGCATGAGCAAAACGGGTGGGTGGAATTTACATTTTTATCATTTCCTCATCCACTGGTGGGATAAAAGGCCCCCAGGTGCAGCAGCACTTTCTCTATCATTGCTGGCTCATTGCTGTGTGAGTACAGAGTTGTCCCGGAGTTTCTTGGCATCTCATTTGATTGTTAAACCTGCCTTTCAGCATCTCAGGTCCTCATCTACCCTGGAAGGTTCCCCTGAGTATTGCAGCACTGCGCTCCTGCATTTTCAAGGCACTGCTCCTCTCTATCCCATCTAATGGGGATAGTCTATTCCAGCGGTGGAACCTCCTCTGAAGAGCAAGAGGGGGGCAGGAGGGAGAGGAGGCCAGGTGGGCACAGACAGCATCCCAGGGACAGACCTTTAAGAGGAGAGGCACGGACTCAGTTGGTGCAGGGCCAGCAGGGAAGCCAAGGCGAGAGGGCACTCTGAATACATCACTACCCAGCGTCCCAAGTGTTCAGACACCGCACCAACGGCCTCCAGATGTCCAAGGTCCAGTGCCGCAGGAGACTCCACCTCTCCAGGTACACAGTGACAGCAATATGTCACATGATAAATCGGGAAATTGCCCCCAACTACCTGGGCGGCCCCCATGCCAGTGGCTTTGAAGGTCACAGTGGTCCTCAACTTCTATACCTCTGGTTCTTTTCAGGGCTCAGTGAGGGATCTGTGTGGTGTTTCTCAATCAGCTGCACACGGTTGTGTCAAGCTCTTGACTGACGCTATCTTTAGACACGTCTGCACATTGATCCACTTCTGGACAGATGAGGTGAGCCAGGCAGAGAGAGCATGAGGCCTAGCTGCGATAGCTGAGTTCCCCCACATCCAGGGTGTTATAGATTGCATGCATGTAACCATCAAGGCACCAGAAAGTGAGCCTGGATCTTTCGTAAACAGAAAGGGGTTCCACTCGATGAATGTTCGGATCATCTGTGACCACAGGATACAGATTCTCCAAGTTTCTGCCCATTACCCTGGGAGCTCGCATGATGTTTACATCTTGCGGCACTCCCAGGTACCAAGGCTGTTCATGGCTCCTGCACAATTGGATGGTTGTCTCCTGGTGACATCTGCATTGGAGCTTCAATGGGCTCTCTGGCTACGACAGTCAGCTTCTGATGAGAGGGGCCGGTTATGTTTCCAGTACCCACCACACACACATCTGCCACCTACACTCTTACCTTCATCCGAGACCCCCACCTCACCACGACCGGAGAGGGGAGCTGGCCCGTGGCATTCAAGCTCCAGTGCATCGCTCTCATACTTAGTGAGGAAGCACAGATTTGGCACTCCTCCACCCATTCTGTGGTGCACCACAGTGTTATGACTCCTCTTCTCCTGACAGGGAAAGATAGGCTCATTGTTGCTCCATCTCCCTGAAGGTCCTTTCCTGGTTCCCACCTGCCCTCCCACCTGGGCATTAAATGGGCCGTGTCACTGTGGCACATCTCACCCTGCGATGCACTGAGGCCAGTCGTGCTGACGTCCCAGCCTTGGCAGGGCAGGCTTCAGTTCCAGTTGACATACACACTCTCAGACCCCTGAATGCTCTGAGAAACCGGCACCCGAATAAAGTTCTTCACACAGGTCAATGCCATTTCTGCACTTACCCTTGCTGACCAACAGCAGATCATTGAACCTTTTGCGGCACTGAAGCCATGTGCGGTGCACCACGTTCTGCCCACTGACCAGGGCGGCGACCACCTCTGTCCAGGCCTTCTTGGTTAGGTGAGGCGGCCTTCTCTTGCCGCCCCTGGGCATTAGAATATGCCGCCTGGCACTCACCTCCCCCACCAGCACTCCCAGGCACTCATCTGAGAAACAGGGGTGGGCAGAGTGCCCAACCGATTTGCCCCCCCACCCCCCCACCCCCATCACCTTCCATGGCCACCAGGTGCTGAGGCCATGACTACACACCAGGATGTTTCTTGAGCAGCTTCCAGACAGCTCCCTCAGCGACCCCGCCACCCCCCCCCCCCCCACCAAATTCCTGGCAGCCTTCAGGGAGCTGCCTCTTCTGTTTATTGAGCAACCCGCCCGGGTCCTCATTGGACCCAACGCCCGATGCGTTCCCCACACACAGAAAACACACGCGGCGGCCACATTTCATGCCGGGCAGGGGTTAGTTGGCCACCCAGTGTAAGATCGCATTCACAGCGCGATCTGAGCCGGGAGCGGGTTTTACACCCGCTTCCAGCTGCGCCGACCTCGGGTGCAACGGAGGGTAAAGTTCAGGCGATGAAAGAAATTTTAACATGGAGGAGCACTTGGGTTTAGGTGTGAGTTTCAGGAAAAAAAACCAGTATAAAGGCAAGCACATCTGGAAGCCAGCGCCAACCTGTGCACTTAATTCTTGCAAGTTCTGAGGGATAGGTCAGTTGTGGTTCAATTGGTATTATCACTCTTGCCTCTGAGTTAGAAGGCTGCGAGTTCAAGTCCAAATACAGGGACTGCATCGCGGGGACTGGGGTGTTTTATTGACCCCTTTAATCACATCTTGGTTTAAAGTTTGTAAGTTTCCTTTAAACTTTGTCCTTGGTTTTACAGCTGACCTGACTTAGGGGCTGTGCTTGATTTATACTTTATTTTGTTAATTTATTTTAATTGTTTAACTCCAAAAGAGTTCCAGAGGCTGCATATTATGGAGGGATGGCAACTCGCATCCCACTCCCTGCAACCACCCCACCACCACCCCCCCGCCACCCCCCCCCCCACCGCCACCCCCCCCCACAACCAAACCCCAGGAAGGAAATTGGCTGGAACCATAACACAATGTGGGTGTGCTAGGCTGCTGGAGAGTTGGATTTCCATCCCTCACTGGGGTGAAGTCCCACCCTCGGGAGCTGCCGGCCAGATCCAACAGTCCCGACAGCACAAAAGCTCATTAGTGGACTGTGACCAGCCCCAAGAAGATGGACCAATGGACCCTGCAGTGAGGTAAGTACAAGGTGTTGGGCAGGGAGGGTTTGACCAGCTTAAGGAGGGGAGAACAGGGCGTTTGGGGGCGGTGGGTTTTGGAGGGCAGGTGGATAAGAAGAAAGGGAGGTAATATCATAGGGGGCTGCCCCCAGAAGCACAAAGGGCACCTGCTGAAGCTAGTACACCCCCTTCCTTCCCACCCTTTTAAAAACATTTTTACAAGAATGGCCTGCCCACTCCCAACCAACTGCCCACGCCAATTGTTTCATGGCATGGGCAGCATCTTATTGGGGTCAATTGGCTTGATAACAAATTCAATTGACCCTTAATTATTTATTTACATATGGCAGGCAGGCTGCCGATTTGGGCACTGTTCACCTAACCATGTTATGGGGTGAGCTGGGCACCCACCCTATATTATGTCCCCCCCCACCTCCACCACTGAAAACATGCCCAATGGGACACATAAAATCCAGGCCCAGGACTAGCGTGCAAAAATCAAATGACACTCCAGTGTAGTAGTGAGAGGGTCCTACATTGTCAGAGGTACCATCTTCTGGATGAGACATTAAGCTGAATGTCTCTGCCCTCTCAGGTGGATGTAAAAATTCCCATCGCACTATTTTGAAGGATTCTAGGGGTGTTAGTCCAGTGCCCTGTGATAATTATACATTAATTGTGTTTAATTGTATACAGGTATTGGGAATTAACTGATGATTTACTCAAATCCTTATAAATAGACACAGACTGAAACTTTGGTTGCTGAGTTAGGAGGTGTATGTTTGGAACATGTCACTTTGTAAATAAATATAAAAGTTCATTAAGATTGGCTACAATTCTATGCTTCACCAGCTGCCTTTCTGGAGTATAACATTGTAGCAGAGGATGGGTGACTATATGTATAAGCACATCAGAAAAAGAAATAGAACCAGGAGTAGGTCATTGGGCCCCTTGAGCCTCCTCCACCTTTTAATAAGATCATGACTGAACTGACTGTGGCCTTAACTTCCCTTTCCTGTGTGCTGCCTCCAGCCCCCACCCATTACCTATGGCTCCGTTGTAGATCAAAAATCTGTCTAACTCAGCCTTGAATATGTTCAATTACCTAGCTCTCTGAGGTAGTGGATTCCAAACTCTCTTTATCTCCTTCTTCAATGGGAAACCCTTTATTTATTTTTTGAAACTGTGCCCACTAGTTCTAGATTCCCCCATGAGGGGAAACATCCTCTCAATGTCTACGCTGTCAAAACCCCTCAGAATCTTACGCATTTCAGTAAGACCACTTCTAATTCTTCTTAACTCCAACAATAAGTACAGGCCCATCCTTTCCTCATAAGACAGCGGTGAATGTTGGAAGCTCAGAAAAACCATTGAGACAGAAAGCTACAATCCCAGTAGCCATTGTGGAAAATGGCTGAATGTCACACGGACAAATTTGTACTGGAAAAGTTCTTATGGGGTGGTGCTGCAGAGTTGAAAAATATGTTACTAATAAGATTCGAGGAGAATTTAAAATTGGGCGTCCGGCTAGTGGGACGTTTAAGTATATTGGTCTATACATTAGGCAAGGTAGGTCTGAAATAACTTATTCATGGCCATTTCTCACAGGTAGTTCATAATTTTCAGTCCGGTTTGGAGAAGGACAGAGATGAGGGGAAGCTCGCAGGCTGGCATGCTCGACCTCAGACAACAGTGGGGCGGAGGCCTCCGTCATAATTGGGCCTCCCCACCACCTCACCCACCCTCCCAGCTCTGCTCATCCAGGTGCCTCAATGCCCCTCTGGCCTTTGGAAACCGGCCCCCACCACCCTCGACTCTATTTCCCCCACCACCCCTTCATCCCACAACCTCCTGCCCTAGCCGTCCCAAAAGAAACCCGCACCCCCCCCCCACCCCCCCCCACCACCCCCCCCCAACACCACCCCCCCCCCCCCCCCCATACTCCTCCAGTCCTGCCGCTTCTTCCACGGCACTGGATGTAGTCCCAGCTGTGGCCACTCCTGGTGGAGCAGCTCACTGAGGTGGGGGTCTCCTCCCCAGATGGCAGTGAAAGGCCTTCCTCCAATTAATCCTCCAAAGAATGTTCAACGGCAACAGGGCAGCCATTGGTTATTTGGACGCATTCCCCACCTTTCTAGGCTCGAGGGGACAAGTGGCCCACTCCTGTTCCTAATCCATGCGTTTGTATGTCTGTATGATGTTCAGTGGTGAGTGGGAAACCCCGCCATCCAAAACAATCCTTCCCCAGGTGTGTGCCACAGTGCTCCTGCTGAACTTCTCAGCCACTTCCAGCCACATCTTTGTGGCAGCAGTAGCTTTCGTCCTCCCACTGCTGGGGAAGAGTATATCTCTGTGGTCTCCCGTTGCCCATGGCAGCACAACAAGGGAGGCATCCTTAAAGGGGGATGCAATATTCGACTGTCCTCAGCCCATTTTCAATGCTTTTCCTCGCGTGCTTCCAACTCCCAATTCCTCCAAATTCCATCTTCGGCTTGGATCTTTAAACACTGGAGTTGAGATTACATAATGCGAGTCGGCAGCATGCCCACTGCAGCACAATCAATGTCAAACCTGAAAGTAAAAAGATAGTGGCAGCTGGGTTTACCACACGGACAGGCATGCTGACGAGTAACTGTAAGTGGAGAACACTGGGCATAGTATAGCCACTATTATGATTTTATAATGTTCTATTCACTGAGCTTCTTAGTTCACACAGTCATGTTATTTGAAATATATAAAACGTTTGGAAATCCCTTAGGCCACCATCATATTTTGCTGAATCTAGTTTTATATTCAGATCACTCTAAGCTGATCAAAAATATCCATATTATTAGCAATGCCTCCTGCATTAAATATTAAAGGACAAGAATTAAAACGCTGCATAGCGTCAATCTTGCTGCTGTCATATTTGCATGAAATCAGCATTGAGGGACAATGGGCGAAATTAAAAATCTTATTCCAACCGACAGGTACAGACGGACAATATTCCTTTCAGAGGAGAATGCCATTATCTAGGGGTATTCCAAAATTACATTTACACTTTAAATAAGTTTAATACACAAGAAAATGTAACGTGTTCTGCATTATTTCAAAGTTTTATAGAAATAATTAGTTTGATAATTATAGTTGGAGCAGATCATGGCTTTGTGTGATCATATAAAATGGGTGTAAAATGTGATAACATAGAACAACAACACCAACAGCAAATTGGATTTCTATGGTGCCTTTAGCATAGTAAGATGCCCCACAGCTCCTAATGAAGCACTTTTAAAATGAGGTTGCTGTTGTAATGTATGAATAGCAAATCGGCAGCCCGTTTTACATCTCTCCTGTGAAACGGGCTGCCAATTTGCTATCGCACAATCTAAGCTTATCACACAAAGGGTCAAGAACTATCTCAATGGTGTGGAGATTCATCAGGTGTGCACAGAAATGCTTCTCCCATCTGTACACAGACTTTCATACATAGCTTTACAATGCCAGTTCAAATATGCTCTCAAAGTCAGCCTCTTAGTTCCATCTTTATTCAAACTATAGCATAATCATGTCTTTATTGCCCGTTATTAACAAAAGCTCACAAAATCTAACCTGGCTAGCTGGATGACAAAACTGGCAAGCCATGACAATAACCATCTCTAAGACTGTTGTTGTACTGTTATCAGCCTGAGATCCAGAGCTGTAGAACCTGGTTTACAGCTGGTAACAGCTGAACTCAATTGCTTGGCTACGAATCACACCCTCGCTATCATGAGGCAGATCTGTGTGCAGTTTGTAAGCATATACTTCCAAACTCCACTTCCAAACATTAGATTTTAAACGTTTCATGAACTTGGGTAGGAGCATCCACTTTCTCAAAGGGCCAAGAGATTTAACTAACCTAGACCACTTTTCAAACCCAGTCACTGGAGTTACACTATGTACAGTGTCAAGTGCAAGTGGTGATATTTATCATGCAACATGCACAGGGTTAAAATCTAAGTCACGTTTGTAATACTTACCCACAAAGTTTTTTCAACAGAAGCATCTTATCTTGCTCTTGCTGGGTTCTGGACTAAATCCACACTTAACATCCTCAGCTGTTTAATAGTGATAGTCAGACAAGCAAAACTTTAGTGACATTTTCTACTTACTTTAGTATACTTTGAAGACAATAATTTAATCTGTCATAATGACTATCTGTCATGTGCTCATTTTTTCCTGTTTTATACTCTACAGAGTCCGTGCAGGTTGTATTCAAATATTATTTATGATTTACATTTTGCTACAATATTGATTTCTAGGTTATAATATGAGTGACAGTTTCTTCCAAGTGTACAGTGTGCACTGAAGAGCCAAAATCTAACATTAACTGATGAAAATAAGTCATTTGTACCTCCTATTAGATATCAAGCTGACTTATCACTGCCTGCAGAATCTAGATTCAATTTATTTTATTGTTAAAGAGTATAACATGCCAGATGGTTTACCAGGTGTCACTATATATCGTACAAAACCTACTGAACCTTGAAATTGAACAATTATCCAGCACTAATTCAACCATTCTATAAACTTCATACCAAGGTTAGTGCACTGATTTAATCAATGATGTTTTGCATCAAGAAATACCTGTAACTAGCATATCTGCTTGCCAGCGTTTGGAGTTTCCTATTGATTCTGTTTACATCAAATGATCAGTAACAAGACTAGAAATATTAGCTTATAAAGCCTTTAATTTTATTTATCCACCCGCCTCAGAAATGGGGTTAAGTAAACAGAATTAATATATTCATTATCATGTGCAGAAAGTTAAATAATAAAGCTTCTTATAAGAATGCCAAGTCAAAATCTATCATCCTTGGGTCTGAACAGGGGATGGCCCTGCTTACTCATCATCATAAGTTACCTCAACCTGAGATCCACAATACTCCCAGTAAAAACAAAACTATGCCTAGAAATCTGGATGTATCTATATATTCTTCCTGCTAACACCATGCAATTAAAATGTACAATGGCTTCATAAAATATAAATGCAATTTACAATATTAATTATGCTCTTGAGAATTCAATAAAAGAATGAACTATCAAACAATAATATTAGCAATACAAGTTCAGTACTTAAAGGTGAATCAACCCGCCTATCATCTTATTAAAAATACTGCTCAACTTCCCAGCCAGAAATTGTTATCAGGACCTGGTCTTTAAGTGGTGGAGTTGACGGGGTTATGGGTATAGCCTGTCAGAGGTGAGAGTTTAGTTAAGGTCAAGAATGAGGTTTTGATGGGCCCTGGACCTGCTGGGACTGAATGTGGGATCAGTGGCCACACTATGGGAACAGTCGGCCTGGTACCTAAGGGGATTGAATGTGGACAGTTGGTCACAGTATTTTTTTATACACTCTTTTATTGGATCTGAGCATCGCTGGCAAGACCAACATTTTTTGTCCATCCCTAATTGCCCTTGAGAAAGGGGTGATGAGTCACTTTCTTGAACCATCTTAGTCCATGAGGTGTAGGTACACCTAGAATGCTATCAGGAAGTGAGTTCCAGGATTTTGACCCAGCATCAGCAAAGAAATGGCAATATAGTTCCAAGTCAGGATACTGTGTGACTTGGAGGGCAACTTGCAGATGGTGATATTCCCATGCATCTGTTGCCTTTGTCCTTCTAGGTGGTAGAGGCCGTAGGTTTGGAAGATGCTGTTGAAGGAGCCTTGGTGTGTTGCTGCAGTGCATCTTGTATATAGCACAGACTGCTGCCACTATGTGCCAGTGGTGAGTGAATGAGTGCTTCAAGTGGTGGATGGAGTGCCGATCAAACTGGCTGCTTTCTCCTGGATGTTGTTGAATTTCTTGAGAGTTGCTGGAGCTGTACTTATCCGGGAAAGTGGAGATTATTCCATCACATTCATGACATGTGCCTTAAAGATGGTGGTCAGGATTTGGGGAGTCAGGAAGTGAGTTACTCAATGCAGAATATACAGGCTCTGACCTGTTCTTGTTCCACAGCTTTTATATAGCTGGTCCAGTTAACTTTCTGGTCAAAGGTAACACCAGGATGTTGATGGAGGGGGGTGGGGGGGGGGGGCAGGGGCGATTCAGCAATGGTAAAGCAGTTAAATATCAAGTCGAGATAGTTAAATTCTCACTTGTTAGAGATGATCATTGTCTGACACTCGTGGCATGTATGTTACTTGCTACTTCTCAGCCGAAGCCTGAATGCTGTCCAGGTCTTGCTGGAAGTAATGAGAGATAGTGACTAGGACCTCTAACAGGAGAGATTGGTGATCATGTATCTCCAATTGACTAATAAGATTGCTAGAAATGGACAACCGGATACAGACAGGGAGATACTGTTTTGTCTAATACACATCTAGTTGCATTTCTATCTATTATTACATTCTTATGTATAGCATGCACTATGAATTACTTCCTGTTTCACTTTTTATTGACTTAAAGTCAAACACCACCACAGCAGAGAAAAGTAAAAAGTTTCAAAATAATATTTTGTAATATGACAATTAAACAACTGTAAAGTTTCATTTTTGCCTATGAGTATCTGCATTAATAGTCTCTTTTGTTTAAAATCAAAGGGCAGAGTCATCCCAGATTTGCAGTAAAATGTGGTGGTGAAACGATGTTTTACCTGCCAGATGCAATGGCGGCTTCTCACGCCACATTGTCCCAATCCCGCCACGTTAATTATGCATTCACGGGGAAAACGCCATTTTGATGGTGGGCAGGCTCTCATTCACCCACCATGCCGTAACCTTGCCATTTCTTCATGCCAGGCACCATATTTAAAGTACAGCTGCGCGTACATCTCTCAGTCCTTCCAGCCCACGATTGCTGCATGGAAGACACGATCCTGAAAGGCAAGAAAACTGAAGCCCCCAGGTTTAATGACATATCCCTCGAGTACCCTTTGGACGCATTGGAGGCCCGCCGTGATGACCTTTAGCCCCGCTCTGGCTGCAGGAAGGGCAGCAACATGACCAATCTGGCTTGGGAGGCGGTGGCAGCAGTGGTCAGTGCAAAAGAGGACAGCCACCCAGTGTCAAGAAAGGATGAATGGTCTCCTCCATTCCGCCAAGTTAAATCACTCTTCTCATCACTCTCAACTCACACACTAAAAGCCCATCACACATCCACAGGGCCCTCACTCACTGCCAGTTCAAGGAACGTCACCATTCACTCTCTCAAACACCTTCATTACCCTCACCCTATCAATCGGACCACTCACCACCCACACATGCCAGGCACACTCATCATCTGGCCTGGCAGGCATCCTGCATTTTTATTATTCATTCATGGGGTGTGGACTGCGCTGGCTGGGCCAGCATTTATTGTCCATCCTAATTGCCCTTGAGAAGGTGGTGGTGAGCTGCCTTCTTGAATCACTGCAGTCCATGTAGTGTAGATACACCCACAGTGATGTTAGGAAGGGAGTTTCATGATTTTGACCCAGTGAAGGAATGGCGATATATTTTCAAGTCAGGATGGTGAGTGACTTGGAGCGAAACCTCCAGGTGGTGGTGTTCCTATCTATCTGCTACCCTTGTCCTTCTAGATGAGAGAAACAGAGTTAATGTTTTGAGTCCTTATAACCCTTATTCAGGGTCATACAGACTCGAAATATTAACTCTGTTTCTCTCTCCACGGATGCTGCTAGACCTGCTGAGTTTTTACAGCATTTTCCATTCTTGTTTCAGATTTCAAGTATCTGCAGTATTTTGCTTTTATCCCAACAATATCTCCCTGCCAATGGCTCATTGTTCTGATGAACAGTGTTCCTGTCACTCAGATGTGAAACCTTGGTTCCTGCCCAAGGTAAATGACTTAGTTCATGGGAGCAAAGATGTGGTAGCTCAATTTGCAGACAACTCAAAGATAGGTAGGAAAGTATATTGTGGAGAAGACGTAGGAGTTTGCAGACAGATATGGATAGGTTGAATGAATGGGCTAAAAATCTGGCAGATTGAGTATAATGTGGAAAAATGTGAAGTTGTTCACTTTGGCAGGAAGAATAAAAAAGCAGAGTATTACTTAAATGGAGGATACTGCAGAATTCCAAGGTGCAGAGGGATCTCGGTGTTCTGGTGCATGCGTCACAAAAAGTTAGTATGCAGGTACAGTAAGTAATCAAGAAGGCTAATGGAATGCTATTCTTTATTACGAGAGGGATTAAACATAAAAATAAGGACCTTATGCTTCAGTTATTGTGCATTGCATGGCATAGTTACAGGGCATTGGTGAGACCACATCTCAAATACTGTGTGTAGCTTTGGTCTCCTTATCTAAGGAAGGATGAAAATGCATTGGTGGTGGCTCAGAGGAGATTTGTTTGATTGATACCTGGAATAAGCCGGTTGTCTTAAGAGGAAAGGTCGGACAGGCTCAGCTTGTTTCCGCTGAAGTTTAGAAGAACACATAACCTCGAAGATAATCATCTTTGGATTGTTAGCTGATCGGCCAGCCAATTAGCATGGTGCGAAACAGATCAGATAATTAAATGTATGGCTCAAAGAGTCATATGGGAAGAAGGGATTTTGATTCAGGGGTCCCTGGCTAAAGTACTGGGGTAAGACGGAGCTGTCTGCTGGAATGGGCTCAATTTAAACTGCCCAGCGAACCTTATGACTAGGATTTTGAATAGAGCTTTAAGCTAAAAGAGGTGGGGGTGGAGTCAGCTGAAAGAAGATTTAAAAATCTAAAGAGAAAAGTCAGTGCAATCAAGCAGTGCAGTGGTTTGGGTAAAAACCAGCAGAGTGGGACGGAAGGGGCTGAGAGTTTAACAGCAACAGGGCTTTAGCAATTAATGTCCGTGGAAAGAACAACAATAAAACAAACAAAAAATCTATTTATCTGAATGCACAAAACACTCATAATAAGATAGCTGAATTAGCAGCACAAATAGAGATAAACGTTCTAGATCTAATCACCATTACACTAACTTAGGGCAGGATTTTCCCAACCAGGGCCCAGGAGAGGGGGTGCACATTGTGCTGTTCACTCTCTCATGTGGCCACCTCATGCTTCAAAGTGCTCGGACACAAGGGCATGGTGGGCGCTCCACTCCGGGACAAAATTCCAGGGCTCCAGGTCCAATTGTTGTGGAGCGAGAGCCAACAACCGTACAGCCATTAGTTTTTACAGCCAGGGTACATTCTGGGTGATGTAGTCCATGCTTGTCCGCACTCTCGCCCTCCTGCACAGGATGCCAGCTCACTAAAAGACCACAGGAGTTAAGATGGGCATGTCGTGAGGAGTGGTGGTTGCAGCAACAGTGAGACTCAGGGCAGTTGGAGTTTTAGGCAGGGCAAAGACGAAGCCCATCTTGCCACCTTCACAGGCATCCCGAACTCCTCCTCAGCAATGTTCTGACCACAGTCGGTGTTAATTGCTGCAAAAACCAAATCCCAAGTGGGAAACCTGGCTTAAGGGCCATACCCTTTTTTGTTGAATTCTGAAAGCAAGAAGATGTACTGATCTCAGCAGCAAGAAGTCCAGTACCACTTTGGGGATTTTAAAAATTAAAAGTAAAAGATTTATTAACAAGAATAAAAGAAAACACAAAAACACACAAGATTACAGTTGCACAGTTAAGGTTAATCTCACAAACATTCCTCCCAAAAAGACTCCTTACCTGGTCAGACCCACAAGTAAACACTTCCAGATAACACTCCCTTATAAATGTTTAACTATAAGAAATCCAGAAATATCACCCAATGCAAACTGCTGTAGCTTTATTAGACACATACCACATGACCTCTCAACTCTCTCCCACTTATACACACACACACACACACACACACACACACACACACACACACACACACTCTGTGGGATATCACAAGCCTCCACCCACAGATTCATCCATGAGGTCATGGATGCCATCTTCTCAAGGGCAGCACAACTTTGTGCATTTCACCCAGGAGCAAGAAAGCCAGGATGCAAGAGAGACTGCGTTTTCCCAGATCTCAGATTTCCCACAGCTGCAGGGTGTCATTGACTGCATTCACGTGGTGCTCAGATTTCGACCACAACACACGGTCAACTATGTCAACCATAAGAGCTTCCACTCACTGAAGGTTCAGCTGGTGTGCAACCACCACAAACATACCCTGCAAGTCTGCGCACGGTTTCCAGGGAGTGTCCACGACAGCTACATTCTCAGTCATTCACAGATCCCTGACATCTTCGGGAGTCCACGGAGGCTACAGGGATAGCTCCTCGGGGACAAGGACTACCTGCAGAGAACATGGCTGATGGCACCCGTGCGGCAGCCTCAGACTACAGCAGAGCGACGGTACAACAAGTCTCATGCTGCAATTCACACCTTGGTGGAGCAAACCATCGGAATGCTGAAAGTGAGGTTCTAGTGCCTGGACCGGTCTGGTGGAGCTGTGCAATACAGTCCGCAGAGGGTGTCACGCATCATTGTCATCCACTGTACTCTTTACAGCCTGGCGCTGCAACAGGGAGAAGAGCTGGCTAAGGAGGAGATGGAGGAGCTGGAGATCTCCTCCGATGAGGAGTATGTTGACCAGGATGAAGGTGAGGAGGTCCTTGAAGACGACGATGATGGTGATGAGGCCCTCACATTGGCCAGATGAGGCAGGCTCAGGAGGTCCTCACTGCTGCTAGATTTGAGGAGGATGGTGACAATATGCAGTAAGGAGACACCATATATTCTCACAATGCATCTGTGAACGTTTGACTCCAGTCTAGCTTATGGTAGCAAGCATACGGTCTGTGATAATGCTCCTGTCATGGAGATGCAGCGGAGGCCCTAATACTCACTTGAATCCAGAAGGATGATGATGACATGCAGTGAGGACACTCCATAGATCTTCACATAGCTGCTGAGAATGTCTGAAACCTGTGTGGCTGAGGGCAGCTCGCTTGGGCTCTATGATCAGGGTCATATCATAGAGACGCAACCGTGAAACTTTAAAGCATCTGATCCTTGGTCTGCCTTCAGCACCTGACCCCTTCAGGAGAACAGCATCACTGGACACAGATGCTGAAGAGACGGGGCCAGCCCCACCTTAAAGATGCTGAGAGCACACAGAGAGAATGACGGAACTCTGTGATGCCTGCCCACAACATTCTGGCAGCAATGACCAGCACTGCCGAGGTGCAGGCATCCGTAATGTGTCCAGGGAGTGTGAGGCTGGACTATCACTTTGGTCTGAAGGCTGCACAAAGCACAGCGACTGAGACACCTGCCTTTATCTTGCGCAGGAACCAAGATTTCACATCTGAGTGAAGGGAACACTGCTCATCAGGACAAGGAGCCACAGGCAAGGAGACATTCTTGGGAGTTTATTTATAATAGTGGGCAAGTATGGTATAGAGTACAAGTGATTAACACCTGTGCCCGGGCTTCTTAACTTTCCTAACCCTGCCACTACGTCTTGGTGCTCCCCGTAAATCCACAGCAGAGTTGGAGGCAGCCTGCTGACTGCTCCGCCCTGTCTGTGGTGAACTTGATTGGCCTCCTCTGGAGGGCCAAGACCGGGAGGGCCCCGGCCTGCTTCCAGTGTCCTGCTTTGTGGCAATGGCACCCTCTTCGGCCTGTGGAGCGGAGCTGCTGGGGTCACAGGAAGAAGGGATTCAGATGGGCCAAACGTTCCTGGGGTCACCTGGATGGATGACCCCGGGGAGTGCACCTGCTGATTCTCCTCCCTGTCGGTGCCCGAGAGCCCCTGGCTGACTCCTTGAGGAGAAGGGGTAGCTGGAGTAAGATTGACCTGCTCCAGGCCTCTATCACATTGACACCATTAGAAGCTAACTATGGCATCAGCAATGGAGTTCAGCCCACGCAGCAGTGCAGGAGCGATGTCCTGAACCATGGCAGCCGCTATCCTACCATTGTTGAGCTCAGTCCATTAGCATGCCAGCACTAGCACCTCAGCCTGAAGGTGGGCAGATTCCTCTATCATGCCTTGCAATTTGATGAGTGCAGCGGACACCCCTTCCTGATGTTCCCGAGCTTGCCTTTGCAGCTCCAGCAACTGTGACATGACCGAGTCCAGAGGCCCATTACCTGACTCAAACTCAATGGATTTCTAGTCTCCAGCAATGCTCCGAGTGCCAGAAACTTGGGAAGTCCCTGCCTCCACCTGCTATGGATCAGATAGCGTGATGTGTTCACCAGATTGTGATCCCGAGGCTACTCTAAAGCTAGGTCCCACCGAGGTGTGTGTCTCTGCACTGGTGAAGCGTGTGGATGAGAGCTGTGTCGGGACTTCAATGAAGGTGCCTTCAAATTCCTCTTCAGAGGTTACCTCCGGGCTTGTATCATGGACCCCCTCAGCTGTTTCTCAGATGTGCCTGCAAAAGCAAGGAGCGATAATTAGTACATGGCAGTGGTCTGTGAAAAAGGACACATTGCTCACAGCATGGTTATCTGATGAATATTGCATTGCTGGATCCTCACTTGGCAGAGCACCACCAACCTCACGGTCAGCACAGGACCAGTCCAGATCCTCGCCGGCCAGCTGGATGGCTCTGTTTTCAAAGTCTGAGAGTACCCTGATTTCAGGCATTCCTCCAACAGATTGTGACCTCTCTCTTTTGTTGTGAGCAAGCTTGTCCTGCATAAATAGAGATGGAGAGAGTGTAAGCAGGATGCCTGCCAGGCCAGATGATAAGTATGCCTGACATGTGTGGGTGGTGAGTGGTCCCATGGATGAGATGAGGACAATGAAGGTGTGTGTTAGAGAGTGAATGGTAATGTCCCTTGAACTGGCAGTGAGTGAGATCCCTGTGGGTGTGTGATGGGTTTGTGAGTGCATGCGTTGAGAGTGATGTGAATGGTGAATTACCTGGCACAACGGAGGAGATCATTCATCCTCTCTGGGCACTCAGCTGTCCTCCTTTGCAGGGCACTGGCCCTGACCACCACTACCACCACCTCCAGTGCTGGATTAGTGATGTTGTTGCCCCTCCTGTGGCCAGAGCGGAGCTAGAGGACATCATGCCGGGCCTCTGCTGAGTCCAAAAGGTGCTCGAAGGATAGGTCATTAAACCGATGGGGCTGCGGTCTTCTCACCTTTTGGGGCCATCTCTTCCATGCAGCAGTCCTGGGTTGGAAGCACTGACAGGTGTGTGCGCAGATGCACTTTAAATATGGTGGCTGAAATATGGAAGCGGCAAGGTGACAGCATGGCGGGCGAACGAGAACCCGCCTGACAGTGAAACGGCGTGTTTCCCAGGAATTTATACTTAATGTGGCAGGACTGGGACGATACGGTCTGAGAAGCTGCCATTGCGGCTGGCAGTTAAAACATTGCTTTTCCCTCCCATTACCGCACTTAGTGCAAATCTGGGACAATTCTGCCCATAGACAATTAAGCGACAGATGGAGTATAATGTGGGCAAGTGTGAGGTTATTCTCTTTGGTAGTAAGAATAGAAAAGCAATTTCCTTTTTGACACAATGAAACTTGTAAATGGTGATGTTCATAGAGCCTTGGGTTAGCTCCTACAAGGAACACAGAAAGTTAGCATGCAGATGCAGCATGAAATTAGGAAGGCAAATGTCATATTGGCCTTATTGCAAGGGGATTGGAGCACAAGTGTAAACAAGTCTTGCTTTGCTGAGACCACATCTGGCGTACTGTGCACAGTTTTGGTTTCCATATTTAAGGAAGAATATACTTGCACTGGCGGCAGTACAGCAAAGATTGGTTCCTGGGCTGAGAGGGATGTCCTATGATGGGAGGCTGAAGAAATTAGTCATACTGTCTAGAGTTTAGAAGAATGAAAGTTGATCTCATTTCAACACATAAAATTCAGAAGGGATAGACGCTCAGAGGTTGCTTCCTTGGCTGGGGATTCTAGAACCCGGGGGCACAGTCTCAAAATAAGGAATTGATCATTTAAGGCTGAGATAAGGAAAAATTTCTTCACTCAAAGGATTGTGAATCTTTAGTACTGTCTACCCCAGAGGTTTGTGTTTGCTCCATCATTGAATGCGATTAAGGCTGATATAGACAGATTTTTGGCTCAGTGAATAAAGGGATATGGGGAGCGAGTGAGAAAGCTGGGCTGGATTTTATGGGGTGCTGTATTTCTCACCCCCACACCCACCCCTCCACCACCCGACTGAAAATTCAGTCATCATCTCGCCCACCCAAAACCCAGCTGCCCCACAGTGAAATCACGCTGGGAGCAACCCTAATTGTTTCAGAGTGGGACGTCCACCCCATATCTGGGAGCATGTCCTGCACTAGAGAACTGCCAGCCAATCGGTGCCAGCAGCGCCAGGGTCGAGTGGTGGTCACTGCTGGGACTACAGGCAGTCCACGAGGAAGAAAAGGTTCATGTGACTGTTTCCAGGGATGAGGAACTTCAGTTATGAAGATAGGTTGAACCGTTTTTCTTGGAGAAAAGAAGGCTGAGAGAAGATTTGATAGAGGTATTCAAAATCATGACAGGTCTGGACAGAGTAGATAGGGAGAAATTTTCCCACTCGTGAAAGGATCAAGAATGAGAAGGCACAGGTTTAATGTAATTAGTAAAAGAAGCAAAAGTGAGATGAGGGAAAACTGTTCATGCAGTGAGTGTGCAGGGTCTTGAATGCACGACCTGAGAGTGTGGTGGAGGCAGGTTCAATTGAAGCATTCAAAAGGGAATTTGACTGTTATCTGTTATAATCTGCAGGATTATGGGGAGAAGGTGGGGAAATGGAACTAGGTGAGTTGCTCAGTTGGAGAGCCGGTGCAGACAAGTTGAGCCAACTGATCTCCTTCTGCACTGTAACAATTCTATGATTCTGTGATTCATGTGAACAAACATACCACTTTACAAAGTAAGAGCAGGAGTAGGCCACTTAGCCCCTCGAGCCTGCTCCGCCATTCAATAAGATCATGGCTGATCTTATTGTAACCTCCCGCCTACCCGCTATAACCTATCACCCCCTTTTTTTTCAAGAATCTATCTACCTCTGCCTTAAAAATATTCAAAAACTCTGCTTCCACTACCTTTTGAGGAAGGGAGTTCCAAAGACTCACTACCCACTGAGATAAAAAACTTCTCCCCATCTCTGTCACAAATGGGCGACCCCTTAATTTTAGACATCGACTCCTAGTTCTGGATTCTCCCACAAGAGGAAACATCCTCGCCACATCCACCCTCTCAACACCCCTCAGGATCTTAAAGGTTTCAATCAAGTTGCCTCTTACTCTCCTAAATGCCAACGCATACAAGCCTAGCCCGTCCAACCTTTCCTCATAAGACAACACACCCATTAGTGTAGTAAACTTTCTCTGAACTGCTTCGAATGCATTTACATTCTTCCTTAAATAAGGAGACCAGTGCTGTACACAGTACTCCAGGTGTGGTCTCACCAGTGCCCTATACAACTGGAGCATAGCCTCCCTATTTTTATATTCATTTCCCTCACAATAAATGATAACACTCTTTTAGCTTTCCTAATTATTTGCTGTACCTTCATACTAGCTTTTTGTGATTCACACACTAGGACACCCAGATCTCTCTGAATCTCAGAGCTCTGCAATCTCTCACCATTTAGATAAATACTTTTTTTATTTTTCCTGCCAAAATAGACAATTTCACATTTGCCCACACTATACTCCATTTACCAGATCTTTTGCCTACTCACAACCTATCTATGCTGTGTGGTAGCCTCCTTACGGCATCTTCACAACACTTTCCTACCTACCTTTGTATCATCAGCAAATTTAGCAACCATTCCTTCAGTGCCTTCAATCAAGTCATTAATATAAATTGTAAAAAGTTGAGGCTCCAACACTGATCCCTGTGGAACACCACTCATCACATCCTGCCAACCTGAAAAAGACTCATTTATGCCAACTCTCTATTTCCTGTTAGCTAGCCAATCTTCTATCCATGCCAATATGTTACCCCCTACACTATAAGTTTCTGTTGTCTGCAATAACTTTTGATGTGGCACCTTTTCAAATGCCTTCTGGAAATCTAAGTACAGTATATCCACTGGTTCTCTTTTATCCATGGCACATGTGACTCCTTCAAAGAACTCCAATAAATTGGTTAAATATGATTCTCTTTCGCAAAACCATGTTGACCCTACATGATTGCCATGAATTTTTCTAAGTGACTTACCACAACATCTTAATAATAGCTTCCAACATTTTCCCTATGATAGATGTTAAGCTAACTGCCCTGTAGTTTCCTGCTTTCTACCTGCCTCCCTTTTTGAATTAAGGAGTTACATTTGCTATTTTCCAACCTAATGGAAACGTCCCTGAATCTAGGGAATTTTGGAAAATTAAACCAATGCAGCATCTATCTCACTAGCTGCTTCTTTTAAGACCCTAAGATGAAATCCATCAGGTCTTGGGATTTGTCAGCCCACAGCCTCAACAATTTACTCAGTACCACTTCCCTGGTGATTGTAATTTTCCCGAGTCCCTCCCTCACTTCCAATTCCTGATTTTACAGCTATTTCTGGAATGTCACTTGTATCCTCTACAACGAAGACTGATGCAAAATACCGGATCAATCTGTCATCTTTTTTTCCATTATCAATTCCCCAGATTCGATTTCTATAGGACCAACGTTCACTTTGTTAACTCTTTTCTTATATAAATATCTATGGAAACTCCTACTACCTGTATTTATATTTCTAGCTAGCTTTCTCCTGTACTCTAATTTTTCCCTCCTTATTAATCTTTTTGTCATTCTTGGCTGTTCTTCGTACTCTGTACAACCTACTGACCTGCCACCCATCTTTGTACAATTATATGCTTTTTCTCTAAGATTGATACTGTCTTTAACTTTTTTATTTAACCATAGATTGTGTCCAACCCTTGGGATTTTTCTTTTTCATTGGAATGTACCTATTCTGTGTTTTCTGAAATATCCCTTTAAATGTCTACCACTGAACTTCTATTGACCTAACGCTTAACCTCATTTGCCAGCTCACTTTAGCCAGCTCTGCTTTCATGCCCTCATAACTGCCCTTATTTAAGTTTATGGACCCACTTTTCTCTCCCTCGAACTGAATGTAAAATTCAATCATACTATGATTGCTGCTACCCAGGGATGCCTTCACTATGAGGTTATCAGTTAATCCTACCTTGTTTCAAAATACCAGGGGCAGAATCTTGCCCTTGTCGGGCTGGCTCAGCGGGGGTAGGCGGGGAGCGGTCAGGAAGCCAACTGTCACCCGCGATTGAGGCCGGAAAGCGATTTCACGCTGGTGGGGGGGGTGGGGGGCAATTAAGGCCCGCCAGCGTGAAACACGAGCGGCAGTGCTCATCGTTGCCTACGCGGGTGGGGGGGGGTTGGAGTGTGAGCAGGGTGAGCCCAGCATTTACACATGTGCGCGAGTGCGGGCTTTATAATCTCCCTGTGCCTCAGGGAGATGAAGCACTTTCAAAAAAAAAGAAATGAATGATGCAATTAAACATGTCCCCCTCATCTGACCCTGTTGCATGAGCAGGGACATCTTATTAATTAAATTTTAAATTTTTTATTTTATTTTTATTTGTTTTAGGAAACCTCATACCACCCTTGGATGAGGTTTCCTAAAATGTTTTGTCCATTTATTATTATTGAAATATCTAACCTTATTTGCTGATTTACTCTTAAGTTGGTACTCTCTGTCCCTTCCTATCAAGGTCTCTGTCATTTCCCATATTAGGACCTTTCTCTCTTGCTTCCTCTCTATTCATTGATTCTTTAGAAGAGTCATGGAACCCAGAATTAAAAGTAAGTCTGTGATTTGGATGGGCAGACCCCAGTAAGGGGCAGGAGCAGGGTGAGGGGTCAGGTTTGAAAGGATGGAGGGGAGGGTTGAAGGAAGGATAAGATCTTTGGGGGGAGGGTGCCTCTAATGGGTACAGAGGACCCTGCCAAGGCCAGTATCACCCCTTCCTGCCCGACAGCAGCACACACAGTAAAAGTTTCCAGGCTACCTGCCTTGCCTTGGCCTTCTCCTGCCGCAAGTAAAATAGTGGTGGAAGCCTAAAGGCAGACGGGCCAAGCGATGCCTTCCCCATCCTAATATTGGAGACACGTCAGGCTTTGCAGGACCCATCTCCGGCTTCAAATAGGCCATTGAGTTAAGCTTGTTGAGTTGAGGTCTAAGATGAGCTATGGTTGTTTTGAATGGCGGACCAGTCTTGAGGGACTAAATGATCTATGCCTTCTTATATTCTTTATACCTTGAGCGCTATAAATTCCCATGACTGCACTCAGTACAACTTAAACCCTCCCTTCCCTATTACCATGTAGTTACAATTCGGAGGCTTGTCAACCACTCTCACAATGATTTCTTGCCTTTACCAGTTCTCATCTGTATCCAAAATGCTTCTACATCCTGGTTTCCTGAACTTAGGTCATCCCTCTCTAATATGTTAATACCATAATTAATTAACAGAGCCACCGTTCCACCTTTTCCTATCCTCCTGTCCTTCCTAAGTGTCACGTACCCTTCAATATCCAAGTCCCAATCTATGTCACCCTGCAGCCATGTCTCTATAACGGCTATCAGATCACATTTATTTACAGATAGTGTTCTCTAAATTATGCATTTTGTATATCATCTTGCAGTATATCACCAGTTTTAAGAAAATGTAATGTAGAAATATCTTATAAATAAAAAAGGAATATGCATAAAGTAATCACTGCTTATTTATGGTTTCTACAGAATAATGAAGAGATTCACAAAATTCATTCCCCGAAGCTCTCATAAAAATCCCAGAACACCATGTAATGAAAACAGAACATGAATGAATCAAACCCCACTTATCTGTGTCCCTGAGTTTATGCATTATATTGAATAACTATAAAAGTGTATATTTTCTGGCACACTGTAACCAATGCTGAAGGAAAACTGCCCATAATATAATCTAAAAGCTTTACAATTAATTTGTATTTTGGCACAATTTCTGAACAGGTAACAATTTCTGGGCCACATCCAGAATGGATTGGCTGAACATGTATTCAAAACAGAGCAACATGACTATAGCAGTAAGAAATTTATGAAAGAATGTTAAAAAAAGGGGTGTAGATAAACTTCCAGTAAGGAATCAGTATAAATTTGAAAACAGCCAAGGGCAATCAATAAAATATATCAATAAAAAGAGGGAGCTGAATCAGTCAAATTGTTCCAAATAATTGTAAAAATAATTTTTCCTGCCATCTTTGTTTGCTTAGTAATTGAAGTATGTACCATGGAAAATAAAGCTTTTAGCATAATAAATGTATAAAGAATTAACATATTAACTGATGTAAAGAATAATCTTTTGTAGTTTTGGGCATTTATATTCCTGCTTTGAAGATCAGCAGGTTTAGGAGAAGTCTGATAATATAGTTTAAGGCTACACTGGATGTCCTTTCCCAGGGACCTTTACTTAGCTTGTGGTGTGCTTTGATACACATATATCGCCGAAAATTGTTCAAATTATACATAATAAATTTTACATTCTGCTGCTCATTGCTAGTTTATTTTTGGGACCTTGCGGTGCTGTTTAATTACTTTCATAGTTTTCATTTAGTTTCAGCATGCAGTCATGCGTTTGGTCAATTCAATGTGGCTTTATTGTACTGAGATTATTTTTCACTTGCAGTTATTGCTACTGTGCCATCAAAAACATTATGCCCTTTTGCTGAACTCCCATCTACAGATTCATTGAAAATTTATCGTCATTTCCCTTGACTGACCCATTAAAAGAAACTGCAGTATTTTTATACACGCACTTTCCAATAAAAGACAGCAATATAATTACTCTGCCAGCAGAACTCAGTGGAACATTGCTCACTGAGTTCCTACAGCAATACCCAGTGATCTCAATATTCAGTGGGTTACTGCATTTTACAATGAATTTATTCACGCTATTTGATGTGCATTTTATATACAGCTTTCAGAAGCCACAAAACTGTAACAAAGTTACTCACTGAATTTTATTAAAGTTACTGACTTAATATTACAATCCCCAAAATTATTCATAATAGATTAAATCATCAAATTTAATTAGCTAATTTGCTGAATGCATATTTAATTTAGTAAATAATTCATTAAATAATTAACTATTTATTGCTTCTATTTAATAATTAATTCAATTAGGCATAAAATCTAAATCGTTATGCTAAATACACTTGATATTTCAGCAGTTCCTCACTAAAATTAATAATAACATTTGTGTTTGAAATCAATTTAATCTTAAAGTGATAACTTTAATAATTTTTATTGTTGGAAATCCATCCATTTGTTCCAGGGGATGCCATATGAGATGAATTGGTATCAATCTATCTAGATATCTGTCATACATCAAAAACAGTCTCACAAAGTAAGATGGTTGTGGTTGTTGGAGGTCAGTCATCTCAGTTCCAGGACATCACTGCAGGAGTTCCTCAGGGTAGTGTCCAAGGCCCAACCATCTTCAGCGGCTTCAACAATGACCTTCCTTCCATCATAAGGTCAGAAGTGGGGATGTTTGTTGATGATTACACAATGTTCAGCACCATTCATTCCTTCTCAGATACTGAAGCAGTCCATGTCCAAATGCTGCAAGACCTGGACAATATCCAGGCTTGGGCTGACAAATGGCAAGTAACATTCATGCCACACAAGTGTCAGGCAATGACCATCCCCAACAGAAGAGAATCTAACCATTTCCCCTTGACATTCAATGGCATTGCCATTGCTGAATCCCCCACTATCAACATCTTGGGGTTACCATTGAAACAGAACTGGAATAGCCATATAAATACTGTGGCTACACGAGCAGGTCCGAGGTTAGGAATCCTGTGATGAGTAACTCACTCCTGTCTCCCCAAAGCCTGTTCACCATCTACAAGGCACAAGTCAGGAGTGTGATGGAATACTCTCCACTTGCTTGGGTGAGTTCCAACAACACTCAAAAAGCTTGACAAAGCAGCCTGCTTAATTGGCATCCGATCAACAAACATTCACTCCCTCCACCACCAATGCACAGTGGCAGCAGTGTGTACCATCTACAAGACGCATTTGGACATGGACTGCTTCAGTATCTGAGAAGGAATGAATGGTGCTGAACATTGTGCAATCACCTACAAAAACTCACCAAGCCTCCTCAATCAGCACCTAGCAAACCCAAAACTGCTACCATCTAGAAGGACAAAGGCAGCAGACACATGGGAACACCGCCGCTTGGAAGTTCCCCTCCAAGCCAATCATCATCCTGAATTGGAACCATATCACCGTTCCTTCACTGTCGCTGGGTCAAAATCCTGGTAGGTCCTCCCTAACAGCACTGTAAGTGTACCTACACCACATGGACCGCAGCGGTTCAAGAAGGCAGCTCACCACTCCCTTCTCAAGGGCAAGTAGGGATGGACAATAAATGTTGGCCTAGCCAGTGACACCCACATCCCATGAATGAATAAAAAAACACAGTACTTCCTGTCTGTCACACTTTGTGCATCTCATTTTCTGTCATATCAACATGGTTTCGGTCTTTCCAATGTTTAGATGAGGGAACTTTCTGCTAATCTATTACCAAATATTGGACAAGCAGTCAGACCATTTAGAGACAGTGGTGGGTCAAGAGTGATGAGATGGCATCAGTGTTCATGTGGAAACCAACGCTGTGTTTTCATATGATGTTGCTAAGGGGTAGCATGTTGGTGAGAAATAGAGGAGGGACAAGGATAGATTCTTGGAGGACAACAGAGGTAATGCTCTGGGTTTTGGAGGAGAAGCCATTGCAGGTGATTGTCTGGCAATGACTGGATTGATAAGAATGGAACCGAATGCAGTCCCATCCAGTTTTGGAGAAATTCTGAGGACGATGGTGTGGACAGCCATGTCAAATGCTGCAGACAGCTCAAAAAGTACGAGAAAGGATAGTTTGACTTTGTAACAGTCACATAGAAAGTCATTTTGAGCTGTTTCGGTAATATGGCAAGAGCAGAAACTTGATTGGAGGGATTCAAGCATGGAGTTCCAGGGAATATGGGCACGAATTTGGCAGGCAAAAGCATGTTCAAGGACTTTGGAGAGGAAAGGGAGGTTGGAGATGGAGCAGTCGATGGAAAGGATGGAGAGATAAAGGGTTGTTTTTTTTCCCAGAGGTGGACACAGATGGGGATAGGGTTAGAGAGGGAAGTGGGGGGTTAGATATTGGGATTTGGGAGAGCAGTGTACCCAAGTCAGAAGAAATGCAAGGAGGCATATTGACAGAGAGAAGGGGTAAAGAGAATAGAAGTCAAAAAGGGGTGGGGAAAAGGCAGGAATAAAATGGGACAGAACAATAGCCAAAATGCCAATGCAAGTGGACACAAAGAAAACTTAAGTTCCAGAGGAATTACATAGCAATTATGCAGATACATATCTCCTGGTAGCAGTCAGGGAATAGAGAGGAGACAATAGGAGGCAGTCCAGAGTTCAAATCCGAGGTCCAATAGTGGGGTAAAGCTGAATAGGTGTGGTGGAGGTGGCATAGAGTATCAACAATATCTTGCCCAAGTTCGGAGACATGAGTGACGGGCGAGTGAAGTTGAGGAGCTATTTGAAGGGTACAGTGTCAGAGGCTGCACTGATAGAGGTATTTCTGTAGGAATGAAGATCCAGAAGCAGTAGAGAAATATACTTTGGCCCTGTAGAATAATTCTCTGATACAAAAGTGAATGCTGGAAATCTGAAATAAGAAGAGAAAATGCGAGAAAAACACAGCAGGTCAGGCAGCAATTTTGTTGAACAGTTTTGATTCTTCTTTTCCTATTTACACCTCCTATCAATCCGTCTTTTGTTTCTTTGTCCCATTATATCTCCTTTCGTCTCGCGCTGTTAGCCCCTTTGTCATTTACCCTCTCCTGCCTTCCACCCCATCAAAGGTTTTCTCTTGATCTTCTCCATCCATCCCCACCACTCGCCCTTTTCCCTCTTTGACATCTCTAACTTTTTCCAGTTTCTGAGCAGTGGAAGGCCCAGAGAAAGCCTCCAACAGTGAGAAGCTGCAGCCTGCCTCTGCCAGTGAGAGAGAGAGAGAGAGAGAGAGAGTATGCCTTTAGATTGAGGCTCCCTCTTAGCACTTTAAAAATCTTTGAGAGTACAACGCTGCCATTTGTGGAAACGCAAGCCCCCTTCTTGCAGCCATTGTAAGTGGGAGCGCTGGCCCCTCACGCCTGGAGACCACCTCCTCTCACTGGCCTCTTCTTGCCTGCTGACTGGAAGTTTACCATTGGAGTGGGAGCAGGGCCTTAATAGCTCCTTTCATGGCCTCGACTGGTTACCCACTTCTTGGGGGTGGGTAGCCATTTCGCCTATGATCCAGCCTCTTTACAAATGGCTGAGAACCTGGACTGTGCCGGCAAACCAGCAATGACAGCCAGCAGCGGGAATTTCCTAGCCCATCTGCCTCTGTTCCTGCCTCCGGTGTGCTTCCAAAATTCTACCCGTCAACCTTGTTTCGCTCTCCACAGATATTGCCTGCCCTACTGAGCTTTTCCAGCAATTTGTACTGAATCTCTGGTGAGGTATCATTGAGTAGCTGAAGGCGATAAAGCAATGAAATCAGTAGTCTAGTCCCAGGCTTAGCGGGGAACAGCAGTGGTGAGCTGTTAGCTGCTCAAAATCACTTTAAATTTTAAGCTACAGAGCAACAGATCAGAGACACATTACCTTATGGTGAGGTTTAGTGCAAAAGCATAGTCCTGATGTCCTGAGGTTCCAGGGAATTGGAGGAAAGATCCAATGCTGACTAAAAGCGGGAGTGGGGGAGGTAGTGGTGGTTGAGGGATGGGCAGTGACAGTCTAAACAGCAGTTAGCTTAACGTAGTTAGGGCTACATTGCACCAACTATTAGTGCCTGCAGGGCAACTTAAATAGTGGAAGAGAGGAGGTTGGGGGGTAAAAGATCAAACAGATGACCAAGGAATGCTCAGGAAAGAACTCAGCGGGGAGCTGATTCACTGAAGCCATCTTGAATGAATGTCCTCAACTAATTACAAGGACCGTTATGAAAAACCTATGCATTACTCACTGGTAAATTGTTAAGGTGCAAAGTGCAGTTAAACACTACTAAATGCAGGAAACATTTTTCTTCTTTTAAACTGATGTTACGAGTCTTTGGCATTTATTAAAGTACATATTTTAAATCTTAATGTTTGGAAGTCTGCTTGCAGCTTTGTTTCCACGATCACCTCTCTGAGGTGCAGTTTCTGTCTGAAAATTCCAATTTTATCCTTTGTAACAATGAGCTCTGCAGTTAATTCGTAAGAAATAAATAAAAGGCAGAAATAAGAAAGGTTGCATTTGAAAGGAATAATCATTTCTTCCCCTCTCTATTACCAAGCCTGACTTGTGCATGAAATACATGCTTTCAACAATGTTCTAATGCTACATAATCTTGCATGCCTTTCCAATGATTGTTTTTAATCAAGCAAATAACCCTTCTTTTTTGCTAAGTTTCATTAATTTATTCCTTGTATGATATGAATATTCAGAGAGTTGTTCAAATAAAGTGGCGAGTTAATCCTTTCTTCTTCAGAATTGTATCTATTTACAGAAATATTCATTTCTGCTCTCATTTAGTTTGATTTTTGATTTGACACCCCTCTATTCAAAAATAGCTCTATTGTCGCTATCTCATTTGAACTCAGTTCACTAAACTAAATGCTGGGACCTTTAGATGCTCAATGAAGATTCCTCTGTGTAGATCAGAGACAGTAAAGATATATATATAGTATATTTCAGTTATATAATATATAGATTATACTAGCAAATTATTGTTGCACATGGTCGATTGATGAATGTGATTTATTTTACATTTATAAGATATCAAAAGAGTTGAAAGGGAGAGCTCAATTTGCCCCATAGAGTCACATCATAATCAGAGCCTACAACTACATCATAGCAGTTGACACGAGAAAATGGAATTGGAAATGTTACAATGGTAGATTACAACACTAAAACAGGGCCAAAAATCATTTATAAGACAATATTAAGTTTGTGGACTGGAAGTTTGTGTTGTGTGCAATATTTTTAATATGCAGATTAAACACCACACAAATGATATAAAAGATATTTATATCACCCATACTGAAATGTTTATCCAATCCAATACTTCATTTTGTGTGCAGATTTCCTGTATTTCAAATATTACAATTGTAGTTATAGGGCATGAGATAGCCTGACAAATGAGGAACAGCTCAACTTTGGCTTGCCAAACATCTATTAGAAAAAGAATAGTTAAATGTTTGTAGTTTTAGAAGCTCATTTTTAAAGGAGCATTGACATCATGAATGGATGGATTAAGGAGCTGTGTCTCTGTCTCATTTCAGTTAAAGCTCACACACAAAATTTAACGATGTGCTTCACGTTATTGCATCAGATGTTTTTAAGGAAACAAAGGGGAAAAGCTAGCTTTCATATTGTTCCTTTTAGCATTCTTACAGCATGCCAAAGTGCTCCAATAATATGTTACTTCCAAAGCACAGCAGAAATGGAAGCCAATCTACACAGACTACAGTCCTACAAACAGTAAGTGAGGTTATTAACCAATTAGTTTGTCTTTGGTAATGTCGGTTGAGGGAGGAAGGTTTACTTCAATACAGGAGAAAAATCTCTGTTTTTCTTCAAATTGAGCCATACAATTGTTTAATTTCACCTACACAAGCTAACAAGTCCCCAGATCCTGATGGACTTCATCCTAAAAAGAAGTAGCTGTTGAGAGTGCAGTAGATGCATTCGTTTAATTTTCCAAAATTCCCTAGATTCTGAAAAGGTCTCATTAGGTTGGAAAATATTACTCCTCCATTCCAAAAAGGAAAGAGACTGAGAACAGGAAACTGCAGGCCTTTTAGCTTAACGTCTATCATAAGGAAATTGTTGAAACCCCAAGCAAAGATTGGAAAGGTCCATTAAATATTTTTCCACAAAGTTAATGTCTAAGTGTAATTATTGATTGTAACCAGAGTAATTATATTATGATAACGAAATAAGTCAAATGCTTATTTTCATTATATGTGATTCAAGTATCTTAACCAGTGTTTTGGGAAGGGCTGTCTATAATTTCATTAATTTATCATTCAAATTCTGTTTTACCACAAGAGATGATGGGATTTTCTAAAATTTTTAACCAATGTTTTGGGCGTTACTAAAACTATGATTGGAATTTCTAGTTCAATGATCAATTTAGAAATTGATGAACTGGAACTAAAAGTTTAATTTTACCATATTTTCTCAACACCAGTGTATTTGTTATGGTGCACAAACTGTGTTTTTTAATTTTTTTATGAGAAATAGTAAAGGTAAGAAGTCACTTCTGGGAGTGTTTATAGGCCCCATAACAGTAACCACACTGTGGAATGGGATATAAATGAAGGAATAATGAGGGCTTGTGAGAAAGGAACAGTAATAATCATAATGATTTTAATCTACATATAGGTTGGACAAATCTGATTAGCAAAAGTAGCCTGGATGAGTTCATAAGAGGATTTACAGAAAAGTTTCTTAGAGCAACAGGTTTTAGCACCAACCAGACAGCAGACCATATTAGACCTAGTAATGTGCAATGAGACAGGATTAATTAATGACCTCATAAGAAGGCATCCCTAGGTAGCAGTGATCATAATATGAATTTCACATTCAGTTTGAGAGAGAGAGGAGTGGATCATTCGGTCCTTTCATCCAAGTCATTGATATAAATTGTACATGGTTGAGGCCCCAGCGCTGATCCCGTCACGTATTGCCAACCCAAAAAGACCCAAAAAGGTTTTTTTTTGGGGTTGGCAAGAGGTGATGAGTGGAGTGCGACAGGGATCAGTGCTGGGGCCTCAAGTATTTGCAATTTATATCAATGACCTGGAAGAAGGGGCCAAATGCATGGTTGCTAAATTTGCTGATGACACAAAGATAGATAGGAAAGTAAGTTGTGAAGAGAACATAAGGAGTCTGAAAAGGGACATAGGCAGGTTAAGTGTGTGAACAAAAATTTGGCAGATGGGGGATAATGTGGGAAAATGTGGACTTGTCCACTTTGACAGGAAGAATAGAAAAGCAGTGTATTATTTAAATGGAGTGAGATTGCAGAACTCTGAGTACTAAGGGATCTGGGTGTCCTGTTGCATGAATCAGGAAAAATTAGTATGCAGATATAGCAAGTGATTAGGAAGACAAATGAAATGTTGTCATTTATTGCAAGAGAATGGAACATACAAGTAGGGTTATTTTGTTTCAGTTGTACAGGGCATTGGTGAGACCACATCTAGAGTACTCTGCACAGTTTTGGCCTCCTTATTTAAGGAAGGACATAAATGTGTTAGTAGTTCAGAGAAGGTTCACTCAACTGATACATAGAATGGGGGTTTTTATCTTATGGGGAAAGATTGAACAACCTGTGTTGCCCTTGGTGGGCTCCCCTCCCCCACAACTTTTTATGTGAAGGGGGGGAATCTTGCATTTCATTTAATTCAGTCCCATGAAACTGTCAAATTGCCATAAAAATCCGGTTAGTTCTCTACCGCTCTCCCTCAGCTGATAAATCAGTATGTCTCCATATTGGACACCAATTGGAAGAAGCACTGAGAAATTGGAAGAAGCACTGATGGTGGCAAGGGCACACAATGTACTCTGGGTAGGGGACTTCAATGCCCATCACCAAGAGTGGCTCAGTAGCACCACTACTGATCAAGCTTGCCAAGTCCTGAAGGACAAATCTGCTAGGCTGGGCCTGTGGCAGTTGATGAGGCAATCAACAAGAGGGAAAAACCTACTTGATCTCACCCTCACAAAACCATCTGGCAGATGCATCGATCCATGACAGTATTGGTATGGGTGACGATAGTAAAGTCCTTGTGGAGACTAAAGTCCCCGCTTCTTCACAATGAGGTACCATCCATTGTACTTTGTGGTAACCACTGTGCAAAATGAGACTGATTCAGAAAAGATCTAGTAACTCAAAATATCCACAAGGCACTGCGGGCCATCAGCAACAGCAGAAATGTACTCAACCACAGTCTGTAACTTCATGGTAGGCAAGCTTCCCAGCACCTCCCATGCCCCTGCTAAAATTCCATCAGAAGCAGGTAGGCAATGGACATGACATTCCTGCCAGCTAGCTCTCAGAGGGATGTAAATTCCAGTCAGTCACTCTGCGAACTGACTCTGAAAGGGTTAAAATGCCTGTGAACTGGGGTGGTTGAGGGGGAGTTTGGGGGGTGTTGAACAAGGTGGGAAATTGACTGATGAGATGACTTTTGGGTAAGCGATGATCTGCTTCTTCTATTAAAGGCCCTCCATCTCAAATCAGCCAGGGATGGGCAACAAATGCAACTTTGCCAGCATTGCCCACATATAGAGAGCAAATAAAATCCAAAGTCACATTTTTTACTTCCTTTTTTAAAATAAAAAAAGGACCATTGAAAGAATGCATCACTTTTAATGCAAATCATTTTTAATGTTACAATGCAAACTTTTACAGGGGAACATCCGTTTGAATATCCTGAAAAATTCACCAACAAATTGTGATATTATGCCTTCCATAAAAATTTTCCCTTACCTTATTAACCTGTCCTGCTACCCTCAGGGATCTGTGGACATTCACTTCAAGGTTCACTTTGGGCATTCACTTCCTCTACACCTCTCGGTATCCTCCCAAATATTGTGTAAACCTTTTCTTTGTTTGACTTCCCCAAATGCACCCCTCACACTTCTCAGGGTTCAGTTCCATTTGCCACTTTTCTGCCCATTCAATCAGTCCATTGATATCTTCCTGCAGTCTACAACAATCCTCTTTGCTCTCAATTGCACGGCCAATTTTTGTGTGATCCACAAACGTCTTGATCATTCCTCCTCCATTTATGTCCAAACCATCAAATTATGCCACAAAAAGCAGGCTAGTACTGAGCCCTGCAGAACTCCACTGGAAACAACTTTCCAGTCGCAAAAAACGCCCATCAAAAATCACACTTTGTTTCCAGCCACCGAGACAATTTTGTATCCAGCTTGCTCCATTCCAATGGATCCCATGGGCTTTGATTTTTTTTTTTAACCAGACTGCCATGTGGAACCTTGTCAAAAGCCTTCTGCTTGCTAAAATCCACGTTGACCACATCAACTGCACCACCCTTCAATCATCCTTGTTACATCCTCAAAGAATTGAATCAAATTAGTCAAGCACAAACTTCCCTTAACAAATCTATGCTAACTATCCTTGATTAATCCATGCCTTTCCAAATGTCAGTTTAACCTGTCCCTCAGAACTGATTCTAATCATTTGCCCACTATTGAGGTCAGATTGACTGGCCTGTAATTATCCGGTCTATTTCTTGCACCATTTTTAAAATAAAGATACAATTTTAGCAGGTCTCCAATCCTCTGGCACCTCACCTGTATCCAGTGAGGATTGGAAAATTATAGTCAGACCCTCCAATATTTCCTCCCTGGTTTCTTTTCTTTAATTCATTCATGGGATGTGGGCGTCACTGGCTAGGCCAGCATTTATTGCACACCCCTAATTACCGTGAGAAGGTGGTAGTGAGCTGCCTTCTTGAACCACTGCAGTCCATGTGCTGTAGGTACATCCACAGTGGAAGGGAGTTCCAGGATTTTGACCCAGCAACAGTGAAGGAATGGTGAGTGACTTCGAGGGGAACTTCCATGTGCTTTTGTTCCCATGTGTCTTCTGCTCTTGTCATTCTAGATGGTAGTGGTCATGGGTTTGCAAGGTGCTGTCTAAGAAGGCATGGTGAGTTCCTTCAGTGCATCTCGTACATGGTACACACTGCCGCTAATGTGCGTTGGTGGTGGAGGAAGTGAATATTTGTGGATGGGGTGCCAATCAAGTGGTCTTTGGATGGTCCTGGATGGTGTCAAGCTTCTCGAGAATTATTAGAGCTGCACTCACCTAGGCAAATGGAAAGTATTCCATCACACTGCTGACTTATGCCTTGTAGATGGTGGACAGGCTTTGGGGGGGGTCAGAAGTTGAGTTACTCACGCAGGATTCCTAGCCTCTGACCTGCTCTTGTAGCCACAGTATTTATATGGCTAGTCCAGTTCAGTTTCTGGTCAATGGTAACCCCCACAGTGTTGATAGTGGGGGATTCAGCGATGGTAATACCATTGAATGTCAAGGGGTGATGGTTAGATTCTTGTTGGAGATGGTCATTGCCTGGCACAAGACACTTAGAAATATCAACGGGATTAGACAAAATCAACATGGATTCCTGAAAGGGAAATTGCATTTGACAAAACTACTGGAGTTTTTTGAGGACGTAACTAGCAGAATAGATAAGGGAGAACCAGTGGATGTGATGTATTTGGATTTTTAGAAAGCTTTTGATAAGAGGTTAGTGTGCAAAATTAAAGCGCATGGGATTGGGGGTAATATATTGGCATGAATTGAGAATTGGTTAGCAGACAGGAAACAGAGAGCAGGAATAAATGGGACTTCTTTGGACTATCAAGCAGAGACTAGTGGGGTACCGCAATAATCAGTGCCTGGTCCCCAGCTTTCACAATATTTATCAATGGTCTGGATGAGGGAACGCCAATTGTAATATTTCCAAGTTTTCTGATGACACAAAGCTTGGCGGGAATGTGAGAGGTGAGGGGATGTTAAGAGGCTTCAAGGCGATTTAGACAAATTGAGTGAGTGAGCAAATACATGGCAGATGCAATATAATGTGGATATGTGTGAATTTATCCACTCCGATTTGCAAAACAGAATGGCTGAGTATTATCTGAGCGGTGATAGATTGGGAAATGTTGATGTACAAAGGAACTCAGTTATCCTCATACACTAATAACTGCACACAGGCAACTGTTGGCCTAAACAGTTCATCCCCAGCCAATGTCAATAAAAACAAGGTCAGCATGTCATTAATCTCATGGTTGTTTGTGGGACATTGCAGAGTGACTGCTGCATTGCCTACATAACAGGCATTGCACTTCAAACATATATTTTATTTTTCATAGCCTACTTCTGCATTTCTGTTTCCAATCAGCTTGTCTATACCTGCTGCACACCAATACATCAGTCAGACTGCAGGCACTAAGGGCCAGAACTTTGTGGAGGAGGTGGGAAGGTCAACTCAGGAAACTTCACAACCCGATAGACTCATCTTCAAAAAGGTTCCTGCCCACCGTATTTTCTTTCTGGGGAAGCAGGGACAGGATAGATACCTGGTGCATTGGAAGGGAGGACACATGGGGAGCATGGAGAGGGCAAGGGGGGAGCAAGGAGGGAGCATGGGGAATATGAGGGAGCATGAAGGTAGCTTGAGGGCTATGCAGAGCATGGGGCATGGAGTTTGGCGGGGGTTGTGGAGGGCATGGAGGGGGCATGAGGTGGGTGGGGATGACAGGTTGAGGGATAAGTGTTTGAGGGCCCGACATTCATCATTAAACTAGGCCAATGCCCTAGTAAAGAGAGTTGGGTCAACCAGCCTGCTGGCTTGGCCATCTGCCCGTGTCAGTTGTCGTCTTGGACCTGTCTCCAGAGGCGTCGGGCCCAATTCCATCCCGGCCTGTCTCCCAAGAATGAAAGTAGGGCAGGTGGGGGCCTTAAGGAGATGAGTCTGCCAGGTCAGAATGTTTTCCAACTTAAACTTCCCACCTCCTCCATGGAAATCTGGCCCAAACTGTTGAACTGTAATAAATGGGATGAATGTTAGGGCAAATTGCACAAACCTGTTCAATTCTCCAGTACTTTTGATTTGATTTTCAATCTAAATTTCCCACATCTGCTTCAATTTTTATTCAATCAGGTGACGTCCAATTCATTGAAATAAACAGACACAAAACTGACTGTCAAAAAGACAAATTTTCTAAAAGTAAAAGTCTAAACTCCATTAGTACACAGCCAAGCTCAGCTCCTGGCAGGGAGTATTTTTAAATTTTCTGTAGGCAGTAATATGGATGACAGGGAGAGAAGAATCCAGAGTGAATACGATTTTTGCAATAATGTTCCAAGAAACCCAATTACTATGATTTAATATAGCTGAAGTCCTGCCTTACTAAGGACATGGCCCCAGCCAGTCTGATGGGGAGATATTTTGTAAAACAAATTGCTTATTGATCAGTTTAGCATTAAGGATTGATATGACTCCTATCACTGCAACATTTTTAAGCTGGAAATTTGAGAATGTGCAGTAATTACATCCAGCTTCCCCAAGTTAACATCAACAATTCCAATGCAGCTAATTGTTACCATTGTCATGTTATTGAGTTGCTGCACTACTTCATTCAGGTTCAAAAGCATCAGCCACTCCAGTAAGCAGACCCTGTGTCGCCTCTCAAGTGTGCCATTTCCTTTTTTATATTCATAATGGGATGTGGACATCGCTGGTTAGGCCAGCATTTATTGCCTATCCCTAATTGCCTTTGAGAAGGTGGTGGTGAGCTGCCATCTTAAACTGCTGCAATCTAGGTGGTGTAGGTGTTAGGTGTTAGGTAACCAACATAGTACAACTTAGCATTTGAGTGCGACTTACAATAGAGTGCCAGAATTGACCGCTTCAGGGAATTAAGCGGAGGAAGGGAAAGAGGTGTTTGGTTACTTTTGCCTGAAAACATTTTCAGCCTCCAGGAATTGAATCTTGCTCTGCTACAGAAGAAGAAGCTGGTTAATTGGTGAGTATCTGTTAAGTGATTAAGGTTTATTCTATTCCTAAGGCTCAAAACACTATATTTTGAGCAAGAGGTGAGCAGGAGAGGATAATAGGCACGGATCGAGAGGCCTACCTGCAGAGAGACCAGTGACAAAGTTACATCACGTACCACAACACGACGCAGGGGCAAGGAAAGCAGCTGATTGGTGAGTAGGGAAGATGAGTATTTCTTTAAAGCAAAAGGAAGGTCTTTAGTTTGTGTTTAGGTATCAGGTCTTTTTTTTTTCTCTCTTTTTCTTAAAAATGGCTTTTTAAGTATAAGACCGATACAGGTGTAAATAATTAATTACAATAAAATATAAGGGGCAGGGATACTAGAGTAATTAATTAAGAAATTAAATAAAATACAATAGCGATGGCAGGATGGGTAATGTGTTGCTGCTGCAGCATGTTGGAACTGCTGGACACCAAGGTGATACGGAGCAAACACTTCTATAGTAAGTGTTTGCAGCTCAAGGAACTTCGGATCCGAGTTGAGGAGCTGGAGTCCAAACTGCAGATATTGCGCCACATCAGGGAGGGGGAAAGTTACCTGGACACTTTGCTCCTGGAGGCGGTCACACCCCTCAGATTAGGTCATTCAAATTTGGTCTGTGATCAGGGACAGGAGGGTGTGACTGCAGGTGAGGCAGGTATGGGGACCCGGGTGTAGCACTCAAGGAGCCTTGGACCCTGAAATTGTCCAACAGTTACGAGGTTCTTGCAAGCTGTGGGGATGAGAGCGGGGACTTCAGGGAGGACGAGCACACTGACCACGGCACCGCGGTACAGGGAGCCATTCAAGTCGAGGGAGGAAATAGGAATGTAGTAGTGTTAGGAGACAGTATAATTAGGGAGATAGATACTGTTCTCTGCAGCAGTGAGCATGGGTCCCAGAGGCTGTGTTGCCTGCCTGGTGCCAGGGCTAAAGACACCTCCTCAGGGCTGGAGAGGAACTTGGAGTGGGAGGGGAGGGATCCAGTTGTTCCCATCCACGTTGGTACCAACGACATTGATAGAGCTAGAAAGGAGGTTCTGCTGAAAGAATTTGATCAATTAGGAGCTAAATTAAAAAGCAGAACCTCAAAGGCAATAATCTCAGGATTACTACCTGAGCCACGGGCAAACTGGCATAGGGTAAATAAAGTCAAAGAGTTAACTGCATGGCTCAATGATCGGTGTGGGAGGAATGGGTTTCAGTTCATGGGGCACTGGCACCAGTACTGGGGTAAAAGGGACGGGCTTCACTTGAACCGTGCTGGGACCAGTGTCCTGGCGAATCGAATAACTAGAGCTTTAGAGAGGGTTTAAAACTAAATAGTGGAGGGAGGTTTCTGGGGAGAGGATACATAGGCTTACAAAGCAAAAGGATATGGCAGCCTGGCAGGGCAGCTATTTAGGTAATGATACTCAGAGTGTGACAGGAAGGGACAAAGTGTACAAACATAAAAAAAGCAGCAAATGGGGTCAAAGAGAAAAAAAAATGGCAAAAAGGCAAAATTAATGGCTCTTTACTTAAATGCACGTAATATTCGGAACAAAATTAATGATTTAACGGCACAAATAGAGGTTAATGGGTATGATCTTATAGCCATTACGAAGACATGGTTACAAGGAGATCAAAGCTGGGAACTAAATATTCAGGGGTATGTGACCTTTCGAAAGGAAAGGCAGGAAGGAAAGGGTGGTGGGGTAGCTTTGTTAGTACGAGATGGAATAAGTACGAAAGCAAGAAATGATCTTGGATCGGAAGATGTAGAATTCATATGGGTGGAGGTAAAAAATAACAAGGGGAAGAAGACACTGGTGGGAATAGTCTATAGGCCCCCCTAACAGCAGCTATATTGTCGGACAGAGAATAAATCAGGAGGTAATGAGGACATGTAAAAAAGGCAGTACATTAATCATAATTCATGTAGATTGGGAAAATCAAATTGGCAGAAGTAGCCACGAGGAAGAACTCAAAGTGTGCTTGGGACAGTTTCCGAGAACAATATGTTGTGAGCTGAACCAGGGATCAGGCTATTTTGGATCTGGTAATGTATAATGAGGCAGGTTTAATAAATGATCTCAGAGTAAAAGATCCCCTAGGAAGCAGTGACCATAACATGGTAGAATTTAACATTCAGTTTCAGAGTGAGAAACTTAGGTCGGAAACAACTGTGCTAAACTTATGTAAGGATAATTACAAAGGAATAGGGCAGAGTTGGCTGTACTGGACTGAGTAGGAGTTAAGCAAAAAAGAGGGTTGATGAACAATGGCAAACGATTAAGAAAATAATTCATGACTCACAACAAAGATATATCCCAGTGAGGAAGAAGGATTCTAGGAAGGGGATAGGCCAACCATGGTTAACCAAGGAAGTTAAGGATAGTATCAAATTGAAAGAAAAAACATACAATGTGGCAAAGATTAGTGGTAAGCCAGAGGATAGGGAAAGTTTTAAAAACCAATAAAAGATGACCAAAAAATAATAAAGAGGGAGAAAATAAACTTTCGGGGTAAACTAACAAGTAATATAAATGCTAACAATAAGTGCTTCTTTAAATACATAAAATGGAAGAGAGAGGCCAAAGTGGCCATAGGCTCCTTAGATAATGAGGCTGGGGAAATAATAATGGGAAACCAGGAAATGGCAGAGGGATTGATTTGGAAATATATCATCGTTCCTTTTAGGTGGTGGGTCAAAATCCTGGAACACCCTCCCTAACAGCACAGTGGGTGTACCTACACCACATGGACTGCACCGGTTCAAGAAGGCAGTTCACCACCACCTTATCAAGGGCAATTAGGAATGGGAAATAAATTCTGGCCTAGCCAATGACACTCACATCCCATGAACAAACAGAAAAAGAGATTATAGATTATGGTTGAATTCAATTCTGCTGCTGCTGATGGCCCACAGTTCAAAATGGATGCTCTGTCTTGAGTTTGTAGATCAGTTCAACATCTATCCCCTCTTGCACAGTCGTAGTGCCACATAACATGACGGAATATGCGGTGCTCAATCCCACCATTATTGCTCTGGACATATGCATCTGCAGTAGGTAGATTGGGGAGGAAGAGGTCAAGTAGGTTTGTTTCTTTTGTTGGTTCCTGCACCGCCTGTCACAGTCTAGCAACTCTGTTCCTTAGGACTTAGCCAACTCAGTCATTGGTGGTGTTTCCGAGCCACGCTTGGTGATGGACATGGAAGTTCCTGCACCCAGAGTCCATTCTGTGCCCTTGTCACCCTCAGTGCTTCTTTCAACTGGTGTTCAACAGGGAGGAGCACTGATTCATCAGCTGAGGGAGGGTGGTATTTGGTAATCAGCAGGAGGTTCCCTTGCCCAAGTTTGACCTGATGCCATGAGACTTCATGGGGTGCAGAGTCGAGGTTGAGGACTCCCGGGGCAGCTCCATCCCGACTGAATACCACTGTGCTGCCACCTGTCATGGGTCTGTCCTGCCAGTGGGACTGGACACAGGGTCCGGTAGAGGGGGAAGCAGATGTTGCCAAACAGTGGGGCCCAGGGCTGGAGGCAGGTGGCCTGAGTGCCTTGTTCTATATGGAGTTTTTTTGTTGGCCCCTAGCCTGAGAAGCCAGAGGCAGAGCTGCAGGCCTGAAAGACTGACTTCGAGAAAAAAAAATCGGAGCCTTCAGGCTGAGTTCTGATTATTTTTTTATAAAGCTGGTCTTCAGTGTCAGGTCAATTTCACTGAGCTGCTGCTGCTGCTTCCAACCCTCGGGCAGCTTTGTGGTTCTGATTTATTTTGAAAAGCCCACCAGAAGAACCACGAAGCTGCCCGAAGGCCAGTGGCAGCAGCAGTACAGCAACTGAGTGACTTCTTGGTTGAAAAGCAGTAAGTCAAATCTCTATCTTAGAGCCAAGTGGATGGAGGCCGGAGGGTGAGATGGTAGGGGGGAGACGGGGGAGCTGTTGGAGTTGTTCGAGGCAAGTTGGGCACCCTTGGAGAGGTGAGAGGTAGGTCAGCGGGGTGTTGCAGGTGGGTGGTGGGGGATTAGGTTGGGTGTGTTGAAGGGCTGAGGTGAAGTCGGAGGCTGTTTGAGGAGTGTGGTGGAGGTCAGGGCACTGTTGGTGGGGTGGGAAGTAGTTTTGGGAGTGTTGGAGGGGTGGGGGAGATTGGAGACTGTTGGAGTGGTGGGTGGCAGGGCTGGCATGGAATGGGGTTGGGTGGTGCCACTTTTTTTGCTGTTGGAGTTTCTTATTTACTAATTACATCTTCCATTTTAGGCTGTAAATTCACAGTGTACAACACAATGTGTGTGACAGTCTCTGGGGGAAGAGGAAATAATCCATTTCTTGAGTTAAAGCCATCTATGTTCCTTGTCTCATTCTTCTCTGAAAAATTCAGGTCAGCAATTCGATCTACTGTCCATTTTTCTTAAGCTACTGGTAGATGTCTGATTGGCAAAGCCTGGGAATAGTGTTATTAATATAAATAATGCAGATACCATTTATGTTAAATTGCGGATTGGTGCCAGGGAAGTCAAAATAGTAAGATTGTGTTAGCTACAAAGTTCAATTGTTTCATGAGTATAGTGATTTTTTTTGTAGCCACTTTCCTAATGTCAGTTGCTTGCTATGTGATTAATTATCCTTACAGAATCAGCCTTGGGCCTCCAATTTCACCATTGCTAAAGTCACTGCCTATTACATGCAAAAAAATGAAAGAAAGACAAAATTCACATTTATAGCATCTTTCACAATGTCTCAAATCGCTTTACAGCCAATTAAACACTTTTGAGTTGTAGTCACTGGTATAATGTAAATAATGTTATCAAATGGCAGAGCAGGCTCAAGGGGTCGAATGGCCTACCCCTGCTTCTAATGTGTATGTTTGTATGTCACTCTGGATGGATGAGATGAGCTGGGTTAGATGGCCTTTGTCATCCATAATTATCTTGCGAACGGAGGGTGGAATCATGGCTGGAGTTCTGTTTATTTTGTTGCTGATGGAAGTTTACTGTGAGCTGGCTTTGTGAGGTGAAATTGCCTGGACAGGAGTGTGTAATGGGCTCATAGTGAATCAGTAACCTGTTTTCTCCTGCATATGATTCTCAAGAGTCTTTTCCATTTACTTCAACCTTATCTTTTTGTCTACTTACCTATTATTCCACTCTTGATGCTTTAATGAGATTTTTAAGGTATTGAAATATTGTGATAAAGCTGTGTTGCATAGTAGATATTGAATATATATCATAGTGAGAAGCAGCAATCATCAGTGTCTTCAGACTTGTTGACCAAGAAAACACAGATACAATTGTGAAGCATTCAGTCTTCGTCCTCTGACCTCTTAAAAGTTGTGTTGCACAGAGACACCTGAGGACTCCAATGCTTCTCACTGACAGTGAAGATGTATATTGTTCAATCATTCCACTTTGTTGCTCAGGATTCATTTGATCTCTTGTGAGATTACTGATAAAATAGAATCCAATTACACCCTTCTATAAAATAATTATATTGAATAATATCATGCACTCACAGGAGAAAATCTTCCAATTCTTCTACAGAATGGAAAAGATCTTGTGGTGTTCATCTGTGATGCAAGTATTGAATCCTTCCTCCAAATATCAATTTACTGTCACTGTGTTCATATGGTGCAATGTGCAGAACATTGAGGTCTGAGGCAGTCACCAAAATTAGTGTTATCATCTGCAAAGTGATATAAATAACCAATAGGTAAAGTAAAATTTGTACTCTCTGCTTGGTTTAATAGTGTGGTAGAATCACTCAATGGACTTACACAAACTAACACTGCATTATATCGTTGCTGCTCTGTTAATGACATATGCTACATATATATCGGATAATATTTGCAACCAGGTGCCAACATTGGGCATTATAATTTTACTAGTACCTTTCTGTGATTGGTGAATCTTGAAAGGTGGGAAAATATCATGCCTGATTTAGGGGGAGGGCTAAGCGGTGCAGGTAGGGGGTGGGGGAGAGTGGGCAGAAAGAGCAGAAACATCAGGGAGCATGATTTCTCTCCCTGGCTCTGACAAGACATACCCCGGATGGTTGTGGCTGGGACATTGTCTGTAAGGTATGATTCTGTGAGCATGGCTACGTCAGGCTGTTGCTTGTCTAGTCTGTGAGACAGCTCTCCCAATCTTGGCAAAAATCTCGAGATATTAGGAAGGAGAACTTGCAGGGTCGACAGGGCTGAGTTTACCATTGTCATTTCCAGTGCCAAGGTCAATGTCGCGTGGTCCATCCAGTTTCATTCCTTTCAGGCTTCATAGTGGTTTGGTACAACTTAGCGGTTTGCTAGGCCATTTTTGAGGGTACTCTAGAGTCAACCACATTGCTGTGGGTCTGGAGTCACATGTGGGCCAGACCAGGTAAAGACAGCAGATTTCCTTCCCCAAAGGGCATTATAGTGAACCAGATGGTTTAAAACAGTTGACAATCTTTCATGGTCACCATTAGACTAGCTTTTAATTCCAGATTTATTAATTAAATCTAAATTTCACCAGCTGCCATGGTGGGATTTGAATCCGTGTCCCCAGAGCATTACAAGTCCAGTGACATTAACATTATGCCACTGCCTCCCCTCAAACGTCTGGTCAATATCTTCTCGGTAAATGGATGATCACTGAACCTGAATGCTGTACACTAACTTATCACAATATATCATGAGTAACAACATGATTTCAGTCTCCTTTATTTAGATCAATCAGGTACATGCATATACAAAGTAGAGAGTTACTGGGGACAGTTTTCATCTTCAGTTGCCAAAGCTCTGGACTGCTCTCCTTACACCTCTCTGCCTCTCTCCTCACTTACCTCCTTTAAGGTTCTCCTTTAAAACTTACCTCTTTCACTAAGCTTTTGGTCATCTGACCCAATATATGCTTAAGTGGCTCAGTATCATACTTGCTTTCTAATGCTCCTGTGAAACACATTGGGATGTTTTATTACATTAAAGATGCTATATAAATATAAATTGTTGTTGTTGAATGTTGTTATCACCCAGTGAGGAGGAGTGAGCTGGCTCCTCTTCTATTCAGCCCCTTTGGTTGATCGCAACAAAGTTTTTAAAATTTATTTTCCCATAAATGCCTTTCCAATCCAAATGTATTTTTTGTTAATAAGGAGTCAAAGTTTTCTTGAGTCAAGGAGTAAGTTTATTAGTTACTAAACCCAAAAAAAATAAAGACACACACACAGATATCAGAAGTAGGAAAGTTAGAGTCCAATAAAAAGTTAAAAGAATATATGATTAAGTCCTTTGCTTGTCTTTGAAGTGTAGATGGTTGAACATTGCAGCCGTTTGAAGTTAATTGGTTTCCTGTAGAATTCTAGAGCTGACTTGGTTCATATCTGCACTTTGTTTAAGATAGTCTTTTAGATACATAAAGAGATACTGGGGGGTGGGGGGGAGGTTGGGGAGAGTTCTTTACTGCTCTCTTACAGCTATGTTTTTAGATGATTGTGATGTTTCTTTCTCTTCCTCTTACCAATTCTGCTTGGCAGCACCAGTTTTTATAACTCCTGTCTATATATTCCCAGAAAGGAATCCAATTTGCATGTCTTGCAGTCATTGTTACAAACCAAGTAGTTCCATTTTTTGATCTTTTCATCTCGAAAACCTTTGAAACATTTCACGATATAAATCACCAAGAGATGGGACTTTTTCATCCTCCACAGGGGGTTTTGAATGTCAGATGAGTTTTTGGCTGGTTAGCAGTTCCCATTGTCTTGATAGAACTACAGCTGATTAAAATCCAGCGCTTTTTATTTTTATTGCCTTCCTTTCAAGAGAGCCCCTGTTTGAAGTGAACCTTGACACCCCACCCCCAGGTGTGAAATCCCATGCAACAAGTCTGCAGTGCAAGTCATATAGAAACTTTCCAGAAAAGTGGCCAATTTACAGTATCAGATGTCAAGTACCGCATGGCAGCCCTTTTTTGATCAGTGTTTTTACATTATTTTTAAAGATCTTCTTTAAATAGTTCATTACAACTGTGGTTAACTGGTGAAGTTATAGGTAGATCTCACTCAGTCACAGCTTCCAGTCATCGTGACAATGTAAATTGGGTCTGTGGCAGATGGAGCATGCACAACCCAAAGGAAATAGAGTGAGGCTATGCCATTTTCATAGATTTACTAGATTTATTAACTTTATTTTCTTGATTCATGTGCAAAGCCTTTAACATTATGATATCTACCTCCTTGTTGCAAATTATTCTGAATTGGATGTCAGTGTTGTATAAAGCCTTCTACTCAGCCTATGTTGCGTTAGTCCAGGGAATCAACCATATATCTTTTGCTTCAATATGGTTGCACTCCTCATCATTGTGAATTTAATATGTCTGAATAGAAATCTATATGAATAATAAAAAAACAAGAAATGCTGAACATTCCCAGTAGGACCCAGTAGGTAAACCAGGCTAATACTTCAAGTTGAGGGTCTACTTCTGAGTTTCCACATGAAAGTTGTTTTGCTCAAATGAAGAAATACTAAATCAGCAAATATATTTTCCAAATGAATATTCAGCCTCTTTGGTTCAAATGGAAAGTTCTATATTTTTAAGAAAATAATTGCCAGGCTTAAATGTATTTAAATTTTCATTGGTTTCAAGTATCATCAAGTTTAATCATTTCTATCTCTGTCCAGTGGGACTTAGGTCATCAGTCACCTTGTAAACCTGGCAAAACCTGATTCTTTCTCTCAAGACATAAGGAGTAAATATGCTATTGGTTCTACAGTTGATTTGCTAGTTAAGTGACTCATGAGCCTCAGGGTAATATTTTGTTTCATGTGTGACGAGGAAATAAAGTAATACCATAGTTTAGGTGTTGGGTTGTAGTATTACAGCATTAGTATGTGTGAGAGCTGCTAGATGACCATGGCAATTCACAGGTTAGCCATTATGTAATGATATGAGAGGGCTCTATTTTAACTTCTGGATGGGAACACAACAAATTCGTCTGCCCATCTGAGAGCTGAAGTGGACGGGCTCAGACAATTTCAATAGCCAGGCCATACCAACATGCCACTTGTGAACTTCCCAAACACAATGGCCAGGTATTCAGTGGGAAGTGGCTGCCAAATAGGGGGAGTTAAAATTGACACCTCTATGTCAACATTCACAACTTCAGCATTTCACTGTTATTTACAGTTTGCAAATCTTGGTTCAGGAAACACCGATTCACTTTACCAACACACGAATAACAAAAGAATTTTAACTTCACCAAAGTTGTGGATTTTAGTTTGGTTGCGGGGAGGGGGAAGTGTTCTACTGTTAAAAGTCTGAACCTTGACCTTAACCCATCTCCAACCCATCTACTTCTTGTTTTAATGGAGGTCAGGCAGGAGGAGGGGGGGTCATTACCCCACTCCAAGGAAGTGGGTTGGCACTTGAAATATTATAATGAGGCTGCGTATCTCGTTTGTGTTCACCATTTGAAACTTAACTCTGGTCAGTTGGGTTTCCCAGACCTTGGGAAACCCACCAGCTAAACTGAAGTGAGGGATTGCTGGATCAGGAGGTAAATGTCTTTACCCAGTGGTCCAATGTGCCTGCCTGGCCAAACTCCTGTGATCAGACACACCGTCCAAACTATTCAATCCCTTGTCAACCTCCTCCAAGGGGCCTCCAATTCCCTTAACACCGTCAAGGCCTCTGATTCTGCCCATCCCAAACAAAACCTCGGAACCTACCGCTCCCATTCGAGGACCTTGGAATTGGACCTCCCTGGAAAAATAGGGATTCCTCCTCTCCTCTTGGGATCAGGTACCCCTTCCTCCCTACAGGGCCTGCTGCAATTCAAGAAAGCAGCTCACCACCACCTTCCCTGTAATTAGGGACAGGCAATAAATGGTGGCCTAGCTAGTGACGCCCACATCCCATAAATGAATAAAAGAAAATCAGGTTGGTTTCTAGGCAGGGAATTGTTTGTAATGCCACACACATGCTATGGAGTCAAACCTCCGCAGTATGCAGGGGAACTCCAAGTTCCAGGTTTCCTGCCCGCTAACACACGTGACTGGTCTCCAAGCAGATTAAGAAGATTAAACCCCACTTCTCCCCCAACACCCCCACCCCCTCCCCCACCCCCTCCACTCCCCCATGTTTCTGCTCTTAATGTTCTTTCTTCTTTGCTCAAAATGTGGTGTTCAGTGCTCTGGAGATATCAGGAAACATCGGATGACATTTGTTAGAGAACGATTGGAAGGGGGCTTATCAGGGAGGATAGCCAGGACCTTGCATCTTACGGTCAGTTCCCGGCAGAGCCGAAGATACCAGCCTCAACTGCATTTTTGGCTCTCCCTTTCTCTCTAACGCTCTATTTCAATAGGTTTTCCCTAACTCAAGATAAAGAGGGCCCCGAGCTGAAATGGATCAGGACCCACAATGACTCCCCCAGGGAACCACCACCCACTTGAAAAGAAATAAGAACAATGAAAGCTGGATTGTGGTCAAAATGAAAATCATGAAACTATATAAAGATTATTTGACAGTCATGAGAAATATGTGATAATAACTTGGTATAATAATGAGAAAACATAAGGACCAATTGCCCAGTTAGACAAAAAATCAGGACTGAGAATACATAGGGGTCAAAATGAACCTCCCCTCCCCCCAATTATGCATAGGAGAGTGTTGGAGGTCGGTGTAGGTTAAAAGGTAAAAATCCCGCAACATTACAACAACCCTTGCGCATGTGCCTGCCACCATTTTTATATAGTTCAATTGGGAGCCTGAATCAAATATATTGCTGGCTGGCTGGGGTTCCAAGGTCTTGGATAACCCGGCAGCTAAATGGAGGCGAAAGCTAAATGCTTTACAGAGCACTCTTTGTGAGACAGGATGGGCAACAGTGCTTCCATCTCCTGCTCTCCGCACCACCACCCCCCCCATCCTGTCCCACACCCCACCCCGGCCCTTCTACTAATTACAGCCTCTCCTCACTGCTGCGATTGACTGAACACCACTCCAGCCCCCAAATTTCACCCCTCTCCACGCTGTCACATGCCAAACATCTCTCCCCACCACCCCAGAAATAAGAGTGTGCCTACCTTTGCTTTCATTGGCAACCAGCTAATGCCCACACCAAAATCAAGTCACAATAATTTAAATCACTTTGAGACCCATATATTAGGAACATTAATGAATAACAGAGAGCTTATAATTGAAATGAGGAAGAAGGATTCAAGTACATTTTCAGCTTTTTAGGAGGCAGTCAAATGGTGCTCATCACCAGGGACAAATTGGCATTTAAGGTGGATTCAAGCTGAAACATACAGATTCTCATGAGCCAGATCTAAGTAGCTGGTGCTTCTCCTCCTCCTGCTGGAGGGGATGACAGCGGTAATAACTGGGTCAACAATAGTAAACCATCAAGCTCTAGCTGCAGCTGCTGTTGGGAGCCCAGAGCTGGGTATTCCTGAAGCAATTGAGGCAGAGGAAGCAGGGACCAAAAATACCAGCATCGGCCAACGTGTCGATCTTGGGACAGCAGCACTGCCCTTTTTTAGGGAAGGCGAGTTCAAGGCCTGGGAAGACTGTCCGCACCCACAAGGCAAGCAGGCAATTAAGCTTGTTAAGAGACTTTAGGTAGATTTAGGAATTTTTTTGGTCGGCCTTCAGTTTCCCAATGTGACGGGGAGTAGATCAACTGTCTGAAGGTGGGCACCCAGTGACAGGCTGGAGTCCGAATGCTCCTGGCAGGGCCACAAACCCTTACTACATGCCTGGGGACTACAGCCAAAGCCAACCCTGTGGAGATCATCTCCCACTGTCACTCATGCCATCACCCCGCCTCCACCATGATGGCCTGATTGCTTTTTGTGTGTTTTTTTTAAACTGAGGTCTTTTAAAAAGTGGCTGAGAGGGCACCTTCTTGTTGAGGTGCCCTCCCAGTTACTTGTATGGTACAGCAGTTCCTCCGAAGCTGAAAGGCTTCTGATTGTCCCTCCAGCTTTGAGAGCCACCCATAATTAATCAGGGAACCCATCTCCCTCCCCATTAAGAGCTCATTCAATTGAAAATCTTAGCTTGAAATAGTTTCTTCTTGGGAGGGAGAGGTGCAAAAAACAAGCCAAGCTCCCGTTTCCTGCCACTGTGGCAAAAATTCAAACCCACGCACATCTAGCAGAGTTTCACAGTGCACAAAGTGAGGTAATAATTAAGATCGCTGAACATCTTGAGTACAGTTAGATCTTGGCCCTAGATTCTAGGCCAAGCGTTGGTAATTTCTATTGCACAAGGGTGTAATTTTTTTTTCCCTAATATAATACTATCATTGACCTTCCCATAGATTAAGGTTTCTACTGGATTTCCTGTCCAACAGTTAGCCAACCAGTCAATCTAGCTGCTTACCATGCAGGAAATAGAATAAAAAATAATAAAAAAAAACAAAAAACTGCGGATGCTGGAAATCCAAAACAAAAAATAAAAAAATAAAAAATAAAAAATACCTGGAAAAACTCAGCAGGTCTGGCAGCATCGGCGGAGAAGAGCACAGTTGACGTTTCGAGTACTTGTGACCCTTCAACAGAACCAAGTAAAAATAGGAGAGGGGTGAAATATAAAAACAAAAAAACTGCGGATGCTGGAAATCCAAAACAAAAACAGAATTACCTGGAAAAACTCAGCAGGTCTGGCAGCATCGGCGGAGAAGAAAAGAGTTGACGTTTCGAGTCCTCATGACCCTTCGACAGTTCTGTCGAAGGGTCATGAGGACTCGAAACGTCAACTCTTTTCTTCTCCGCCGATGCTGCCAGACCTGCTGAGTTTTTCCAGGTAATTCTGTTTTTGGTTTGGGGTGAAATATAAGCTGGTTTAAGGGAGTGGGGGGGAGAAGGGGGGTGTTGTTGGGACAAGCAACATTTTTGTTATTATTGTTATTTTGTTAACATTTTGTTACAAAAAATAATAAGTTCCTGCCATTAAATTGGCTTTCATGCTTGCAACTGCACTAACCCTGCACCCTCCCCACCTCACCATAAATATCAGGGTCCCTGAGTTTCCAATCAGAGTTTCCTGTGAACAGTGATGAGCACCAAATTAGGAAATTAGTCCAAGGGGTGGTTAGTAGATATCGCTACATTTCTAAGAAGGCAAAAGTAGATTAAAGGCATCCTAAAGTTCCACATTCAGCAGACAATACTGAAACCAGACTTTCCTTCATCTCCTTATTTACTGCCCTGTACACCTTGGAGAGTTGCATATTGTATAATTGATGTGCACTTAGGACAATTTCAATGGCTCAGAAAAGCTTTGAGTACTTTCTTGCTGAGATAATTTAAGGCAATATTGGCAGCAGAGAAACCTCCTCTCCTCTCAAAATACATGGTAAATTTTATCGATAAAATTGCTCATCGTTTAAATGCTTAAAAAGTTACCCACTGCACTTCTTTGCAAATATTCTCCCTTATGCCTTTAACTCCCTGCCCACCTGTAACTTGCTCTTACAGGTGAAGTGTTGTAAGTACTCCGAAGCGAAGATTTTCATGAATTACCTTGTCTTCAGCGCTCTCCAATAATTTTCATGTTTTGTTTGGTGGCTAATTTTGCTACTTTTTAGTAAAGCCGGGACCGGAACATGATTTCAGTGAGGTTGGAGCCCATGGAATTAAAAGAGCACTAGCAGCGTGGATACGAAATAGCTAAGCGACAGGAAGGATTGTTTTTTGGACAGGAGGGAGGCAAGCAGTGGTACTCCCCAGGGGTCGGTACTGGTACCCTGTTTTTCAAGATATATATTAATGGCCTGGGTGAGGGTGTACAGGGTGCAAATTGAAAATTTGCAGGTGACACAAAACTTGGAAGTATAGTGAATGGTGAGGAGGATGTTGAAGGCGTTCAAGAGGATACAAGCTGGCTGGTGGAATGGGCGGACACGTGGATGAAACTTAACGCAGAGAAGTGCAAAGTGATACATTTTGGTTAGAGGAACAGGGAGAGGCAGTATAAAAAAAGGGTACAATTCTAAACGGAGTGCAGAAATCGAGAGGCTTAGAAGTATTTGTGCAGGCATCACTGAAGATGCAGGACAGGTAGGGAAAGCAGTTAAAAACAGAAAGGATCCTGGGCATTATTATTAGCATCATGGGGCTGAATTTTGCTGGTATCAGGGAAGTCCCACCACCCGGGCCATAAACAAGAGATGATCCTGTTTCGGCCAGCGGCGTGAACCGGGGCGGCATTTCGTTGACAGTGGCCAATTAAGAGGTTGCTGCCGAGCAAAGAAGGATGGTGGCCAGTCCCCAAGAGTGGTGGCCATTGCAGAGGCTGCAACACCAGGGAGAGGGTTGGGTGATTGTGGGGTGCCATTGCCATGAGGGAAGCCATTGCTGCTGGGGCCAATCCATGGGCCTTGGGGTGCACATAAAGGAGAGGCTCCCTCCAGAACTCACTGGGAGGTCACCAGGTTTCACTCAGCGGTCTCCCCAGGCAGCGGCAGGCCCACCCAACATGGGCAAGATGCCAAAGGAGGCAGGGCGTGGCTCTTAATTGGCTATGTAAGTGGGGCACCAGGTAGGCAGCCACGCCAACACATTTCCCACAGGAAGACATCGGGCACCCTTCCTGATGCCTTCACCCACATTTTTACAGCTCTCTGCTTTCCAGCCCACCCCCCCACCAAAAAAAATCAGCCTATACAGTATCATATCTTCAATTGACCCTCGTTTGTGACTAATCTTTGAGCGTGTATTTGTTAGTAACTTAGTGCAACTCTGGGAAAATTCAGCCCTAAGTGCGGTAGCGAGTGACGAAAATGGCGGGTTTTCACGCTGTATCTTCCCAAGCCCACTTCATTATACCTTCACTCCTGCAAAACATACCATTTCCATGGTGGATGGGCTCTCATACGTCAGCTCGCCATCGCCCCGCTGTTGCATCTTTAAAAGGCAGCCGCCAGCAAAGCGCTCATCACCACGAGCTCACCACCGCTGCCCGAGAGACATGGCCTGTAAAGGTAAAAAGACGCCAGCAGCCCCCCCCCACCCCCCCCGCCGCCGCCCCCGCTTCAACGACAGGTCCTTCCAGCAATTGCTGGATGCTGTGGAGGCCCGCCGGGATGTGCTCTACCCCTGCTCTGGCCGCAGGGTGGGTAGCAATGTCACCAACCTGGCCTGGGAGGCGGTGGTCAGCGCCAACGCCCTTCAGAAGAGGACAGCCACCCAGTGCCGCAAAAGGATGAATGATCTTCTGTAATCCGACAGGGTAGGTCACTCTTCTCATCACTCCCAGCTCACACACTCACAAACCCATCACACACCCACAGGGCCCTCACTCACTGCCAGTGCAAGGGACATCACCATTCATTCTTTCACACTCACCGTCATTGTCCTCATCCTGTCCATGGGACCACTCACCGTCCACACAAGCCAGACGTACTTATCATCTGGCCCGGCAGACGGCCTGATGCACTCTCCCCATCTCTATCCATGCAGGACACACTGGCTCACAACAGGAGGGACAGGTCGCAGACAGGGGGAGGGATGCCGGAATTTAAAGTTTTCTCAGAATTTGAAAACAGCCATCCAGCTGGCCAGCAATGACCAGGACCGGTCCTGTGCTGTCGGTGAGGTCAGTGCTGCTCTACCAAGTGAGGGTCCAACAGTGCAACATACATCAGATAACCATGATGTGAGTGATGTGTCCTCTTTTACAGGCCACTGCCATTCACTAATTATCTCCCCTTGCTTTTGCAGGCACATCTGGGAAGCAGCAGACGGAGTCCATGACCCAGAGCCTCAAGCAAGTTCCAAAGAAAACGCTGAAGAGGAATCTGAAGACCTGTCACAGCGCTCCCCCACACCCTCCACCAGTGTAGAGAAGCACTCCTTGGTGGGGCCTAGTTTTAGAGTAGCCTCGGGACAACAACCTGGTGAGCACATTGCACATGCTGACTCACGGCAGGCGGCAGCAGGGACTTCCCAGGTCCCTGGCACTCGGAGGACTGCTGGAGGCCAGAAAGTTGCTGAGTCTGAGTCAGATGATGAGCCTCTGCACTCGGTCATGGCACAGTTGCTGGAGCTGCAAAGGCAAGCTCGGAAACATCAGTAAGGGATGTCCGCTGCGCTCCTCAGATAGCAGGGCACGATGGAAGAGTCTATCCGCCTTCAAGCTGAGGTGATAGCGCCGGCATTGCAATGCACCAAGGTCAACACTGGCAGGATGGCAGCCGCCATGGAGACCTTGGTCCAGGACATAACTCCTGCATTGCTGTGTGGGCTCAACACCATCACTGGTGCCATAGTCGGCCTCCAACAGCGTGTATGTAAACGGGGTGCCGGGCAGTTCGATCTCACTCCAGCTACCCCTTCCACTCACGGAGTCAGCCATAGGGAGGAGGATCAGCAGGTGCTCTGGGGCCACCTACCCACCCAGGTGTCTCTGGGAGTTACCGGTCCATCAGACTCCCCTGTTCCTGTGGCCCCCGCAGATCCAGCTTCACAGGCCAAGGAGGGTGCCACGACCACACAGCAGGACCCTAAAAACAGGCTGGGGCGCCCCAAGTCTCAGCCCTCCAGAGGACACTGCCAAAGTCATCACAGACAGGGCGTCACAGTCAGCAGGCTGCCTCCACCTCTGCTGTGGATGTCTGCGGAGCATCAAGATGTAGCGGCAGGATTAGGAAAGTTAAGAAGAATTAGTTGCACAACATTAGCACGGGTGTTAATCACTTGTACTTACTGTTCATTATTGTCAATAAACTTCCAAGAATGTCTCCCTGCCTATGGCTCCTTGTTCTGATGAGCAGTTTTCTTGTCACTCAGATGTGAAGCCTTTCTGAACAAGATAAAAGGCAGGTGTCTCAGTCCAGGGCCTCTCCAGTGCTCTGTGCGGCCTTCAGACCAAAGTGATGGTCCAGCCTCACACTCCCCGGAAATATTACTGATGCCTGCACCTGGGCAGTGCTGGTCATTGCTGCCAGAATGTAGTGGGCAGATGCCACAGAGTTTTCTCATACTTTCTGTGTGCTCTCAGCACCTTTAAGGTGGGGCTGGCCCCCATCAAACCACCATCTGCGACCAGTGATACTGTACACCAGCTCCTAAAGGTGCTGAACGCAGACACAGCATCAGATGCATCTAAAGTTTCACGGCCGCATCTCTGAGATGGCCCTGACCATGGAGCGTAAGTGAGCTGCCCTCAGTCAGACAGGAGTCAGACATTCTCAGAGGCTGTGTGAAGATCTATGAAGTGTCCTCACTGCAGGTTGTCATCATCCTCCTGCGATCGAGCGACTGTTAGGGCTTCCACTGCATTTCCATGGCAGGAGCATTCCAACAGGGGGTATTGGCACTGCCTTGGGCCAGACTGGAGTCAAACGTTCATAGCTGCGATGTGAAGATCTCCGGGGACACCTTACTGTATGTCATCATCATCCTCCACAAATCTGACAGCTATGAGGGCCTCCTGAGTGTGCCTGCCTCGTCTAGCCAGTGCAAGAGCCTCATCCCCATTGTCATCACCACCGAGGACCCCTCACTCTCATCCCCGTCAGCGTCCTCCTCGGAGGAAGAGGAGACATGCGGCTCCTCCATCTCCTCACCCCATTGCAGCACCTGCATGTAAAGGACGCAGCAGACAACGACGATGCGTGACACCCTCTGCGGACTGTATTGCAGGGCTCCACCAGACCGGTCCCGGCACTGGAACCATAGCATCCCGAAGGTCTGCTCCACCAAGTTGCGAGCTGCTGCATGAACCTCATTATAGCGTCGCTCTGCTGCAGTCTGAGGCCGCTGCACGGGTGTCATCAGCCACAGTCTCTGCGGGTAGCCCTTGTCCCCAAGGAGCCAACCCTGCAGCTTCTATGGACCCTGGAAGACTGCAGGGATCTGTGAGTGACTCAGGATGTAGGCATCGTGCACACTCCCTGGAAACCATGTGCACACCCGCAGGATGTGATTCTGGTGGTCGCACACCAGCTGCATATTCAGTGAGTGGAAGCCCTTACGGTTGATGAAGTCCACTGAGTGTAGTGACGGAGACCTGGGCGCCACATGAGTGCAGTCAATCGCACCCTGCACCTGTGGGAATCCCGAGATCAGGGTGAATCCAATGGCCTTGGCATCCTGGTGTCCCGGTCCCTGGCGAAGAGCACAAAGTTGTGTGCCATGGAGAAGATGGCATCCGTGACCTCATGGATGCATTTGTGGGTGGCGGATTGTGAAATACCACAGAGGTCACCTGTGGAACCCTGAAAGGAGACAGTGGCATAGAAATTGAGCACCACAGTCACTTTCACAGCCACTGGCAGTGGATGCCCTCCATGTCCCCTTGGCACCAAGTCCTGCAGGAAGTGGCAGATGTGAGCCACCAGCTCCCTAGACATGCGCACTCATCGACAGCACTGCAGGAATGGCAGGAGGCATCTATCGACCCTGGGTGTCGCGAGGCGCTCACCAGCCAGGGCTCACTGTCGCTCCTGGGCAGTGTGTACTGGAGCCCCTGCTGCCCCTTCTTCATGAGGTTGTTGCTCCTGCCTTTTCACAGCCAGGATCCTCAGTCGCTCTCTCCTCTGTCTTCTACAGTCTCTGTGGGCCATCAGTGATACAGCTAGGTCACCAGGAACCATGATCCTGACGTGGTTCTCCTGCAACATGAAAGAGGGAGAGAGACGTGGTTATCATGGCTGTACTTAGCCCTGTGTGGCCGTCCCTTAATACTTTCCGGAGAGTGGTCACCCCTCAGATGACCAGAGATGAGTGTGCTGCATGGCTGCCCTGTCAACCTGCAACATGGGGCACACTGGTCCAAACCAGGATGTTGATTGCAAGGGGCTGTGAGCACCTCCAGCAGTGACTGCTACATGGCCAGCATTGGCGAGGAGATTGTATAACATGTGCAGTCCAACTTCTCCGTGGTCCAGTAAAGTGGTGGCGGACTCAAAATCTGTTCAGGGGGTGCTAGAGGGCAGTGGGGTAAGGATGGAGCGTTTGGTGGCCCTTTGGTGCCTCCCTGTTGCTTGCATGGGTGGGCAGACTGGGAGCCCGACCCCAATCACATCACTGTGGCTGCTCCTGATCTGTCTCAGTTGCAGAGGCCTGGTCAGTTTATACAAGTGTCCCTAATGCCTGGCCGCTTCCCTCACTTACCCTGCCCCCCCCCACCTCGATTGCCTGTGCATGGGATGCAGTGCCAGGGCAGAACTTGACCACCCGCTCCCCATCCTCCCTCAGCAGTCACCTCCGAGGCTGGTCAGAACTTGTCCCTAGACACCCCCTACCCCTCAGCAATCGCCTGCGAGGCCAGGCATCTGTTCCCCCCACTCCCGCCCAACCCCCAACCCCCCAATGCGCCTGAGGCCTGTAAACAACAGATGGAGAACGCTACTGTTCACTCACCTCAGTGAAGGCCGCCAAGTGCACATCCCCTGCGCGCTGCTGTGAAACACATCGGGGTGCTTTCCCGCCAACATGGATGGACGATATGGTGGGGTTCCAAGACCCTGGTGGGATGGCCTTTTAATGCTATGCTAATGTATTACAATTAGCTCCCCACCGACCGATGACAGGATATGTGGCCCACTGTCAGCGGGCTAAGCGGACAGTCACGACCTGCCTTCACGCTGTCAAGAAGTGGGTCTTGACATAGTTGCCGTGCACACCACTTATCACGCCCACCACCAGCGGGCCCGGAAAATTCCGCCCTTTATCTTTTCTTCGGTAACTTTCAGAGCAATAGAGTGAAATAACTTATCCTTTTCTCTTTTAAGTAAAAAGGCTTTTGCTGCTGCATTATTTTAAATTGGCTTTTTCACTCCACAGGTAAGGAAGTATACACACGCATCCTAACACTTTGTTCATGGGTGACTTTGGGGAATCACCTTTTAAAGGGCCCATAATACGTCGTTCATCGTCAATGAGTGTAAAGAAGGCGTGAACCTGAAAGTAATTCAGGTCTTCAGAAGCCGGGTTTGGGAAACCAAAATGGAAAGTTCACACTCATTTCAAGAAGAAGTTGTAGTTCCCCCTGGTATTTTTAGAAGGTCCCAATGGTGGTAGTCATTGGAAAGAAAGATAAACTTACATTTCACATCCACAGGATGTATCAAAGTACTTTACAGCCAATGAAGTAATGTAAAAAGCACAGTAGCCAATTTATACACAGCAAGGTCCCACAAATAGCAAAGTAATAGTGAGCAAATGATCTGTTTTTGTAATGTTGATTGAGGAATAAATATTGCAAGGGACACCGAGAGTAACTCCTCTACTCTTCCTCAGAATATTGCCATGGATCATTTATGTCCACCTAGAAGATGGGGCCTTGGTTTCATGTCCCATCCAGCTGACGGCACCTCTGGTAGTGAAGAACTGGGGTGACTGCCTTGACTTTTGTGCTCAAGTCCTAGAGGGAGGATTGAACTCAGAGTCTTCTGACTCAAACACAAGACTGCAACCAACTGAGCCATGGCTGACACACGTTACTGTTGTTGCATACCTCTTAGTGGATGCCTCTTGTTACAATTGTGAGGTTCATAGATTATTATATTTTAGGACTGCAGCTTTAAATTTAGGGCAAGTGTAGGGGGTCATATGACCTGTTCTGGAATCTACCTGACAGTAAGCCTGGGTGGTTTGATTTTGGGAGATCAAAGGAAGGTTTAGATTACTTTACTGAGAGGGAGGCGAGGTGAGAGTCATTGCCCTTGACATCAAGGGAGTATTTGATCGTGTGGCATCAGGGAACCCTAGCAAAAGTGGAGTCAAGGGGATTCAGGGGGAAAACTCTCTGCAGGCTAAAGACATACCTAGCACAAAGGAAGATGGTTATGGTTTTTGGAAGTCAATCATCTCAGTTCCAGGACTCACTGCAAGAGTTCCTCGGGGTCATGTCCTCGGCCCAACCATCTTGAGTTGCTTTATCAATGACCTTTCTCCCATCATAAGGTCAGGATGTTCACTGATGATTGCACAATGTTCAGCACCATTCACCACTCGTCAGATACTGAAGCAGTCCATATCCAAATGCATCAAGACCTGAACAATATCCAGGCTTGGGCTGACAAGTGGCAAATAACATTCGCAACAAACAAGTGTCAGGCAATGACTATCTCCAACAAGAGAGAAGCAAACCATTGCCTTTTGGCATTCAATGGCATTACCATCGCTGAATCTCCAAGTATCAACATCCTGGGGGTTACAATTGACCAGAAAGTAAACTGGACTAGCCATATAAATACTGTGGCTACAAGGGCAGGTCACAGAGGCTAGGAAGCCTGTGGTAAGTAACTCACCTCCTGACTCCCCAAAGCCTGTCCACCATCTACAAGACACAAGTCAGGAGCGTGATGGAATACTCTCAACTTGCCTGGGTAAGTGCAGCTCCAACTATACTCAAGAAACTTGACACCATCCAGGAAAAGCAGCCCACTTGATTGGCACCACATCCACAAAGATTCATTCCCTCCACCACTGACGCAAAGTGGCAGCAGTGTGTACCATCTACAAGATGCACTGCAGGAATTCACCAAGGCTCCTTCGACAGCACCTTCCAAATCCACAACCACTACCATCTAAAAGGACAAGGGCAGCAGATACATGGGAACACCACCACCTGGAATTTCCCCTCCAAACCACTCATAATTCTGACTTGGAAATATATCACTGTTCCTTCACTGTCACTGGGACAAAATCCTGGAACTCCCTTCCTAACCAATGTGTGGGTGTACCTACACCACCTGGATTGTAGCATTCAAGAAGGCAGCTCACCACCCCCTTCTCAAGGGCAATTAGAGATGGGCAATAAATGCTGGCCTAGCCAGCGGCACCCACATCCCATGAATGAATATAAAAATGGTGCAAGCTATCTGTGCTTAGATACCATGATAGCAGTCTCTGGGTTTGCAATAAGTGGAACCTGAATTTCCCAAAGTCCCAGAAAGCTGTTGTTGGTATTAGTTTGTAAACAGTTGTGCTGTAAGTTGTCCATTTACTTCTCAAATGAAAGAGAGTTGGGATCAAAGATACCTATAATTACCATTTCTAGTTTGATGTGTTTCATGTTGCAATGGGGAAGGAGGTGGAGGAAGCCATTTTTGACATCAGGTTACAGGTTTCCCCACACATCAAAAATATCACACGCAGAAGCAGATATTCTGTGTGGTCAGTTAGATAAAAGACATCTTGGCTCTGCGAGCTATCACAGCCAGTTGTGGAAGGGAGACATCTCTAGTCAAAGAGACACATTCTTCAGCCAGCTAGGGGTATAAAGAGATTTCTTCTAATGTCATAGGAAGAAGAATCTGAGTATTACTGGAAAAAGACATTTTGTCAAAGCTTTCTGTTTGCACTCATCAGGATAATCGCAAGAATACCAATGTCAGAGGAAGCAAAAACGTTATACTGTATGGGAAGAGAATGCTGATTGGTTGGCAAGTGGGCTCTGATTCATAGAGGCATTGCCATGGAAAATGCACCAGTCAATGGTGACTGACAAGCATTGTTTGAAATTTAAACCAGGCAGCTTGACTTGATTGGTCAAGGCATTGTCCTGAACAACGAGCCAGTGAATGGCGATCACTTACTTGGTGATTCATTCAATTCTCATGTTCTGTACTACCAAATGACTATTTGGAAGAATCATTGGAACAGGCTTAACAAGTGATGGTGTTTTTAAGGAACTCTCTGGAAACTGAGGAAAGTGTCTCCATGGTCACTCAAGGTTGTTACTTGACAAAGTGGGGATACAGGAACCATTGGACACTGGGAGCAACTGTGGACTGTTTGCTATGAAGACCGTAATTCTGTGAAGAGTCCAATGTGTGATAAATTGAAAAGGGATATGTTCCTCTCTGTAGTTTAAGTACAAGTTGCCTAAAAAGAAAGTGTTTTTGCAATATCTCTTTTAGTAATTTGTTACAGTAAAAGTTATAAAATCTAAAATCTTGACATGCCATTCTTTCAGATATTAAATAGAAGCTTGAACTTATTTTTAAACATTATCAAATTCCATGGAGATTGTAACACCCTGGGGTACGCTGGGCTTAAGGTGGATGTAACTCAGTTGGAGTATGTTCCACATGACTAGTTGCCATGCACATGGAAGGGAGAAAAATTAGCCTCACGGATGTAAGTCTCATTAGGTGGAATTTTCCCATCCCGCTGCGGCAGGTTTTGTGGCGGACGGGAGGAGAGGGTCCAGCGACGGCAAAATGTCACAAATCCTCCGTCGTAAAAATAAGTCACAATTCTCCCGACGGTGCGTTCATGGTGGGTCGGCTATCCCGCTGATTGGTGGCGCGAGTGCCATTTGCATTCATTAGCATCTCACGAACGCTCATTAAAGCAGCCGCTCGTCGGAATCTTGCCACTCTTTCCGATCTTCCTTCACGCCAGCGGGAAATTACATCGGCCTCAAATCCATTTGAAGAAGAGTGATGTGCGCAAGTCAGGTCTCAGTTCGCTGGTAACTTAGAGGCAAGTGGAACATATCTGCCATAGCGTTGCACCAGTCTTGTTGCGATGAACGCCGCTCTGTTGGCGCTGTAGGGTTGGGCTGCTCCTTCTCTTTGCTTTCGTTGTCCCAAGGACCACCGCTGTGCTGTGGCACTCATGCATTCCTCCACTTTCAGAGACCAGCACTTCAACCAGGGGTGGGCTGTGAGGCAAGGGGCGGGTGGATGAACACGATGGGGGCAATGGGGAGGGAAGGTGGTGGAATGGTAGTGAGAGGGAAGGGTGAACACGACGGGGGGAAAGGGGAGGGGAGGCTGTGGAATGGCATCGAGGAAGAAGGGTGAACATGAGGGGGGCCTTTCTGGTGTTGCCCTCTAACCACGTGTTGCCACATGAGTGGACATGTGTCTGTTTAGAAAGAAAGGAGGAATAATTCTTTGCGATGAAAGCCACTCAAAGATAATGGCTTCATTGACACTGTTGAAGGGTTACTCAGAACTCAATGGCTTCACATCACAGTTGCTGCATCTCAAGGGTAACACATAAGAATTCGGGAATACAGGCAATAGTGAAGGAGGCACAGCTGTATCATAAATGGCATTCCATCAATGAAGGCCTGTCCTGTGTTCACCAGATGTGACACTCCTGATGGGCCAAAGGGCATCCACTCATTGGCCATAAGCTTGACTGGCAGGAATGCACACTGATGTGTTTCACAACAGCCTATAAAAGGCGTGCTCTTGACAAGCTGCAAGAGCTTCTCAGGCTGCGCTTTGAGGGACACTCGGAGGTGAGTACACAGCAACAATGTGCAGAGCTTGGCAGGGTCACCTGTTGGACTTCAAGCTTGAGGAGCATTGGGGGTTTCAAGGGCATCCCTGCCATTGAGGCGATTTGTTAGGGGGGGAGGGGAACAAGAGCAGGCCTGCCTTTCAATATAGCACACAAGCATTCAGGGTGGCAGGTAGGATGGACAATGGAAGCGACCACACATTATGGACACCTTATATAAAGTGACCATTTCTCTACAGCTGAGACTGTTCAGGCGCAGCAACATTGATATGACTGGGGATAGGCTTCTAGCTTATCTGCCCACTCAAGCAATGCAGAGGCATCAAAGTGCCACCAATCACTCCAAGAGCTTTTCACCACCCCACCCTCGCCTGGACACAGACCACAAAGTCACGAGCCTTTTAGTGGACGGCAGAACAGTTCGATGCTCACATTGCACAACCTCCTGGTTAAAGTTGGCCATGGAACAGTCACTGCTGGAGGCACTCACAGCTCCTTGAAATGTTAGCATCCCAGTTTGGACCAGCCTCGCCCATGGTTCAAGCTAACAGTGCAGCCTTGCAGTGCGGGTTAGGAGAATGCCTGTGCCTGAGCTGAGAGCAAAGCAAAGCTTCCGCCAATTGGTCGGGTGGATTGGGGCGGATGTGGGTGGGGTTTCGGGCAGCCATGTGGTACACTAATCTCTGGCCATTCAAGTGGTGGCCAGCCCACTCCAGGAGATGTTAAGGGGTCTTCACACTTTATCAAGATGGGTTCTTAGTACACCCATGCTAACCCGCACATCTCTCTCCTTCATCCTGCAAGGGGAGTACATCAGGATCATGCAGCCTGGTGAATTAGCTGTATGCCTGATGGCCTACAGAGCACAAAGACAACAGAAGAGAGAGCGACTGAGGCTCCTGGCTGTGCAGAGGGAGGAGCAACACCCTCTGGAAGAAGGGGCGCTGGGGCTCCTGCACACGCTGCTGAAGAGCCACAGCAAGATGTCTCTGGTCGGCGCCTAGCGAGACTCAGGGTCTATAGACGCGCCTTTCATTCCTGCTGATGACCAAGAACCAGTGTCGCTGAAGACTGCACATGTCTAGGGAACTGATCGATCACATCTGCCAGCTACTGCAGGATTTGACGCCACAGGGACAAAGAGGGCATCCACTGCCAGTGGCTGTGAACGTGACCGTGACGCTCAATTTCTATGCCAGTGGCTCCTTTCAGGGTTCCACAGGTGACCTCTGTGGGATATCACAAGCCTCCACCCATAAATGCATCCCTGAGGTCATGGATGCCATCTTTGCGAGGGCACACAACTTTGTGCATTTCACCCAGGACCAGGAGAGCCAGGATGCAAGAGTGATTGAATTCACTCAGGTCTCGGGTTTAGCACAGGTTCATGGTGCGATCAGCTGTGGAGCTCAGATCTCTGTCACAACACATAGTCACCATGTCAGCCGCAAGGGGTTCCACTCGCTGAATGTGCAGCTGGTGTGTGACCACCAGAAATGCATTCTGCAGGTGTGCACGCAGTTTACAGGGAGTGTGCACTACTCCTACATCTTCAGTAGGCCATAGATCCCTGACATCTTCCAGGGTCCACAGAGGCTGCAGGGATGGCTCCTCGGGGACAAGGTCTACCCGCAGAGGACGTAGCTTTTGACACCCGTGCAGCAGCCTCAGACTGCAGCAGAGCGAAGCTATAATGAGGCTCATGCTGCAACTCGCAACTTGGTGGAGCAAAACATCAGGATGCTGAAGATAAGGTTCCAATGCCTGGACCAGTCTGCACTACAGTCTGCAGAGGGTGTCACGCATCATCATCATCTGCTGCGCCCTTTACAACCTGGCGCTGCAACAGGGAGAGGAGCTGGCTGAGGTGGAGATGGTGGAGCTGGAAGTCTCCTCCAATGAGGAGGATGCCGATGCAGATGAGGGTGAGGAGGTCCTCGAAGGCAACGATGACGGCGATGAGGCCTTGCAGTGGCTAAACAAGGCAGGTGCGCTCAGGAGGCCCTCAAAGCTGCTAAATTTGTGGAGGATGACGATGACCTGCAGTGAGGTGACCCCATAGATACCTCACATTGCATGTGTGAATGTGGGACTCCAGTCTGGATTATTGCAACGCCAAAACCCTCTGTGAGAAAGCTCCAGTCATGGAGATGCAGTGGAGGCCCTAATAGTCGCTCGATTGCAGGAGGATGGTGACGACATGCATTGAGGACACTCCATAGGTCTTCACATAGCCTCTGAGAATGCCCGACTCCTGTCTGTCTGAGGGCAGCTCGCTTGCACTCTGTGGTCAGGGTCATAACATGGAGACGCAGCCATGAAAATTTAGAGCATCTGCTCCTTTGTCCACCTTAAGCACCTACAGGAGCACAGCGTCACTGGTCAGAGATGCTGAAGAGATGGGGGCCAGTCCCACCTTAAAGATGCTTAGAGCACACAGAGAGAATAGTGGAACTCTGTGATGCCTGCCCACAACATTCTGGCAGCAGTGACAAGCACTGTCAAAGTGCAGGCATCGGTAATGTGTCCAGGGAGAGTGAGGCTGCCCAATCACTTTGGTCTGAAGGCTGCACAAAGCACAGGGAAGAGGCTTTGGACTGAGACACCTGCCTTTATCTTGCACAGAAAGGTTTCACATCCAAGTGATAAGAACACTGCTCATCAGAACAAGGAGCCATAGACAGGGAGATGTTCTTGGGAGTTTATTTACAATAGTGAACATTATGTACAACTGATTCACACCCATGCCCAGGCTGTGCAACTACTACACCTTAAATCTCCTAACCCTGCTGCTACATCTTGGTGCCCACCGACAATCCATAGTGGAGGTGGAGGCAGTCTGCTGACCTTGATGACCTTGCCAGGCATCCTCTGGAGAGCCAAGACCTGGAGAGTCGCAGCCTGCTTTTGGGATCCTGCTGTGTGGCAGTGGCACCCTCCACAAGATGCCAGGGTCACAGGAAGAGGGGCTTCGGATGGGCCGGACGCCCCCAGAGTCACCGGGATGGATGGGCCCGGAGTGTGAACCTGCTGATCCTCCTCCCTTTGGGTCCCAGGGGCCCCTGGCTGACTCCGTGAGGAGAAGGGGTAGCTGGAGTGAGATCAAGCTGCCCGGCACCCCTCTCGCGTACACACTGTTGGAGGCCAACTATGGCAATGGCGATGGAGTTAAGCACATGCAGCAGGACAGGAGCAACATCCTGGATCAAGGTCTCCATGATGGCTGCCATCCTACCAGTGTTGACCTCAGTGTGTTGGCATGCTGGCACTATCACCTCAGCCTGACGGCAGATGGACTCCTCCATCATGCCTTGCAATCTAAGGAGTGCAGCGGACATCCCTTCCTGACACTCCCGAGCTTGCCTTTGCAGCTCCAGCAACTGTGACATGACCGAGTCCAGAGGCTTGTAATCTGAATTGGACTCAGCAAATTTCTGGCCTCCAGCAGTCCTCCAAGTGCCGGACATCAGGGAAGTCCCTGCCGCTGCCTGCTGTGGATCAGATAGTGTGGTGATATGCTCCTCAGATTGTGATCCTGGGGCTATTCTAAAGCTAGGTCCCACTGAGTTGTTTGTCTCTGCACTGGTGGAGGGTGTGGGTGAGCGCTGTGATGAGTCTTCAGGGAGGGTGCCTCCAGATTCCTCTTCAGAGGTTTCATCGAGGCTTGACTGGAGTCCCTGGGTCATGGGCTCCGTTGGCTGTTTCCCAGATGTGCCTGCGGAAGCAAAGGGAGATAATTATTGCATGGCAGTGGCCTGTGAAATAGGGCACATCACTCACAGCATGGTTGTCTGATGGATGTTGTACTGCTGGATCCTCACTTGGTAGAGCACCGACCTCACCATCTTTTTGTCTGCACTGGAGTGCTGCTTTGGGCTGCAGTAGAGTGCTTAAGTTGGAGTTTTGTGACTGAGAGAATTTAAGAGTTAATTTCTATCTAAAGTCTAGTCTTTCTTTAATTTAGTAATTAACTAAAAGTTGCTGTTTGGGTTGGAAGAATGTGAGTTTTAGGCCAGCTTTAAAACAGGGTTCATACAGGCTCTGTTTGCAGCTACAGCCAGTTCATTAGATAACTGGCTTAAACTGGTTTTCAGAGGCTAGATTCAGAGAGTATAAAAACAGCCCAGCTTACAGTGCTGACTTTGTCTGCACTGCAGTGCTGCTTTGGGTTGCAGTAGAGGGCTTACGTTGGAGTTTGGTGACTGAGAAAGTTCAGTGAGGAGGAAACAAGGTGATCCTTTGAGTACCTTGAGGACGGTCAGGTAAGTATTTACTACTTTTATCACTTATAGTTTTTAAGATCTTATTTTGTGGTTCATCGTTTAAGGGCTATATTCTGTAACAATGAGGAGCAGGGAAGAAGGGCCCTAAAGTAATTGATATTATTTGATATTAAGTATCTTCCAAAAGATTTGATATAATTTAATTTAATTTAATGTAAGTTAAGTTAATTTAAGTCAAGGCAGGAGAGCTCAAAGCCGTGGTGTGCTCCTCCTGCTCTATGTGGGAAGCTGGGAACATTTCCAGTGCTTGGGGCCAGTATGTGTGCAGGAAGTGTCTCCAGCTGCAGCTCCTGGAAGCCTGTGTTTTGGAGCTGGAGCGGCGGCTGGGGACACTGTGGAGCATCCATGAGGCGGGGAGTATTTTAGGTAGCACATAAAGAGAGGTGGTCACACCACAGGCTAAGAGTCCACAGGCAGGAAAGGAATGGGTGACCACCAGACAGTGCAAGAGGACTAGGCAGGCAGTGCTGGAATCTCCTGTGGCTATTCCCCTGCAAAACAGATATACCGCTTTGGATACTGTTGAGGGGAATGGCCTCTCAGGAGAAAGCAGCAACAGCCAAATTCCTTGTACCACAGTTGGCTCTGCTGCACAGGGGAGGAATAAAAACTGTGGGAATGCAATAGTTATAGGGGATTCAACTGTAAGGGGAATAGATAGGCATTTCTGTGGCCACAAACGATACTCCAGGATGGTATGTTGCCTCCCTGGTGCTAGTGTCAAGGATGTCTCAGAACGGCTACAGGACATTCTGAAGGGGGAGGGTGAACAGCTAGTGGTCATGGTACACATTGTACAAACCACATAGGTAAATAAAGGGATCAGGTCCTAAAAGCAGAATATAGGGAGTTAGGAAGTAAGTTGAAAAGTAGGACCTCAAAGGTAGTGATCTCAGGATTACTACCAGTGTCACGTGCTAGTCAGAGTAGAAATAACAGGATATATCAGATGGTTACGTGACTGAAGAGGTGGTGTGAGTGAGAGGGTTTCAGATTCCTGGGACATTGGGATCGGTTCTGGGGAAGGTGGGACCAGTTCAAACTGGAAGGTGGGACCAGTTCAAACTGGATGGGTTACACCTGGGCAGGACTGGGACTGATGTCCTAGGGGGAATATTTGCTAGAGTGGTTGGGGAGGGTTTAAACTAAAAGGGCAGGGGGATGGGAACAGATGCAAGGAGTCAGAGGAGGGGGAATCAAGGACAAGAACAAAAGATAGAAAGGGGAATAAGAGTGATAGGCAGAGAAATCAAGGGCAATAATCAAACAGGGTCTCAGTGCAAAATAGTAGGAATGGGACAAGTAATGTTAAAAACTCAAGCCTGAAGGCTTTATGTCTTAACACAAGGAGCATTCTCAATGAAGTGGATGAATTAACCGCGCAAATAGATGTAAACAGGTATGATATAGTCGGGATTACCGAGACATGGCTGCAGGGTGACCAGGGATGGGAGCTGAACATCCAGGGGTATTCAGTATTTAGAAGGACAGACAAAAAGAAAAAGCTGGTGGAATTGCATTGCTGGTTAAAGAGGAAATTAACGCAGTAGTGAAGAAAGATATGAGGTCTAACGATGTGGAATCTGCACGGCTAGAGCTGAGAAACACTAAGGGGCAAAAAACGTTAGTAGAGGTTGTATATAGACCCCCAAACTGTAGTGGTGATGTTGGGAATGGCATTAAACAGGAAATTAGAGACACATGCAATAAAGGAACTTATGCAATTATGGGTGACTTTAATCTGTTTATAGGTTAGGCAAATCAAATTAGTAACAATACAGTAGAGGAGGAATTCCTGGAGTGAATACGGATGGTTTTCTGGACCAAAACGTTGAGGAAGCAACTAGAGAACAGGCCATCCTAGACTGGGTATTGTGTAATGAGAAAGGAATAATTGGCAGTCTAGTTGTGCGAGGCCCCTTGAACCATAATATGATAGAATTCTTCATCAAGATGGAGAGTGACGCAGTTGATTCTGAGGCTAGGGTCCTGAATCTTAATAAAGGAAACTACAAAGGTATGAAGCACAAGTTGGCTATGATGGATTGGGAAATGTTATCTGAAGGGATGACAGTGGATGGCAATGGCAAACATTCAGAGAGCTCATGGGTGAACTGCAACAATTGGTTATTCCTGTCTGGTGCAAAAGTAAAACAGGAAAGGTGGCCAAACCATGGCTTACAAGGGAAATTAGAGATAGTGTTAGATCCGAGGAAGAAGCATACAAATTGGCCAGAAAAAACAACAGACCTGAGGATTGGGAGCAGTTTAGAATTCAGCAAACGAGGACCAGGGGATTGATTAAGAAGGGGAAAAGTAGCATACGAGAGTAAGCCTGTGGGGAACATAAAAACTGACTGTAAAAGTTTCTATAGGTATGCGAAGAGAAAAAGATTGGTGAAGACAAATGTAGGTCCCTTACAATCAGAAACAGGGGAATTTATAATGGGGAACAAAGAAATGGCTGACCAACTAAATACGTACTTTGGTTCTGTCTTCACAAAGGAAGACACAAATAACATACCAGAAATGTTGGGGAACACAGGGTTTAGTGAGAGGGAGGAACTGAGGGAAATCAGTATTAGTGGGGAAATGGTGTTGGAGAAATTGATGGGATTGAAGCCCGATAAATCTCTGGGGCCTGATAATCTACATCCCAACATACTTAAGGAAGTGGCCCTAGAAATGTTAGATGCATTGGCAGTCATCTTGCGAAATTCTAAAGACTCTGGAACAATTCCTACAGATTGGAGGGCAGCTAATGTAACCCCACTACTTAAAAAAGGAGGTAGAGAGAAAACAGGGAATTATAGACCAGTCAGCCTGACGTAGGTAGTGGGGAAAATTCTAGAGTCCATTATAAAAGATTTAATAGCTGAGCACGTGGAAAACAGCTGCAGAATTGGACAGAATCAGCATGGATTTATGAAAGGGAAATCATGCTTGACAAATCTACTAGAATTTTTCGAGGATGTAACTAGCAGAGTTCATCAGGGGAAGCCAGTGGATGTGGTTTATTTGGACTTCCAGGAGGCTTTCGACAAAGTCCCACATAAGAGATTGGCATGTAAAATTAAAGCATATGGGATGGGGAGTAGTGTATTGAGATGGATAGAAAACTGGTTGGCAGACAGGAAACAAAGAGTAGGAATAAACGGGTCTTTTTCCAAATGGCAGGCAGTGACTAGTGGGGCACCGCAGGGATCGGTGCTGGGACACCAGTTATTCACAATATATATTAATGTTTTAGATGAGGGAACTAAATGTAATATCTCCAAATTTGCAGATGACACAAAGCTGGGTGGGAGGGTGAGCTGTGAGGAGGATGCAGAGATGCTTCAGTGTGATTTGGACAAGCTGGGTGAGTGGGAAAATACATGGCAGATGCAATATAATGTGGATAAATGTGAGGTTATCCACTTTAGTAACAAAAACAGGAAGGCAGATTATTATCTGAATGGTTATAAATTGAGAGAGGGGAATGTGCAATGAGACCTGGGTGTCCTCATACACCAGTTGCTGAAGGTAAGCATGCAGGTGCAGCAGGCGGTAAAAAAGGTAAATAGTATGTTGACCTTCATTGCCTGAGGATTTGAATACAGGAGCAGGGTTGTCTTGCTGCAATTATACGGGGCCTTGGTGAGACCACACCTGGAATATTGTGTGCAGTTTTGGTCTCCTTATCTGAGGAAGGATGTTCTTGCTATAGAGGGAGCGCAGCAAAGGTTTACCAGGCTGATTCCTGGGATGGCAGGACTGACATATGAATAGAGATCGAGTCGGTTAGGATTGTATTCACTGGAGTTCAGGAGAATGAGGGGGGATATCATAGAAACCTATAAAATTCTAACAGGACTAGACAGGGTAGATGGAAAAGGTGTGTAAGAAAGGCAAGGTTACAGTGATCATGGGGGATTTCAATATGCAGGTAGACTGGGAAAATCAGGTTGGTAGTGAATCCAAAGAAAAGGAATTTGTGGAATGTCTACGAGATGGCTTTTTGGAGCAGCTTGTGGTGGAGCCCACTAGGGAACAGGCAATTGTAGATTTAGTGATGTGTAATGAGGCAGATTTGATAAGGGAGCTTAAAGTGAAGGAAGTAACCATAATATGATAGAATTTACCCTGCAATTTGAGAGGAAAAAGCTGGAATCAGATGTAATGGTATGACAGTTGAATAAAGGCAACTACAGAGGCATGAGAGAGGAGCTGATCAGAATTGACTGGGAGATGAGCCTAGCAGGAAAGACAGTGGAACAGCAATGGCAGGAGTTTCTGGGAGTAATTTGGGAGACACAGCAAAAATTCATCCCTAGGAAGAAGAAGCATACTGAAGGGAGGACGAGGCAACCATGGCTGACAAGGGAAGTCAGGAACAGCATTAAAGCTAAAGAGAAAGCATACAATGCGGCGAAGAGCAGTGGGAAACCAGGGGATTGGGAAGCCTACAAAGACCAACAGAGGACAACTAAAAAAGAAATAAGCAGTGAGAAGATTAAATATGAGGGTAAACTAGACAGTAATATAAAAGAAGATTGCAAGAGTTTTTTAGATATATAAAGGGTAAGAGAGAGGCAAAAGTGGACGCTAGGCCACTGGAAAATGACGCTGGAGAAGTAGTAATGGGGAACAAAGAAATGGCAGAGGAACTGAATAGGTACTTTGCGTCAGTCTTCACAGTGGAAGACATGAGTGACATCCCCAAAGTTCAAGTGAGTCGGGGGGCAGAGGTGTTTATGATGGCCATTACCAAGGAGAAGGTGCTAGGAAAACTGAAAGGTCTGAAGGTGGATAAATCACCTGGACCAGATGGATTACACCCCAGAGTTCTGAAGGAGATAGCTAAAGAGATAGTGGAGGGGTTAGTGATGATCTTTCAGGAATCACTGGAGTCAGGGAGGGTCCCAGAGGACTGGAAAATTGCTAATGTAACCCCCCTGTTTAAGAAGGGAGTGAGGCAAAAGATGGGAAATTACAAGCCAATTAGCCTGACCTTGGTCGTTGCTAAGATTTTAGAGTCTATTATTAAGGATGAGATTTCAGAATACTTGGAAGTGCATGGTAAAATCAGGCAAAGTCAGCATGCTTTCATCGAGGGGAGGTCATGCCTGACAAATCTGTTAGAATTCTTTGAGGAGGTAATGATTAGGTTAGACAAAGGAGAGCCAATGGATGTTATCTACTTGGACTTCCAGAAGGCCTGTGACAAGGTGCTGCACAGGAGGCTGCTCAGTAAGATAAGAGCCCATGGTGTTAGAGGCAAGGTACTAGCATGGATAGAAGATTGGCTGTCTGGCAGGAGGCAGAGAGTGGGGATAAGGGGGTCCTTCTCAGGATGGCAGCCGGTGACTAGTGGAGTTCCGCAGGGGTCAGTGTTGGGACCACAACTTTTCACTTGATGCATTAATGATCTAGATGAAGGAACTGAGGGCATCCTGGCTAAGTTTGCAGATGATACAAAGATAGGTGGAGGGACAGGTAGTATTGAGGAGGCGGGGAGGCTGCAGAAGGATTTGGACAGGTTAGGAGAATGGGCAAAGAAATGGCAGATGGAATACAATGTGGGTAAGTGTGAGGTCATGCACTTTGGTAGGAAGAATAGAGACATAGACTATTTTCTAAATGGGGAGAGAATTCAGAAATCTGGAGTGCAAAGGGACTTGGGAGTCCTAGACCAGGATTTTCTTAAGGTTAACTTGAAGGTTCAGTCGGTAGTTAGGAAGGCAAATGCAATGTTGGCATTTATTTCAAGAGGACTAGAATATAAAAGCAGGGATGTGCTGCTGAGGCTTTATAAGGCTCTGGTCAGACCACATTTAGAATATTGTGAGCAATTTTGGCCCCGTATCTCAGGAAGGATGTGCTGGCCCTGGAGAGGGTCCAGAGGAGGTTCACGATAATGATTCCATGAATGAAAGGCTTAATATATGAGGAACGTTTGAGGACTCTGGGTCTATACTCGATGGAGTTTAGAAGGATGAGAGGGGATCTGATTGAAACTTACAGAATACTGAAAGGCCTGGATAGAGTGGACGTGAGGAAGATGTTTCCATTAGTAGGAGAGACTAGGACCCGAGGGCACAGCCTCAGAGTAAAGGGAAGAGCTTTTAGAACAGAAATGAGGAGAAACTTCTTTAGCCAGAGAGTGGTGAATCTATGGAATTCATTGCCACAGAAGGCTGTGGAAGCCAGGTCATTGAGTGTATTTAAGACTGAGATAGATAGGTTCTTGATTGGTAAGGGGATCAAAAGTTATGGGGAGAAGGCGGGCGAATGGGGTTGAGAAACTTATCAGGCATGATTGAATGGCAGAGCAGACTCGATGGGACAAATGGCCTAATTTCTGCTCCTATGTCTTATGGTCTTATGCAGAAATGATTTTCCTGATGGTGGGGGAGTCCAGAACCAGGGGTCACAGTCTGAGGACACGGGGTAGACCATTTAGGACTGAGATGAGGAGAAATTTCTTCACCCAGAGAGTGATGAACTGTGGAACTCGCTACCACTGAACGTAGTTGAGGCCGAAACATTGTATGTTTTCAAGAAGGAGTTAGATATAGCTCTTGGGGCGAAAGAGATCTCTGGGGAGAAAGCAGGCGCAGGCTATTGAGTTGGATGATCAGCCATGGTCACAGTGAATGGCAGAGCAGGCTCGAAGGGCCAATGGCCTACTCCTGTTCCTATTTTCTATGTTTCCATGTCAGCGCAGGAGTGGTCCAAATATCGCCGACTAGCTGGATGGCTCTGTTTTCAAAGTCCGTGAGGACCTTGATTTCAGGCATTCCTCCACCAGTTAGCGATCTCGCCCTCTTGCTGTGTGTCAACTTGTCCTGCATGAATAGAGATGGAGAGAGTGTAAGCAAGATGTAAGACCAGTTGTTATGATTGCCTGTCCTGTGTCGGTGGTGAGAGGTCCCATGGACAGGATGAGGGCAATGACAGTGAGTGTGAGAGAGTGAATGGTGATGTTCCTTGAACTGGCAGTGTGTGAGAGCACTGTGGATGTGTGATGGGTTGCTGAAAGTGTGAGTTGAGAGTGATGAGAAGAGTGACTTACCCTGGTGGAATGAAGGAGATAATTCATCTACTTGTGGCACTGGGTGGCTGTCCCCTTTTGAAAGACACTGGCGCTAACCACCACCTCCCAATCCTGGTTGGCATTGCTGCTACCCATCCTATGGCCAGACCGGAGCTAGAGGACGTTTCGGTGGGTCTCCGTAGCATCCAAAAGGTGTTCCAGTGACGTGTCGCTCAACCTGGGGGCTACAGTCTTCTTGCCTTTTGTGGAGATCTTCCTTGCAGCAGTCGTGAGCTGGAAGGGCTGAGATGTGGTGTGCGCGGCTGGACTTTAAATATGGTGCCCGACATAATGAAGCGGTGAGGTGATGGTGGGTGGGCGAATGTGAGCCTGCCTGCCATGGAAGCGTCATCCAATCTGGGACAATTCTGCCCTTAGTTTTATTATGGGAAAATTCCGCCCATTGATTCAGAAAACCTAACTGAAAAACATCTACAATGAAATGAGATCAGTATTATCCATACAGATCTTAAAATAGTCTGCAAAGAATTCATGCATTCAAGTGATGATTTTTTTAATTATCTCTTTCTGTTTCACCAAGGCTTTAAAGAGTCTCTAGGTTCTGTTTCTGTTCCAGTTGGAGTAAAAATAAACAAAGCATAATATCCAGTGCAGGGCAAAAGTTTAAAAAAATAAATGCACTATATTCGATTATTACCTTCAAATATTCTTGTCAAACCAAATGTAATATCTTAAACTTGAAAAACATTCTTTGTCAAATCATTTAGGCTTCTCACTTTACTTAGCAAATGCCCCCTGGAAGGTTGAGTATCCATTTATATAATTATCTGTAAAATGAGTTTCTCCCAGCTAGTGGTGACTTCTTTCATTATCTCAATTTTTGATTGTTTTGTTCTGGTAAAAGGTGACTTGAGCTGTGATGTATAACCTATTCGGCCTCTCATTTGGCTTGGCATCACTTCTTTCTCAAACTATTCAAGTCAAAATGTTTTTGAGATTCAAACATTACCTTTGGGCTAACAAAATATGAAAAGGTGGTAAGGGATTACTATAGGCATTCATTATTTTAAATTTGCATCCTGGATTGGATATATTTTTTCCCAAATTTTGACCTTACAACAACAGGAATGAAAATAGAAAGCTTAGAATTACCTTCATTGTCAGGATGCTGACTTCAATCCAACAATAAAAGAGTAAAGCAAGACTGTTTAGCTAGAGGTACATTAGTTATATTTGTTCTGCTCACTACTTTGTTCATATTTTATTGTATATCCTACAGGGATATTTATTTAATTATACACATTTTAGCCTAAAGAAATGTAAGTCTATTTATTCAGGGGTAATATTTGTTTGCCCCATTTCATCATGAAGAAAATCAATAATATTCAAAGACGCCAGTCCAATGCAAATCATTTCTATATCTTTCATGCATCCTCTATATAGGTATAACGTTTTAATTGAATACCATGTATCATGGTAATCACAGGCCCCAAAGTTCCCATTACCAGCCTGAATGGAACAAGATACACTGATGAGCATATCAGGGGCTGAAATGCTGCATGAAACAGCACCATCAATTAGAAATTTTCATAATAATAGCAGCTCTGATTTTGTAAGTTCAACTTTTAAAAAAAAACAGCACTGCGATGTTTTATAACAATGAAAAAAAACAATATTCCTATAAAAACAGAGCAAAATAATGCCTACATTTCTTCACTATCCAACAGCATTGTTCTCCTCAGTCAAAGGATCTCAGGCATAAAACCTTAAAAGTTGCAGCACCCACAATTAATCTGTCTACTGCAACTGCCAAGGTCAGCTGTTCAACTGGGCCTCCCTACTCACACCCCATTTTGCATACCCTTTCCAATCAGTAAATTTCACTGACAATCATTTATTTACCCTTTACCATATTTCCGCGTACACAGATATAAACAAGCAAATTAACACCCGAGTGAAAATATCATACATTTATAGATACATAAAATCGTCAAAGCACAGGAGGCCAATTACCTCATCATGTCTGTGTCAGTTCTTTGCAAAAGCAACTCAGCTAGTCCCTCTCCCTCACTTTTTCCCCTTAGCCCCGCATTTTTTTCTCTTTTGGGTGCTTATCCAATTGCCTTTCCTCATCACACACAGGGAATGTGGCACTCCTACATGAACTTCATCAGTCAGGAGTTCCACCGTCACCACTCATCCTTCTTTAACCTGCAATGCTCAAATAGGTATAGATGTTTCCAACCACCCCTCTACCACCAAGAGCTCCCAAGAGGAAAGTTAGAAAAGATCAAGGAAATTCAAGCCCTTAACCACAGGCGTTCCTCATAGATCAGATCAAATTCAGAGGGGTAAATCTTGACTTTGTGCAACAGCGATTCAGCAGCCCATTTTCCAATGACTTCATTTGTATTTCACTCACTCAATTTCTGCCAGGATGACTTCTGGTAACTCCCTACTCACCTGATGCATACAGAATGGTGGCCCAGAGGACATAGTCTGGATCCCTGGTAGATTTCCTTCCAATACATTCATAGTATCACTGGTTTCTAGAGCGATCATGGGGAAAGAGGTGGTAGATCCCACTGAGCTGCAATAGCAGCCATGAAGTCTAATCATGGGTGAAGAAGGCATTGAAGTATCTTCTACATTGGAGAGACCAAACGCAGACTGGGTGACCGCTTTGCGGAACACCTTCGATCCGTCTGCAAGCATGACCCAGACCTCCCTGTCGCTTGCCATTTCAACACACCACGCTGCTCTCATGCCCACATGTCCGTCCTTGGCCTGCTGCATTGTTCCAGTGAAGCTCAACGCAAACTGGAGGAACAGCACCTCATCTTCAAACTAGGCACTTTAAAGCCTTCTGGACTTGACATTGAGTTCATGAACTTTAAATCATGAACTCTCTCTTCCATCCCCACCCCCTTTCCGATCCCCCTTTTTCCAATAATTTGTATATGTTTTTCTTTTCCCACCTATTTCCATTATTTTTAATTGTATTTCCATCCATTGTTTTATCTCTACCTTTTAGCCTATTTCGATCCCTTCCCCCCACCCCACCCCCACTAGGGCTATCGGTACCTTGCTCATCCTGCTTTCTACCCTTAATGTCACCATTAGCACATTCCTTAGATATTATCACCACCGTCAACACCTCTTGGTCCTTTTGTCTATGACATATTTTGGCAATCTCCACCTATCAATGGCCCTCTATCCAGCTCTACCTGTCCCGCCACCCCCCCCGCCCCCCCACCCCCAGCCCCCCTAAACCAGCTTATATTTCACCTCTTTTCTATTTTTCCTTAGTTCTAATGAAGTCATTCGGACTCGAAACGTTAACTGTGTTCCTCTCCGCAGATGCTGTCAGACCTGCTGAGTTTTCCAGGTATTTTTGTTTTTGTTTTGCATTTCCAGCATCCACAGCTTTTTTGCTTTTATCTTATTGTAGTATCCTCCTTTCCCTTCGCTCCTGTCCACAGTAATTTACCTTTTGTAGACATCAGTCTTTGTCAATTGTGAAAACATTGAACTTGGGCAAAAATAATTGTCTGAGCAGAGCACATAGAAGAAAACCCAGCAGGGGAATCGCATACACTTGCAACGGAGCTCACCGACCTTTCTGACCATTATGAGCCTGATAATCCTCGCTGAACGCCATCCAGATAATCCAAGAAAGGAGAAAATCAGATTAAATCACATGGTTCCTTCGTTTGTGATAATGCAGAGTTGTTTACTGTGCGACACACCCATGTGATGGCATGTGAATTCTGTTTTGGGGTTGGCTAACTGGCTCAATAGAAAACTGTGTCAGAGTCTTCGTTGCTTAAGATCATAACGACAGTCTTCAAGAAATGGATGTTCCAAACTAAGTAGTTACAATTCATGGGAAATGCGAACATAAGGAAAACAGAAAAGGCTGCTTTCATCAGCCTGACGTATACGTGTGTAAATCATGCAAAGTGTAATTTGAGGATTTGAAATCTGAGCTAGTTTCTGAGAGAATTCCACTCCACCCCCCCCCAAACCCCTACCCCCCCCCCCAACCTCCAAATAGATCATAATCATTCAGTCCACAAGTAAGGTATAAATTTCGGTTATTCATTTTTAAAATAAGAAAATTAGCAAATGCAGCATGAATGTTAACACAGAGCATCAAAGACAATATGACACTAATATTCTCCTCCAAGCACCTTGCACACACACACGCACATACGGCATTGGACAAGCTCAAAGTACTCTGCACCTGTCCAAGACTCAGAGTGTTAACATTTGGTGGGTTGGTTTATTTGCATGATCCAGTTACACCTGTGCAGCAAAACTGCCCTTTGATTGGGATTTGTGTCTGGAAACAGATCAATTGAAGAGAATCTTAAAATCTTTGGAAAAACAGTCAAGAAATGGCTAAAATACGCAACTTTTTCCTTTAAATTAGTTTCCCAATACTACCAATAGTGACTAACCCTGTTGTGATATTATAATGATATAATACCTTGGGGTTATTTACTGAAAAAGACACAAGGCACCAATCACTCCTGAGGGATTGAGTAAATATATTGTGAATTCATTTATTAAGACTAGGCACATGAGAACAGTTATATATAGGTATAAAGTTTGAAGGTATCAGAACTGTGTGCGCTCTGATTAAAGCAAAAGTAAAACTAAACTGGATCACATGACACGTTTCACTGCTGTTAATGTCATGCTGATATCCCTTAAAGACATTTGCAACATCCCCCTTTCTTTTTAAAGATGCTTTCCCCCTTTCTGAAGTGTAATTATTTAAAATACACGTTCATACTTAGCTACCATTACATAGGTGCACAGAACTGATGAATCTATGAGTCTCTAAAGTGCAAAGGTAATATGCTAAGTGTATCCTTTGAGGCCATCAGGTTACCTGCCAGGTATCTAATCTCACAGTCGTAACCTTGAATCTTTATTAAGAGATGTTACAATCTTGGCAGTGCACTGGTCAAAGGTTTTCACCAAATCATCTCCAGGTTTGTGGTCAGACTCTACCACAAATCTTTCGCTAAATAATTAGGTATGAAAACACATGATTCCAAACACTAAAGCTAATGTTTCTCACTCAGTGTTGAAGCAATTGGATTGTGTTACAGAAAGAGACTTTGAAGCAAATGCGAATGGTTTGCCTTCCCATAGTATGCATGCTCCCAGGCCTTTCTGTGAGGCATTCCTATCTTCTTCTTAGGCAGCCCCTTGGGGTTGAGGATGACATGTTTCCACACTAAAAATGAGCTCTCAGGTGACTGAAGAGTCCAATGCGCGACCCACTGTCTCTGTCAGAGGTGGGGCAGACAGTGATAGGGGGAAAGGGTGGGTGGGGTGCCTGGGTTGCAACACGCTCTTTTCGCTGTCCACGTTTGGTTTCAGCTAGCCCTTGGCAATGAGGATCAAGGAGCTCAACTCCTTCCCGGATGCTTTCCCTCTGCTTTGGGCAGTTTTGGGCCAGGGGTTCCCAGATGTCAGTGGGGATGTCGTGCTTTTTCAAGGAAGCTTTGAGGGTATCCTTGAAGCATTTCCACTGCCCTCCAGGGGCTCGCTTGCCATATCAAAGCTCCAAGCAGAGCACTTGTTTCGGGAGTCTTGTGTCAGGCATGCGGGGGATGTGGCCCGCCCAACGGAGCTGATCGGGCATGGTCAGTGCTTCGATGCTTGGGGATGTTGGCCCGAGCGGGGCCTGAGTTGGCGTGCCTATCATGCCAATGGATTTGCAGAATGTTACGGAGGCAGCACTGGTGGTACTTCTCCAGAGTCTTGAGGTACCTGCTGTGCATAGTTCACATCTCTGAACCACGAAGGAGGACAGGTAGCACTCCTGCTCTGTGGACCATGAGCTTGGTGCCGGGTTTGAGGTCCTGGTCTTCAAACACTCTTCCTCAAGTGGCCAAAGGCTGCGTTGGCATACTGAAAGCGGTGTTGAACCTCGTTGTTGATGTCTGCCTTTGTTGACAGTAGGCTTCCAAGGTATGGAAAGTGGTCTACATTGTGGATTCTGATAACCAGGGAGTAGTGCGATGTGGAGGGGGGCAGATTTGGAGAAAATTTTGTCTTACTGGTATTTAGTGTAAGGTCCATGCTCTCGTATGCCTCGGTGAGTATGTTGACAATGGCTTGGAGTTCGGCCTCCAAGTGTGTGCAGACGCAAGCATCATCTGCATACTGTAGTTCAATGACAGAGGATGGGACGATCTTGGACCTGGCCTGAAGTTGGCAGAAGTTGTGTAGGTTCCCGCTTGTTCTATAGCTTAGCTTCATTCTAGTGGGGAGCTTGCTGAGGGTGAGATGGAGCATTGCAGCAAGGAAGATTGAGAAGAATGTCAGCGCAATGACATAGCCTTGCTTTACCACAGTCCAAACATGGATTGAGTCTGTGGTGGATCTGTTGGTCAGGATCACAGCTTACATGTCATGGTGGTGCAGGCAGAGGATGGTGACAAACATTTGGGGGCAGCCAAAATGGAGGAGGACGCTCCATAATCCTTCATGGTTGACAGTGTTGAAGGTTTTGGTGAAGTCAAAGAAGGCCATGTACAAAGGTTGGTGCTGTTCCCTTATTTCTCTTGCAGTTGCTGCATGCTGAAGATCATGCCCGTTGTGCTCCTTTGTGCGGAATCCACATTGCGACTCTGGGAGGAGCTCTTCAGTCACAGGGAGAAGGAGATTGAGGAGGATTCTTGCAATGACCTTCCCTGTGGCCTCTATAGCTACCACCGTCGGGCTTGTGACCTTTCTTGAAGATGGTCATGATTACAACGTCTCTGAGATCTCTTTGCATGCTCCCCTCCTTCCAGATAAGAGAGATGAGGCCATGTATTCATCGCCAATAGTGCTTCTCCACCATGCTTTAATGCTTCGGCAGAGATTCCATCTACTCCTGATGCCTTATTGGTCTTTACCTGTCAAATGGCCTTTTCTACCTTGTGCCAGGTTGGGTTGTGCTAACATGGTGGTGGGTGGCATGCTGTGGGATGGAGTTGAGGACATTCACATTGAAGACAGAGTCTCCGTTAAGAAGAGCTTCAGAGTGCTCCTTCCAGCGGGGACTGACTGCCTCTCTGTCCTTGATGAGCACCCCTCCATTCTTGGCCAGCTTTGGAGTGGGGCCTTGGGTGTTTGGGCCATAGATGGTCTTGATTGCGCTAAAGAAACCTTGCACGTCATGGTTGCCGGCTAACCCTTGGATCTCTTGCATTTTCTCCACCTACCATCTGTTCTTTAGGTCGCAGGTTTTTTGCTGGACCTCAGCCTTCAGCCATCTGTAGAGCTGCTTACTTGCTCTCAAGTTGGGTGGCTTCTTCAGGTACAGAAATGCCTTACGCTTGTGGCTTATCAGCTCCTGGATCTCCTGGTCATTCTCAACGAACCAGTCTTGGTGTTTCCTGGTCGAGTGACCAAGCGTCTCTTCGCAGGTGCAGATTATAGAGGCCTTGAGGGCAGACCAGGCGTTGTGGACATTCTGCATCTTTGGGTCATCAGGGGTCACCAGGCTGGCAGTGAGGCGCTGGCTGAATAGGGCTCTATTATTAATGCCCTTGAGTGCCTCAGAGTTGATTTTCCTGTGGTATTGTTTCTGTTCCCGTCACTGCTTTGGGGCTACATTGATGTTGATGACAGTGCAAATTAGGCAGTGGTCCGTCCACATGTTGATGACTGCTGTCATGGCCTGGATGATACGCACTTCCTTGCAGTTCCTAACTTGGACAATGGCATAGTTGAGCAGATGCCAGTGCTTGGAACCAGGGGTGTTGCCATGAGAACTTGTGCTTGTCCCCCTGTGGAACAAGGTGCTGGTTATGACAAAGCTATGTTCTAGGCATTTTGTCAGGAGCAAGGCACCATTGGTGTTGGATTTCCCTACCCCCTCTCTGTTGATTACACCTCCCCAGAGCCCTGTGTCATTCCCAACTCTGGCATTGAAGTCTTCACCCGTTGGGATTCGGGCCAGAGATTGTTTGAGGCTGGAGTAAAATTCCTCTTTGGACTCGTCTATAGCATCCAGTGTTGGGTTGTACGCGCTGAAGACTGCAGCACATTTGTTCTGGGCTAGGGTGAGCCAAAGGGTCATGAGGCGCTTGTTTATCCCGCAAGGGGTGTCTTTGAGATGGCCAACTAGTTCATTTTTAATGGCGAAACCAACCCCATGGAGATGGTGATACCAACCCCATGGAGATGGTGATCTTCTGCTGATTTATCTTTCCAGAAGAAGGTGTAACCGCCACCTTGTTACTTAAGCTGGCCTTCCCTGCCCACCGGGTCTCACTTAGGGCAGCGATATCAATGTCCAAATGTCTGAGCTCCTGAGCAACGATAGCAGTAGGCCACTCTGGTCTGTCTCTGTTGGCGTTGTCCATAAGGGTCCTTACATTCTAGGTACCGAACTTAATTTTAAGGGTGTGGAAGATGCCTGTACATGAGTTCTTTTTACATGGGATGACTGTTTCTCACCAGCTACCACATGGGCTTCACAGAACAAGACCTTGGTCCAGTGACAAGAGGGTCCGAGGCGACTGGAGACCAGGCTGTGCATGTGTGGGCCTAGGACATACAGACACACATACTACTACAGTCCTCTTTTCTCCTTCCCACAGGGCCTCTCTCCTTGGGATTCATGAAGAGCAGTGGCGGTCTCGCGATCTTGCTGTTGGCCCATGCTGCACTGCTCCGGGCAGGAACCACCAGATGGTGATTCCTGCCTCCGGGTCCTCACCCACTCTTCTGATGGTGATTGCTATATCTGGACCCTCTTTTCACCCATTCTTCGAGGTGATGTTACTGCCTCCAGGTCCACACCCACTCTGGCTCTCCACTGCTGACTGCCTCTCCTCTCGCACTGTTTTCAGATTCTCGACTGCCTCTCCGCTCATGCCCCTGCTCTCCTCACTGAAGTCTCGCTCATTACAGCCCCCATATCCAGGGTAGTTGTCTCCCTCGGATTGTAAAATTGCTTATGACAATGACTGTTTCAATGCTTTGAAGAGGTACTCGTGGTCTTTGTGCCACAGGGAAGGCACGTCCTTTCTCAACAATTCCTTTAGCAATGAAGATCTTTGAGTGAAATTGGGAATGTATGGAGACAAGAAATTAAAGAGACCTAGCCGGGGGGGAAATCATCCCAGGTTTTCTCAAAATGCAATAGTGGGCAGGAAAAAGGTTGTTTTGCCTGCCGACCTCAATGGCTGGTCTGGTAGGGGAAGCCCCTGTAAAAGTGATGTGGTGCTGCCTGTGAAGCCTAGTGCTGATGACTGTGAGTGTCACCCAAAGCAAGGTAGGCAAATAAACCTCAAAGTCCCGAGCAAAGTGCAGCTCGCCATGTGCACATTGCTTACGTACAGTTGTGAAACATGTCGTCGTGCAATCACACCAATGTGCCCAGATGATCTAGCATGATGATTCTGGTGAGCAGAGCTTATAATGAGATGCTAAAGTATTGAAACTAGGTTCCCAACGTGTGGTGGCGGGAAACGCTCCCGGGTGGAGCGGGCGATCGCAAGCTGTTTTGACAATAGCGTGAAACTGATTTTTGGCCGTCTCGCTATATTGTTGTCTACCCCACCCTCCATGATGACTGACGCCAATGGGGCTGGAAAATTCCAGCCTTGGACAGCTGCAAAGATCGTCCTTATTTGAAGAGTTGGCATGGCCTTAATATCCTCTATTTTACTTGGATCGGGACATATACCAGCACTGGAATAAATAGATAGCTCGAAAGGAAGTCAATGAAAACAGTATCATCTGAATGGGGTATGAAATGTAATAAGCTCTTAGGACTTCTCCACAAGCTGTAATGACCAGTAACCATGCTTGGCAAGAAAAATATTTCACCTGCAAATCTCAGGTTTAATGCTTATAATGTGGGAATTTTATAAGGACAACGTTTCAAAGCTTTGTTTAAAATTCAGTGGATCGAGGTACATTCTCAATGATCCATCTTTCTTTATAACATATGTGATTGAGCTGAACCAATCTGTGTGCTCTTGTGTACTTCTAATGATTCCATCTTTCTTCATTTTGTCTAGTTCAACATTCAATTTGTCTTGTATGTGAATGCTGCACTTACGTGGTGAATCGATTGACAGACCTGCATTCTCCTGCAAGTGTAACATTGCAGCTCCCTTGAATCTGCCAATCTTGTTGAAGTTTTCTGGATATTTCAATGTCAGGTCATGAACTGATTAGTTTTGAGATTGGTCTGCCTTGTGAAGTCTGAATTATTCCATGGATTGTTACAAGTCTGCGGTCATGACATGCCAGTAGACCTGGCAATCACTGGGCCTTTAGTTTCCATAATATGGAATATCTGTGACACCTAAGAGTATTGATTGTACTTGCACTCCAGGATTATGTATCCTGCACATAGAATTAGTGAACTGTTTTATACTGAAAGTTTCACAATGGTAGGTTTCACCACGGCCTTCCACATCTGTGGATACATGTCTTTAGAATTCACAAAGGTAGTATATTGGCACTTGCTGCTGTGTCAATCTTGGCCAATAATGAATAGTTACCAACTTTCTTAGGAATGATAACTTGAATCTTGGCAAATACTTCAGACGTTGCGATGGTATCTATGTTTTCCATGAGATTGACAGAGTAAAATATATAAAACAAAAAAAAATACCTGGAAAAACTCAGCAGGTCTGACAGCATCTGTGGAGAGGAACACAGTTAACGTTTCGAGTCCGTATGACTCTTCAACAGAAGAGTTTTATTTTTATTTTTGTTTTTGTTTTGGATTTCCAGCATCTGCAGTTTTTTGCTTTTATCTTAGTGCAAAATATGTGTTCAACTCATCTTGCACATCACAGTCCTTTACTGATTTGTTAATCACCTCTTGCATATGTTTCTGAAGGGATACCAGATGGACATTCTTGTTGCTTGAAGGTATCCCGTTGTGTATGGTCTGGTTGGATCAGTGCATGGCTCTTTGTAGCTGCATTAGCATTTGCTCTAGTGCACTGCTGCTGCCAATGACCCTTTCTGCCACATGCCTTGCAGAATTGATGAAATGTTAGACATTTCCTTGGTGAATGAAGAAGTCTACACCTTCCACGTGGCTTGCTAGGTGTGAGTGTTCTAGTGAGTGTGTCAACAATTGGGCTGGTACTTAGGGCCTGTAAGTGTAATGGGCCTTTGAGGATTGCTTCATACTTACATCCATCCTTGAGTAGCTCTTTGATGCTATCTGTTTTGGGCCTGTCTAGCAGATCTTTCTGAAACGCTTCCATGGGAGTAGATGCAATCACCAACTCAATAATTCTATCTGCTAGCTCTGCATTTAAAAAAAAAGTTACTTACTTTTTCTCAGCATTTGCCTTGGATTCTGTGGACTGTTGTCGAAATGACATGAACTCTTCCAATTGGTCTTCCAATGTAATCCACAACTTTTGGGGATCCTTTAGCTCTTCTTCTGTTAATACTGATGTGTTCAGCCTGTGTAGAACTTAATTCCCAATTTCTAAGCAAATTTTTATGGCTTGTTTGTCTGGTTCAGACCCACCTGAAATATGGCTCTGTACGCTGTTTAAACATTTCGAATTCGGATAGTAGGTCAGCTGCATCCCAATTCAAACTGAGGAATTTTGCGGACATTTTGACACAATACCCATTTCACCTTCCTTCTTCTGTAGTACCTGGGATGAGTGTCACTGTAACCTCTTTTGCATGCTTTTCTGAAGTTCCACCCACAAAGACGAGTTGTGGTGGGGATGCACCATAGGGTAATAGTGTCTTTGCTGTTTATTCAATTTAATGTGCCGCAACTCCTGAAGCCACCCATTGTAATCACAACCTTCTCTGGCCGATTTTTTATGACTTTTTTTTCAAGCTTATTTTGTTTGTTTCTCCCTGTCTCACTATCAATCGAGCCCATACCCTGGTTATTTGCCTTTCCCAACTTAGATAACCCGGTGCTGGTCCTCTCAATGCACTGTCCCACTAATGGGACTGACAGGCTATGAGCTGCAATCTCACCATGAGGGATCCATCTGCCTATTAGCTTTTTATCTGAGCACTATCTCAGCACTATGTCTCCAGGGCTTTTCTTTGCCATCACCATGCTGCGTTCTCAATACTCTCTGACACTGCGACTTCACTGAAGTCTGACCAAAATGTTGAGGGTCTTCGCATGCCATGCACTAGTATCTAAGGCTGTTCACCTTGTCGTACCTGTACTTAATCTTTCAGCCGCCTGTCGTACCACTACTGATCACCATGTCGTGTTATAATAATTGGATAATACATTATGCAATTTACTGCACAAGATATGATATCCCTTAAAGGCACATTACAAAAAAACCTGGCATGTTGTTGTTTATCCTTGCAAATGTATGTGTTTATTATGAATCATTGTGCTATGCTAACTAAAATTAAGCTTGAACTATATGAGCAAAAGGTCAGGTTCCCATGTGAAATTAGAAAGGACAGTTTCCCATGCTAGCTGTGCTGATATAACAGACTCCAACAAGATTAAAATGAGGACATTGCTGACGGGAAAAAACCCCCAAAATTTTGATGTGTAAACTGCCATCTTATAGGAAGACATGTAAGTGGTTAAATTTGAGAAAATTGCTAAAAGAAAATAAATAAGGGGGCTGCGAACAAACAGAGACCTTGAGGATGGTTAAACCAAGCTATGGGAAAACGACAGATATCAGAGCTCTAGCCAACTATCCAAATATGAAAAAATGATGGGCTGATTTTGAGGTTTGTGGTAAAGCCGTTGACTTTGAAGAAAGTTGTCCACAAAGGTCTATCAATCTCTCTGGTGTGGATTCCCCTGGCCCATGACTGATCTGGCACAAAGTCAGTGGAACTCCAGGCAAGCAATGAGAGTGATGTCATCAAGAAACATAAGCAGCCAAATCAAGTATTCTCACAGACGCACAGACAGTGAAAACCACTGAATCCCTTCACTCTTAACTTCAAATTTTTACAGATAGCGAAACAAGCTATGGAAAGAAAAATTAAAAGGGTGCAGAATTTTATACAGGCGGGATTTTATGGTCCCGCCAAAGCCAATGGACTTCTGAACCACTCGCTGCATTTTATGGCACCACCCCCAGCGTGACGGGGTCATAAAATTCCACCCAGCATGTGTAATTCTTATCATAATGGAAAAATCTGATAGTCAACAAACAATTACTGTTTCACAGCTAGTGATTCTGTTTAACAGCAATTATAGTACGCAGTTAAAAACCCAGTTACACCTCATTCCACCGGGTGCAACTTTTTTTCAAAGGTTTTTACAGTCAGACCAAGATCATATGAGTGGAAGTTTTCATCAGTTCAATGATTTCTGCTTGATTTCATTTTGTGTCAACTTCAACAGCAGATTGTGGATTTCTATATTGAGTTGTGCATGTGTAGACTGCAGAAGTTGTTTTCAGTTTCAGAGGAGTAATCAGGCCTTAGTGATGGAACTTAATAGGATTAATAAAGCCGGTAGAGGATAAGGAAATTGCTGTCCTCAGTCAAGCGGAAGTAGATCCTGACTTTGTACAATGGTTTAAACTGGTGACAGCTAATCGGAAGAACCTTTTTACATCTCTCTTGATGTTACTTCCAAAATGTATATGATCACAGACAGGTCTGTTACTCAGTTGGGCAATGGTATAAAATGTAAACTGTCACGGATTGGCTAATTGTACTCAGATTACACATTACATAACTCCAACCATTTTGGCATATTGACAAAAGGACAAAGTTAATAGTTAAATCAAGTGGCTGCCTATTATAGGCATATACCACTCTGCCCTATGGAAATGAGTGAAAGGCAAAAACTGGGCAGAAAACCAAATTAATGGATATCCACCCACTTATGCTGATAAGGCTTGCCAGATTTCTAACAGTAAACTGGTGTACCTAATCAGAAATCAACACTAATTACTCATTGACCGCCCAAGTAGTAGGATGAATTATCCTCATTATGAGTGATTGAAGAGTTAGCAAAATAGCTAATATAACAATATATCAAATTATTGCACATGGTATTAAAAGCAATGCTAAATAAGATTTATGACGTTAAAAAACTTCTCATCTGATTGGTATAAATTTATGAGGAGCATTGGATTTGTACGATAATTAGATAAAATTATATATGTGCTGGGAAATAATTTGTGGTAATATTTTAGCTTTTGAAATCATTCTCAACGTAGTGCCAAAGTGATGATGTGATACTCCACTTTGCTCCTAATGTCAATCAATGTATTTTGACATCCAGACATATTTTTAGTGCATTAATATACTGCTTCATGCATCTATTACTATCCATTGATTTGTATATGTAATGCATTTTAATATTGCATGAGCTAGCTATGCAGCATTGAATTAATTCACTATGTATATGCAGTACTTCCCTGCTGTGAATGCCAACAAAATTCCTGTGACCAAATGTTGCTCCTTGAATCTCTTTTAACATCTTATAGATTTGATGTTGGGGGTCGGGGTAGTGAAAGATGGGGTTCTGAAGAAATGGGCAATATCTTGCCTAAAAGGCACTGAAACCAGCTACAGGTTCTTCAGTTTGGAAATTAGTGACATCATTAATTGCAACCCCTGCAATGATAAATGGCCCCAAATCAGTATTTCTGAGATATGTTATGGCTTACAATTCCTAACTATTTATCATTTGCTGCCAAATTGCTGTATGGAAGAAGTGATTTCTGTGTGCCAATGCACAGAGGAGGCATGCATTAAGTCATTAAGCCCAGCATTTCTCATATAACAGACACTTTATTTCAAAGTGTACTGAAGAGCCAATTCCCTAATGTGTTAAGGGAAAAGCACCCTGCTTGGAGCATACAAGGCCAACAGAACCAGGAAAATAGGTTACAGCAGTGGGAGGGTAAAATTTTCAAATTTTGAAAGCCATGTTACAGGCATCACCAGACTCATTAAATCCAAAACATTATTATAATTAAAGTAAATTAGCCTTATGAAGCACAGCTGCTCATTCCCCGAGTTCCTGCATAAAAAGGAGGCAGGGAGGCCACCCATTTGCTTAGAAGTCCTTGAAGCCAAGGTGCCATTTTTTGAGGTTGCATTTTGACTGTTGCTTTTAAGGTGCCAAACATTATTACATCAAGAACGACGTAACTATAATGCGATTTTATCATGGAAAAATGTCCCAAGGCACTTCACATATCAGTTATAAATGGACACTATTATACAATGTTGTCTGTGCCTACATGCCATTGTAATGTAAAGGTGCTCAGCAGAGCAAGGGTTAACATGGGACTGAAGAATAGCACCATCCACAGTATTCGGTATAGAGTCACATGATAATAGACAGAGCGAACACTGTAGAAGTAGCCTACCTGCATGGCAGCATCACCCTGCATGGCATTAACTGGGATCTGTACATAGTTAAAGGTTAATAATAAATGGTTCATGTTTAAACATACAAGTCTCAAGATCTCATCAGTGCGTCATCAAACGAACCCATAACAAACACACCAAGCCAAAGGAGATATTAGGTAGAGTGACATAAAATCTATCCCTTTAACCAAGCTTTATGTATCTTATTCTTAATGGATCTTAACAGAATGCAGAAACAGGAGTGTGTCATTTGGCTCACAACCATACCCTTTCACAAGCCTGTTGTGCCTTTCAATGAGGTCACAGCTGATATGCGACCTAACTCCATATACCTGCCCTTGACCCATATCCCTTAATATCTTTGTCTAACAGAAATCTATCAATCTCAGATTTAAAATTAACAATTGAATCAACTGTGATTTGCAGAGGACAGTTCCAAACTTCTACCACTGATCACTCTGAGGTAGGTAGATTGTCTCTCTGAGGTCAATAGACTGTCACTCTGAAGTTGGTGGATTGTCACTCTGAGGTTGGTAAAATGTCAGTCTGGAGGTTGGTAGATTGTCACTCTGCGGTTAGTAGACTGTCACTAAAGCTAATAGAGTGCTGATGAGACTGATGGTATTGAAAGCCATTTCAGCTGTTGCTTTTCCTCTAGAGTGTTAATAATAAGCCAAGCAGAAAAACCATAAGGCCCTGGGGCAATGCGGTAGTTTCCAGTTCCTCATATCCTGTGTGGGGTCTGGCCCAGGGTGTAAAATAATACCATGCTGGTATTGGTTAGTGACTGGGTCTGGAAGGTCACTTTATGAATGCCCTGGATAGAGTAACATTCAGGGATCGGCATTAATGTGACTCTAAATCATATGCACAGTAGAGACAAGGAGCCACAGACAGGGTCCTTCAAATCCTCGCACAGGCTCTTGATTGATAACCCCTGCCCTAGTCCTAGACTCCTCAATCACGAAAATTGTTTCTCCCTATTCCCTGCACCATATCAGTTCCCCTTAATATCGTGAAAACTTTGTTCGAATGACTCCTTAATCTTCTAATCTCCAGAGAATGCATCCTGAATTACTGTAATCTCTTCACATAGCATTCTAGTAAATCTACACTGCATTCCCTCCAAGGACAATACATCCTACCTAAGATGTGGTGCCCAGAATTGAACACAGTACTCAAGGTGTGGTCTAACCAAGGAGGACAGGGAGGTGGAGAGGAGGAAGGTTTAGAAATTGGGAGTATTGGGATTATTTCAATCTGCAGGTGGCAAAGGCATGGGTGAGGGTTTCAGTAACTGAAAGGCTGAAGCATGGGTAGAAGCAGGTGATATTATAGAGTTGGAAGTATGCAGAGATGGAGAGAATATGTGGTCAGACTTTCAGCCCGAAGTTGAATAGGATGGTGAAATGACAAACAGTTGGCATCAGCCTGGGGCAATGGTCCAGAAAGGAAGGGAAGGGTACAGAACTTGTGGCAGGGACTAAAAAGGACAGCTCTGATCTATGCTAAACTAGAGAAAATTCTGGATATCAGCAAAGCAGAAAGACAACACGGAAGCAATGCGATAGTTGAAAGAGGCATTGCAAAGGTAAATTTAGATGGAAGCTTATGTCTGCCCTGCATTACATCTTGAAGTAAAAAGAGGATTAAATAGCAAGTAAATAGTTTATGTAGCTATAATTTATTGTTGAGTAAGGTGTAACAGCTACACAAGTCAATTGCAAGGTTTAGTCTCTCCATCTGCCACCAAGCTCTTTTAGGCATTGATGGGGTGTGGATATAGCTGGGGATGGGTGGGGTGCCAATCAAGCAGGCTGCTTTAGTCCGGGATGGTGTCAACCTTCCTGAGTGTTGCTGGAGCTGAACTCATCAAGGTGAGTGGGGAGTATTCCATCATAGCCCTGACTTGTGCCTTGTAGATAGTGGACAGGCTTTGGCGAGTCAGGTGGTGAGTTATTCACTACAGGATTCCAAGCCTCTGACCTGCTCATATAGCCACAGTATTTATATGGCTAGTCCAGTTCAGTTTCTAGGCAATGGTAACCCTCAGGATGTTGATACTGGGAGATTCAGTGATAGTAATGCCATTGAATGTCAGGAGCCAATGGTTAGATTCTCTCTTGTTGGAGATGGTCATTGCCTGGCACTTGTTGTTACTTGCCACTTGTCAGCCCAAGCCTGAATATTGTCCAGGTCTTGCTGCATTTGGACATGGACTGCTTCAGCATCTGAGGAGTCGCAAATGGTGCTGAATATTGTGCAATCATCAGCGAACATCCCCACTTTTGACCTTATGATGGAAGGAAGGTCATTGATGAAGCAGCTGAAGATGGGTGGGCTCGGACCCTATCCTGCGAAACCCCTGTGGTGTTGTCCTGGAACTGAGATGATTGAGGAGAGGAGGATCAGCAGGTGCACACCCCAGGGTCATCCACCCAGGTGACTCTGGGAGTGTCTGGCCCATCCAAAGCTTCTCGTCCTGTCACCCCAGCAGCTCCAGCTCCACAGGCCAAGGAGGGTTCCACTGCCACACAGCAGGACCCTGAAAGCAGGCCAGGCCCTCCAGGTCTTTGCCCTCCAGAGGACGCCCTGTCAAGGTCAACACAGACAGGGCATAGCAGTCAGCAGACTGCCACCACCTCTACTCTGGACATCGGGGCAGCACCAAGACGTAGCAGCAGGGTTAGGAAGGTTAAGAAGATATAGTTACAAAGCCGGGACATAGGCGATAATCACTTGGACCCAACGTTCACTTTTGTAAATAAACTTCCAAGGATGTCTCCTTGCCTATGGCTCCTTGTTATAATGATTAGCGTTCATGTCACTGAGATGTGAAATGAGCTGTTCCTGCACAAGATAAAGTCAGGGGTCTCAGTCCAGGGGCTCTTCCCTAAGCTTCCCAGCATACTGATGGTACACCTTCACAGTCACTGGACACATCAGTCAGGACTGCACCTCAATGGGTCTTATCATTGCTGCCAGAAAATCCTGGACCGAAGGCACAGGGTTCCCTCATTCTCTCTGTGTTCTCTCAGCACCTTTGGAGGTGAAACCTCATTTTCAATATCCCAATGGTTTGCTCCACCAGAGTGCATGTAGCAGCATTAGCCTCGCTGTACCTTCTCTCTGCTGCACTCTGAGGCCCCCCATCTCATCAGCATCTGTGTCCAGTGACAGTGTGGTCCTGAAGGGTTTAGCTCATGAAGGATGCCATAAGGTAAGGAGAAGTTAAAGTTTTCCTGCTGCATCTCCGTGATATGACTCTGTTCACAAGCGATCTTTCATCAGCTAGACAGGAGTCAGACATTCACATAAGCTATATGTGGATCTATGGAGTCTCCCCTTTGCATGTCATCAGAATTCTCTTGGAATGTAGGGACTATGGGCATCCGTTGCATCTCCATGACAGGAGCTTTATCACAAAGGGTATGTGCACTGCCATCAGCCAGACTGGAGTCAAATGTTCACAAATGCAATGTGAGGATCTATGGAGTCTCCTCACTGCATGTTGTCATCAGCCTCCATGAATCTTGTGGCTATGAAGGCCTCCCAAGCGCATATGCCTTGTCTGGACAAGCAATGGCCTCATCACCGTCTGCTCGACTTCGAGGACCTCATCCCAGTTGACATCCTCCTTATTGGAGAAGACGTGCAGCTCCTCCATCTCCTCCTCAGCCAGCTCTTTCCCCCGTTGCAGCGCCAGGTTGTAAAGGGCACAGCAGCGATGATGATGTGTGACACCCTCTGTGGACTGTATTGCAGTGCTCCACCAGGCCGGTTCAGGCACCAGAACCTCATTTTCAATATCCCAATGGTTTGCTCCACCAGAGTGCACGTAGCAGCATGAGCCTCGCTGTACCTTCTCTCTGCTGCACTCTGAGGCCGCCACATGTGTGGGTATCCTTTGTTCTCAAGAAGCCAGCCCTGCAGCCTCTGTGGACCTGGAAAACATCAGGGATCTGAGACCTAGTGAGAACATGGATGTCATATACACTTCCTGGAAATCGTGCACAGACCTGTAGGATGTGTTTGTGGTGGTCACACACCGACTGAACATTCAGCGAGTGGAAGCCCTTGTGGTTGACTTAGTTGACTGCTTGTTGCTACGGAGATCTAAGCATCATGTGAGTGCAGTCGAAGGCACCCTGCACCTTTGGGAAACTTGAGATCCGCGCAAATCCCAGTGCTCTTGCTTCCTGGCTTTCCTGATCCCTGACAAAATGCACAAAGTTGTGTGCTGTTGCAAATATGGCGTCCATGACCTCCTGGATGCACTTGTGTGTGCAGGCTCACAATATCCCAAAGAGATCACCTGTGAAGCCTGAAAGGAGCTACTGGAGTAGAAATTGAGCATTGCAGTCACTTTCACGGCCACTGGCAGTAAATGCCCTCCATGTCTCCGTAGTACCAAATCCTGCAGCAGCTGGCAGATGTGACTGACCTGTTCCCTGGACATGCATAATCTTCTGCAACACCAGCTCTCAGTCATCTGCATGAATGACAAATGTCATCTGTAGACCCTGGGTCTAGCTGGGCGCCAACAAGAGCAGATCAGAAGCTAGGAATCCTGCAATGAGTAACTCGCCTCCTGACTTCCCATAGCCTGTCGACCACCTACAAGACACAAGTCAGGAGTGTGATGGAATACTCCCCACTTGCCTGGATGAGTGCAACTCCCACAACACTCAAGAAGCTTGACACCATCCAGGACAAGCAGCCTGCTTGATTGACACTCCTTCCACAAACACTCCTTCCATCACCGACGAACAATGACAGCAGTGTGTACCATCTTCAAGATGTGCTGCAGAAACTCACCAAGGCTCCTAGGCAACACCTTCCAATCCCATGACCACTACCAGAAGGACAAGGGCAGCAGATGCATGGGAACACCACCACTTGGAAGTTCCTCTCTAATACACTCACCACACTAACTTGGAAATATATCACCGTTCCTTCATTGTCGTTGAGTCAAAGTCCTGGAACTCCTTCCTAACAGCACTGTGGGTATACCTGCACCACAAGGACGGCAGCAGTTCAAGAAGACAACTCACCACCACCTTCTCAAGGGCAATTAGGGATGGGCAATAAATGCTGGCCTAGCCAGTGATGGCCCCATCCCATAAATGAATTTTTAAAAATTGGAGAGAGCTAAATTTAACAAGATTGTCCATCTCCTTGGGGGAACCTGTCAACTCCTTCATTAACGATCTCTATAGAATGACAGAAGGATGTGAATATGGCAACTTAAAGCCTGAGCTCATCTGAGACAGAATCATGGTGGGTGTTGCAGACAATTCACTCTCTGACCTTCTACAAGCTAAAGATGATCTTACTCTCGACAGGGTTATCCAGCTAGCTAGACTGTGAACAACACAAGACAGTGCTAAGGGGAGAGGACACTTCATGGGAAAGAAAGCAAGCCTCAGTCCACCCTATCAGGTCACAAAAATGCAGGGACCACCCAAGTCAGGAAAAGCAATACCTGGACCGCCCAACAGAGCAACCTCCTTTCCAGCGCTGCAATGAGAAGCACCTTCACAGGAAAGATCAGTGTACTGCCAGTACTGTGCAGTGTTTCCACTGCAACAGACGGGGACACTTTGGTAAACTGTGCAAGTCGAAACCCCAGCACCACTCCGACATCCCAAAGGTAATCCATCGGGTCAAGACCGAAGACCCAGAAGCTGCACAGCTATTCTTCTTGGAGGAAAATCAGAGAATGCAGTTCTTCATTTTGGAATGCTCAAATCCTGGTAAATAGTCATCTAACACATTTTAAATTAGATTCAGGGGCCAGCTTGACAGTCCTGTCAGATGAGGAACCAAACAGGTCATTGGATTGAATTGATAGACATTCCATTGTATGGAGTAGGGGGAGTCCAATTCCTGGTCATTAGCGTGATGCTCGAACCACTGAGGTATGGTGACAAACAAATCTTTGAGATGATGTATGTCGTCCGCAATCAGCCTTTCTCTCTTCTGAGCAGAGATGCCTTCGTAGCCCTTGATCTTATCCAGCCAGTGGAAGATGCCAAGACTGCCACAGTTGTCACTCAGCCAGAACGGTCCTGAGTCCCAAACTCTAAAGAGTATTCAGACACTGATTTCACCTGTGATCTTTCCTTACTTTCTGCGGAGCAGGTTTCCCCATCCTCATTCCAGGTCCTGGACAGTCCCAACGATCAGACCAACCTAGTGGAAGTGGTACCAGAGAAGGATCAACAGTCCAAATAGCCTCTAACTCCAACTATAATGATAGCACAGTTGGTAGAAACAGCAACTAATGTGCACACACTGCAACTTCCAGCCTGAGTGCCAAAACCACAAGGGGTGCTGGAAGTTGATAGCAGTTACACACCATCAACAAAAAGCAGAGGTGAGCATGCTACTCAATCTTCTTCTTGCCACAGGAACACTCTTCCTCAACCTCAGTGGCCTAAATGGAGAAGGAAGAAGAAAAAACACCACCAAGTCAGGCAGACACCATTTTTGTCCACCTTGCAAGAAGCGGTCAAGTGTAACAACAGCCTTACACCGCCAAACCAGCCAGACCAACCGGGTATGGTTTAACCTCAAGCAATGGAAGAAACGGATGAAACCATATCCAAACACCAGTCCAACCACCAAATCAACAGGAACAAGCAACACCAGAACATATCACTCTCCCGTCAGAACGGCAAACAAGATGTGGAAGGGTATAAAGCCTCCAGATCTCCTGAACCTCTAACTTCAAGGATTTGGAGGGGTGAGATGGGGTACTGAGAATGTTGTTAATGTTAATACTATAATGGCAGTAATGTTAGAAAAGCATCAAGGTTGTAACAATAAGGTTAATGTACAAGGCATAACAATGTAAGACCTGGAAGTAAACTAAAGTAACTCTATAACCATTGGATAAAAACTTGGGGGGCGGTGTAGTAGAAGGGACTGGTACATAAAGGGTTAATGTGGGACTGAGTGCATACTGCCCACACAGTGATGTAAGAAAACAGCTGATCCAGAGCCAGGGTCCATCTGGAGATGGAAACAGTTAGGTTAAGACCTAGAATGGGGTCAGCTCCATGCCTGTACCTTCTACTGTAAATAAGTACATAGTTGTGAGTTGTTAAGTGCAGCATTTATGGAGGCCTACCTTTTAATCCTAAACACATTGTACAATTGCTCCCACAATCTAAGGGATGGACCACACCGAGAAGCTAAAGATTGAAACCAACACAAGGCAAAAAGTGAACCATTCCTGGTCCAATCTCCCTTCAGTTTAAACTCCTTTGAGTGATGCTCTTGGATAGTCCCAGGTGAGGGGTGCCCTGGGTGAGAGCTGTCCTGGATATTAGGTGTCCCAGGTGTGAGAGCTGCCCAAGGATAGTCTCGGGTGAGAGGTGTCCTGGTCTCCGTTGCTTACCTATCCAGGACAACTGCTGTCATTAAGTAGATACTGGCAAACATGGCAGTGATGGGCAGGAGGTTTTGGAAGCAGCAGTAAAGCAGACTGAAGTGCCAGTCATTGTGAACAGCACAGAATATCAAGGCTCATTAAGGAAAAGCAAACTCAGCCATCACATTAAAGCAATAGGTGAGTTGAACATTTCTGTATACTCTCTTAAAAAAAAGTTGGATTTTATATATGTGTGGCCTGTGACTGATTTTGTCTATGTGTGAGTGGCCCTTGATAAGGAAAGGTTCCCCACCCATGTACTCACAGATGAAATGCTATATACTTGAGCTGAAAGCTATTGATTGGATCCTCTGGAGATTATAATCAGCACTAAACAACAAAGAAGGAGCAGCGAGAAAAAGAAAGAACTGCTAATGCTGTCCTATGGGGCACAAGCCATACCATCAGGATATGCAATACAGCCAGTCTACAAGTCAGACAAAACTTCCAAGGAATGGCAAAAGAAGTGTGCCAAATGAGGCCAAGGCTAGGCAAGCAAGCAATGCCAGCAACTTTAAAAGCACAGTAGATGAGATCAATTATCTGTATAGTACTGTCAGAAACTGTCAAAGTCACTACAGTGCTCAATTATTATGCATCTGGTTCCTTGAAACCTACAATTGTGGATAACTGCAGCATCAGCAAGTTTGCTATCAAGAAGGTCATCAGATGCATCAGAGAGATCACAGGAATATTATTAGGCAAGGACAAAGATTCATCTCTTTCATCACTGACCAACATGAGCAGCATGATAGGGTGGTTCAATCCTGCAAATCCACTGGCATTTATTAAGTTCAGATGGTTATTAATTGCTCCCAGGTTGCCACTCAAAACAGAGTTGTACTCTACTTGAACCTAGAAAGAACATATTTCCTCAATGTTCATCTGGTATGTAACCATCAGAATAAAATTATCTTTATGAATACAAGCTTGCCTGGAGCTCAAACTATGCATCAATACAGTCAGCTCTGGCTCCCTTATGTGAAGGGGAAGGAAGATTGAAGCAATAATCCTAGAAAACTAAGGCTGCCCTCAGCAACCATGGAAGAGCCAGAGTGCAAGTGCGGCAAAGCTCAAGCAGAATGATTCTCAAAATATACCAAAAACAACCTGGATATGTCTTTACCTCTTGGCAGCATCCATCATGTATATTCTTTCCACAGGCTTCCACAAAGAACTGTCATCTGCTACATTCTACATAAGTTCACCCTGTAAAGGGACCTCAGCACGGAGATTGAAGAATTGGATGATGAAGAACCCATGGCACAGTAAGAAATTGCAAGTGATGAGGAACTGGCTGCTAAATCAGCCTTGCAGTGAGGAATTAATCACAATGTCTTCAAACAAGTGTCAATGTTGTTCTATTTCTTATAGTTGTAAACTAGATCTGCAAATAAACCTTCCCAAAACCACCTCCACCTGCACTCTCCATTGCAGTTCGCAAATACCACATTTTGTTTTACAAGTATGCTTCCCCTTTGTGCTGGTGGATTGACATCTAAAACTTCCTAGTTCTTCCAATTGATTACCATCTAGAAGAGTAAGTGTGCTGACAAGCTCCAGGATTTCATGACAGTCGGGAGAAGAGGATTCTAGTGTCCTTAGACTTCTTTGTGATTGGCAATATTAAGGCCTTGCATCAAAGTTAGCCATGTCCTGAACCAGTAGTGTCCTGATCTGGTGTCTGCCTTGTCCTGCTTGTTTTCTGATATCACTAATGCCAGTTACCTAGGATGTTTGATGATCAATAAATGCATCAGCCATCCCATCCATGACTAATGCATGACAGTGTTGCAAAGCAGTCTCAAATGTTCTAAGGAGCTGAAGCAAACCCAGCACACTATGGTCAATTAAATATGCAGACTACAATTTGAAACAAGTGAGGTCTACTCATTCATGGCACTTATCTATTAAAGTGCAGGAATCAGCAAGACAGTAACAGACATCCCTTCCCAGCCTACTCACTCTCAATCCCATCCTTTCCAAACTTCCCTCTAACCAACCTATTTCCCTCCTTTTTATCCTTACAGGTCGCATATTATTGCTTGTTAAAGGTAAATAAGGTCAATGATTTCATAAAGCTATATCGCCTTGCCTTGGTCATTCTGACACATTTTATATAACTTTATAAAGTTGTACCTACAGTCACCAACTCTCCAGGATAGGCCCGGAGACTCTGGGAACTGAAGATCAATCTCCAGGACACTGCTGTGTGCCATCTGGGAGAAAAATCATAAGGAAATTAAAAAAGATTTGCTTTGTCATTTTCTTTGAACATGTTTTTGCCAGGTATAAAAATACTGAAAATTGGGGGGGGGTGGCGGGGGGGGAAGAAAAGGCTGCTGGGCTGACAGTCAAGAATCATCCAATTGGGTAATGAGTCTTTTTGCTATCCAATTGGTGTCGGACTTCTATGCATCACAAGGCATTGGCTGACTAATGGCTGGAGCATGGGGGAAAGTCATGTGACGAAACCTCCAGGGGTACATTCAATCACAGTTGACATCCCTAGTTATACCTCAATCACAGATACAGAAGTTTCAAAAGCCATATGGCTCATGCATCTTTCCTCTCTCACTCAGTTACAGCAGAACTTCATGTAGCAATGACATCCGTCGATCTCTGCAAGCAAGTTGGCTTATTATATTTTCTCAACATTAATCTTTAAGATTTGAGCCCAACGCTTCTATAAGCACATTCTAGCCTTCAGAGAGATTTTTCCATTGTTCCTACGACCTACACTATTGATGGCTGTGTTGCAGATGGCACAAAAATGGTCATGTAGTCCACAGTAGATTGCAGGAAAAGCAGCCATATATCCACACCTGTGCAAATGTGGAAAGTACACTCCTTCATATTCCGCCCCCAAACCCCCAGGCCTCATGATGTGTTTCCAGGAACTGAAGGGAAACAATACTGATTTGGCAGAAATTTAGATTTATAATCCCTAGATGCTGCCCCAGAGGCAAGCACCTGGCATGTAGCAGTAAATTCATTTGTTCCTCTTATGATTACTTTCTTTTTATACAACATTGTCTAGCTTATAAGAACTAAACAGAGGTGATCATGCCTCACATGTGGTCTACTATAATGAGAAAAAAAAGTTTTTTTTCATTCGGGGACAGTTTTCGTAAGAGTAAAGATTTTCTGACATGAATGATAAAGAAGGACAAGCGCAAGTTCAGATCTTACTATAACACAAAGGTATTATTAGTATCGAACCTGCAACAGAGCTTAAGGACTTAGAGCCTCTGATCCTCCAGTCTAATTGAATTAAAGTCTTGGACTATTTTCATTAAAGGAACAGACATTACAGGGAGGGTGATGTGACAGAAATGTTTAAAATTATGAAAGGATGGGACAGAGTAGATAGAGGCAAACTGTCAGATGAATGAATGAATTTTTTTTTAAAGTATTTCTATGAAATACTTAGTGCTCTTTTAAAGGCAAGCAAAATGTTTAAGGATTGTGATTCCCCCAACCACTGAGCTCATGTTGTCATTCCCAATTCAGACTGGGGACTCCTTTATGTTATTATAGTTATGTTGACGACAGAAATTCCAGTTTGGCCAGCACATTTCAAATGAAGTCGGCACAAATCCCAAACACGTGCCTCCCAAAAAGTGGACCAAATCCCAAAGAACCATTTGTCAAAGCTTGCGTTACTAACATTCCAAACGTTCTTATACTTCCAAATTTCTACTGTCAGACCTCTTTCCCCTTCAAACTTCCCCAGGCTTAGACAGCCTAAAACAAAATCTCTCATCTTAATGTCATAGCTTATAAAGATTAAAGCTTTCCATTCAGATCAGATGCATAATCACTATTTTGGGATTTTCACCGAAACTATTAACATGCCTGTCTGAATGCAATTAACCCTGAGAGGTTCTTCACTTATGCTTAAAGTGAAAATAAACATTTATCATGATATAGTCAATAAAACTGTTTCCAAAAGCCTGCTACGAACATCCAACCTAGCATTCAAAATAGGGTCCATTACATGACTGAACCTTTAAGTGTCAGTTTCTTCAAAAATAAATAGGAGAATTAATAATTAAGACTGAAAAATCTTCTGCCAAACTATATAAACAAATTTAACCTATAGTGTCATACTAGAAGAGTTTTTCATACATAATATAGTAAATTAGTAGAATTCTGACAGTGCTTATGAACTAAGGGCATGAAATGCAGATCCCTAGCACCACTGGAGACAGTGCTAAAGAAGGAAAACACCCACCTGAGAGTGCACACTGCGTCATTAGTCATTGATCTGCAGCTTGTGCAGCATATCATTTTGAGAGGTTAGCAGGCACCTGCTCATGCCAGAAGCAACTAAACGGATCCTATCATGATGCCACATAATCCCACTGGCTATATGGTGCCCAAATGCCAAATTCAAATTATGCAGGTCCATTGAACGATTTCTCTTCTCATTAACCTTAGGTCAAGCATTAAGTTGCAAGAGAAGCCCAACACTAGTGCTATTTAAAGGGCCAGGCACCCAGCTTGCAGGTAAGGTAATTTTGAATAACATGTGTTATTGCAAAGTCCCTGGAAGTACTATTTACAATCTATACTAATGACTTGGTTGAAGGGACAGAGTGTATTGTAGCCAAATTTGCTGATGATACAAAGACAGGTGGAAATCAAGTTATATTAACCTCTAAGGTATGTGCAGTCCCTCAGGGTGGTGTCCTAGGCCCAAATATCTTCAGCTGCTTCATCAAAGACCTTCCTTCCATCATATGGTCAGAAGTGGGGATGTTCACTGATGATTGCACAATGTTCAGCACCATTCGCAACTCCTCAGATACTAAAGCAACCCATGTCCAAATGCAACAAGACCTGGACAATATCCAGGCTTGGGCTGACAAGTGGCATTTGACATTTGCACCACACAAGTGCCAGGAAATGACCATCTCCAACAAGAGAGAATTTAACCATCGCCCCTTGACATTTAATGGCATAACCATCACTGAATCCCCCACTACCGAGGTCCTGGGGGTTACCATTGACCAGAAACTTAACTGGACTAGCCACATAAATACTGTGGCTACAAGAGCAGGTCAGAGGCTAGGAGTCCTACAGTCATTTACTGGCTCCAAAAGTATGTCCACCATCTACAAAGCACAATTCAGGAGTGTGATGGAATACTCTTCACCTGCCTGGATGAGTGCAGCTCCAACAACACTCAAGAAGCTTGACACCATCCAGGACAAAGCAGCCTGCTTGATCGGCACTCCTTCCACAAACATTCGTCTCCTGCACCACCAACGAACAGTAGCAGCAGTGTGTACCATCTACAAGATGTACTGCAGAAACTCACCAAGATGTCTTAGGCAGCACCTTCCAAACCCACGACCACTACCATCTAGAAAGACAAGGGCTGCAGATAGATGGGAACACCACCAACTGGAAGTTCCCCTCCCAAGTCACTCACCATCTTGACTTGGAAATCTATCACCATTCCTTCACTGTCACTGGGTCAAAATCCTGGAACTCCCTCCCTAACAACATTGTGGGTGTACTTACACCACAGGGAGTGCAGCAGTTCTAGAAGGCAGCTCATCACCACCTTCTCAAGGGCAATTAGGATTTAGCAATAAATGCTGGTCTAGCCAGTGATGCCCACATCCCATGAATGATTTTGTTTTAAAAATGCCAGTAACTGAACTGGTGGCTATGAATTTCTAATAAAATAATAGGACCTCTTCGTCAGTGCTGTGCTGTTTCACTCCCTCTTCCTAGGGCTCCTGTGGCTGTGCAGACAGCATTTGTTGCATATCTAAAACTACAAAATCAGAAAGCAAGATTGAGTTGAGAGAAATAGAGACCAAAAGGTCCATAGTCACACCATCTGAAACCCACTCATCATGCCTGGTAACCAATTGTGGAGAGCTGGAAGTTGAGAAGGGGCATAAGACAGGGACATCATCCTCAATGATGTCAGATGCCAAGCGCTCTGGTGCAGACAGTCCAATAATGCAGAGAGCCATCTTCTCCATAGGGTTCAGGAGGTGCAGGCATCCTTAAATGATCCTCTGCTGGATCTGTTCTGCTTCCCTCTATTGTGTGCTATCTTGTCCTGCAGGAGAGCTGGCATAATGTGAGTGATTGAGCGGCACTGGGTGATGTGCTTGCCATAGCTGAATAGCTGCAGGTATGCAGAGGCAGCAAGAGATAAGTATAAGGCTGTCATCATTGGTAGGTGCATGATGGTGAGGTGGGGTATCTGTATGTTAGGCATGGGTCCAGAGTACCATGGACTGGTGCTGGATGAATGTTGGAGGTGTGGTACATTGAACAGCGTGAGAAGCTGGTGTTGCAATGAGTGGGAGACGTCATGTCAAGATGTGCTCACTGACCTTGGCCACACCCATGAGATCATTAGTCTTGTTGTAGCACTGCTGTCAGATCCTCAGGGCCAGGCACCAGGAACTGGCCTCCCTAGCTACCTGCTCCCAGTCGTTTCTGAGGATGGTTGTTGTGGGCCTCCTGGCCCACCATGGAACCATGGGGTCCTCTCCTCCTGTCTACCTCCAGCACTAGAGTCTCAAGGCTCTCATCCATGACTTTGGAACCCTCTCTCTGCCCTAGTGTTTCATTTCTTTGTTTACAACTGCAGCAATAGTATTCAGCAGCCTCCTGTAATCAATGCAGCTTCACTTTAAAAGGGATATACTGCCTTTAAGAATAAAAGGCAGGCTACACCATGTGCTATTAGCAGCCCCAGACGCAGCAGGCAACGCAGGGAATGTTTGGCCCTATGCTAAATCAGGTAAATGAGCTGACAGCATGAAATTTACATGCTGCTTACCTCAACTGAAACCAACGCAGGCAGGTCCTGAATGACAGCCCCATGCCCCAAAAATGCCACAAACCAATTTTTTAGCCCTTTTTATTTTCATTTTCTGCTCAGGCTTTGCATGGTTATTTTACATTATGTTAATTTTTGTATTGTATACGCTAAGTATAGTTTTGTAGTGCAGTAGATGCTGAAAAATGAAACACATTTCTGATACTTGTAGTCAGTGACAGACTAGGCACAGCATGGATTGCTCTATTCTGCCCAGTGGGCCTGAATCTCAACATCGGCACGGAGCAGCGCTGTTAGTTTCTCAATTTCCAAAGCTGACTATATTTAACATTTCTGAATGTCAGATTCCCAATTTACTGGGAATTTCTGTCAAGTTTCAGGCTGTTGTGCGCTATGATCATATGCTACAAATTGAATTCAAAATATTCAGGGGTTAATTTCACCTTGGACACTTCAACCAAAAAGACAGGAGATTTTTAATATCAGCCATCCACATTGGGCTTCAATTTAGCTTCCAGAATTAAAGCTGCAGTAGGTGAATCCAACATCCATTACTCTAACTCATATCTTTGCACACACTTGCAGTACATTTATGGATCTATCTGACCAACATGCCAGGGAAAATGTTTCTTTATCATTTGACATTAACCCCCTCCCCCAGAAATAAATAAATTGGTGATGGCAGTTATTAAGTACATAATGGTGTACCATAGCAGCTGGTACAGTTTATCAGATCCATAAAATAGCTTGGGTACAATTCCAAGGGCAATAATGCCACTGTTTGTAGCTGAGCACAGAATAACAGATTATTTATCTGGCATCGAATAAGGCTGGGGGAGGAGGAAAACCTGCTTCCCATTGGGGTGAGGATTGGGGGGGGGTGGGAGGGAGTCAGAATTTGGGGAAGATTCCATTTGTGCAAGCATTGTTGTCCTGTGGCCTCTACCAGTTAAAAGGGCAGTAGCATTATAGGAATACTACCACCTTCAAGCTCCCCTCCAAGTCATGCACCTTCCCTGCATAGATGCGTGTTATGCCTCTTCCTTCATTGTGGCTGGGTCAAGATACTTAACTCCCCTATTTAACATCCCCAAGGGACCACAAAGACTGCAATAGTTCAATCAAAAGGCCTACCAACACCACTTTAGGACATCTAGAGATGGATATAAAATGCAGCCTAGCCAGTGTCACCGACACACAAACTGTGAATAAATACAGTCATTCATTTGATTTTTTGTCCTTCGTCCCTTAGGAAGGGGTGGGGAGCGTGACTGTGAAATGGTACGGACGGGATTCCCTCTGGGTCCCTGCCCACTCCGACCTGGTACTGATTATACAGTGGGGCGGACAGGGCCTCGGGAGGGAAGACCGCCATTTTCCCAATTAAGGCCCTTGGACCTTTTCCCGCCCAACCTCAATTTTTGGTTTGGCAGGCGGATGACAGCTCTTGGCAAGGGTGGGGGCAAGAACGGGAATAAACAGAATTCAATCTCAGGCAGGAAGAGGGGTGCGGGGTGGGGGGAGGGTGCCTCCAACAGAAGGCCCCTTCTGACTGGGGGTGTCTTCCCCTTATGGCCCAGTGACCTCCAGCCCTCCCTCCCCCTGAGCCTAGCCCCTGAGACCCCGATCGCCTGCCCCCCGCCCTGGGACCCCTGCCACTTACCTGTCCTCCGGGTCCTGGGACAGCTCCCTGCATTGCCTCTTTCAGCCACTGCAGCGCTGTGCCTGGAGGGACTGCAATCTGATTGGCCGGCTGCTCCCCAAGGAGAGTAAGGGTGGAAGTCCCGCCTGATGCCAATCAACGCTCATTAGAGCATAGAATGGCATCAGGGCTGCTGGAGTTGGCAGGGATGTGATCCCCGCCAACTTATCAGATGGGCCGAGCCTCCTGCCATCCTAAAAATTCAGGCCTTACGTCTCTTCTCTCCCCCTCTTGGGTGGGATTTTCCGGTTATGCCAGCGACGGGTGTAATGGCGGTCAGGTCCGGAAAATTAGGAGAAGGGTGAAATGTCTGTTTTCCGCCGGCGTAAGAACAGGATGCAATTGTCCGCTCCTGACTTTAATGGCAGCTCGGATGTCCTACTGGGACCTGTTGGCAATGGCATTTGCATGGATTTAAATATCATGAGTTTGGAGATTCGAGAGGAGGCATGTTCCAGAGTGGTGCGCAGGTATCAGAATATGGTGCTCGTAAAGTGTTCGAGATCAACTGAAAGGTCAGGTGAACTGCAGCCCCACATCCTTCACTGAGACTGATGAATGACTGTGAATGACTGTGTCCTCAGGATGTAGGTGACAATGAGCACTGAGTATGATGAGGAGGCATCCACACTTCTCTTTCTTGATAAACTGGCCGAGCCTAAAAACTGCATGGCGCTATCACAATCGAACTCATGCGCTAAGGGCAGAGTATAGAGGCTCGTCATCTGACTCTGCAGAACCCTTGTCTCCAATAGTCCTCCCAATGGCAGAGGCCTTGGATGTCTCTGCCTTCGCCTGTTGTGGACCAGAGTCTGTGCTGTGCTCACCAGATTCAGACCCCGAGCCTGCTCTAGAACTTGGTTCCACCTAAGTGTACGTCTCTGTGCTGGTGGAGGGTGCGATTGAATGCTGTGATGGATCTTCATCTAGTGTCTCCTCAGGATCCTCATCCAAGGTGGTGTGGAGGCTGGGGTTGAGGGGCTGGCTGCCATTGTCCCTCTTGTGTTTTTCACCGTTGCCTGTCAAAGAGAGAACAGGTTATTTGTGATTGGCTGAATAGTCAATAACATTCCAAAGCACTAACAATTGTTGTTGGGTCCTCACTTGGTTAGGAGGTGCCAGTCTCACCATTGCAACATGCATGGTTCCGGTCCTCTCCGGCCAGCTCTGCCACACGCTGTTCAAACCCTGTGGGGGTACTGAGCTCAGGCAACCCTCTGCCAGTCAGGGATCTCTCTCCTTTGTTGTGAGCAAGCTTCTCCTGCATAAAAATAGATGGACAGTGAGCAGGACGGATGCTGAGGCAGATAATATGGATGCCTGCCTTGTGTGGGTGCTGAGTAGACCTGTTTAAGGGCTGAGGATGTGAGCTACGCTAGATGTGAGAGGAGATGAAGATGTCAAGATGTATGTGAAAGAGTCAGGGGTGATGTCCATTGTGTGAGATCCCCGTGGATTGTCACCCTGCAAATATCTGATGGGCTTGTGAGTGTGTGAGCTGAGAGTGAGAACAAGATTGACTTACCCTGGTGGAACGGATGAGATCATTCTTCCTTTTCCTGCACTTGATGGATCTCCTGTGTGCAGAGTTGACGCTGACCACGCTGACCATCTCCTCCCAAGTCAAAGCGGTGCAGTTGGTGGACCTTCTTCTCCCATCATCGGGGTAGAGGATGTCCCATCTTTCCTCCATGGCACCCAAAAGAGTCTTAAAAGAGGTGGCTAATGAAGTAGTTGATGTGCTGGTGTTAATTTTCCAAAATTTGCTAGATTCTAGAAAGGTTCCATCAGACTGGAAAGTAACAAATATAACCTTTATATTCAAGAAGGGAAGGAGGCAGAAAACAGGAAACCATAGGCCAGTTAGCTTGATGTCTGTTGTGGACAAGTTATTAGAATCGATCATTAGGAAGGTTATAGCTGGGCACTTAGAAGGGCTCAAGGCAGCTGGGAAGAGTCGGTATGGTTTTGTGAAAGGAAAATCAGGTTTAACCAATTTATTGGAGCTTTTTGAAGGAGTATCATGTGCAATGGATAAAGAGGAGCCTGTAGACGTAATGTAATTGGATTTCCAGAAGGCATTTGATAAGGTGCCACATCAAAAATTATTACAGAAAATAAAAGTGCATCATGTAGTGGTTAACATTTTAGCATGGATAGAAAATTGGCTGGCTAGCAGAAAGCAGAGAGTATGCATAAATGGGTCTTTTTCTGATTGGCAGGATGCGACGAGTAGCATCCCACGGGGTCTGTACTGGGGCCTCAACTGTTTATGATTTACATCAATGTCTTAGATGAGGGGAGTGAAGACATGGAGCTAAATTTTCAGATGACACAAAGATAGGTAGGAAAGTACGTTGTGAAGAGGACATGTGGAGGCTATAAATGGATATAGATAGGTTGAGTGAGTGGGCAAAGATCTGGCAAATGGAATTTAATGTCGGAAAATGTGAAGTTGTTCACTTTGGCAGGAAGAACAAAAAAGCAGAGTACTACTTAAATGGAGAACGGCTGCATAATTCTGAGGTGCAGAGGGATCTGGGTGTTCTAGTACATGAGTCACAAAAAATTAGTATGCAGGTAGAGCAAGTAATTAAGAAGGCTAATGGAATGCTATCCTTTAATATGAGAAGGATTGAACATAAAAGTAATGCTTCAGTTATACAGGGCACCTTGAATAATGTGTGCAGTTTTAGTCTCCTTATGTAAGGAGACTAAATAAGTCTTGGAGGCGATCAAAGGAGGTTTACTAGATTGATACCTGGAATGAATGGGTTGTCTTATGAGGAAAGGTTGGACAGACTGGGCTTGTTTCCACTGGAGTTTAGTAGAGTGAGGGGTGATTTGATTGAAGTGTACAAGATCCTGAACAGCCTTGACAAGATGGATGTTGAAAGGATGTTTCCTCTTGCGGGTGAGTCCAGAACTAGGGGGCACTGTTTTAAAGTTAGGGGTCACCCTTTTAGGACAGAGATGAGGAGAAATTTTTTCTCTCAGAGGGTTGTGGAACTTTAGAATTCTCTGCCTCAGAAGGTGGTGGAGGCGGGGTCATTGAATATTTTTAAGGCAGGGGTAGATAGATTCTTGTTAGGCAAGGGAATCAAAGGGTATCGGGGTTAGATGGGGATGTGGAAATCGAAACACAGGAAGATCAGCCATGATCTTGTTGAATGGCGGAGCAGGCTCGAGGGGACGAATGGTCTACTCCTGTTCCTATTTCTTACGTTGTTATGTCACTGAATTTGGAGGCACTCAGCTTCTTTGCCTTTGGGGGCCATGCACCTGACCTGGGCTGCTGAGAGTGAATGATGTGCATGGGCACTGTTTAAATATTGCACCCAGCAAGATGATCCAATGAGATCACGGCATGCTTCCTGTTCATGTCTATATAATGAGCTGAACAGCGACGGTCCGGTTGGGGAACCGCCATTGTAGGCAGTGGAAAACGCACTGCTTTTGCCACACTTCGTATCCAGAGCAGAAAATTCCACCCCTTGATACACAGCCAATGGGTCTCAAATACATCAAAGTACCTTTCATGCTGTTTCCACTATACCTCCAGTTACACTACCCATAGATTTTCAACACTGTTGCTTAAAGCTTTTTAACCATGAAAGACAATGAAACCTAAAATCAATATCAAAGTCTTGTTTTGCATTATTTACACTTAGATCAGTTTTTTAGCCAACTTTTTACTTAAAAAACATGGTTTCATGAAATCATCTCGAGCAAGCTTTTTCATCCATTTATTAAATATTTAATATTGTGATGCATGATTTTGTCAACGCTATGAATTTACCAGTTCGCCTTCCCCAAAGAGTATTATTTACTTTTCAAGGCAGTGCTCTCTTGATCAATATTGTTCAAAATTGGGTTTCGGTTCAGAAGATTGTTTAAATCAGCAGACAGGTCAGCATGTTTGGAAAATGCCTCCAATTCATCAACTTCTGGGTTTAACTCACGTGTGTTTCAAGGTTTGTGTGTAACCCCATTCGGGATTTTAAATGAGCCCCTTTTCATGAGATTTTGACTGACATTTAAACTTAACTTCATATGCATGTATTTTCTGAGCTTCCTGAAACTCGCTATTGAACTGAAAGTGAGAAGATTCATGCGATTCATTAAATGTCAGGCATGTGAACATCAATAAACACTCAGTAACAGAATTACCTGGAAAAACTCAGCAGGTCTGGCAGCATCGGCGGAGAAGAAAAGAGTTGACGTTTCGAGTCCTCATGACCCTTCGACAGAACTTGAGTTCGAGTCCAAGAAAGAGTTGAAATATGCTGGTTTAAGGTGTGTGTGTGGGGGGTGGAGAGAGAGAGAGAGAGAGAGAGAGAGGGGTGGAGTGGGGGTGTGGTTGTAGGGACAAACAAGCAGTAATAGAAGCAGATCATCAAAAGATGTCAACAACAATAATACAAAAGAACACATAGGTGTTAAAGTTAAAGTTGGTGATGTTATCTAAACGAATGTGCTAATTAAGAATGGATGGTAGGGCACTCAAGGTATAGCTCTAGTGGGGGTGGGGAGAGCATAAAAGATGTAAAAAATAAATAAAATAAAATAAATAAATAAATATTTTTTTTTCTTTTTCTCTTTTTATAATGGAAATAGGTGGGAAAAGGAAAATCTATATAATTTACTGGGAAAAAAAAGAAAAGGAAGGGGGAAACAGAAAGGGGGTGGGGATGGGGGAGGGAGCTCATGACCTAAAGTTGTTGAATTCAATATTCAGTCCGGATGGCTGTAAAGTGCCTAGTCGGAAGATGAGGTGTTGTTCCTCCAGTTTGCGTTGGGCTTCACTGGAACAATGCAGCAAGCCAAGGATAGACATGTGGGCAAGAGAGCAGGGTGGAGTATTAAAATGGCAAGCGACAGGGAAGTTTGGGTCGTTCTTGCGGACAGACCACAGGTGTACTGCAAAGCGGTTGCCCAGTTTACGTTTGGTCTCTCCAATGTAGAGGAGACCACATTGGGAGCAACGAATGCAGTAGACTAAGTTGGGGGAAATGCAAGTGAAATGCTGCTTCACTTGAAAGGAGTGTTTGGGTCCTTGGACGGTGAGGAGAGAGGAAGTGAAGGGGCAGGTATTGCATCTTTTGCATGGGCATGGGGTGGTGCCATAGGAGGGGGTTGAGGAGTAGGGGGTGATGGAGAAGTGGACTAGGGCATCCCGGAGGGAGCGATCCCTACGGAATGCCGATGGGGGGGTGAAGGGAAGATGTGTTTGGTGGTGGCATCATGCTGGAGTTGGCGGAAATGGCAGAGGATGATCCTTTGAATGCGGAAGCTGGTGGGGTGATAAGTGAGGACAAGGGGGACCCTATCATGTTTCTGGGAGGGAGGAGAAGGCGTGAGGGCAGATGCGCGGGAGATGGGCCGGACACGGTTGAGGGCCCTGTCAACGACCGTGGGTGGAAAACCTCGGTTAAGGAAGAAGGAGGACATGTCAGAGGAACTGTTTTTGAAGGTAGCATCATCGGAACAGATGCGACGGAGGCGAAGGAACTGAGAGAATGGGATGGAGTCCTTAGAGGAAGCGGGGTTAACCGAGGTTTTCCACCCACGGTCGTTGACAGGGCCCTCAACCGTGTCCGGCCCATCTCCCGCGCATCCGCCCTCACGCCTTCTCCTCCCTCCCAGAAACATGATAGGGTCCCCCTTGTCCTCACTTATCACCCCTCCAGCCTCCGCATTCAAAGGATCATCCTCCGCCATTTCCGCCGACTCCAGCATGATGCCACCACCAAACACATCTTCCCTTCACCCCCCCTATCGGCATTCCGTAGGGATCGCTCCCTCCGGGACACCCTGGTCCACTCCTCCATCACCCCCTACTCCTCAAGCCCCTCCTATGGCACCACCCCATGCCCACGCAAAAGATGCAATACCTGCCCCTTCACTTCCTCTCTCCTCACCGTCCAAGGACCCAAACACTCCTTTCAAGTGAAGCAGCATTTAACGTAAACTGGGCGACCGCTTTGCAGAACACCTGCGGTCTGTCCGCAAGAATGACTCAAACCTCCCTGTCGCTTGCCATTTTAACACTCCACCCTGCTCTCTTGCCCACATGTCTGTCCTTGGCTTACTGCATTGCTCCAGTGAAGCCCAACGCAAACTGGAGGAACAACACCTCATCTTCCGACTAGGCACTTTACAGCCATCCGGACCGAATATTGAATTCAACAACTTTAGGTCGTGAGCTTCCTCCCCCATCCCCACCCCCTTTCTGTTTCCCCCTTCCTTTTCTTTTTTTTCCAATAAATTATATAGATTTTCCTTTTCCCACCTATTTCCATTATAAAAAGAGAAAAAGAAAAAAAAAATTATTTATTTATTTATTTATTTTTTTACATCTTTTATGCTCTCCCCACCCCCACTAGAGCTATACCTTTAGTGCCCTACCATCCATTCTTAATTAGCACATTCGTTTAGATAATATCACCAACTTTAACTTTAACACCTATGTGTTCTTTTGTATTATTGTTGTTGACATCTTTTGATGATCTGCTCCTATCACTGCTTGTTTGTCCCTACAACCACACCCCCACTCCACCCCTCTCTCTCTCTCTCTCTCCGCCCCCCACACACACGCACCTTAAACCAGCTTATATTTCAACTCTTTCTTGGACTCGAACTCAAGTTCTGTCGAAGGGTCATGAGGACTCGAAACGTCAACTCTTTTCTTCTCCGCCAATGCTGCCAGACCTGCTGAGTTTTTCCAGGTAATTCTGTTTTTGTTTTTGTTTTGGATTTCCAGCATCCGCAGTTTTTTTGTTTTTATTAATAAACACTCAGTGCTCATGGCTGCTTTCTTATCTCCCATTGGAAAAGGGCTCGCTGAGACTCCTTGTGTTGAGAGGCAATTTTTTTTGTACTTTGGAGGTATTGAGGCTCAAGGCAGTTTAACGAAGGCTCGCTGGATTGGTTTCTGGGTGAAAGGGTTGATGAGAAAATTGGGCCTATACTGTTTGGAGTTCAAAAGAATGAGGAGATTATCTCATTGAAACACAGAAGGCTCTAAAAGGGCTTGACAGGATAGACACTGATAGGTTATTTCCCCTAGTTGGGAAATCTAGAATATGGGAGCTCAGTCCCAGAATAAGGGGTCAATAATTTAGGACTGAAACAAGGAGAATTTTCTTCATTCAGAAGGATGTGAATCTTTGGAAATCTGTAACCCAGATTTTTGTAGATATTCCATTGTTGGCTCGATTTAAGGCTGAGGTGGACAGATTTTTGGTCTCTCAGGGAACCAAGATATATGGGAAGCTGGCAGGAAAGTGGGGTTGATGCTGAAGATCAGTCACGATCATAGTTAATGGCAGAGCAGGCTCAAGGGGACATATGGTCTACTCCTGCTCCTATTTCTTATGTTACTTTCTTAAGATCAGGATGGGTGATGCCAAGGCTGCTTTAGATTGGGCCTTGGAAAAGGAACAAGATAACCATCAGCATCAACAACAGCCTGCTATGGAGAGACCTGCAGGTGGTCAGAACACAGCAGCACAATGGTCAAGGTCACATGAGGTACTGCCAGTGTAACATGCTTTGCAAGCAGAGGTTCTGCTTCCCTGATCTTTCAGGACAGCAGTGCTTTTGGAGGCTGAGGTTATCCGTGTCAGCTGGTGGCACATAGCTGCAGCCTCTTAAAAGGCTTGCTCCCTGCTGGACCTGGTGATCACACATTACCAATGACTGTGAAAATGATCACTGGCCTAAAATATTTTGTCTCCACACATCTGGAATCTCCCAGTCAGCTGCATATAAGTTGATCAGGCAGGTCATGGATGGATTCCTTTTAAGGGCTGGCAATTATGTCAGTTTCACCTGTGATAATCAGTCAGAACAAGCAAACCTGTGGGTTTACATCTCGGGCTGGTTTCTCACAGGCACAGGGCATCATTGATTGCACCCCTAGCAATCAGCACACCCGATCAACCAAGAGTGTTCAAAAACTGTAAAGGGTTCCATCCATCAAAAAGCAGCTGATGTGCAATATCAGAAAAAAGGTTTATGCAGGTGTGCACCAGATTCCTGGAGAGCTGCCATGAATCTTCCATCTGTGGCAGTCCAAGCTCCCTGACATCAGTGGACCTGGATGCAGAAACAGCTGAGTGGAGTCAAAGGATACCCTATTCAAACTGGACTGATGGCACCAGTGAGAAATCACACCAAGAACAATGACAGCCATATGACCACTAAAGTCTCGTAGAGCAAGCAATCAGCATGCTCAAGGTGCCCTTCAGGAGCCTGTACAGATCTGGAGATGTGCTTCAGTACTCACCAGCCAGGGCATCCAGAATGATCATGGGTGTATTATGCTCTGTGCAACATTGCACAGTGAGAAGATTTGCGCTGCAGAAGAAGCAGGACACTGAGCATGCATTATTTGTCAGTGAATACAACGAAGAGGATAAGATGAACAAGAAGGAGGCAGTGGATGAATAGGGTGTGCCAATGCAACATCGGCCACTGACATTGCTGCCCTGGATATCTGGGTTCATACGAGCATTAAAACATAAGAAATAGGAGCAGTAGGCCATTCAGCCCCTGCTCCACCATTCAATAAGATCACAACTGATCTGGTTGTGGCTTTATCTTCACTTTCCTGCCTGCAACTGCACTCCCCCCGCCAATCCCCTGCCACCCCTCCCCCATAACCCTTGACTCCCTTGTCAATAAAAGATCTGTCTAACTCAGCCTTGAACCTATTCAATGACTCAGATAGAAGTGAAGGTAAGGTAGAGCTGAGTACCATCAGGATATATGTGAAAACTGATGCTGTGTTTTTGGGTGATGTCACCAAGGCGCGGCATATAGATGAGAAATGGGGAGGGCCAAGGATAGATCCTTGGGGGACACCAGAGAAATGTGTGGGGTAGCTGGAAGGGAAGCCATTGCAGGTGATTCTCTGACTATAATTAGACACAAAAGAATGGAACCAGGCAAGTGTAGTCTTACCCAGCTAGACAATGACGAAGAGGCATTGGAGAACGGCCGAATGTCAAGTATTTTTAAGACTGCAGATAGTTTGAGAATGTCATGGAAAGTTAGCTTACCTTTGACACATCGCATAGGATTTTATTTCAGGCTTTCATAAGAGCCACTTTGATACTTTGGCAGATTGGAAGGATTCTAGCATGAAAGATGGGCACAAATTCATTCAAGGATTTTGGAGAGGAAAAGTGCAGGAGATGGGGTGGTAGCTTGCAAGGACATTTGGGCCAATGGTTCTTTGAGGTGAGAGTTGATGAGAGCAGATTTGAAGGAAAGAAGGACAATACCTGAAGAGGGAGAACTATTAACGATGGCTGGGATTTTCCGGTCCAACCCATGGTGGAAATCGTTGCGGGCAGGATGGAAAATTTGATGGACCAGCCAAAGGTCCATTGATTTCAGGCGGGGCCAGGAAATTCCAGCCAATATCAGTTAACATGGAACCTGGAAGGGAAGTTGAATGGTCAGCGGTTTAGTCAGAATAAGGTCAAGGAAGCAGGAGGTGAGTCCCATGGACAAGATGAGCCTGGAGAGGGTATGAGGGCAGATAAGAGAGGAGCTAGAGAATGATGCAAGCTCAGGGCTGAGGAATGGTGGAACTTTAGAGGAGGTTTGGCCTGGTTAGCTAGGGCAATGAAAGGAAATGACAGAAGCAGCTGATCAGATGGTCTCAATCATAATGAACAGACATTCTAGAGGGAAATATGGACAGGGGCAGTTACACCTGGCAGAGCCCACAGGGTCAGCAATGGGAGGGGTGAGTTGGGAAGAGGCAGATTGACAAGATTAGAACCCTTGGGAGTGCTGGGCAGGAAGTTTGGTCTGAGAGTAGGATGGGGATGCTGTAGGCTTCTCTGAGAGCGAATCAAGCCTGGAATGGCAGTAAAAAAGAAAACAATATTATATTTGAATATTGCTGAAAAGAGAGACATGTTACTGAAGCTCCTCATTCTGCACTCATCAGGGCAAACACAAGAAAGCCAAACCACAAATGATCACAATATCCCTTATAGTTACCTCCCCTATACTGATGTAACAATCAGATTCAATAGTCAGTCTCTCCTTACCCACTGCCATTATACTGTAATCCACCCATTACACATTGCCCTTATTACGTCCTATCAATTCACGTATTCCAATTGATCAACAAACAAATGAATAGGCGGGCTGGCACCTGAAAGCCAAGAACAAACAACACAGGAAAGTGGTGCAAAGTTTATGTAATTCCAGTAAACAATGGAAAGTTACCAACTTAACAATGTAGCATTTTCACAAGAACTACAAAGCTTTACTCTTTCTTTGCCTACTGCTCTTATCTGGTGCAACCCCTGTGGCTTCAGGGGAGGTAGAGGTAGGTTGCCCAGATCCCTCTTCCGACTGCTGAGATGTTCTTGGCTGACAACCATTGACTGCTGAAGCCTGCCCCAATTACACATGTGTAGGGGAAGACTTGGCCATTGGCACAGAAGGTATGTCAGGTACCGACTGAGAAGTCATGGATAGGGTGGACAATGAGTGAGAAGTAGGAGTGCTCTGAGTGGTTTTCCCACTTCCATCTCCCCCTTCACCATCATCCCTCTCATTAGTCAGCCACAATTCCTCATGACTCTGCTGGAGAGCAACAAGGTGCAGATCAGTGTGACACTAAGACTACATCTAAAGTGTCTGTTGTCCTACATAAAGAAGGCCTCCAGAGTCTGCACTGGCATGGTCAAGGCCTGCAGGGACTTAAATGATTGTCTTGATTGACGTTCCACAGCGTTGGCCACTCTATGCATGGAAGAAGACATCATCACAATGCTCTGTGACATCAATTCATTCATGCTTGCCATGGACTCAATTCTTTATGAAACCAGGGACAGTGTGTTTGGAAGGCTTGCCAGTACATCACAGATTTTTTGCTGCAACTCAATCATTGTCATTTCTATTGATAGTGTCCGAGGCAACATCTGGATCCAGCTGAGCAGAGCCTGGAAAGGGCTAAGCCCTCCAACTTGAAGTCTCCATCCTTGTCCCTGTCTCCACTGTTTGTTCCTTCTATCTTTTGAATTGTCAGTCACCAGGTGAAAACCCAACCAACTACCCAGCCAGACCCACCAAAGTACATGTGGCTTATCTGAACTGGTTAGCATGAGTACTGTAACAGTGCACCATCAGTGAGAAGCACCTATTCTGAGAATCCATCATCTGGGAGGTCCATCAACTGCTGAGGCATACATGAAGATCCTACCAGAGAGAAAAGAGAAAAGATATGAATAGTACTGTCAAGGTAAAACTGTTGCACAGTAGCACTGTTAACACAAAAGCAAGGTACGCTGATGCTGGAAATCTGAAATAAAAACAGAATGTGTTGGAAATACTCAGCAGGTCTGGCAGCTTCTGTGCTGAGAGGAACAGGGTTAACATTTCAGATCAGTGACCTTTCATCAGAACTGGAAAAAGTTAGAAATGTAATAGGTTTAAGCAATTGAAAGCAGGCAGTGTGGGGAGAGGAATAAAAGAGAAGTTCTGTGTTAGGGTGGAGGGAAAAAGAGATTAAATGGCAAAAGGTTTCATGGTGCAAGGCTGAAGTGAGTGGTAAAGAAACTACAGTTCAATCTAGAAGAGTTGTGAATGGCAGGATTCTGAGACCTACTTTCTACTGAAAGCAAAATAAAGGGAAATAATACAGAAGCAACAGAGAAAAAAACAAACTAGCAAAGAAAAATGAAACAAAATGGGGTCAGAGGTTAACATCTAAACTATTTGAACTTAATGTTTTGAATCCAGAAGGCTGTAAATTGCCCAGTTGAAAGATGAATTGCTGTTCCTCAAACTTGCGTTGAACTTCACTGGAACACTCTAGCAGGCCAAGGACAGAAAGGTTAGAGTGGGAGCAGTGGAGACTTAAAATAACAGGTGGCTGGAAGCTCTGGTAAACAGAGGATGATTATATTTCACTTGCTGTTGAAGTCAAGTCAACATGAGTAAAATGTGAGTCACTGAAATTTAATTCCATCAACAGGTAGCTGCAAAGTCCTGTTTTCCCATCTCCAATGGTCAGGCCTGCCAAAGTATCACTAATGTCCATCTCTTTCTCCTCTGTATCTGTCAGCTGGGAAATCTGTGTAAGACCTCTTCCAGTTCTCTCTCTCTCTTTCATGCTTTGTGTTCTCTTCTGTAACAGGTGTTATAAAGCCATTCTTTATATTGAAAATTACTTTATATATTTATTGGGCTAAAAACCAATGGTTGAGTTTTAAACAGGGGAAACTACATTCCAATGACTTAAAAACGGCATCTGCTAAGATAGCTGAACATTTGCATCACTATACCTCATAAATTTCAAACTTATCAGTTAAGAGTCAGCCTGTCTACAAGAATCCATCCAAGATAAATACCTCATAGGATTGTGAATGAGCGACATCTCTTGTCCCATTCATAAAACATCCAGAAAGCACCTGGGCATTTAATTGGGTGGGGGCCAAGCCATTAGATGTAATGACTTCAGACATTGGACTCTGGCTAAGAAAGGAACCTGTCCAGCCATAATCTAATCATGTCAACAGGATGCACCTGGAATCAACTTGCTACAAGAGTATTTGGATTTTTTTTTAAATTTAAATTCTTTAGGATGTGGGTGCCACTGGCAAGGCGAGCATTTGTTGCCCATCCCTAATTGCCCTTGAGCTGAGTGGCTTACTAGGTCATTTTAAAGGGCAATTAAGAGTCAACCACATTGCTGTGGATCTGGAGCTACATGTAAGCCAGGCCAAGTAAGGACAGCAGATTTCTTTCTCTAAAGTTCCTTAGTGTATCAGATGGGTTTTTACAACAATTGATGATAGCTCTCATGAACTAGCTTTATAATTCCAAATTTATTAATTAACAGAGACAGTGGCATAGTGGTATTGTCACTGAACCAGTATTCCAGAGACCCAGGGTAATGCTCAGGGGACCTGGGTTTGAATCCCACCATGGCAGGTGGTGAAACTTGAATCCAATAAAAATCTGGAATTAATGTCTGATGATGACAATGAAACCATTGCTGATTGTTGTAATAACCCACCTGATTCACCAATGCCCCTTTAGGGAAGGAAATCTTACCTGGTCTGGCCTACCTGTGCCTCCAGACCCACAGCAATGTGGTTGACCCTGAACAAGGGCAATTAGGGACAAGCAACAAATGCTAGCCTAGCCAGCAACGCCCATATCCAATGAATAAAAAAAACTGAATACAAATTGCTCCAACTGCCGTGGTGGGATTTGAACCCTTGTTTCCCCAGTGCATTAACCTTGTCTGTTTAAGGAAATGCTTTTCTCCAGGCCACTAAACACAAGTGAAAAGACACCAAAGAAGCAAGACTGAGTGGAACACTCTCTCTCTCTATCCATCCTAGGGACTTTGGAGTTTAAAAAACTGCTTAATCTATCCTCCCACTTTGTAACTTATAGGTGTGTGTGTACAATAAATATTATTTCCTTCTTTAAAACTTACAACGAAACTTGATTGTTTTTGTCTTTTACAGCCACAGCACTCAAACAGTTAAAGATTCATTGAATTGACAGGCATGTACTTCTGAAAAAACCTGTTGTGGTCAAATGAGGAGCGGGAAAAGAGGGGAGTCGGTCCACCCTTCCTCATCTGATTGTAACACAGTGTATGGCCTAGGAATGTAATGGGATGTGTCCGTTCAATTGATGCCATGCATTTGTTGAGGTTGCCTATCTGGGAGGCATCAAATTGAATAAGGATCAGGGTGAGTGGGAGTGGTGGATGGATAAATGAGGATGTGAAGAAGTGCATAGAAAGAGAACAATACATGCACTTGCAAGGTATGAGGAGCATGTGACGGAGTACGATTGAAAAGGCTGAGTGAGTGGGGTGATGCACACAGCAGGGTGTAAGTAGATGAACAAAAACACTCACCTTTCCTGATCTGGTTTGGTCATGAAACTGTTTCCTGTTGTGAACCCAGGGGGATAACACAATGTTCCTGCAGCTAACCTCCTTGGCTACACCCAGCCACATCCTTTTTGTTGCAACAGCAGGTTTCTTCATCCTCTTGCTGGGGAAGATAATCTCTCTCTGACTCTTCACTGCACCCAGTAGTGGATCAAGGGAAGCATTACTAAACCTTGGTGCAGCCAGGAACCATTCTGAATCCATCACAATGCTTCTCCCTCACTTCACTGCAACTCCTAGCTCCTCCAAATTCCATCCTTGGATTGATTCTTTAAATGCTCGAGTTGAGATTGCATCTTGCAGGCCCACAGCTTTCCTACTGTTGTGCATTCAATGCCAAATCCAGAAAGAATGTTAAATGAAGTGACCCTGTTAAAATTACACCAACCAATGCACTGAAACTTCTTCTGGGTTTCCCACTGTATATCACTTCAAACATGCTTTAGAACTTTTACTGGGGCCAATACTTTCATGCAACAGCTGAACCCTCATAATAATGTAACCTGACTTCAGGCTTATTGTGTGCTGCCCATATGCTTTTATGATTTAAATTCATATATCTAATCAAAGGTGATCAATATTGCCATTGTCTAGTTGAATGTCTAATGTCGAATCTAAAATGGCAAGGCTCTGGCACAAAATAAGTAATAATAGAGGATAATCACACGCTGAAATGTTTTAATTAAACATTGCACTGAAAATAGCATTGATACTTCAAAATTATTATGAAATTATTATGGCTGCAAGTTCTGTGATATACAATTGCATTCCAAAAATGATGCTTCACATGAAAAATGGGATGTAATTATGGGAAGCATTGTGTTAATGTTACTGGACTGGTTATCCAGAGGCCCGAGCTAATGCACTGGAGATCTGAGTTCGTATCCCACCACGACAGCTGGTGGAATTTAAATTCAATTAATAAATCTTGTACTGCAAGCCCTTCAGCAGTATCAAACCACTACAAAAAAATATGAATAAGAATAAAACCAAACAGACAATCCAGCATTAATCAATCAGAAACAACAAAGGCACACCCTATCCAGTCTACCTTGCAAAATCCTGCTCACTAATATCTGGAGGATTTTACAAAAATTGGGAGAGCTGTCCCACAGTCTAGTCAAGTAACAATCTGATATAGTCATACTCATTGAAGCATACCTTACAGCAGTGGTTCCTAAACTGTCGGTCATGACTCCCAATGGGGTTGTAGAAATAGAATTTAGGGCGTGATCTCCCTCTTCCTCTGAGGCAACAATGGCAATTGTGGAGACAAGACGCTGGGGACACAGACCTGACCCACTGGATCGATGCCACCAAACAGCAAATGGGTGGATGGTAAGCCCAAAGCGTCCTTTAACCATAGAAAGCACTTTTAGCAGCGAGTACTTCATGGACCAAGGATGTCTACACGCCGACTCGACACAGGCAGAAGCAAGCAAGTGTAACTCTGTGACTGACTGAGTGTGGAAAGCCATGGGAGGTCATGCAGCTAAGCTGAAAAGGTGAGTGACAGCTTTGAACTTTACTGTATTTCTGCTGCTCTTGTCTGCTTGTTGAATAGCTCGGGCCACCGACTCTGTGGATGCCAGCAATTAGACCAAAGAATCAATAAATCAGCCTAATGAGATATCTTTAAAGGATAAAAGGGTGCATTAGTTAAAATGGAAAAGAGAAATGATTTGAAAGTTATTATCAATCATTTGCTATAAGTCTCCTGCCAATGTACAGAGCTATATGTACAAAGGTATTTCAGAATGCATCTCAATAACATTTGATTATCGACCAAATCAAGTTATTTTGAGCTTATACAGCTCAATGGACAGGCCATATCTGTACGGCTGTGTGCAGTTTCCAGAACTGCTACAAAGAACATTGATGATTTGGAAAGGATTGGGATAAGAGTGGCAAAGATGAAATTGAGATTTAGGGCTCTAAATTATAAAAAGAAATTTGAAGCTGAACTGGTTTACATTGAATTAGAAAATGAGAGGGGATATACTTTATGTTTTTATAATTTTGAAAAAAAACAGCTATTGTAGGATGAGCATGTAAGTACAACATTGGATATAAATATAAAATAAACAAACATCAAATAAAATGAGATGGTGATTTTTTTTTCTAGAAGAGTAATAATTATATATGGGATATTGTCTCAGGAGAAGCACTTAAAGTTTCTTTAATCAAGTTCTACAAATGAATGAAGAGCCAGGTAAATATTGCGTTGACGATGCATGGGAGGGTATGTTGGTAAGTTCAGAGGACTGAACACCTTTGTTCATCAAAATAGTTTCTAAATAGCTTCTAGTCTGCATCCTAGGATCTGCAGTGGCTGCAGAGATAGTAGATGCATTGGTTATAATTTCTATAAATTCTTTCCATTCTGGAAGGGACCTAATGGATTGGAAAATTGCTAATATAAAACCTTTATTCAAGAAAGGAGGGAGATAGAAAGCAGGAAACTACAGGCCAATTAGCCTAAATCTGTCATAGGGAAATTGCTAGAGTCCATTATCAAGTAGGTTATAGCAGATGGCATTTGATAAGGTGCCACATCAAATGTTACCACACAAGATAAGATTACATTGTATAGGGAGTAACATATTAGCATGAATAAAGGATTGGTTCGCTAACAGGGAGCAGAGAGGAGGGATAAATGGGTATTTTTCAGGTTGGCAAGCATAAATAGTGGAGTGCCACAGGTATCAGTGCTGGGACCTCAACTATTTACAATCTACATCAATGATTTAGATGCAGGGACCAAATGTATGATAGTTAAATTTGCCGAATGCAGCAAGATAGGTAGGAAAGTAAGTTGTCAAGAGGAGGTAGAGAGTCTGCAAAGGGATATAAACAGGTAAAGCGAGTGGCAAAAAATTTGGCAGATGGATTATAATGTGGGAAAATGTGAACTTGTCCACTTTGGCAGGAAAAAAAGAAAAGCAGTGTACTATTTAAACAAGAGATATTGCAGAGCTCAGTGGTACAGATGGATCTGGGTGTCTTGATGCATGAATTACAAAAGGTTAGTGTGTAGGTACAGCAAATGATTAGGAAGGCAAATAGAATATTGGCACTTATTGCAAGTGGAATGGAATATAAGAGTAGGGAAGTTTTACTGAAGCTGTACAGGACATTGGTGAGATGTCTGTGTATAGTTTTGGTCACCTGATTTGAAAAAGATACAATTGTGTTAGAAGCAGTTCAGAGAAGGTTCACGTGACCCATCCCTTTGGGATGAGGAGCTTATCATGAGAGAAAAGGTTGAACAAATTGGGCCTATATCCATTGGAGATTAGAAGAATGAGAGGCGATATTATTGATATAATATATATATATATATATATATATATAAGATTCTGAGGGGTTTTGATACGGTAGATACTGTGAGGATGTTTCTGCTTGTGGGAGAGACTAGAACCAGGGGACACAGTTTAAGAATAAGAGGCCTACTGTTTAAGACCAAGTAGCGGAGAAACATTTCTCTCAAAGGGTCATTAGTATGTGGAACTCTCTTCCCCAAAAAGCAGTGGAGGCTGGGTCATTGAATTTATTCAAGGCACAGTGTGCAGGTACAGCAAGTGATTAGAAAGGCAAATAGAATGGTGGAATTTGTTATTAGGAGAATGGAATATAAAAATAGGCAAGATCTACTGCAGCTGTACAGGACATTGATGAGACCACACCTGCAGTACTGTGTACAGTTTTGGTCTTCTTGTTTAAAAAAGATATAATTGCGTTGAAAGCAGTTCAGAGAAGATTCAGTTGACTCATTCCTGGGATGAGGGCAGATTTTCGTTAGACAAGGGAGTCAAGGGCTACTGGGGGCAAATGGCAAAGTGGAGTTAAGACCACAAGCAGATCAGCCGTGAACTTATTGAATGGCAGCGCAGGCTCGAAGGATTGAATGTCCTACTCCTGCACTAAGTCCTAGGTTCCTATGTAACTATATAACTTTTACATTAAGGAAAGCACTAGGTCAAGGATGAACGTAAGGAAATGTGTTTCTTCCATATTGTGTGTAGAAGGAATAGACTTCATCAACTTTGAGTTCCATTTTTCTTTATATATGTGCATATGCAATATTCAAACATATGATATAATTGTGTTTTTATCTTCCCACTAATCTGTGCACTTGCATTGCTTTAAGAGGAGTTGTTCTACACTTTGCAGTGTTATTTTAGTGTATCCATTTAATTTTTAAGAGTTATTTTTTATTTATTCAAGGGATGTGGGCTTCGCTGGCTAGGCCAGTATTTATTGCCCATCATTAATTGCCCTTGAGAAGGTGGTGGTGAGCTGCCTTCTTGAACCGCTGCAGTCCCTGTGATGTAGGTACACTCACAGTGCTGTTAGGGAGGGAATTCCAGGATATTGACCCAGCGACAGCGAAGGAACAGCGATATATTTCCAAGTCAGGATGGTGAGCGGTTTGGAGGAGAATTCCAGGTGGTGGTGTTCCCATGTGTCTGCTGCCTTTGCCCTTCTAGATGGTAGTGGTCGTGGGTTTGGAAGGTGCTTGGTGAGTTTCTGCAGTGCATCTTGTAGATGGTACACACTGCTGCCACTGTGCGTTGATGATGGAGGGAGTGAATGTTTGTAGATGGGGTGCCAATCAAGTGGGCTGCTTTGTCCTGGATAGTGTCAAGTTTCACGAGTGTTAGTGGAGCTGCATTCATCCAGACAAATAGAGAGTATTCCATCTCACTCCTGACATGTGCCTTGTAGATTGTGGAGAGGCTTTGGGGAGTCAGGAGCTGAGTCATTCACCGCAGGATTCCTAGTCTCTGACCTGCTCCTGTAGCCACAGTATTTATAATGGCCAGTCCAGTTCAGTTTCTGATCAATGGTAACCCACGGGATGTTAATTTTGGGAGATTCAGTGATGGTAATGCCATTGAATGACAAGGGGTGATAGTTAGATTCTCTCTTGATGGAGACAGTCATTGCCTGGCACATGTGTGGCGCGTACGTTACTTGCCATTTGTCACCCCACGCCTGCATACTGTCCAGGTCTTGTTGCATTTGAACATGGACTGCTTCAGCATTTGAGGAGTTGCAAATGGTGCTGAACATTGTGCAATCATCAGCGAATATCCCCACTTCTGACCTTATGATGGAAGGAAGGTCATTGATGAAGCAGCTGAAGATGGTTGGGCTGAGGACACTTCCCTGAGGAATTCCTGCAGTGATGTCCTGGAGCTGCGATGACTGACCTCCAACAACCACAATCACCTCCCTTTGTGCAATCGTATGACTTCAACCAACAGAGAGTTTTCCCCCTTATTCTCATTGACTCCAGTTTTGCTAGAGCTCCTCGATGTCACCCTTGGTCGAATGCAGCCTTGATGTCAAGGGCAGTCACTCTCACCTCATCTCCAGAGTTCACCTCCTTTGTCCATGTTTGAACGAAGGCAGTAATAAGGTCAGGAGCTGAGTGGCCCTGGCAGAACCCAAACTGAGCGTCAGTGAGCAGGTTATTGCTACGCAAGTGCCACTTGATGGCACTGTTGATGACACCCTTCCATAATTTGTGTCTATCACAGTATCTACCGTGATGAATGTCATGTGTTACACCTATGCAGACTCTGCCAAGTATATCAAGCAATCGAAATTGTCCCCCTGCACCTACATGAACTGTAGCCGCTGCCAGCTGTGTCAACTGTACTCTCTGCATCAACTATCCTATTAATGTTTCTCTGGTGTTGGTCTCAGTGGCAACACCCAACCCAGCTGCATAATCATGGCCAATGCATGCCAGTTGTGCCAGCTGGGATTCAGCACCATGCTTTCTGTCAGCTATTCTTTACACTGAATATTTAAAAATACTTTAAAATATTACGTGGTATTCTAAGTCTTCAATTAACCTACCCAGAAAAGTCAATATACTGAATTGTACCAAAACAAGGTTGAAATAGCGTTAAGAGAAAATATTTGTCGATAGTACAATTGTTGCCTTCCAACCCCATTTTTATACTGAAAACAGATTACAATTCCTCAGTTGTACCTTAGAACACCATAAATATTATTTAACAGAAGCATTCATAATAACATTTAAGACTTTGGAAACAATACATGGCCAAATGGAGAGAAAAAAAATTGACATCAAATGTTTTTTGGACACTATAATTAAATTAGATCCATTAAAAAATGTACAGATAAAATATATTGGCCTGGATATTAACAGGAGAGGATTATGTAAGTGGGGTGGGTGAGGAGGGGGAGTTCTTGGTGGAGGTGGTGATGAAGTTTGAATAGGAAATCAGAGATTTCCCTGCATGCTTTAACTCCAAAGTGTGCATCATTTGTCATTGACAAGTTCTTCACCCAGAAGTGAGCCTGATTAGGAACCTTAATTTCCAGGACACAAAGCAAGCTGTAGGAGCAGGGTTCAGGGGTAGGTAGATCCAATCCACAACCAGTTGAGGGAATGGAGGGTGGTGGTTTGGGAGGCTGGTCCTGGCAGTGGGTGGGGATCTGATTCCTAGTTCGGTAGAGGTAGGGTGATTTGATCCCCAACAGCAGGGGTTTGGTTTTCAGCCTTGGAGGTGGTGGTCCAATCCCCGACCCTGGGAGTGAATGGATCTGGCCGGGCTCTGGTTCCCAACTGTTGGCGGGGACCATTGACTCCAGAGGGAGTCCGATCCCAGGAGAGGTGGTTCAATCCCCAACTCTGGATGGTCTTTGCATGTTGGTTGGGTGGGGAGAGAAATCTGATAGTTCAGAGGAATTTAGAGGGCGGGGAAGCAACCCTGCTCTAAAGGCACTTACCTTCTCCCCAAAGCTCATCTCCCTACGACTGTCAGGCTACACAAAGTTGGGAAATGCAGCCACTCACTGTAAAATCTGCAAAGCAAGTTAAATCGGAGGCTAAAATAAAAGCAAAATACGGTGGATGCTGGAAATCTGAAATAAAAACTGAAAATGTTGCACCTGTGGAGAGAGAAACAGACTTAACGTTTCGAGGTCTGAAGAAGAGCCATATTGGATTCTAAACTTAACACTGTTTCTCTCTCCACAGATGCTGCCAGGCCAGGCAAGCTGAGTTTTTCCAACATTTTCTGTTTTTATTTTAAATCAGAGGCTACCAGTCTCTTTACAATATTTAAATTGCCAACCTGTCTGCTGGGAGTGGGTTGGCTACCCATTCTTTGCCCCACTTCTGTTAAACCCAGAAGCAGTTGGATTGCAGTCAAGGTTCAGATTTTTAAAATGTTCCATCACCATCCCACTCATGTTTAGCTGTTAAAATTCGGACCGTAGATTGCGAGGGGTATGTTTTCATGTAATTGTTTCTGTCAACCAAGAAGCAGGAGGAAGAAACTCGCTGCCTTCCCTAGGCACCCCCCCACCACCCCACCCCACTCCCCCCACCCCACCCCCCTCCCCCCTCCCCCCACCTCCCCCCTCCCCACCCCCCTTCCCCCCCACCTCCCCCCTCCCCCCCGCCCCCAGCAAACTCCACCCTGGAGCCCAGTCAGCCCGGGAAAGTTAATGCAGGGAGGTGATAATCTTGGGCAGGGCGGCAGAGAAGTTGGCTGGATGACAGGAAACAGAGAGTGGTGGTGAACAGGTGTTTTCTTCAACTTGAGGTGGGTATATCGTGACGTCCCCAGGGGTCACTATTAGGCCACTGTTTTTCTTGATCTATCTTAATGACCTGGACTTGGATGTGCTGGGCACGATTTCAAAATTGTCTGATGACACACACCTTGGAAGTCTTGTGAACTGTGAGGATAGTAACAGACTTGAAGAAGTCATAGACAGGCTGGCAGAATGGGCAGACATGTTGCAGATAAAATGTAATGCAGAGAAGTGTGAAGGGACTAAGTACAGACTTAAGATAAAAAAAGGAAGAAGATTATTATGAACTTTACAGAACACTGGGTTGGTCTCAACTAGAGTATTGTGTTCAATCCTTTGAGGGCTTTAGAGAGAGTGTAGAAAAGGTACAACAGAATGTTTCAGAGATGAGAGGCATCAGTCATGTGGATATAGATTGGCAAAGCTGGGGCTTGTCTCTTTAGAGAAGGGAAGGTTCAGATATGTGATAAAGGTGTTCAAAATCATGAGGAGCTGAACAGAATAGATAGGGAAAAAATGTTCCCACTGGTGGAAGGGTCGAGAACCAGAGGACACTGATTTAAGGTGATTGGCAAAAGATCAGAGGCAACGTGAGAAGAAACCTTTTTGTGCAGCAAGTGGTTAGAATCTGGAATGCACTGACTGAGAGTGTGGTGGAGGCAGATTTGATGGTGGCTTTCAAAATGGAATTGGATAATTATCTAAAGAGAAACAAATTCCAGGGCTACGGGGAAAAAGTGGGGGAGTGGGACCAGCTAAGTAGCTCTTACAGAGACCTGGCACAGATACAACGGGACAAATGTCCTCTTTTTTGTGTTGTAACCACACGAATTGGGCTTCAAGTCAGTGGGGGTGGGGCTGGAGTAGATTTTTATTGGACCTCCTAATCCCACAAACATTGTTTACAAACATCTTCTTTCATCTTTTTCTGAGTAGGCTACAAGTCTGTTAAGGGCCATTGGTTTAGCTGCTCAATGCCAAGTGCTGGGGGAGGGAGCATGTGGGCACACACACCAACCACTAGTACTTCAGAATTGCACTAGGGTCCTATTTACATCAAAGGACCCCAATTTCCATTGGCTGTAACCACCAATTTAGTGCAGGTGCCAGGATCACCCATTTCAAGGTCCCGATCTAAATTGGTGGTTACAGCCAATGGAAAGTGGGGTCCTTTGATGTAAATCTGCCTATTATCTAGAAAGGGGAAGAAACTGCTGCACAAATCTTTTAGTCGCACTCCTGCCAGGTGGAGGATGTGAAAAATATTTCTTATAAGTCACCTATGATTTGAACTATTGGGCAGAATTTTCTGCCTTTTGGTGGGGGGAGGGGGGCCCTTGTGTGGGAGGGGGTGCAGGTGGATGCGGACCTGATCGCCACCCACGATCGGATCCGCGCCACCATTTTACGAGGGGGGGGCGCCAATTGAGGCCGGCCCAGCAGGAAACATGTCTCCCGAGGACAGCGGGAGTGGGTGAGCGGTGCCAGAACTGCCGGGTCCAATGGCCTGTTTAACAAAGCTCCTGCAGCCTTTCCAAGGCTGTGAATCACGGCCGGTGGAAGGGCTCCCCAGAACGCTGCTGGTGAGCAGGCCAGGCAGGAGGGTAGGGCAGGGGGGGGCACTGTGCCCCTCGTTTCTCAGACGATTGCCTTGCTGCCTTCCTTGAGGAGGTGGCAGCACGGCGGGAGGTCCTCGTTCCCAGGGACAGGAGGAGGAGGCCTCTGCACCCCACCTGGCCAAACGTGACCGGGAGGAGGTGGCAGAGATAGTGAACTCCCACGACATGGTGCAGCGCACCTGGATCCAGTGTCGCAAGCATTTCAATGACCTCTTCCACCCGGGGAAGGTGAGTACCATGTTGGCATTGGTCACTTAACCCAGCAGGTAGACTTTCCCCGCCCAGCCATCCCGCCACCACCCCCCCCCCACCCCCCACCCCTCGCCAACTCTGTGTGTAGTGACTGCATTGAATCATTGACAGCATGTGTCCTTCGCTGGGTGGGTCAGCAGATATTGCCCATGCCCGAGGTCACCCTGAGAGGGTGGTGGAGAGATGGGTTCTGCACCCGCAGCATGTGGTACACTGAGACCCACATGACGGTTCTGGGGGCAGCCTGGAGGAGCTGCACCTAGGCATAGAGCTGGAACTCCAGGACATGTCCAAGTCAGGGTGCTGACATGCTGGGAGGGGAGCTTCCAGGTGGTGGGGCACCGATCCATCTGCTGCCCCTTGCGTTCCACGTGCTTGCGCCTCCTTGCTATGGAAGGTTAGACTGTGTGGTGCCTAATGTGATGTAGGCAGCGTTTGGCCAAGGGCAGGGGGGACAGGCCTAGCATCTTTGTGTGAGTGTTCGGCAGCAGCGGGGTGAGGAGGTAGTGGAGCCCTGCAATGTCCCACTCTGGCTGGGTTGGGACGGCAGCAAAGAGAATCCAGGTACAAGTTGCACTATTCAATGCTCTCCTCTCCCTTTCAGGAGAAGAATGCTCATAATGCTGCCGAGCGGTTGAAGACTGGTGGAGGGCCGGCACAGTTGGCCATCATTACCAGGTTCAAGCAGGAGGCCCTCAATCTGGAGAGGCACCATGCGCCCAGGTCCACCGGTGTCGGTGAGGCTGGGGTGCCATGGGGAGGTATGTTCGGCGAGCATTCAGGTCACCATGTATGTCCCAGCATCCATGGCACTGCTGAATGTTCAGTGATTGAAGTTTGCAACATGGCTTGACCATTGCTTATGGAAGGATGAGCGCATAATGATCCGGGGGACAGGGATGCACATTGACATTGTCTCCATGTTAACTGATCCAATGTCCTTGTTCTTCCTTTCAGCATCAGCGGAGCAGGGCCAAGATAGGAAGGCACTGGGGCCCTCTCTCACACCTGAGAGCCCTGAAGTCTCTGACCCACCAGCGTCACACCATCTCTGCCAGGCAGGCATCAGCGCAGATACCAGCACCTCGGTGGGAATTAGATCATCAGCTAGTGTCCCAGGGCACAACGGTGAGGGCACTTCACAGTCGCTGGAGGAGCTGGAGACAGAAAGTGCCCATGGCGTCAGCAGTCGGTGGCTGATGATGTGCCTCTGGAGCTGTCTGTGAGGCAGCAAATGCTGGACGTCCAGCAGAGTATGCAGGAGGATCTAGCGGAGATACATGAGGATATGCTTAGCTTGGTCTCCGTGGTGGAGGAGTCCTCAGGGACCATCGCTGATGCAATGAGCCTCATGGCTGAGCGCCATGCTTCCTCCATGGAGAGAGTGGCGAATCTCATGGAGAGGCTCCTCCAGGAGACCAAGCAAGGCTTCCTGGGGATCTGCTCGGACCCGCAAGCCCTCAAGTCGGATTGACCTCAGCTGGTCAGTGCCAGTGTGGGAGATGGTCTGGGCACCAAGTTTCCCAGCTCGGTGCCCATCCATCCACGGTGAGCAGGGAGGTCCAAAATGACCTCATGTCAGCGCAGCAGCTGCCTGTCGTCTCTGCGGGCTCCTCTCAGGTCACTCTGGATGAGGGGGGCAGCAGCTCCTCTGCCCCTCTGCCAGTGACCGTTGCATCCGATGAGGCTGCGATGACTGGGGAGATGCCAGCTGTGGAACTGGCAGCTCCCTCCCAGGCGGGACCAGCACAGGCTCCACGGGCCAGAGGACGACCACCAAGGTCATCGAAGCCAACAAGACAGCAGTGAGCAGGCTGGCTCAGATGCCAGTGCCAGTGAGGGGACAACACCGAGACGTAGTACCCGAAAGCATAAATTTAAGGCACTTTAGGCACACCACAGGGATCTCACTGGTGCTTTTGTGTTGTCCCGCAACGAAGTCATGATTATTTGGTATGCTGTTTAACACCTTTATCATTTTGTTTCCTTAAGTTCATTTTGTTATATCATTAAATTTAGATATGTGACCATGGCATGTGGTTGGTCACCCATGATGCTATGAGTAAGCTATGTCACATTGACCTTTATTGACAAGGCCCTTAGTTAATGTTCCTTACCGGGCAGATTTAGCACTTAGGTATCGAGTATGGATCCTGCAGCCCAGGCTTTTGCTGGAGGTCCATCTGTGATGTTCTAGCTGATGGTTCATTGGATTAAAACCTCCCAGGTGTCCCTTCCTCCCTGCAGTATGCCCGGGTCAGCGTCTACCCCCTCAGCATTTGTGCGTGCTCGTCCTCGGACTCACTGCTGGACTCGTGTGTAGCCACAGCCACTGCGTCTACATCTTCATCATCCACTGCGTCCCCCCTTTCCAGCGCAAGTTTGTGGAGAGCAAAGCATGCAACCACTATCAGCGACACACAATCTGGGGGGTACTGGAGTGCGGACCCTGAATGGTCCAGGCATCGGAAGTGCATCTTGAGTAGACCGATGGCTCTCTCCACCACAGCCCTTGTGGAGCCGTGGCTCCTATTGTACTGCTGCTCAGCTTCTGTTCTTGGATGGTGGAGAGGCGTCATGAGCCACCTTCTAAGGGGATAGCCCTTGTCACCCAGCAGCCACCCATCCAGCCGGGCTGGAGCACTGAAGAGCCCCGGCACCTGGGAGTGTCTGAGGATGTAGGCATCATGGGAGCTGCCTGGGTACCTTGCACAGACTTGTAGAATCAGCATCCTGTGATCACACACTATCTGCACGTTCATGGAGTGGAAGCCCTTCCTGTTGATGAAGGCACTGGGCTCACCTGCTGGCGCCTTGATGGCCACATGTGGACAGTCTATAGCACCCTGAATGCGGGGGAAGCCAACAATGGCTGTGAAGCCTCTGGTTCACTGTGTCTGGCTGGCCTGGTCCCAGCGGTAGTGGATGAAGGTCAATGCACACCTGAACAGAGCGTCTGTAACCTGCTTGACACAAGTGTGGACAGCTGATTGGGAGACACTGCAAAGATCACCCACCGGCCCCTGGAAAGAGCCAGGGGCATAGAATTGAGGGAAGCTGTGACCTTCAAAGCCAATGGGATGGGGTGTCCACCCACACAGTTAGCAGAGATCTCAGGGCCAATCATCTGACAGATAGAGTTGACTATCTCCCTTGAGAGACAGAGCCTCCTTCGGCACTGCACTTCAGACATATTGAAGTAGCTGCTTTGCCACCTGTAAACCCTGGCAGCAGGATAGTGGCGTCTTCTGCAGCCCGTTCCACCTTACGCTTCCTGTTGGCCCTGCCCCCCCTCCTTGTGCCTGTGCCTCTCCTCCCAAAGATGGCTCCCCTGGAAGCTGAATGTGCGCTCCTGACCTCCTCCCCATTCTGGCCCTCCCTTCCTCCTCAGAGGAGGTGCCTCCTGTGGAGAGTTCAGCTCCCACTCCCAGGCTAAGGGAAGGCTTCCTGAAACCTGCAGGCCCCAAAAAGGGTCATCATTGTAGAGAGCTGACCTGAAGGTTGTGAATCCTGTCCAAGCAGCTGGTATGCGTTTTGAAGTATTGCAGCTCACACAGGCAAGTATCAGTAACTTTCCACTGAGCCCTCTTATCCCACCCGTGGATGAGGTTTATACAAATGTCACCTACCCGCCTACCTGTTGCACCTGAAGATCACACGGGCCCCAAAAAATCAAGGGTCTTAAGTGGCCCATTAATTAATGGCAGGTACGCATCAGAGGTCATCGCGCACCTGCCCACCGAAATATTGCGATGGCGCGTGGTGACTTCGGGGCACTCACCCAACATCACCGTGCGTTATTTTACACATCGGCTTGCGAGTCCCGCCCCCATAAGCCAACGGGAATATTCTGCCCATTGTTCCCATTCTCACTACTTGTTGCTTTTGCCTCTCAAGTTTCAAGGATTTGCTGTTTAAAAATATTTATGTAGTTACTCAAATTTGAAGTTTCAGACTGTTGCTCACAGAATTCTCATTTTATTTTGAGATAAATGTTTTGTTGTATTACTGTCTACTTTTAACCTGGAAAAAATATTATGATGTACTGCACTGCATATATGCAATATGACATTATTCTTCATTTTCTATTTTCCATTTAAAAATAACCTACTTATTTAGTTTTATAATAACTGATAGCTCTCTTCATATTCCAAGTTCAACCAGTTAGAAATTGTGTTTTTATCTTTTCATAAAAAGAAATCAGAATCTTTGTTTTGAACAGGTTGTGATCTGCTTGCAGTCAATCCTATATTCCGTTTGCATCCTCTCCATAGCTGCTTATTAGTACTTGAAATAGCTACTCAGGTGCATTAAGGACAAAGTCTCCAAACAAAGTGTGGAATTTTACAGCCCTGTTGCAGCAGTGGTGAGGCCATAAATTGCAACAAGCCGTTCAAAAGTCCATTGATTTCAACGGGACTGGAAAATCCTGCCAGTGGGAGGGGCCATAAAATACTACCCAAAGTTGCTACAGATCGCAATACATTTGTTAAAGTGTAAAGGATAAAGCCATAGATGTTGTGAAACTCATTTTTCAATTGTAAACTACGATTTTTTTTACTGCTGAGATTGAGCTAATAATCCACATACCACATGTTGACCTCAGTCTTTGACCTTGATTCTATTCAATCTAATAGCTGTAAACCAGAGTCAAAACACTGAGATGAGTGGGCTAAGAAATTCCTAATATTAATCCCATGATTAAAAATGAAATATCTTACAAATGGATCACACTTATTTTAGCAGGATTAAGCTTGATCCACACTTTCATTCTTCCAGAGACTGTGTTCCATTTGGCTTAGAATAATCCAAATTTTAAGTGAATCCCTAGGAGGCTATACTGAGAAGATTGGGAAAGCCTACGCATATCCTCAATTCTCATTTGGCCGCTCCAAGTATGAACTAAATTTTTGATTTCTTTCTGAAGCGCTAGGAGATTGGCGCTAAAAAAAAATTCCAAACACTTTACATCTATCAAGTAATCACCATCATAATGTAGGAAAATGCAGCAGCCAATTTGTACACAGCATGTCCCACAATCAGCATTGACAAGACAATCTGATTTAGTGATGTTAGTTGAGGGATAAATATTGGCCAGGACACCAGGAGAATTCCCTGTTCTTCGTCATATAGTCTCATGGGATCTTTTGCATCCAGCTGTGAGGTCATCATGCCATTGGTGTAGTGCATCATCTGAAGGACAACTTCCTTTGTACCGCACTGAAACATTACCCTAATTATCTGTTCAAATCTGTAGGACTCGAACTCTCAACTTCTGCTACCACTGAGCCAAGGCTGACAACAAGGATAATCAGCCTTCTCTAAGTAACTTCAAAGTCCAAAATCAAGCTTTGAGTGAGTTGACCCTAAAAATAAAATAAGTTCGACTAAGGTGAATTCTGCTGCAAATTCCAAATTAATGTAAAACTTCCTGAGTTGACTTTTAAGTGGAGATGATCACTTCTTAAAAATTTATAATTCTAACTGTTAACTTAATAGTCTGTATTTTGAATAATATATCATCTTCATTACAACACATACTATTGTAGTCAAAACACTCTAAGTAGTTTAAATGGATATTTATTAAGTTTTCTTATTACTTTAACCATTGTACAGAATATATGTATATTTTAAAAGTCTATATTCTTTCTTTTCATGCAGTCTTTTCTGCACGCATTTAAGAAATGGAAACTATTCCTAAACTGATGCAGTTATAATTTCTGCTGGTTTGCATCTCGTTCCCAAAATGAATAACAAATAAATTCATGTTTTCCTGCAGGCATACAATCAGTATCATATATTTTCATTTGACTGAGTTTATATTGCATTGTCATTTACTTTAGAAACAGACAAAACACTAACAACATGTATACTTGCATAAAGTAGAAGTCAGGAAATTAATTCACATGCTTCTTTCATTTCCATTTTGATACACTAGCTACTTAAATGATTGTAGTATGTCAAACATATATACCCTGAGTATTTTAAAATGCAACAAATAAATAATCATAGAACAGAACTTTGATTGGAAAGCAGTGAGATTAGCCAATAAAATAAAGTTCTATTTTGCTGAACAGTTCTCAAGTGCTGTGTTCTGAACAATTTCTAGACCGTGGATGCTAGAGGCATCTATGGTGCTATGGTCACTGGCATTGGTGCTAACCATGGAAGAGATACTAGCCATGAGAGAGTGCATATTTTTGGCATATATGTCTCGAATATTCATGTAAGGTAAATCAGAACAACCTTCTACAAGTTCTGCATTGCAACTGTCAATGTCCACCATTTTATGTTTACTATAGTACTTGGAAAATTTATTGAAAATTATAGTAATGGGGAGAGCAACTACCAAAATCCCACATAAAATGCAGGCGCTTCCAATGAGTTTTCCTAATAGAGTGACAGGATAGGTGTCCCCATACCCGACTGTGGTCATGCTGATGGTTGCCCACCACCAGCTCATAGGAATACTATGAAGCCCTGACTCAGTTTCATCTTTTTCAGCAGAATAAACAAGGACAGAGAATATGGAGATCCCAACTGTCAAGAACAAGAGCAAGAGCCCAACTTCATGGTAGCTGTGCCTGAGTGTGGCTCCCAATGACCGTAGCCCCACTGAATGCCTGGCCAGTTTCAGGATACGGAATATCCTCATGAGACGAAGGATTTGAATCACTTTACCCACGTTTTCTAACTCCTCGCTGTCCTCATCCATTTTCTCCACGCCCAGTGTGAAGTAGAATGGTAGAATTGATACAAAATCAATTATATTCAAGGGGTTTTTGAAGAATTTCTTTAGAGATGGCGCAACTGTGAACCTTGCAATGAACTCCACGGTGAACCAAACTATACATGCGATCTCTAGTCCTTCTAGTGCAGGATTAACTATCTCTTTGTCATCCTCATCAAATTCCTGGAACTCATGCATGCTGTGAATGCACATAGCCACAATGGATATAAGGACCACACTTAAAGATAAAATTGCCAAGATTTTGGCCAAGAGTGAGTGTCCAGGATTTTCTAACCTGATCCAAACATTCTTTCTTATTTTTCCACACCACATATTGTCAAATTTATGCAAATCTTTATCAAAAGCTGACAGTTCTTCAAAGGAGGAATCAATACTTTCATCACTTTTCTGTTCCCAATCTTTATCCACCTTCCTCTCTTGGTACCTGTTGCTGCAACAGGAGTCAATGAAAAGTTCATTAATTCCCCAATACTCGATCTCTTGGCTGAAAGAAAATGCACAAAGCTCTTCCATGACATGCAGTTTCCCAGTGTAGTAGAAGTTCAAAATGTACCGGAACAAGCAGGGATTCCGATCAAAGTAATATTCCTTGTCCACAACATTGTAATCATCACAGAGCTCTAAAATAGCTTCCTCAGTGTCACAGTTCAGTAGTTTTCCTAACCTGGTGTGAGGAAACCGCAGCAGGGTACCCTGGTCGACTCTCTGTTTGAATCCTCCCACGTTTATATTAATAAGTTCATGATCAGGCACTGTCCTTTCGAATATCTGGCCGTAAACCATTTCGATGAATCCTTATCGCTTTGTTGCTTCCATTTAATATTTCCAAATAATAGACATGTTACACCTAAAATATAACAATTGTTACTTAGTATTATACAGATGGAAAGGTAAAGGACATTTTAAGAAATATCTACTACCATTCTAAAACATTAAGGTCATGGAATACACACGATATTAAAAAAATGCATAAAATTGTGCATGATACAATAAGCATTTACCGGTAATCTGATTTACAATATTTACTGTAATTCCCTCAAAACATTTACTTTCACTCATTATTTATGAAGCATGATATTAGGATAGACCACAAAATAACTATGTGTCCCAGAATCCAATGAACTAAAGAGAGATTTTAACACATTCAAAACCCACCCAATTGTGCAGAGTTAAAATTGGACCCAAAGGTTCAAAGTTTATCTTCCAGAACAGTTAGCCAATCTATCAATGGAGATGAAAGTTCCATAGTTTGGAGCATAATTGATGACTGGACATAAAGTTTACAGTATGTCAATAAGAGAAAAGAAAATATAAATATAAGCCTAAAATTTATCTATTGGTTAAATTAGCAGTCGAAACATTATTTACTTATTAATACAGAATTATTGCCATTAAAATAGGGGAATGTCATTGAGTGTATTAAGCATTTATCCAATGATATCACCAACTGAAAATTCTAAGCAATGACATTTATATATATATATATTATATATATACAGGAATAGGTTTAGATTCATGTACTTCATCATAGAGGGTGGTGATTTGTTAGAACAGACTGACCAAGGAGTTTTTGGAATGGATAGCATGGCAAATTTAAGGGAGCTAGATAAGTTTTGCAAAATAATTAATTATGTTTTCGAGAGTACATTGAGGTATTTTTCAAACTTTTAGACTAGCCAAATAAAAGCACATTAGTCTATTCTGGTATAAAAACAGAAAATGCTGGAAATACTCAGCAGGTCTGGAGTACTGAGAGGAACAGACTTAACATTTCAAGTTGAATATAACTCTTCTTTAGATCTTCTTCCATTTCTCACCCATTGCCCTCTCCATTACCCCACAATGCTGCCTCATGATCTGATGGCAAGTCTGCCCATGTGCAGGTGAAACAATCCTTGCTGGGGCCCTCACGGGTTCCAAAACCTAGGGAATTGTCAGCGAAGAGCATCTCAACAGTCCCAGCAGGAGCCTGAGCAACCTGCCTTTACCTCTTGTGAAGTCACAGGGGTTGCACCACTTGGTAGGAAATGAAGAGAAAAGATTTGTAATTGTACAAGGGTATGCATGAGTATGATACTTATTGTTAGAGTGATAAGTTTCTCTTTCTTATGTGAGCCACATAAATATTATTGCTTCATACCACTTCGCCATCTCCTCCATTCTTGGTTACCGGCCGGCAAGTGGCCTTTTCAGTTGTGCAATGATGAATGGTAAGACGTGAATTGACACCGAGAAATTGAGGGTTGTGAAATTAAGGTTTGGTTGTATGTAGGCTGTGTGTTAGTGGCATTGTGCAGGAGAACAAAAATGGCTGTTGCATGTGGCCGTTAAATGGATGAATTGGTAGAATCTAAGTGAACCTCGTAATAATGAGGGCATCCTAGGCAGCAATGTGTTCCACTGGTGGTGCACTGCCCAAATCACCTTCCACTTTCTCATCCTCCTTTCTTTCCTCAGAATCATCCATAAAAAGCCTGTGCTCTGCACTTGTTCCTCCTACAGGTCCAAATCTTGCTGCTATACGATGGTGTGCAGAGCATAGCACAGCATGGTCATTCTGAACCCCCGGGTTGGATCGACCTAGGTACCTGAAGTGGACATTCAGCATGTCAATGGCTTGTTCAATGATCCATATGGTGGTCATAAGACATTCATTGTCTCACTTTTTGGTCTCATTCTTTGGGTATCCCTTGTCTCCAAGCAGCCAGCGATGAACCTGCTTTGAGGTGCAAAGAGATTTCAGTGGATGCACAAATGCAGGACGAAAACATCATGGCAGCTACCTGGGAACATTGTGCATACCTACATAAACATGTTTTTGTGGTTGCACACCGTCTGCACACTGATAGAGTGTCGCTCTTGTGGTTGACAAGTGCTCCTGGTGATCTATGGGTGTCTTAACTGCCACATGTGGGAAGCCAGTCAGAGCCACAAACCCAAGTGCCTGCCCATTCTGTCTGATGTCATCACAGGCAAGGTCAATATAATTGCCAGCCCCGGCAAAAAAGCTATCAATCCCCTGACTTGTGAAATTTTTGTGCCGCCAAATGCAAGGTCCTACAAATGTGATGGGATGAATCCTGGAAGGATCCAGAGACAAATAAGTTGAGAGTGGCGGTGAAGCATGGCCAAGAGAACCTCTCAGCAGCAGGTCTTACTCCAGCAGTCTGCCGTGACCTGATGCAACATGCTGAGCCTCTTGAGACACCAGTGTTCAAACATGCTGAGGAAGATTATCCTCGGCCTGTAGACACCGTGCCAGTATGGCCTCCTGTAAGCTGCACCTTTCTGCTGTCCCCCTCTCGCCTGTGGATCTGGAGGTCTCTGAGCAACAGCCTATTACTGATGTAGGTGCTCCTACTGCAGGTGCTTCTGCTGCTCATGTTTGCTGCTACTGCTGCTGCTGATGACGATGATGATGATGCTGGCGGTCATCTTGGTCCTCATTTGAGGTCCAAAGTAACACATTCCAGCAGCGCCCACATTGATCAAATAAATCAGAATTCCAAAGTGCAGATTACATCACCAAATGTGTAAAGTCACCTTCAAAGATGGAGATGTAAAATCATCTCCAAGGTGTATAAACTAACCTCTCAGCACAAGTATTGTGAACAAACCCTTCCATATAAGCAAGAAAGAGAGCAGCTCAGTGCTAACTGGCATATTTCCCTTCCATGGGGCAGAATTTTCCACTCCGGAGACTAAATGCAGTGGCAGATGGGAAAAGCAGCATGTCTTCCAGCTGGCTGGAATGGAGGGTGTGCGCACCAGATCGTCTGCTTTTCAGCTCATTATATATGCATGAACATGATCCACGTCAGATCTTATGGCGGGGCAGGCTGTACTCATCTGCCTTGCCGTGACCTCATTGGATCATCTTTCCGGGCACCATGTTTAAGCCACACCCGTGCGCATCATTCACTCTCTGCAGCCCAGAACTGGTCGTGGCGAATGGTGATCCCCAAAAGAAAGCAGCCAACTACCCCCAGGTTTAATGATAAAGTGCTGGAGGTACTTCTGGACGTGGTGGAGACTCACCAGGACATCCTTTACTGCAGTGATGGAAGGTCCACCAACCTCACCACTCTGGCTTGGGAGAAGGTTGCCGGCAAGGTCAGCAACAATGTGGCTCACCAGGAGAACCACCATCCAGTGCAGGAAAAGGATGAATTATCTCAACCTTCTCCTGACTCTCAAATCTTACAAGCCCATCAGGCAATCGCAAGGTTACAGTCCACAGGGATCTCACACATTGCCAGTACGAGGAACATCACCACTGACTTTCTCAAACATTTGACATCTTCATCGCTTCTCACATTCTGTGCAGCTCACATCCTCAGCCCTTACACAGATCCACTGAGGACCCACAGAAGACAGGCATCCTTATCATCTGCCTTGGCGTCCGTCCTGCTCCGTCTTTATGGAGGACAAAACCACCCAGAGCAACAAGGAGAGATGCTGGGAGTGGGAATGCCTGAACTCAGGCCCCTCACAGAGTTCGAGGGCGGGCAGGAGAGCAGGCCAGTGAGAAACAGGACCATACCTGCACTGACAATGAGATCAGCATCTCCCAACCCATTGACGGCCCATCACCATCTAGCCATTCAGCTGGCAAAACTGCAATTGCTTTGTTATATTGGTGACTATGCAGACAATCACTAATAATCTCATCTCTCTTTGACAGTCACCAGCACAAAGAGGAAAAAAGGCACAGGCTGCTTGTGACCCCATCAGCTCCAGCTCCACAGGCCAAGGAGGGTGCACCTTCCCCACAGCAGGAGACCCCAAGCAGGCCAGGGTCTACCAGGCCTCAGCCCTCCGGAGAACACAAGGCAAGGTAATACCAGACAACAGGACATAGCAATCTGCAGGCTGCCTCCACCTCTGGTGGATGTTAGGGAAGTGGTAGGGTTGGAAAAATAAGTTAAATTAAGTCGGCTTTTGACTCTTCCTAACGTGTCTCAGCTGTGCCTTCCTCTCAATCTGGAAAAGCAGAAGTTAATTGGGCACCCCTTCAAACAGCCCACAAGTGCAGTGGTCGATTCCTTCCACAAGTCCTGAGACCTCCTCCCCTGGCTTTTTCATTCCATGTCTGTTTTTCAATTGCATCATTAGATCAGCTTGGAGAATAGAAATGCTGAGGTTTTACTACCAGATCAGCTTCAACGCCCCACCACCCCACCCCATCGTGACTGTCAAGATCCTTCCCGTTATGTTGGAGGAGTATCATGTTCAGGTCTCCCTCCCTCCAATCACTCTCCATCCTCCCCACTTTCATCCCTGATCCCATCATTACAGTTGGTAACCACCCTGAACTGTCTGATATTGATGTCCCAGCGCTCTGCGTTGACCTAACCCTTCCCCATCATCAGGTCCTTTGCACTGTGACTTACAGGGACCCTCCCCCAACTGCAATTAGACCATTGAGTGCCCACCCCTACATTAGCTCTTCCCCACCTATAGGCTGCAGATGTCACCCCTGACTGTAACTGTGCCATCTGCGGCACAGTATGAAGCCACAAACCTGCAGGCCTGATGTATGTGAGGGAATGACCATGCCCTGCACCCTATGCTGGCACAACTGACAGAGCTGACAGGCCTGCCCCTTCCCTGGATTGCAACCAGGCGGACATGCCAAGCACAGCCTTCTAAATTGTGGCACCGATCCACAGGACTGCCTAAGCTTTCTGGCCCTAAGTGCATTAATCCCAACCCCCTCCCACCCCACATCCTCACCCCCTGTGATGTATCTGGGTGCACCCTTCCCCAGTCTTCCCCCCCTCCTCCAGTCATGCATCTGTGTGCACCCATCCATGGCTTCAGCCCCCTGAATTGTCCAATTCTTAAAGATGTTGGGGCTGCAAAGACAGACATGGGAAGAGCAGAGCCCTGTGTATTAATATATGTGGCTTTCAGTACACAGAATACCACACAATTTGAGCCCGACTGGCAATCATAAATTGGTTGTCAGCGTAATTCTTAGCACACAGGGGATTATTTATCAAATGTTGTCCATTCATAGAATCACTGTTTTGAGTTTTGCAGGCGTAGGCAATCCATACCTTGCCCATTACGAACAGCGGCTGAGACATCTAATGCTTTAAACTGTTATGAGGTGAGCTTTAATAAGGTTGAACGCATGGGTTTGGTTCAGATGCGGGGGTGAAAGCCAGAAAAACTGGGAGTGCATTAGGAAGCTGGCTTCAGGCTGCTGACTTCTGTATTTTACTCCAGTGCATGAGGCTGCATGCAAGCAACCTCATCAGTACAGGCGGGTCGCCAATTTCAGCATGAGAACTGGACAACTAGAGTCATATTGACATGGGTCTTGCAGCTTAACTTTGACTTCACAGGTTTCTGGGGCTTCTTGGAATTTGACAGTGAAAGTGAAGCATGAAGACCATGGCAATTCGGGGGTGGGGGGGGGGGGGGGGGGGGGTGAAGCCATAGGCAGGATCTTCTGGTCCTGTCAGCGGTGGGGGGGGGTCATGGTGGGTGGGACTGGAAAATATGGAGGAGGGCCAAAAGTCGGCTTCCCACCTGCATTAAAAAAAAGCTGGTGATTGTCCGCTCCCTACTCTCATGGCGGTCAAGCAGCTCACCACACCAGGTCGGAAACGCACTTCCATTCATTGGAAATATCATGAATAACCATTATAAAGTCAGCTAATTAGACTGGCGTGATTCACGACTGGATATAAGTGCACCTGGTGAGCATCACTTCACTCATGACCCCGAGATACGTTTGCCTACCTTTCATTCCGCTGCGCTCGTGCCTGCTCTGACTCCATGCCAGGCTGCGCAGGCAAGACCCGCGGGCAGGCGTGAGAGTCTCTGAGCTAAGGCTTACTGTTCAGACCAGAGGGAAGGCAGGGGGGAGGCAAGGGAAGGGGCTGGAGGGAAAAGGCTTCACTACAGATACATTACGAGAGGTGAGCTGGGTTGGTGTGGGATTGATACACTTGGAACCACAAAGCTTAGGCAGCACTGTGGATCCAAGCCATAATTTAGAAGGCTGTGCTTGGCATGCCTGCCCTGGTCACAGTGCAGGGAAGGGATGGGCCTATCAGTCCTTTGTCAGTTATGCCAGCATGGTCTGAAGGACGTGGTCATTCCCTCACGCACATCAGGCCTGTTGCTGATTTGTGGCTTCATACTAGGCCATAGGTGGCACAGTTACAGCCAGGGGAGGCATCTGCAGCCTGTGGGTGGGGAAGAGGTAATGCAGGGGTGAGCACTCAATGGAGTAATTGCGAGTGGCAGGGGTAAGGTCTCTGCAAGTCACAGTGCAAAGGGCCTGAAGATGGAGAGGGGTCAGGTCAACGTGGGGCATCGGGACATCATCATCAAATGGTTCCGCGGGGTTATCAACATCAATCATGATGGGATCAAGGATGAGAGTGGGAGGAAGGAGAGTGATTGCAGGCAGGGAGACCTGAACATGATGCTCCTTCAGCACAAAAAGAGAGGGATCTCGACAGTCACGCTGGGTTTGGGGGTGGCTGTTGAAGCTGGTCTGGTAGTAAAACCTCAGCACTTCCATTCTTCAAGCTGATCTAATGATGCAATTGAAAAACAGACATGGAATGAAAATGCCAGTGGAGGAGCTCTCAGGACTTGTGGAAGGAATCGACCACTATACGTTGTGGGCTGATTGAAGGGGTGTCCAATTAACTTCTGCTTTTCCAAATTGAGAGGAAGGCACAGCTGAGACACGTTAAGAAGAGTCAAAAGCCAACTTAAATTAACTTAATTTTTCTAACCCTACCCCTACTGCTACATCTTTCCCAGCTTCCACAACAGAGGTGGAAGCAGCCTGCAGATTGCTATGCCCTGTTTTGTCCGGGATTATCTTGGCTTGTGTTCCCCGGAGGGCCGAGGCCTGGTGAACCCCAGCCTGCTTGGGGTCTCCTGCTGTGGGGTACATGCACCCTCCTCAGCCTGTTGATCTGGAGCTGATGGGGTTGGAGGCAGAGGGAATTGGAATTGGCTGGATGCTCTCGGAGTCACCTGGGATTTTAGCCCTAGGTTTCCAGCTGCTGGTCCCCGACCCTATGGGTGGCCTAAGGCCTCTGGCTGGCTCCTTCAGGAGAGGCTGAGGTGCTCTGCCCCGCCTCTTGCTTAGCCACTGATGGATCATACTTGTGCCTAGAGCGATGGAGTGCCCGTCCTGCCGGATATCAGGCGCTATGTCCTGGACCAAGGTCTCCATGACAGTCGCCATCCTACTAGTGTTGACCTTGATGAACTGACGTGTTAGAACAATGTCATGAGGCAGAACACGGAGAGACTCCTCCATCGTGCATTGAAATCTGTTGACGGCACCTGACAAACCTGCCTGACCTTCCTGACCTTCCCATGTTTGCCTGGAACAGCTTGGCTAGGGAGCGGCAAGTTCTGGAGCCCAAGTCTTCTTTACTATTACCGGCATATTGTCAGTGCCCATAGCCTTTTCAGCACCCATAACCCTTGCCTAGACAAGGTAACTTAACCTTATCTTAACCTCACCATCAGCACCAGTGACTACAGCCATCGAGGCACTACATGTTGGAATTCACTCCCTAAACCCAGCAACCTCCTCCAACTAGTGCAAAATATTGCAGATGCTGCAAATCTGAAATAAAAACAGAAAATGCTGGAAATACTCAGCACGTCTGGTAGCATCTGTGGAGAGAGAAACAGGATTAACATTTCAGGTCAGTGATCCATCTCAGAACTTCGATATCTCCAAGTGGATGATCCATCTCAGCTTCCTCCGGAGGTCCCAGTATTACAAAAGCAAATCGTGAGCCAATTCGATTCACTCCAGGTGATATCAATAAATGGCTGACGGCACTGGATACTGCAAAGGCTATGGGCCCTGACAATATTCCAGCAATAGAACAGAATACGTGCTCTCCAAAACTTGCCACACCCCTAGCCAAGTACAGCAACAACACTAGCATCTACCCAGCAACGTGGAAACTTGCCCAGCCATGTCCTGTACACAAAATGCAAGAGAAATCCAACCTTGCCTTTTACCACCCCATCATTCGACTCTCAACCATCAGTAAAAAGTGAGGGAAGGAGCCATCAACACTGCTATCAAGCAGCATTTGCTCAGCAATAACCTGCTGACTGACACTCAGGGCGGAATCATCTGGTCCCATTGTTGGCAGGTATCATGGCGGGCGTGAGCAGACAATATGTCACGACGACCAAAAATTAGTATTCGCCGATGTGAAACTAGTTTGCAGTCGTCCGTTCTAACCATCAAAGTTGGGCCACATTTCCCGCTGCCACACATTGGGGACCTTAGATAATACTTTAGCATCTCATTATAAGCCCTGCTCACTGGAATCATTCCCCCCACCCAAGCTGGTTCACCTGGACACGTACATAAGGGATCTACACTTCGCTCGGGACTTTGAGTCCTACATTGCTTCAGGCAGCACTCACGGTCATCAGCGCCAGCTTTCGATCACTTTTAGGGTGGCTTATGGGCAGGTCTCTGCCTATCAGATCAGCCATAAGGAGGGGATAGCTTTTCAATGGCTGCAGGGCAAGGGCTGTGCTGGGGAACGGGGAGGGGTGGAGGGGTTGGGGGGGTGGGGTGGGGGTGGGTTGCGGGTGCTATCCCAGGGTCTGTGGGGGGGTCACATGTTGATCTGTGCAAGTAGCCTCAAGGTGGTGAGGGCTGAGGAGGCAGTCTCCAGAGAGGGTGAGGCCAGATGGAGATGTGAGGGTGTACGTGAGAGAGTGAGTGGTGATGTCCCTTGAGCTGGCAGTGAGTGAGATGCCAGTGAATGTATGGTGGACTTGTGAGTGTGAGAGTTGAGATTGATGAGCTAGTTGACTTACCCTGGCGGCACAGATGACATCATTCATCCATTTTCTGCACTGGATGGCCAATCTCTTGGGTGCAGCACAGGCACTGGCTACCTCTGCCACCTCCAGAGCCGGACTGGTGACACTGATGGGCCTCCTGCGGCCAGAGCGGAGGGGTAGAAGACTTCACGGTGGGCCTCCACGGTATCCAGAAGGTGTCCCAGGATCAGGGGCGGCTGTAGTCTTCTTGGCTTTGGAGGCCATGTCTTCACTGGAGCAGTCCTGGGCTACAAGCTTTGAGACGTGAGCGTGCAACTGCAGTTTAGATATGGCGCCCAGCATGAGGAAGCAGCAAGGTAAACGGCATGGGAGGCAAATTGGAGGCCACCCACCAGCGATCACACGCGATTCCCATGACTGCATCATTTATGAGGTGGGGAGGGTGCAATATGGCATGAAAACCCACCATTGTGGTCAATGGGTAAAATGTCTTTTTTCATGCCCGCTACTGCACTTAGTGCAAATCTGGGTGGATTCTGCCCCCCGATTGGATTCAGCCAGGAATACTCAGCTCCTGACCTCATTACAGCCTTGGTTCAAACATGGATGGAAGAGCTGAATGCCAGGGGAAAGGTGAGAGTGTCTGCCCTTGACATCAAAGCAGCATTTGAGCAAGTGTGACATCAAGGAGCACTAACAAAACTGGAAGTCAATGGGAATCAGGGGGAAAACTCTGCTGGTTGGAGTCATACCTAGCACAAAGGAAGATGGATGTGGTTGTTGGAGGTCAATCATCTCAGTTCCAGGAGTCACTGCAGCAGTTCCTCAGGGTAATGTCCTAGACCCAACCATATTCAGCTGCTTCATCAATGACATTCCTTCGATCACAAGGTCAGAAGTGGGGATGTTCGCTAATGATTACACAATGTTCAGCGACTCCTGAGATACTGAAGCCGTCCATGTCCAAATGCAGCAAGACCTGGACAATATTCAGGCTTGGGCTGACAAGTGGCAAGTAACATTCATGCCATACAGGTGCCAGGCAATGACCATCTTCAATAAGAATCTAACCATCGCCCCTTGACATTCAGTGACATTATTGAATCCCCCAGTGCCAATATCCCGAGAGTTACCATTGACCAGAAACTGAACTGGACTAACCATATAACTACTGTGGCTACAAAAACAGGTCAGAGCCTAGGTATCCTGTGGCAAGTAACTCACCTCCTGACTCCCCAACACCTGTCCACCATCTACAAGGCACAAGTCAGGAAAATGGTGGAATACTCTCCACTTGCCTGGATGAGTGAAAGAAGCTGGACACCATCCAGGACAAAGCAGCCCACTTGATTGGCACCCCATCCACAAACATTCACTTCCGCCATCACCAACACACTGTGGCAGCAGTTTGTACCATCTACAAAATGCACTCCAGGAATTCACCAAGGCTCCTTAGACAGCACCTCCCAAACCCACGAGCACTACCATATATAAGGACATGGGCAGCAGACACATGGGATCATCACCACCTGCAAGTTCCCCTCCAAGTCACACACCATCCTGACTTGGAAATATATCGCCGTTCCCTCACTGTCACTGGGTCAAAATCCTGGAACTCCCTTCCTCGCAGCACTGAGTGTATCTACAACAAAGGGACTGCAGCAGTTAAAGAAAGCAGCTCACCAGCACCTTCTCAAGGGCAATTAGCGATGGGCAATAAATGATGGCCTAGCCAGTGATATCCACATCCCATGAATGAATTTTTAAAAACCACCTCCTTAAAACCCATCTCTTTGATCAATCCTTCATCACCCTACCTAATATCAGTTTCCGCCCAGCATCTTTTATTTTGCTTTAGCCTCTGAATACTGCCTTGGAAACTTCTTCTGTGTTGAAAGTAGCTTTATAAGTGCAATTTCAATCTGTTCATGCTTTTCAGACCAGGAGGTCATGTTGCGGCATTCAGTCATCTTCTGGATGACATTAACTGGCAAGTACTCAATGAACTGGTACACATATCTGTACTTATTCATCAAATCCTAGTTGGCATCTTTGCGCTGCCTGACTGAGATGTCAAATATCAGTGCAGATGCCATTACAGCCTGCCTTCTAACCAACATAAGAAAACAAACAGAGTGAAAATGCTGCTTAAACTCTCTCTGCAAAAGACTGCTCAGCAAACCACCTTTTCAGTGACCTTTACTTCTAAAGAAGTGGATATATCACTGACATCACCAACACGGCAAGGCCACTGGGATCGATGGCATATACCCAGAACTTCTCAAAAACCAGGACCCCAATTGGAAGGATGTGACTTCCCATAATCACCTACAACATCCTTGACACTGGGGTAATCCCAGAGGTTTGGTGTAATTCCAAATCATTACCATCCTAGAGCACCAAAACCAGCCAATGATACCAAAGACTATCGTCCCATCGCCCTTCTATCTACAGTCTACAAAATGGTTAAATGACTCAGCCTTAACCAATTAAAACTGGTTTTAGAAGCTACAATCCAAACCAGTAAGTTGGCTTCAGAGAAGGAAGATGCTGCCCTGAGCGGACCTTGCTACCAACATTGAGGCAGGGTTCCATAAGCTGCTGAAGACTTGAGCTACATTCACGGACTTGTCAATGGCATGCAACACTGTCTGGTGTGAAGGCCTGTTACTGAAGCCTTGAACAATCAATCAGTACCACAAAACTTTTAGGCTTATCAACACCCTTTTTTCATTCATCCATGGGATATAGGCATCACTGGTAAGGCCAGCATTTAGTTCCAATCCCTAATTGCCCTTAAGAAGGTGTTGGTGGGTCACTTTGTTAACAACTGAGTGGCTTCTTAGGCCCTCTCAGAGGGTAGTTAAGAATCAACCAGATTGCTGTGGGAACATGGAGGCCAGACTAGGTAAGAGCAGCAGATTTCCTTCCCTAGAGGACATTAATGAATCAGATGGGTTCTTACAACAATCTGATAGTCTCATGGTTCCCATTGCAAGACTGGCTTTTTATTCCTAATTTATTGAATTAACTGAATTTAAATTCCACCAGCTGCTGTGCTGGGACTTGTCTCTGCAGCATTTGTTCAGGCCTCTGGGTTACTAGTCCAGTAACATAACCACTATGTTAACAAACTCTAATGAGCAACTGTAAGTTCTGTATCTATCTTGGTGACACGACCAGCCAGACACAGATGCTCAACAATGGACTGTCACAGGGCACCAGCTTCATTCAGCATGTATAAGGCAAATATACCCTGCAGTAAATCCCGGAAGTTCATCTCTAATGATGGCATACCACTGCTGACGCAAGCATCAGTGCTATCGACAGCAAGTAAGATTCTCTCAAGCAACCCGGACCTACTGGTATGTTACTTCTGTACCTGATACCTCCACCCCATTCAGAGAAGACAGCTGTGTCAGCATTCCATCCGAACAACAATGCCACTGGGACAAAACTCAGCATCTGGTTGCCACATTACCAGAAGGATATGGAGGCGTTGGAGAGGGTGCAGAGGAGGTTTACCAGGATGCTGCCTGGTCTGGAGGTTATTAGCTATGAGGAGAGGTTGGAGAAACTCGGATTGTTCTCACTAGAGTGACGGAGATTGAGGGGCGACTTGATAGGAGTTTACAAAATTATGAGTGGCATGGACAGAGTAGATAGTCAGAAGCTTTTTCCCAGGGTGGAAGAGTCAATTAATAGGGGCCATAGATTTAAGGTGAGAGGAGAAAACTATAGAGGAGATGTGTGGGGCAAGTTTTTTACGCAGAGGGTAGTGAGTGTCTGGAATTCGCTGCCAGAGGAGGTGGTGGAAGCAGATACGATAGTGGTGTTTAACAGGCAGCTTGACAAATACATGAATAGGTTGGGAATGGAGGGATACGGACCCCGGAAGTGGAAAATGTTTTAGTTGACGGGCAATATGATCGGCACAGGCTTGGAGGGCTGAAGGGCCTGTTCCTGTGCTGTACTTTTCTTTGTTATTGTTCTTTATTGCTGGAAAACAACTTGCCCATGAGCCCCACCCAAAATTACCTGGGCATCAACCTGGACAGGACTCTCACCTATTGGTCTCACTTCATCAACACTGGCCAGAAAATAAAAACAACAGGGTCCAGAAACTCACTGCCAAATCATGAGGGAGCAGAGCCAGAACACTCCATACTGCAACAGTGGACCTAGTCTACACTGCAGGATACTGCTCTGCTTCCAGGTCCTGCAGCTGCCATACAAAGATTGTGGATGTGCAACCAAATGACACCATGAGGCCTGTGTCAGGGATACCAAAGTCCACTCCAACTGAGTGGTTCACAGCGCTTTCCCACATTGCCCCATCTGCCATTCACCATGACGCCAACGTGCTCCGCAAGGTGGAATAGGTCATGATGAATGTCAACCTTCCCATTCACAAAGACTTGAAAATCTACCATGAAAGTGCTTGATCATGCCAACCATTCTGGGAAAAAGCAGCTGATAGTCAAGCAGCTGGTAACAACCCACTATCTAGATGGACAAAATTGTGGAATGCATGTAGCAAAGAACCAGCACCTCATCACTGACCCAATCCCTGGTCTTTGTATCCCTTAAAGACAGCAGACAACGCTCAACTGAATCTATACAGGACATGGATGGTGTGACCACTAGTCCGCAACTGGAGGGTGAGGGATGGCCCAAAGTGCAATTGTGGCCATAAATCCCAGACTATGGAATATATCACAACACCTGCCCACTATGATTTGTTGCAGGTGGTACCTCATTTACCCACTCAGTATCTGGGAAACCATCAAATGGATTGTCAACTAGACATCCCATTATATATTTTTCTCACCTTACAATCGTAATACTAGTCGAGTTGTTATTGTTCCTTTCAAAACTAATTCAGAAAAGTTAATCGTGTTTACTTGCCTGTCCCCTTAAAGGCCAGTTAAATATAATTAATACAAAATTGCAAGGGGGGGTGGTGGGGAAAGGGAGTTAATAAAAAAAGCAACTATTTATTTTTAGATCAAGCTTGAGTTCTGAAATTACACTACGGGCTACTAACATATAAATCTTCCAACCATTTGTCAATCATTTTAGCAGCACTGCTATCCCATGCGGAAATAGTGGACAGATGAATTTCAGACAAACATGTTAAAGATTACATACTACAATCTCACAGCAACATTTCAAGACCCAGTGCTTCTGAGCTTGACTGAAAGAAACATTTCAACATGTCTGAAGAGATAGAGAACAACTAATCTACTCAGCAGTTCACCCTAAGGGCTGATGGATAAAGTAACTTTGGAATTTTGTAAATACATTGGTGCTGTCCACTCATGTGTGTCTACTGTATAACGAGCACCCCATGTTGTAGGACAAGGATCTGGGCCTCACACCCACTTCATCTCAATTCACAATCTTTATCTGTGTAAACTAAATTGATAACATGCTTCCCCAATCCACCCCACCACCCCAAGAGCCAGGAGATTGTGAGTTCAAGTCCCATTTCGCAGACTTGGGTACAAAAATCCAGACTGACAATCCAGTCCTGTAAAGAGAGAACGCTGCACTGCCAGAGGTGCCCTCTTTTGGATTAGACATTGAACTGAAGCCCCCCACCTCCACCCCCCACACCCATTGTCTCACAGTTGGCTGTAGAACTATTTTGAAGAAGAGTAGGGAAGTTATCCCCAGGGCAGAATTTTTCCCTTGTTGAGCGGGTGCGACCACAAAACCAACCACCACGCGCAATCGAGCCCCGTCCACGATTTCACACTGGCGGACCAATTAAGGCTTGCCCAGCGTGAAACGTGGCTCCACGCTGGCCAATAAGGGCCGAGCGGGGGCAGGGGGACCTGTCAGCCGCCGAGTCCAATGGCGACCCGGCAGCCGGTTTCAAAGCCGCTCAGGCAGCCCCGGAAAGGCTGCCAGGGAAAAATGTCCGCCTGCCGTTGTAACGATGGGAGTCGGGTGTGGCTGCAAAAGCCAGATGGGGGGTCGGGTTGGGTGGGCACTCGGGGCCCCCCCTGCTTTTCTGATGAGTGCCTCGCTGCCCTCCTGGAGGAGGCGGCTGCCAGGAGGGTCACCCTTGTCCCCAGATATGGGAGGAGGAGGCCACCGCACCTCACCAAGAGGGCATGGGAGGAGGTGACAGCCCTGCTGAGCAGCCATGATGTGGTGCGGCGCACATGGGTGCAGTGCTGAAAGTGTTTCAATGACCTGCTGCGCTCAGGAAGGGTGAGTACCATGTTGGCATGGGTCAGTGTGGAATTAAAGATGTGGCCATCCCCCTCATGGACTTTAGGGGTGCTAGAGTCTGAGTGCCATGGGGGTGAGCCCTGGCGACTTGGACTGAGTGCTTTGTGGCTGGAAGGCCATGACTCAGGTGTGCCCTGTGAGGTGTTGCTCAGCTGGGGTTAGCAAGGCTGCAATGGCACTGCAGTTAGAGAGTGGACTAATCAATATTCTTCTGTCCTTTCAGGAGAAGATGAGCCATAAACAAGCCAAGATGGCACGCACAGGCGGAGGCCCCCCCCGCAACCTGCTGCTGCTCTCCCGGTTCAAGCAGGACGACCTGGAGCTCGAGAGCTGGGACACTCCCCACGCGACCAAGCGTGGAGAGGCGCTGGTGCCAGACGAAGGTAAGAATGCAGTGCACAGAGGTGAGACTTTCAGATCATGCAACCATTCTAGTGTGGTCTCCTTATTGATGTGAGCCTCTAACCTGGAGTCCCCACTGATCATTGAAAGACGATGGCATCGTGATGCACATCTCCATTGTCTCACCCGTCTGCCTGGCATGTGCAGTGAACAGTGTGATGACTTTAACTCATGAAATGTCCTCCTTCTCCCTTTTAGGTTTGCCAGCAGGCATCCGATCTGCAGGGCCCAAGGGGCCACCCATAACACCAGGTGTCACTTTCACCTACGTCACACCCGCTGAATTAGGCACCAGCGCAGATACCAGCACTTTGGTGGCATTAGAACGGCGGCTTCTATCTCGGTGCACATTGCTGAGGACACTTCACAGTCGCTTTGAGGTACAGGCGGAGGCAGAGAATGGGAGAACTGCTGGGGTCCAGGACGATGCTCAGTCAAAGGCTGATGATGAGCCTCTGGAGTCATACATTCAGCGGCAGATGCTGGATATCCAGCTAAATGAACGAGAGGATCTGTTGGAGATCCATGAGGGTCTGCGTGCCATGATCTCCATGATGGAGGAGTCCATGTGGAGCGTGAGCACTGCGTTGACCATTATGGGCGAGTGCACTGCCTCCTCTATTGAGAAAAGCAACTCTCATGAAGAGGCAGCTCCAGGGACAGAATGAGGGGTTGCTGGGGGTGTGCTCCGACCTGCAAGCCCTCACATGGGCACTGACATCAGGTGCTCTGTGTGGGAGATAGATGAGGCACCCAGTATCCCAGCTAGGTGCCCTTCCATCAATGGTGTGCATGCAGATCCAGAGTGACCTCACTTGGCCCACAAGCTGCCTGTCATCTCCGTGGGCTCCTCTCAGGGCACTCTGGATGACACCGGCAGCTCCTCCGCTCCTCCACCAGTGACCGTCACATCTGATGAGGCTTCAGTGACTGGGGAGACCCAGGCATGGCACTGGATGCTCCCTCCCAGGCGGGGCCAACACAGGCTCCACTGGCCAGAGGATGACCGCCAAGGTCATCGAGGCCAACAAGACAGCAGAGTCAGCAGTCTGTCTCCAGTGCCGATGCCAGCGAGGGGGGAGTACTTAGGTGTAACACTCGCAAATGTAAGTTAAAGGCACCATGAGCACAAGAGAGAGAGGTCATGGGTGATTTTATGTTAATTTATGTTTACTTTATGTATACTGGTCTGGGAATGAAGACCAGAGAAGTTTATGTAAATAGTTTGGAATTGTCCAAATGAGATAAATTTTGTTTCTGTCATCTTGGCCTGAGTGTGATTCACCTTTTTATTTAATTAGTGCAGGGCATGCCAGTCTGTAATGCTGGCTGGAAGTGGCTCTGAACTTTATTGCCCAGGCACTGAGTGCTCTTTGTGTTCAAATGAAAGGTTCCTTTCAGACACCCGGGATGGAGGCGGCAGCCCTGGGCATGTGGCTGAAGCTGATCTTTGGCAGCTTAACTTAAGGAGCATCGGATCAAGGTGTCTCTGATATCCCTGACTCCCTGGAGGTTACCCGGGTATGTCTCCAAATCCTCAGCATTCTCCTTACCATGCTCATCTTCGGACTCACTACTGGACTCAACATCTGTGGCCTGTGCAGCTGTGTCAAGATCCTCTACCTCCAGTGGGTCCCCCCTTGCCAGTGAAAGACTGTGGAGAGCACAGCATGCAACCACCATCAATGACACCCGCTCTGAGGGGCATTGTAGTGCTCCCTCTGAACGGTCCAGGCATTGGAAGCGCATCTTGAGAAGACCAATGGTCCTCGCTACGACCGCCCTTGTGGAGCCATGACTCGTATTGTAAAGCTTCTCTTGGGTGGCTGAAAGGCATCATGCACCACCTCTTCAACAGATAACCCTTGTCACCCAGCAGCCATCCATCCAGCTGGGCTGGAGCACTGAAGAGCCTCAGCACCTGGGAGTGTCTGAGGATGTAGGCGTCATGGGAGCTGCCAGGGCACCTTGCACAGACTTGTAGAATCTGCATCCTGTGGTCACACACTATCTGCACGTTCATGGAGTGGAAGCCCTTCCTGTTGACAAAGGCACCGGGCTCACCCGCTGGCACCTTGATGGCCACATGTGTACAGTCTATAGCACCCTGGACACGGGGGAAGCCAGCAATGGCCGTGAAGCCTCTGGCTCGCTCAGCCAGGCTGGCCTCGTCCGTATGATAAAGAATAAAGATCAGTACCCGCCAGAACAGAGCTTCTGTCACCAGCTTGACACAACAATGGATGGTTGATTGGAAGACTCCACAAAGATCCCCCACTGAGCCCTTGAAAGAGCCGGAGCCATAGAAGTTAAGGGCCACTGTGACCTTCAGAGCCACTGGCAGGGGATGTCCACACGTACAGTCGGAGTGGATCTCAGGCCCAATCATCTGGCAAATGCAGGTCACACTCTCCCTTGAGAGGCGGAGCCTCCTTCAGCATTGCACCTCAGACATATTGAGGCAGCTGCATCGCCACCTCTAAACCCTGGCAGCAGGATAGTGGCAACTTCTGTGGCCCCTTCCACCTTGGACTACCTGCTGACCCTGTGCCCCTTGTGCCTGCGCCTCTCTTCTCACGGGTCCCTCTCCTGGAAGCTGCATTGGGACACCTGGCCTCCTCTCCCTTCTGCCCCTGTCCTTCACTTCAGAGGAGGTGCCCCCAGCTGAGACCACAATCCCCATTACCAAGGTAAAGGAAGGCTGTCTGATGCCTGGAAGGATCCACGCTGTCTGAATCCTCCGGGGGCCTGGCAGACAGCAATGAGTCCTGAAATGAGACCTGGAAATACTAAGAATGAAGCCCCGAACAGAGACGAAGCTGTCAAATACCAATAAGCAACCAGCTGCAAGCTATCTCCAAAACTCCTTACCACTCCCGCTGACAATGCTGCTGACCCTTTTTAACCCGCCCCTGAATGAGGTTTGTGGAAATGTCGGCTGGCCGTCTGCCCATCTTGCCCGTGCTAGGAGCAGAAAATCGCACAGGCAACGAAAAATCAGTCAATTGGACTGTTAAGGGCCTTAAGTGGCCTGTTAATTAATGGCAGGCAGGGCTCTGGCACCCATGCACGCCCGCCGAGCGAAATATCGCGCACATGCATGATGATGTCGGGACATCATCGCGCAATATTTTACTCCCGTTTCAGCTCGAGCAGGCATGTGCCCGCCCATGGGATGAAAAATTCTTCCCCTAGTGTCCTGGCCAATATTTATCCTTCAATCAACATGACAAAAGCAGACTGGGGGAGAAACTCGGTTGCATAGCACCACCGCTAGCTGCACTAAGCATACTTACGTCACTAGCATTGAAGAGTGCTGCACAGGCCATCTAAATGGCAACTCACAGCACTCCCTGCCCTTGGGGAATCAATGCAAGTCTGCGTACAAACAAATTTGTTCCCCATTATTAGCTCATTATCACATTGCTATTTGTGGGAGCTTGCTGTGCATAAATTGGCTGCTACGCTTCCTTTATTACAACAGTGACCACACTTCAAAATGTACCTCATGGGCTGCAAAGCACTTTAGGATGTCCCGAAGTTGGGAAAGGCGCTAAATAAAAGCCAAGTTGTGCCACGAGTTTTCTGCTAGATTCTCCTGATACTCCACTGTGCCTTTGGTGGAAGATTAGTGGCACATTCAAATTCAGTCCTTCGTTTAATTTCTCTGGAGAAATTATCGCAGGAGATCAGGAAAACCTCCTGGAAAATATCCATGTCTGTGAATTTGAACAATGATTACAAAGCTCTCTAAAAATACATTATTCATATTATTAAGTTTTACTGTTATTAAATTGCCCTGTAACACTGCACAGTGTGTGCACACTCCTGACCCACACATGCACAGAAGCGCTTTATTGCTGACTTCAGTAAAACCTGCAATGATCCATAGTCTGGATATAATTCTACTCTATCAGCTGCACATCACACTCCACAAATGGCAGCAAACACATTATAATCACAGCCAGCATCTGGTGTTTTTAATATGTTTAATCTAACTCTTTTGCTCATGTATTCATTTTTCCATGGACTGTGTTACCAATCTGATCCTGTTCCATGTTATATTGCTCATGGTATTATCTATTATTTTATCCAGTGTTATTTGTACTGTGCACATGGTATACTGTTATACAAAAATGTTGGTAATACAAGACGATAGCATAAGAGAATATATTGTGATTGAGAGGCAGGACATTCATGGAAAACATGTTTGCAAATTTCAACAGTAGAAATCTTTTTTAAATTGTTGCTATCAGAAAAATAGCGGTCGAAGTGAACACACGCTTCACAAGGACTCATGAGTGAAAAAAGGAAACTCAGCCTCTGGTCCTGCTGCAGGTGGTGCCCCTTGTTGGCCTTCTGGCCGTTCTTTGACTACACCCAGTTTGATTCTTCCTCTGCGCCATTTCTCCTCCGCCCAAGGTTCCAGAAGCACTGGGTGGATGAAACTCATTTTGCCTGCAGACATTCAGCAGGGAGAAGAACCTTGGCAAGGTTCAATAGTGGCCAGGCCTTCAATAAACACTTTGCACCCATTTTAAAGAGCTCACCCTGGTCTTTGCCGAGCTCATCCTTGTCTTCCTTTCAATGACCGACCTACGCGCAGTCACACTCAACCTCCCTCAGTCGCACTCAACCTTCCCTGCGTTACTTTTCAGCCTCCTCTTCCCCCCTTCCAAGAAAGCCTCCAAGTGTCACCTTCCACCTTGAGGATTGCCTTGCTTGCTCAAGACCAGGATGGGGCTCACAGGGTGGGGATAGTGGGAGGAGTGGGGAGGGTTGGAGGGAAAGTAGGAAAATGGTGTTGGGGAAATTGATGGGATTGAAGGCCAATAAATCCCCAGGGCTTGATAATCTACATCTCAGAGTACTTAAGGAAGTGGCCCTAGAAATAATAGATGCATTGGTGGGTATCTTCCGAGATTCCATAGACTCTGGAACAGTTCCTACAGTTTGGAGGGCAGCTAATGTAACCCCACTAATTTAAAAAGGGAGGTAGAGAAAAACAGGGAACTATAGACCAGTCAGCCTGACGTTGGTAGTGGGGGAAATTCTCAAGACCATTATGAAAGATTTAATTGCTGATCACTTGGAAAACAGTGGCAGAATCGGACAGAGTCAGCATGGATTTACGCAAGGATGTGGTTTATTTGGACTTTCAGAAGGCTTTCGACAAAGTCCCACATAAGAGATTAGCGTGTAAAATTAAAGCACATGGGATTTGGGGTAGTGTATGAGATGGATAGAAAACTGGTTGGCAGACAGGAAACAAAGAGTAGGAATGAACAGGTCTTTTTCCAAATGGCAGGCAGTGACTAGTGGGGTACCGCAGGGATCGGTGCTGGGACCCCAGTTATTCACAATATATGTTAATGATTTAGATGAGGGAACTAAATGCAATACCTCCAAACTTGCAGATGACACAAAGCTGGGTGGGAGGGTGAGCTGTGAAGAGGATGCAGAGATGCTTCAGTGTGATTTGGACAAGCTGAGTGAGTGGGCAAATGCATGGCAGATGCAGCATAATGTGGATAAATGTGAGGTTATCCATTTTGGTAGCAAAAATAGGAAGGCAGATTATTATCTGAATGGCTATAAATTGAGAGAGTATGCAATGAGACCTGGGTATCCTTGTACACCAGTTGCTGAAGGTGAGCATGCAGGTGCAGCAGGCAGTAAAGAAGGCAAATGGTATGTTGGCCTTCATAGCCAGAGGATTCAAGTACAGAAACAGGGATGTCTTGCTGCAATTATACAGGGCCTTGGTGAGACCACACCTGGAATATTGTGTGCAGTTTTGGTCTCCTTCTCTGAGGCAGGATGTTCTTGCTATAGAGGGAGTGCAGCAAAGGTTTACCAGACTGATTCCTGGGATGGCAGTACTGACATATGAGGAGAGATTGAGTCGGTTAGGATTATATTTGCTGGAGTTCAGAAGAATGAGGGGAGATCTCATAGAAACCTAATTCTAACAGGACTAGACAGGGTAGATGCAGGAAGGATTTTCCTGATGGTGGGGGAGTCCAGAACCAGAGGTTATAGTCTGGACCTGTGGAATTCGCTACCACAGAAAGTAGTTGAGGCCAAAACATTGTCTGTTTTCAAGAAGGAGTTAGCTATAGCTCTTGGGGTGAAAGGGATCAAAGGACATGGGGAGAAAGCAGGAGCAGGCTATTGAGTTGGATGATCAGCCGTAATCATGATGACTGTTGGAGCAGGCTCGAAGGGCCAAATGGCCTACTCCTGCTCCTACTTTCTATGATTCTAAGGGGGTCAGGGGCAAGGGCAAGGATTGGCTTTCAGCGGGCCCTCCGCCTTGCTGATGCCAGGTCCCTTGATCAATCACTGAGAAAGACGGACCTTCCTGGGACACCTTAAGCAAATCTGACAGGTGTGCAATACAGCAAACCCCATCCTCACCTGCCATTGGTTGAATGCCAGCGGCGGTGAGAGGAGGCCCTTCAGTGGGTGTTGGTTAGCCGTTCACAAGCCTTACGAACATATGAAATAGCAGCCACTCGGCCCCTCGAGCCTGCTCCGCCATTCAATAAAATCATGGCTGACCTGTTTGTGTTTCGAGTTCCACATTCTCATCTACACCCGATAGGCTCTGATTCTCTTGCTTAACAAAAATCAATCTACCTATTTTAAGGCAGCTTCCACTGCCTTCTGAGGTAAAGTTCCAAAGTCTCACAATCTTCAGAGAAAAAATTTCTCCTCATCTCTGTCCTAAAAGGGCAATCCCTAATTTTAAAACACTGCCCCCCTAGTTCTGGACTCACCCACATCCTTTCCGCATCCAGCTTGTCAAGACCATTCAGGATCTTATATACTTCAATCAAGATGCACCTTGCTCTTCTAAATTCTGGTGGAAATGGCCTGTACAAGCTGTCCTCATAAAACAACCCATTCATTCCAAGTATCGATCTAGTAAACCTCCTTTGAACCATCTCCAAAGCATTTACATCCTTCCTTAAATAAAGAGACCAAAACTGCACAGTGTTCGACTTGCGGTCTCACCAATGCCCTGTATAACTGAAGAATAACACCCTTACTTTTATGTCCAATTCCTCTCAGAATGCACGAGAACACATACATCCCTCTGCACCTCAGATTTCTGCAGTTGTTCTCTGTTTAAAGAGTACTCTTCTATTTCATTCTTCCTGCCAAAGTGAACAACTTCACATTTCCCACGTTATACTCCACCTGCCAGATTTTTGCCCACTCACTCGACTTATCTATATCCGTCTGCAAAATCCTTATGTCTTCTTCACAACATACTTTCCTACCTATCTTTGTGTCATCCGTAAATTTATCTAACGTGCCTTCGCTCCCCTCATCCAAGTCATTGATGTAAATTGTAAAAAGCACAGGCCCCTGTGGGACTCCATTAGTAACAACCTGTCAATTAGACAAAGACCCATTTATGCATACTCTTGTTTTCTGCCAGCCAACCAATGCTCTATCCAGACACCATGAGCATTTATTTTCCACAATAACATTTGATGTGACACCTTATCAACTGCCTTCTGGAAATCCAAGTGGGGAGGTGGTGGCGTAGAGGTATTGTCGCTGGGCTAGTAATCCAGGGTAATGTTCTGGGAGCCCAGGTTTGAATCCCACAAATGATAAAATTTGAATTCAATAAATTTCTGCATGACCATGAAACCACTGTCAATTGTTGTAAAAACCCATCTGGCTCACTAATATCCTTTAGGGAAGGAAATCCGGCATCCTTACCTGGTCTACATGTGACTCCAGACCTGCAGCATTGTGGTTGACTCTTAAATGGCCTAGCAAGCCACTCAGTTGTATCAATCCATGAACAAGTCGAAAAGAAATGGAACCAGACGGACCACCCAGCATTGGATGAAAATGACAATGGGAAACTCAGCCATATTGACCCTGCAAAATCCTCCTTATTAACATCTGGAGGCTAATGCCAAAATTAGGTGAGTTGTCTCACAGGTTGGTCAAGCAACAGCCTGACATAATCATACTCATGGAAACATTACAGATAATGTTCCCGACACCACCATCTCTATCCCTGGGTCTGTCCTGCCAGTGGGACAGCAGAGATGGTGGCACAGTAGCATATAGTTGGGAGGGAGTTGCCCTGGAAGTTCTCAACATCAATTCAGGATGCTGTGAAGTCTCAAGGCATCGGGTTAAACATGAGCAAGGAAGCCTCCTGCTGATTATCATGAACCACTCCCCCTCAGCAGATGAATCAGTACTCCTCCATGTTGAGCACCATGTGGAGGAAGTACTGGGAGTGGCTAGAGCACAGAATGTACTCTAGGTAAGGGACTTTAATGACCTCCACCAACAGTGGCTCGGTAGCATCACTACAGACAAGCTGGCTGAGTCCAAAAGGACATAGCTGCTAGACTGGGTCTGCAGCAGGTGGTGAGGGAACCAACAAGAGGAAAAACCACAATTGACCTCATCCTCACCAGCCTGCCTGCCATAGATGCATCTGTCCATCACAATATCGGTAGGAATAACCACCGCACAGTCCTTGTGGAGACAAAGTCCTGTCTTCACATTGAGGATAATCTCTATCGTGGTGTGTGGCACAGCCACCGCACTAAATGGGATAGATTTCAAACAGATCTAGTAACTCAAGACTGGGCACTATGGGCCATCAGCAGCAGCAGAGTTGTACTCAAACACAATCTGTAACCTCATAGCCCAGCATATCCCCCACTCTACCATTACCAGCAAGCAAGGGGATCAACACTGGTTCAATGAAGAGTGCAGGAGGGCATGCCAGGAGCAGCACCAGGCATACCTAAAAATGAGGTGTCAACCTGGTGAAGCTACAGCACAGGACTACTTGCATGCAAAACAGCATAAGCAGCAAGTGGTAGACAGAGCTAAATGATCCCGCAGCCAATGGATCAGATCTAAGCTTTGCAGTCCTGCCACATCCAACCGTGAATTGCAATGGACAATTAAACAACTCACTGGAGGAGGAGACTCCACACATACCCTCACTCTCAACATCAGTGCAAAAAATGTGACATTTTCTACAATTTTAAACCAGAAGTGCCAAGAGTCAGCCTCCTCCAGAGGTCCCCAACATCTCATTGGTCTTCACCAGTTTGATTCATTCCACGTGATATCAAAAAACGGCTGAAGGCACTGGATACTGCAAAGGCTATGGGCCCTGATAATATTCTGGCAATAGTACTGAAGACTTGTGCTCCAGAACTTGCTGCGCCCCTAGACAAGCTGCTCCAGTACAGTTACAACACTGGTATCTAACCAGCAATGTGGAAAATTGCCCAGGTAGGACAAATCCAACTCAGCCAATTACCGCCCCATCAGCCAATCCTTGATCATTAGTAAAATGATGGAAGGGTCATCAACAGTGATATCAAGCGGCACTTACTTAGCAATAACCTGCTCACTGATGCTCAGTTTGGATTCCGCCAGGGCCACTCAGCTCCTGACCTCATTACAGCCTTTGTTCAAACATGGACAAAAAAGCTGAACTCAAGAGGTGAGGTGAGAATGACTGCCCTCGACATCAAAGCAGATTTGACTGAGTGTGGCATCAAGGAGCCCTAGCAAAACTGGAGTCAGTGGGAATTAGGGGGAAACTCTCTGCTGGTTGGGGTCATACCTAGCATAAAGGAAGATGATTATGGTTGTTCGAGGTCAATCATCTCAGTTCCAAGACATCACTGCAGGAGTCCCTCAGGGTAATGTCCCTGGCCCAACCATCTTCAGCTGCTTCATCAATGACATTCCCGCCATCAGAATATCGAAAGTGGGGATGTTCGCTGATGATTGCACAACGTTTAGCACCATTCGCCATTCCTGATGCTGAAGCAGTCCATGTCCAAATGCAGCAAAACCTGGACAATATGCAGGCTTGGGCTGACAAGTGGCAAGTAACATTCGTGCCACACAATGACCATCTCCAACAAGAGACAATCTAGCCATTTCCCCTTGACAATTCAAAGATCCATTGCTGAATCCCACACTTTCAACATCCAGGTGGTTACTATTGACCAGAAGCTGAACTGGCCTAGCCATATAAGTACTGTGGCAACAAGAGCAGATCAGAGACATGGAATCCTGTGGTGCATAACGCACTTCCTGACTTCCCAAAGCCTGTCCACTATCTACAAGGCACAAGTTAGGAGTGTAGCAGAATATCCACTTGCCTGGATGAGTGCAGCTCCAGCAACACTCAAGCAGCTTGACACCATCCAGGACAAAGCAACCCGCTTGATTGGCACCCCACCTACAAACATTCACTCCCTCCACCACCAACAAACTGCAGCAGCAATGTTTACCGTCTACAAGATGCATTGCAAGAACTCACCAAGCCTCCTTAGGCAGCACCTTCCAAACCCACGACCACTACCATCTAGAAAGACAAGGGCAGCAGACACATGGGAACACCACCATCTGGATGTTCCCCTCCAAGCCACTCACCATACTGACTTGGAAAAATATCGCCGTTCCTTCACTGTCGCTGGGTCAAAATCCTGGAAATCCCTTCCTAACAGCACTGTGGGTGTACCTACACCACGGGGACTGCAGCGGATCAAGAAGGCAGCTCGCCCCTGCCTTCTCAAGGGCAATTAGGGATGAGCAATAAATGCTGGCCTAGCCAGTGACACCCACACCCCAACAATGAATAAAAAGTACAGTTCATCTACAGGATCCCCTTTACCTGTACCTTTACCTTCACTTTAAAGATCTCTAATAAATTGGTTAAACATGGGCCAGGATTTCACAGTCGGCGAGCGGAGGGGCAGGGCCCACTCTCCGACTCGTAAAATGATGCGGGATGACGTTGGGCGGAACTCCCGACATCACCCTGCCTCATTTCAATTTTCAGGTCGGCGGGGGCTCAGCAGAATCAGCTGTGCACCTGCCAACCTGTCAATGGCCAATTGAGGCCATTGACAAAGCAGTTAAGGTAATTAATGGACCTGCCCATCCAACCTTAAGGTTGGCGGGCAGGCCGGGAGCCCTGGCAGGCTCAAGAAAAAGCATGAAACCTCATCCACGGGTGGGATGAGGTTTCATGTAGGTTTTAAAATTTTTAATAAAGTTGTCAATGAAAGTGATGGACATGTTCCAACTCATGTGACAGTGTCACCTGAGGGGGACATGTCAGGGAAATTTATTTCTTCTGTTTTAATTTTTTTTTCAGACAGGAGCGGATCTCCCTGAGGCAGCACTTAGCCTCAGGGTGGTGAGTGTGTTCTTTCGTGCGCATGTGCGAAAGAGCGCACTCTCGGCTCAGGGAATCCCTCCCACCCGCACATGGACCGCACAGCACTTCCTTGCAGACATCACGCTGGATGGGCCTTAATTGGCCTGTCCACATAAAATGGCGGCACGCCCTCAATCGGGAGCAACGATTGGAGACGCGCCTCCACGCGCCCTCCCAAAAACTTACCCCACCCAAACGGGGGGAATATTCTGCCCATGATTTCCCTTTCACAGGACCCTGCTGACTCTTCCCAGTTACCTTGTTTTTTCTCTAAGCGCCCAGCTATAACTTCTTTAATGATCAACTCTAACATCTTCCACACGATAGATGTCAAGCAACCTGGCCTGTGGCTTGATACTTTCTGCCTCCTTCACTCTTGGAAGAGGGGTTAGATTTGCCACTTTCCAGTCAGATGGAACCTTTCCAGCATCTAGAGTGTTTTGGAAAATTAACACTAATGCATCTACTACTTCATTAGCCATCTCTTTTAAGACACTATGCTTCCCGCTCAGGACTTAACTGTGCAGAGGCAGGAACGCAGCAGAGGCCACACCCAGCAGTCTCCTGGCCAATTAAATGACACCCCCCCCTCCCCCCCCCCCACCACCACCCCGACACCAAACTTGCCATCAGGGTTGCATTAAATTCCACCCAGTAATTCTGTTTCTCTCTCCATAGGTGCTGTCTGGCGTGCTAAAAATTTCCATTGCATCCAATGTTTTCCTATAATAAAAAAATCAAAAGTTTATCCTGATCAACTCAGTGTGGCAGACTGAAAAAACTGCAATGTTGTAAGTCTTGTTTGGCTGATAAATTAGAATTAAGCATTTTTTTTAGCTAGCAGCCAATACTGATGACATTTATCCTAGCTCTAAAGTAGATAGTGAAGCCACAGAAGTGCAAAAATGAATCAAAAAAAGTTACAGAATATTAGAAACCATTTATTAGAAACTGTTTGTGCTTGTAAAATATTAATGTTACAGTATTAAATATATTTCCAACATCCAAATAGCATTATTACTATAGTATTATGATTGTTTCAGAATCACAGTTGAAATCTCAAAATATGGCTAGCTCTGGCTGAGCAAGTTTAATTAGTGAACAAGTGAACCACACAGATGGGAAACAGTCTGAATTACTGACTGTGAATACTCATGTTAATCCTGTTGGCTTGCAATGTCAACTCCTAAAACTGCTCCTATTGTACAACAATAAAAATTCAAAAGAACAAAATAAAAGATGCTTGGGTTGGCACTTTGTAGCTGGTCCTAAAAAGTGGTTGATGTTGAGATACCTACTTGAAGCAATATCCTTAGAAGCTCGACAAAAGACAATCTCTTGGAATTATTTTGTTTTGAAATGGTTAATACATTGTACTATTATCAGGCAGATCACCAAGCAATGTGACTAGTGAATAGTCCTATTCATTATTACATGAAAGCAAAATACTGGGGATGCTGAAAATCTGAAATAAAACAGAAAATAATTTTTAAAACGGAAATACTTGGCATATTGAACAACGTCTGCGGAGAGAGAAACAATGAAAGTTTTAAGTTAATGATCTTTTGACAGAACTGACTTGATTACTATTAGATTGGTCCAAAATTTGCTGGAGCAGGGCATCTGGTGGTAAGCACCATGAGTTGCATCTTTTCCTCCAGTTATTGCTGGAAGTGCGAGCTGAACAGAAAGGGGAGCTGAACTGGACATCTGGAACCTTAGCAAAGAATGCAACCAACAATCCTTAACTAATTAAATGTAAGGACAGGGAAACAAACAGGGCAAATGATGGGGAAAGAAAGAGTGTGAATTCATCAAATTAGAAACAGAGAAAGAAATGGAGAGGGAAACATTATATTCAGAAAAAGGTGGGGGGGAAGTCAGAAAGGAAGAGTAAGAAAAATTGTAAAAGCTTGGAGCAAAAATGTACTACCTGCGAGGGTGAGAGTTCACAGTTTAATGTGTTCCCTCTGGGCCTCCAGCATTCAGTGGCCTATAAGGGCCCTAAATAACCTCATTTGGCCTTGAGAAAGCAGCCCTAACTTTCTGCAATGAGTTTAATTCTCCGGAATCCACGGCATAATTCTATCTTGCATAAATTTCACCAACAATGATGTGCCCTGTGAACTCGCCATTATTCTCCCCAACCGCACCCACCCCCCAGCAAATTCTGGGCCATTAGATATTGATTGGGATAGACTTAAAGGCAGTTCTTAATACTCACCGTTCTAAAGTTGTGCAATATTAACTCTTTTAAGATATTCTCCAACTGATCGGAATGCCTTTCCTGGCAGGAAAACGGGATCCATGCGTTAATGACCAATGATACAAGTATTTAAAAGGGAAACAGATCGTTCTTCTTCGAACCGCCTGAAACAACTGCTTGTCAAGTTTACAAACAACGCTGCTTCTAAAATAAGTTGTGAAAAGGCGGATTTGTAAGCGGCTGATAAATGGCTTGGTAGCAATAGTGAAACGGGCGTTTTTCACCGCTGTCGCGTAAATTGAACCTCCCCTTGAAAGAAGTCGTCAGGAGAAAAATCAATAAGCGCCCATAAACCTCGCCCTGGGAGCATCACACCACTTTTGTTGTGGATCCACGATACAACCATGTATAAACATAATGGCTGTAATGGACCAAAATTTAACACGTCGAGCTGTGTCGGAGAATGAACCAATGCCGAATAACTAAACTCACAATTTAGCATTACAACTCCAGCCCCGTATACGCTCTTTCGATAATATGACCTCGAAATCCTATCGAACACGGTTGTTTTAAGTTTTCTGCATTGTTGTACGGTAGTAACGAAAGGACCTCACTTTCCAAGGCACCTCTGGTTGTCCGGGCCGTGGCTCGCTCGTTTATGAGGCATGACTTCTTTTTCGATCTGTCATGTTGCTTAAAGAACATTTCGCCCATCCGAATGGCCATCCGAGCGAACTGTCCGTGGAGGGTACGGTGACCGGACACGATGTGAAAAAGAACACTCGTGTGGGCACAGTTCTGCAGTTCAAATACTCGCTGTTTCAGTGTCTCAAGATCGCTTTCTCATACCTATTCTGAACTTGTCAAGTTAGGATTGTCGATTGTTGATAATGTCACAAAGGACAATGACAATGGATAAACGCCAAGTTTTAACTAATTATTGCGTTACTATTATTACGTTATATTCAGTACCTGGGTTTTGAAATTCGGTGAATTTATAACAACACAATATTAGCATGTATGAATATCTGCATAACAAGGCTGAACTTGAAGTCTTACACCAGGTGACTCGCTTAACTATTGAGTGGATGTCAACATTTTGACATAACAGATCAACCGTACTGCAAGATCATTTTCAATGCGTGTTTTTTTTTAAGTTACAAGCGACCTCCAGAATTGAAGAATGTAAAGTACTGGAAGATATACAAATGCGAGGCAGATCCCAAAATTAGAATGTGAAAAAAATGACGCCTCAGGGAAAAAATGCACTTAAATGAAGAACGGACGGCGCAGTATGTGTGGATGATTTCAAGAAAGTATGGAGGAGAGTTTAAAAATCACTATGAACGTGACATAGGATTTTCAAGAAGACTTTTAATTGATTTACATCCTAACACTTCTAACTTCTTTGGTTCCAAAGTGATAACGCGACGGGGCATATAATACGTTGCGGACACTCCAGCCAACCATGCTGAGATTTACTTCGAAATGCTGAGGGAATGTCAAGGCCCATCTCATATGGTAACACATTAAAATCATGGGCGTGAACCAAGTAGCGGGAGAACTGCAACAAAACTTTAGCTGGAAACCAACCCAAGGCACAAAACATGACAAATGTAGGTGGGTGGGTGGGTGTTGTTAAGACTTTTGGGAGCTGGAATCTCGTGGAATCTATTAATATAATCTTAAACCCTGTAAAGTAGCACCCCCTGTGTTAGATTAAGTTTCATGCCGCGAAAACTTGCCACTGCTGCTTACATAAAAATTCATCCGAATTAACAAACCAAGCAGTTAGCTGAGGAGCATATGCACACAGTCATTGAAAACTTTGAAATATAAAGAATGCGTGCATATGTGTATTACCTTTCTTTGGCTTTTGATATTATAGCTTTTGTCCAAAAGTACACTTCCGCCAAGCAGTTGCAAAAATACAGAAAAATCCATCCTGGTGGTTTTAATTGAAATATAGTGTATGTGACTTGAAGGTGGTCGCTCCCCATATTCCGCTTCGAGCTCTGGGCGCTGCTGCTGTTGCAGTCCCGAGCACTGAATTACATCTGGGGTTGTGGGGGGGGGGGGGGGGGGGGGCGGGACTTTGCTCCTTCGCTCGCTGGTTGGCTCTCGGCTCTTACCTTTCTGCTCGGTTTGATTGGCGAGTCGCTCTCTTCCCCTTGTCCCCGTCCCTCCTGATTGAAATGGTGTAAAGCGGAACGTTTCCAGTTCCTTTCAGCAAACTGCCATTTGTTGCCACGATCCCAAAAGGAACGGCAAAAAAAAATATCGCCGGAAGGACCGCATTGAATAGTTTCATCAGTTCGCTCGGCTTATCCGAAAGAACGGTGTTGCTATTACCGTCAGACTGGGTTAGAAAGTAAGGGGCCAACCCAGTGTGCCCTGGGCAAACATCCAAGCGTGACAACAAATCCATTAGCAATGCACATAGTTCGTTTTACATTGCTTTGGCAATGTAATGAACCACCACGATTGGACGCAAAAGTAGGCAACGGTCCAGGGTGCGAGAACGAAAACACGCCGATTCTAAGTCTAAGATGATTTATGAAGAAAAGCCGATGCGATGTGTAATAATTACAATCCGAACTATAAAGGCTTGGGTTTGCAGTGACTGGCACACTCTTAGATCGCTGTCACTTATGACCAACATTAAAAGAGAAAAAAAAAACCCCCGTCAGATCTATTCCATAGTTGAAAATGTCATTGGGCTCTACTGGTAACTAGTTTAACGTTTCACAGAATCATCGAATTGTTACAGCGCCCAAGGAGGCCGTTCGGTCCATCGTGTCTGCACCGAATGAGTAATTCTCCTAGTGCCATTTCCCCCTCTTCTCCCCTTAACCCTGCGCATTCTTCCATTTCAGATAGCAATCTAATTCCTTTTTGAATGCCGCAGTTCAACCCGCCTCCCCTTAAATCTCAGGCGGTGCATTTCATACCTTAACCACTCACTGTGTGAAAATATTTTCCCTCATGTGGCCTTTGCTGCTTTTGCTAATTACTTTAAATAGTGCCCCCTCATTCTTGATTTTTTTCCTGGGAGGGACAGTTTCTGTCCAGACCCCTCATGATTTTGAATACCTCTTATCAAACCTCCTTTCAATCTTCGCTTCTCCAAGGAAAACAGACACAGCTTCTCCAGACTATCTTTGTGACCTAAGTTCCTCAAGTTTCAATGCCACAGAAATGAAACTGAGCAACATTGGCAAAAATGGCCCATATAAAAAAGCAGAAAATGCAGTGACTCAGGAAAAATAAAATGGAAATGGTATTGTTTGTAGAATTAGCAAAGGTTATCCAGCTATGGGGTACTGTAATTGAAGGCTAACCATTGAATATTATTGCACACAATTCAAAATAAAATTTTATTTTACTAATTTAGGGTGCCAACTGTAAGAACATTGAAAAGCTAATGTGCAGTTGGCCCACCTAAGTAGGACAATGATATTTGCTTCTGAGGCTGTGTTTGATAGAGAACATGCAGCAATTTTATTGGTTACAATCACAGAGGCAGATACAATTGTGGCTTTCAAAAGGTAATTGGATAAGTATCTGAAGAGAAAAAAATTGCATGGATACAGGGAAAGGACAGGATAATGGAAATAGCTGAGTTGCTCTTGGAGAGAGCTAGCATGGACACAATGGGCCAAATGGCCTCTTCCTGTACCATAACAATTTTGTGACTCTATTCTGTGATAGAGCAATATACAGCCTTGTGCCCCTGTACTGGGAAATAGTAAGATGCTCATTTTTTAGTATCGCTGAAAAAAGATACATGTCAAAGTTTTTCATGTTGCACTCATCAGGACATTCACAAGAATACCAAATGTAAAGGGAAGAACAATTTATACTTCATGAGAAGAGAGTGCTGATTGGTTGACAAGTGGACTCTGATTGGTAGAGGCGTTGCCATGGAGAACTTACCAGTTAACTGATGACTGACAGTTAACTGCCAAGCTTTGTTTAAATTCAAACCAGGCAGGTGGACTCTGATTGATCAAGATACTGCCCTGGGGCACGAACCAGAGAATGGCTGTCACCTATTTTGTTCAGTTGAAACCAGTACAATGTGTGTACATGTTGTTTCTATCTGCACAGAACAGGTCTCTGTAAGTGTAATTCTTAGCACACTCAGGATTGTCTAGCAAATGTCAGAATTACAGAATCACATCTAGTGTTGGACACTGTGTTTTGTGTTTTGCAAGCACGGGCTGGTTGGTACGATCAATACCTTGTATGTTGTGAACAGCCAAAGGGACATGCTGCTTGATATGCTGTCATCCAATTTAAGATTATCAGTCGGGCTCATAGTATGGCACACTTGCGCATGTAGAAGCTACATATAATAAATAATACATTGAGTCCTGTTCTTTGCAGACAGAAAGAATATGTGCACACATTGTGCCTGTTTCAACTGAACAAAATAGGCAACAGCCATTCTTTGGTTAAATGCCTTGACCAATCTGAGTCAACCTGCCTGGTGTGAATTTAAATAAAGCAGTTAACTGTCAGTCATCAGTTAATTGGTGCATTCTCTGTGGCAATGCCTCTATCAATCAGAATCCACTTACCAACCAATTAGAACTCTCTTCTCATGAAGTATTAATTGTTGTTCCCTTCACATTTGGTATTCTCGTGAATATCCTGATGAGTGCAAGATGAAAAGCTTTGACATTTTTTTTCAGCGATACTCAAATTCTGTACTACCAACCAACTAAATGTTAGTTTGTTAGTTAATTATAAGTACATCTGCTGAAAATGTTAACCATGGAGACATGAGTGACAATCAAATGAACTCCCAATTCATTTATTTGATACATATATCGTGGTGAGGAAGTCCAAACACAGTAAGTATTTATGTAATTGCCCCACAGCATGTAATTTTTAGGGCCATGGTGAGCATGAACCTATTAAGTGAAGCTGCAACTGTCATAGTAAGCATTGTGGTATCTGTGTAATATCATTTCATACTTCCAAACTGGCTATACTACTAAAACTTTGACTCTGTAAGAATATAGTGTATGACTGTAGAGTGGCTGTTGCACTGCTGATTGGCTAATCATATACTTTTATTAGCCATGTAACCAGACTAATCAAATTCCAGACAGCCAATTCCAGTAAAACACTCAATGGAACTCTTGGCACCTCAGCATCCATTTCACAATGAGTAGCCATGGGACAGCAGGGTACAGAGAAGTATTCAATACAATCGTATTATCAACTAATTATTACTTGTGTAAAGTCACTGGATTACACATAGATATTTATAATTTATCATATTTCTACTACCCAAAGGCGCTTGTCTTAATATTTTAATTCTTCTGTCTAGTGATACTGGGGCAACTTCTAAGTCAGCCAAAATACTGTAAGCTCCATAGACTCCCTGCAGTCAGATATCCCCAGACCTGCCTGGTTTCAAATGTTTCTGTGTACCCATGTTCCTAGCTGAAGAAGATTCCACTTTGAATCAAGTAAAACATCAAAGAACCTGAGGAAACTCCACTGATCTGAAAAATAATTGGTCCCAGGGTTGGTATATTAGACCAGAGGTCACATATCTAAATATTTTAAGGCAAAAACACAGGCAACAAATTGCATCAAAAATTGCTACCTACTCATTCCACTGGATGATTTTGTGGTGCTTGCTAGTTGCTCTTTGATAGTTTTTTTAGCTCGTAGTAGTTGTTCATGGATACCCCTTATCAACTACATGGCAGTTATTCATTGTTAATTTTTTTACCTGTATACTCATATTGCATGTAGTCAGCATTATTGAGTTAATGTTAATTTCTAAATGTTTTTTATTTGAGTCAATCTATCAATAGATATAACAGTATTTTTGGGTGAAGGATATTTTGGATGTTTGACTGTGATGGGCACAAGATGACAGATTTTTTTTTGTTTAGTTAAGGACTGTAATATAATCATTGCATGTTTGCTGACTGATAACCAAATATTTTCTACAAAAAAGGGTGTCATCTTTATATTTAGGATTTTAGGTATTATATATAATCAAGTATTTTCACAACATATGATTAAATCAGGCATTAATAAACCAAAGCCCATTTTCAGAGTATACTGTAGCTAAACTATTATCTTAATTTATTCACATTTGTGATAGCATATGTGTACAGTATAATGGATCCCCTTGGAAAGGCTCATAAATAAACAAAAACTCTGTTTCTCTTAGTGTTTCATAGTTTTTTTTCCCCCATTCACTCTTTCTGTGCTTGGGCTCAGTTTCCATTTATGTTCAAATAGAAACTTTGAAACACACAGTACAGGGGAGGCCATTCAACCCACTGTGGCTGTGCTAGCTCTATGAAAGGGCTATTCAATTCATCTCACTTTCACTCTATCCCCATAACCCTGCAATTGTTTCCTTTTCCAGTATATAATGAATTCCATTTTGAAAGTTACTATTGGATCTGTCTCTACTACTCTTTCAGGCAGTGCATTTATTTTGCAAAAATAAAATCCTCATTTCCTCCCCATAGTGTTTTCGCCAATCACCTTCAACCTGTGCCCCCAGTTACTGACACTACCAACCTCCTAATCTACTCAAATCAAATTCCTTCATAATTTTGAATGCCTCTATTAAAATTCCTGGTATTCTTCATGCTTTAGAAGACAATTTCAGCTTTCCTATTCCCTCCAGATAACTGAAGTCTCTCATTCTGAGTATATCTCTTCTGCACCTTCTCCAAGGATTTCACATCTTTCCTACTGTGTGGTGCCCAAAATTGGCTTGAATGTTCCAGTTGGGGCCAAACCAGTGAATTATAAAGGTTTGGCATAACTTCCTTGTTTTTGTAATTTATGGGCAGAATCTTCTGTTCGGGTTGCGGGGGGGGGGGGGGTGCGGGGGATGGGGGGGGGGGGGTGGGTGGGGGGCGCAAGCCGACTTGTAAAATGATGTGTGGTGATATCGGGCGTACATCCCAGTGTCACTGCATTTCGGCTGCACGCCCGCCAAACTGTCAAAGGCCTATTGAGGCCATTAATGAACTAATTAAAGTACTTCTCAGGGCTGCCCGTCCAACCTTAAGGTTGGCTGGGGTGGGGGGGGTGGGGGGGGGTTTGCAGGCGAAGAGCCCAGGCAGCCTTCGCATTTTTCATGGAACCCCATCCACGGGCGGGATGAGATTTCATGAAGGGCTTATATTAATTCAACAAAGTGTTTCATGAAAATTCATAAACATGTCCCAGCTCATGTGACAATGTCTGGTTAATTTTTTTTTAATTCTTTTTCTCAATTTTTTGTTCATGAGGCAGCTCTGTGCCTCAGGGATATTTCTGTGCTTTTTTGTGCACATGCGCAAAAGAGCGCAGGCCCTGACTCTCCCTCTTCTCCCCCACCTGCACAGGTAGCGCTGAGCCCACCCACGTAAAATGGCAGTGCACCGCCAATCGCGGGCAGTGATCGGCTCCGCTCCCACTCCCGCTCCTGTTCCCAACCGGCCCGCCTGATGGGGAGAAAATTCTCCCTTATGTTTTTATTGATAAAGCCCTGCTTGGATCCCATGGGCAGAATCTTCGGCTCAGCGAGCGGGGGCAGGGCCCGCTTGCCGAGGCGTAAAATGACATGTGGTGAGGTCGGGCGCCAAGTCAGCTGCGTGCCCGCCAAATCGTCAAAGGCCTATCAAGGCCACTTAACTATCACTTAAACTAATAAACTGAGCTGCCCATCCAACCTTAAGGTTGTCGGGCGGGATGAGGTTTCATGAAAGTTTTTAAAGTGTTTTAAAAGTTTTTAATCAAATTAATGGACATGTCCCAGCTCGTGTGACAGGTTCACATGAGGGGACATGTCCTTAAAATTTTCTGTAATCAATGTTTCATGAGTGAAAGTAATCTCCCTAAGGCACCTCGCGAAAGAGCGCACTCCTGACTAAGAGAACCCAACCGCCCCCTCCCCCTCCACCCCCCCCCCCCCCCCCCCCCCCCCCCCCCCGCCGTTCGCACAGAGACCGCTCAGCGCTTCTGGGTGCATATCACGCTGGGCAGGCCTTAATTGGCCCGCCAACATAAAATGGCAGCGTGGACCCGATAGGGGGCGCCAATCAGGTCCACACCTGTCCACGCCACCCCCCCACCGCACAAACCCCCAACGGGGGGAATATTCTACCCCATATGTTTTTTCCGCAGCTTTATCAACTTGGCCTCCAAGAGTTGTGCATGTAAATCCCCAGCTGTCCCTGTTCCTGCACCCCTTTTAAGATAGTACCATTTTGTTCATATTGCTTCTCCTTCTTCCTTCCAAAATCTATCACTTTACACTTCTTTGAATTAAATGTTAGTGGTCATGCAATTGTTTATTTTATCAGTCTGCTGATGTGCTCTGGAAGTCTGCTAATTTCCTCCTCACTGTTTACTGCATCTCTAAATTTTGAAATCTTGCCTGAAATCCAAGTCAATCACAAATATTGAAAAGAGAGCCAGGGACCTCTTTTTAGACTTCCAATATGATTAAAAAAAAACTATTTGCTACTACTTTGCTTCCTGTCTCACAGCCAATTTCCTATCCACACTGTCACTGCCCTTTTAATACCATGAGCTTCTATTTTGCTAACAAGTCAATTATGTGGCACTTCATTTAACACCTTTTGAAAATCCTTTTACATATGATCAACTAGACTACCTTCATCAACCCTCTTCATTGTTTCGTCCAAAAACCTAGTCAAGTTTGTCAGACATGATTTTCCTTTAACGAATCCATGTTGGCTGTTTTTACTTAACCACATTCTTCCAAATGACAATTAATTTGGTGCCACATTATAGTATTGCATAGTGACATCACCACCAAAGTTAAGCTGACTGGTTTATATTTACTGGGTCCATCTCTGTCCCCATTTTTGAACCCAAATGTCCTTTGGCACCATTCCCATTTCTAGGGAAGATTGTGGCCAGAATCTATGCCATTTTCACTGTCAATTCAATTAGCTACCTCCCATCTGGACCGAGTAAATTTTCTGCTTCGAGTATTGCCTGCCTTATTAGTGTATTATCTTCGTCTTTTTCTACCTTATTTAATTTCTCTAGTCCCTGTTTCTTCACTGGAAGAATCCTCCTCTTTTGTGAAGAAAGATGCAAAGTTCTCATTTTGTGTCTGCCCGTCATGTGCTCTACCTCCACAAGAATTTTTTTTTTGGATCTTTTATCAGCCCCTTCCTTCTTTTGACCATTCTTTCATTTTTTATATGTTTATAAAGGCTTTGGTGTTTATTGCTGAAAAGAGAGACATGTTGCCAAAACCTTTTGTCATGTACTCACAGGACAAACACAAGAATACCAAATTTCAAATGATCACAACAGGTACTAATCAACACCTTTTTATCCTGTAGTATAAATTGTGGTGATTGTTTGAAATTTTGCATTCTTGCATTTGTCCTGATGAGTGCAAGACAAAAAGCTGCAGCAACATGTCTCTCTTTCCAGCAATAGTCAAGTTGTGTACTTGCAAGTGACTTTGGTGTTCCTTCTTATATTAGCTACTTAACTCCTTCACTCTGTTAGCCCCTCTGACTTCGCTCTTTAGGTCGGTTCTGCACTTTCTCTATTGTGCTTAATTTTCTGCCACATTCTACAGTTGACATTTATCATAAGCCTATTTTTTTTTCTCATTTTAACCACAATTACTTCAATCTCCCAATGAGGTCTTGCTTTGAATGCCATATGTTTCCCCATCATGTGCTTAGACTCTACCAGAACTGTCTCCTCCTTGGAGGCTTCCCATTGTTTATTTACTGCTGTATGTGCCAATTTTTGTTTCCACCTGGACGAGATACTTTTTTCAACTCACTGAAACAAACCCCATTCCATTGAGTATTTTCACGTTTGACTGTTCAGCATCCTTTTCCATAACTTTAAACCCAATCATAAAGTGATAATTGTTTCCCAAACATTCTCCTAAAAAAATGCTCCACTTGACCCAATTCATTCTCCAAAATTCGATTTAGCACTGCTTCCTTCCTCATTGGCTGAAATTAAAGAAGTTATCCTATACATATTTCAATAATTCCTCCCCATCCTAGCCCTTTACGTTATATTGTTCCCAATCTATTTTAAGATAATTACAGTCCCCCACTATTGTTTTTACATCTTTCTGAAATTAGCATCCACATTGCTTTTCCATCTCCTTCCCATTTTCTGGGTCTCTCATAAACACCCAGCAGGACAGGATCCCATCTTCCACTCCTTAACTCTAAAGAAATAGTGTTGTATCTTTCCTGTTACTATTGATTCTTCCATGCTGATACGACAATTGGTGTTACGGGCATCAGAATTGCACCAAATATTCCAAGTGAAATCTGCTTAGTGCCTTATAAAATTTTTGCATTGCCTCTGTAATACCCAGCTCTTCTGATTTTATATCCCAAATCTTTCCCAGCAAGGCTGAGGACCATGGTCTGGGCACTGAAACATAGCGGAGGTCTGGGAATGGCCTCAGCGAGTCGGACAGAGAAGTACAGATCTTTGATCTCTGTCAGCAGGAAAACTTAAGGATTCCTTTGAATTTGGAGTTTATAATTGATCTGGTGTTGACGTATATAGCTTAGCTTGGGATTTATAGCTTGTTGTTAAAAAAAATCAATACATCAATCATTCTGTTTAAATCTTAGTTCCATATAAATTGAATGTGATGGAGAACAATGGCCATTACTTGTGCTCTCACAAAGGATGGTGGGAGGTCAGGAATTCAAGATACTGAAATACATCATTAGCTATCCCCTTGAGGAAATTAATAAAACACAGGAAATAATATTTAATTTCCAAGCATGCTCTGGGGACAGGAAGGTGGGCATGAATGTCAGGTATCACCGCCTAGTCTGTAGATTGGACCTACAGGACCCAGAGATGGAGACCCAATAAATATCAAGGTCCTAGACAAAGCAGAATACTAGATGAACCAGACGGCAAGTTCAGGGGGGGATTTTAGTGATACGTTTCAGATTTTTAAAAAAATAAATATTTGCACCAATTTGGGCCAACTTTGGGGAAGTTAGTGATTTTTTTTATTGGCCACGTTGTGGTGAATGGAAAAATAGAGACAATGAGAAAATAGTTTTACAGAAAGAGGCCTCAAGTTTTTGCATAATTTCCAGCCAAGTAACAACTGCACTTGTGTAAAATCAAATGAGGTAGCAGAAAAGATTGCCAAATTTTAAGCATAAGCAAGTTGCACCTATGACTACTTTACACTCTGGTATCTGCAACCTTTTATGCTGGTTTAAATAGTCCCTTAACCATGCAGTTCCTGCCCACAAATCTGACCTTGCCCCCAGATTGAAAAGATAGGTTTCCACTAATTGCACTCATTTGAGGGAGCCCTCACATTCCACCAGATTCTCAGGGACACAGGCACTCATAGTCCCATGAATCCAGGGTTAGATCACAGAGAATAATAGTCAGTTCAAGCCACATGTCTTCACTGCTGCTACAGAAATATCAATCAGCTAATTGAAGATCAGCAGTCAATCCAAGCTACAGCTATGTCCTCTTGCAGAAAACATTGTTTAACAAGTTGAAGAATGGCTCCAATCTGAACAATTCCACTCCTCCTACTTTTCTACAACAACTTATATTTACAAAACATCTATAATGTAATAAAACATCCCTAGATGCTTCATGGGAGCGTTATAAAACAAAACTTGATACCGAGCCACACAAGGAGACATTATGTCAGATGACCAAAAGCTTTGTCGAAGAGGTAGGTTTTAAGGAATATTTTAAAGTGAGTCAGAGAGGTGGCAAGGGGTAGGGAGGGTATTCCAGAGTTTGGGGCCTAGACAACTGAAGGCACAACCACCAATGATGGATGTTAACTAAAATTGGGCATGCTCAAGAGGCCAGAATTATAGAAGCACAGGTACCTCAGAGGATTGTGGAGCTGGAGGAGATTACAGAGATAGGGAAGGGCGAGGCCGTAGAGGGATTTGGAAACAAAGGGTGAGAATTTTAAAATCGGGGGATTGCTTAATTGGTTAACAATGTAGGTCAGCAAGCACAAGGATGATAGGTGAACAGGACTTGATGCAAGCCAGGGCCCAGTTTTAGATGGCTGCAAGCTTACAGACAGTGGGGTGTAGGAGATCAACCAGGAGTGTGTTGAAATAATCAAGTCTAAAGATAATAAAGCACAAATGAGGGTTTCAGCAGCAGGTTAGCTGAGACAGTAGTGAAATCGGACAATGTTACAGAGGTGGAAATAAGAGATCTTAGCAAACTTAAGGTTGGAAGTTCATCTTGGGCTCAAATGTGACACCAACAACACAAACAGACGGCCTTAATCTCAGGCTGTTGTCAGGGAGAAGGATGGAGTCGGTAGCTTGAGAACCAAGTTTGAAACAAAGGCTTCAGTCTTTCCAATATTTAACTGGAGTAAATTTCTACTCAACAATACTGGATGTTAAATAAACAGTCTGATTATGTAGCAACAGTGCAGGAGTCGAAAGAGGTGATGGTGAGGTAGAGCTCATGGCATCGTCTTACATGTAAAAACTAACACTGTATCTTTGGATGATGACTACTCCTGAAGCTGTTTGATTATATTAATTCATGGGAGACTTTACATTCGGGCATGTAGTGTTGAGTTTTGTGTGTGAGCATAACTTCACTTCGGCAAACTAATAAAGTGTTCAGCACATTCTAGATGCAAACGGCTAATTGCACCCAGTGGAAATTCCAGACAAGGATCCTTTTCGTGAATCACAGAATCTTAACAGCACAGAAGGAGGACATTCAGACCATCATGTCTGCACTGGGTCTCCAAATGAGCATTATTACCTAGTGCCATTTTCATGTATCCCTACATATTGTTCCTATTCAAATAGTCAACTAATGCCCTCTTGAATGCTTTGATTGAACCTGCCTCCACCACACTTCCAGGCAGTGCATTCCAGATCCGAACCACTCATGAAAAAGTTTTTTCTCACATCACATTTGCTTCTTTTGCAAATCACTTTAAATCTGTGCCCTCTCGTTCTTGATCCTTTTACAAGTGGGAACAGTTTCTCCCTATCTAGTCTGTCCAGCCCCATCATGATTTTGAACATCTCTATCAAATCTCCTCTTAACCTTCTTCTCTCCAGGGAAAACAATCCCAATCTTGCCAATCTATCCTCACAGCTCAAGTTTCTCATCCCTGGAATCATTCTTGTAAACCTCTTCTGCAGTGTCTCCAGTGTGTTCACATCCTTCCTATAATATGGCGCACAGAACTGTACACAATACTCCAGCTGAGGTCTAATGAGTGTCTTATATAAATTCAGCATAACCTCCCTGCCCTTCTACTCTATGCCCCTATTAATAAAGCCCAGGATACTGTATGCTTTATTAACTGCTCTCGCCACCTGTCCTGCCACCTTCAATAATCTATACACCCAGGTCTTTCTGTTCCTGCACCCCCTTCATAATTTTACCCCTTATTTTACATTGTCTGTCCATGTCCTTCCTGCCAAAATGTATCACCTCGCACTTCTGCACATTGAACTTTATCTGCCACCTATCTGCCCACTCCACCAACTTGTTCATGTCTTCTTGAAGTTCCACACCATCCTCCTCACAGTTCACAACACTCCAACATAACACTTTGTATCATCCGCAAATTTTGAAATTGTGCCCTGCACACCAATATCTAGATCATTAATATATATCAGGAAATGCAAGGGTCCCAGTACCAAATGAAAAAGATACTTGAGCCAATCAATATTCTGTGTGTCCCCTGGATAAATATTGTGTGGATAGACAGACAGATAAATAGATTGAAAATTAGCACAACAACATCAGGGAGAGGCCAGAAACAATTGTAATAAATGCAAATGACATAATTTTGACCTTAATGGACACAGATGTGCAAAAAGAGTGAGAGAATTTGTTTAATATATCAATGATCATATTAGCTTTTCTGTAACCTTGTTCAAGTAGTCTTTGTTCAACAATGACAGCTCCACATACTGGAGTCCTATTTTGCCCAGGAGAGAATACCAGAGCCAGAAATGTTTTGCCTCCCTCTTGAGGTTTGTAAAGAAATCACAAAAACAAATTAACAAGCCTACTCCATTATAATAAAAGTAATCAGAGCTAAAATGTATACTTTAAGTGTAAGTTGCAGTTAATCACTTTGATATTACATCTTAATGGTGAAAACTTAATTTAAATAAGAAATGTAAACAATACCAATAGAAACTAAAATCATTAAAAGGAAGAAAGGAAACAGAAGTTAAATATACAGATGAGAAAGACAAATATAATATTTCAAAAATATCTAGAAAGAACAAGTGGTACTGAAAAGAAATAAATATTTTACAACATCATCCTGAGATTAGATGGGATATTATCTCATTTCATTACAAATTATCCCCATACCTCACCAATTTTCCTCATTCACAACATAAACAAATGAGGAATTTCCTTGAATTCGCCTTAGATTATCTGTCAAGACTCTAATGTTCCTGCTGGCACAGCGCCCAACTATTACTTATATGATTTAATGCTTTTTGTTTCCACTACCGTACCCAAATGTCTATCCCAGAAGTATTGGTCCTTCTCTGTATGAAAATCTTCACATTGTGAAGTGCTATATTTGCCTTTTAGTGCCAGGGACTTGTAAACCTTGTTCTACTGACATGGTTTAATTTGAACTAATATACCTTTCTGTTCAATATAATATTGCATCTCAGTCAGTCAGTTTAAAGCTGAAAAGATCAAGTTTTTCCAGTCCTTCTTTGCAACTCCAACAATAAGAAGTCCATCTTGTGACACTTCTCTGAAGTACCTTCAAACTCTGAATGTCTTCCTTTTGCCTTGGTGAGTACTCAGTACTTGGCAGTGTACTCAAAGTGAAATCTTCCAAGGCACTGACAAGTTTATGCATGTCAGACTTTCTCAAATGTGTATTCTACTTTGGTCATTTTATTTGCTTTGTTGGTTGCTTCTCTGCAGGATTGGTCATGCTGGGCATATAGTTTACACCACCCCCTTGAACTCTTTCAACAGTACCCTTGAAACTAATTCAATGCCATTCATGGCAAACATACATCCTTCATGTATTTTCGTATGTTATACTTGTCAATATTAATTTCCATCAGTCTTTGCTCCAGCTATTTATATAATTCATTTCTGAGCTGCCTCCTCAGATTCAATGGTGCCTTGTAGTTTGGAATCAGATGTGAATTGCAACAGTTTACAATGAATCTAAGTGCTTAGTGTATAACAGAAATAGTGAAATAAAACAGAAAATCATTGTCAGCTGTGGGTAAGCATTTCCAGCTCTGGGTCACAAGGTTGTGGTTCAAGCACAAGATCAGAGAACACAAAAAATTGGCTGGCACTTCAGTGCAGTACTGATGGAATGTCATCCTTTGAATGGGGATTGCTATAGCTGTAATTGCAGTAATGCAAGTCCCACTCTACAGACTTAAGCACAAAAATCTTAGCTGACCCTCCCATTGCGGCACTGAAGCAGTGCTACACTGTCAAAGAAGCCATCTTTCAGATGAGATGTTAACTCGAGGCTCCAACTGTTGTAATATGCCTTTAAGCGATTTGCTGCATGACATCAATCGCAAGGCATGTGGAAGGTGTGGCCTTCTGCGTGCACCAAGTAAATGCCAGCTTTCCAGCAATTCTGCAAGGCATGTGGCAGAAAGGGCCATTGGCAGCAGCAGTGCATTAGAGCAAAGGTTAATGTAGCTACAAAGAACCATGCACTGATCCAAACAGACCATATACAATGGGCACCTTCACCCAATAGAAATGACCATCTGGTAACCTGTCAGAAACACATACATGAGGTGATTGACAAACCAGAAAATTACGATGATGTGCACAACAAGAAGAAGAGCAGTGAGCACAGGTTTCACACTGTCAATCACGTGGAAAACATAGATGCTTTTGCACCATCCAAAGTATTTGCCAAGATTAAAATGATCAGTCCTAAGAAATTTGGTAATTATTTGTTATTGGCCAAGATTAACACAGGGGCAAGTGCCAATATGCTACCCTTGCAAATTCTAAAAGGCATGTATCCACAGACATGGAGGGCCCTGGCGAAACCTACTGCTGTGTAACTTTCAGTGTGCAATGGTTCACTAATTCCATTAACAGGTTCCATAGTCCTGGAGTGCAAGTACGATCAACCCTCCCGGGTGTCACAGATGTTCTACATCGTGGAGACTAAGATTGTAGGTCGACCGGCATGCCAAGACCGAGCATGACTGACAATCCATGGGATCAGTCAGGCTTCACCCATGGCAGATCAACCTCACAAACTACCACTATTGCCTCAGTTCATGACCTAATATCGAAATATGCAGAATGTTTCAACAAAATTGGCAGTTTCAAGGGAGCTGCAATGTTTTGCTTGCAAGTGAATGCAAGTCTGTCAACTGATCTGGTATATTTTGCACAACGCAATTGCCAGCAGCCACAAGAAGAAACCACGAAAGATTCCACACTACAGAAACTGTGGAAAATCATCTTTGAAGGATGGTCTGATTCAATTCAGCATGTCCCCGAACACTTGAGACAATTTTGGCCTTATCACGACAAACTGGACATCTCCCAGGGAGTCATTTTTAAAGGCAGGCAAGTCACCATAGCAGAGCCTTTGCAAACTGATATTCGAAAATAACTTCATCACTCACACCTGGGCATAAATTGGATGAGAGGACACACCAGAGAGAGATGGTCTATTAGCCAAGTATGAACAATGACATTGAAGTCATCATCAGGAAGTACAAGGCATGTCAAGTGCATTTGCCAAGTCAGCACAAAGCACCACTGATTCCACATAAAGTTCCTACCAACCTTGGTCCAAACTCGCATCCAACCTCTTTCACATTCATGGCACTGACTTCATTGTCATTGTCGAGTGCTTTACCAAATGCCCCATTATTTGATAAATGCACAATACATCAAGCACAAATGTCATGCACATTCTAAGTGCTATCTTCAGTATATTTGGTGTGCCTAGAGAAATTATTACAGATAACGGTCCGCAATTTATTTTCAGGCTATGTGTGAGAAGTAGAATATTGATCACACTAGTTCTTCCCCACATTACCCTAGATCTAACGGCCTAGCTGAATGAATGATTCACATGGCGAAATCCCTAATTCTCAAATGTAGATAGACCAAGCAAAATCTACACATTGCAATATTACATCTGAGAGCAACACCTTTAAGTGAAAATACTCCATCACCAACAGAGCTCATTTTGGCAGACCAGTGCATACCAATCTCCCTACTCTTACCTATTCAGCTCTCTCAGAAACTAGAGAACAAAATTTAAAACTGCAAGAGAAGATGACCAATTTGCACAATAAAAATATGGGTACAGAATGACCAAGTTTACAGTTGGGACAACAAGCTTGCATATAGGATCCACAGAAGGTATGCGGCAACCAGCCGAGGTGACAAGGATTTGTCAGAACCAAGGCCCTATGAAGCCATTGCACGATGGTGAGGCATAACCAAGGACAAATCAGATGCATTTCAGATCCTCCACCACCATACGGTCTTATTGCATCTCAGACAAGATCCCAAATGCAACCAGGAACAACATCCAAGAATGACAATCCCACAGATCACTGTGAACAATTAAAGAAATGTCCAGACAAGGTTACTATTACAAGATCTGGATGTACCAATAAATTATCTCTACACTCATACATTAATCAGTTCTATACGCCTATGTAACACCAACTAAACATGAACATGTATTGTAAATAATTATCCTTCTTTAGGAAGGGGAAGTATCATTAAAAACAAAGGGGGATGTTGTAATATGCCGTTAAGGGATTGCAACACGACATCACTAGAAAGGAAGTGTGTCATTTGAACTGGTTTAAGCTTCACTTTTGCTTGAATAGAGCACACATACACAGGCAGCTCTGCTGCTGGTGTCTTCAAACTTTATACCTGTTCTCATGTGTCTAGTCTCAATAAATGAACTCATAATGTGTTTACACAATCCCTTATGAGTTATTGGTTCCTTTATATCATTATAAAAACACAGCACCATCAGCTCTCTCAGGTGGATGTACAAGGCTTCATGGCACTGTTTCAAAGAGGAGCAGGGAGTTCTCCCTGATGTTCTAGTCAATAATTCTCCTTCAATCAACATCACTAAAGCAGATTATCTGATCCATATCACATTGTAGAAACTTGCAAATTGGCTGCTGTATTGCCTATTTTACAACAGTAACTGCAGTTTAAACATTCTTCATTGGCTGTAAAGTATGTTGGGATGTTCTGAGATTGTGAAATTTTACTTCTTTCTTTCACTTCAAAGTACATGTATGATGCTATCTATAATATTCTGTGCTAAGTCCCACTCTGTTTTACCGAACAATAAGAAATTTAACTTGCTGCAGTTTGTCGAGAGTGGTATTATTTTGCTTACATTGTACACGGTTAACTAGGCAGTAACATTCTTATCCGGACTAATTTTATACGTCTAAAGTGTTGTTGGTGAATATCACTCATCCCTTAGGAAGTCAGCCTTTAGCTGTTGCCGTGCATGTATTCCTTTCATTAAAGGACACTGCCTCAGTAAATAATGTCTGACACACTTCTGTTTTTCAAACATGCCATGAGATAGTCACTTGCATGTGAGGTCATGAGAAAGTTACTGTAGCATTCCCTTTCCTAAACAAAGCAAAATAAACAATACTTGCCATTTAAGACCAACTGTTGCATGGAAGATAAAGAAATCTTACTTGGGATAGATTGCAAAATCTTTTCTGACTTGGCTTCAACCCTCTACACAAATTCATTGGTGAATATGTTGACAAATATAAATTCAAAATACTGGGAAGAAGCCGTGAGGGTCTGACACCTTGCCTGGAAATTTTTTAACATATTAGAAGAAAAGCCTTTCATTTATATTGAACACATAACTCTCAAATGATTTAAAGTGCTTCAAGTATACTCACGTTGAAGTACACTAATCAATATGAAAATTAAATAAGGGGTGATTTTATAATGTTATGTTTGCAGTGGAAAGTCTCAGCCACTGGGGGTGCGGAACAGAAATTTGGGGCTGAATTTTTCCATCCGCGAGCTGGGGGCGAAAATGATGGGGGGGTGATGTAGGGTGGAACCCCCAATGTCACCCCACCCCATTTAAATATTTAGGCAGGCACTGGGGACAGCGTGATCAGCTGTCCGCCCACTGACCTGTCAATGGCCAACTGAGGCCATTGACAGGATAGTTAAAACAAATAAAGGCCCTGACCGTCCAACCTTAAGGTTGGCGGGTGGGCCAGGAACCCCAGCGGGCTTCTGAAAAAACAGGAAACCTCATCCACCGGCGGGTTGAGGTTTCATGTCGGTTTTTAAAAACTTTAACAAAGTTTCTGTGATATTTATTAACATGTCCCATCTCGTGTGACATTGTCACATGAGAGGGACATGTTAAGGATGCTCAGGGAGATGTGCGCTGTTTTGTGCTCATGTGCGAAAGAGGGCACTCTCACCTTTGGGGAATCCCCCCCCCTCGCCCGCACAGGGAGCGCATAGCGTTTCCTGTCGGGTGTCACGCTGGGCAGGCCTTAGTTGGCTTGCCCACGTTAAAATGGTGGCGGGGCCCATTTCGGCAAGGGTGATTGGCTACCTGCCTGCCCATCAAGGGCATAACTCAGCCCTTGGTTTCCAACCGCTGAAAATCTGGTATTGTTAATTTTAGCTTTTGTCTTTATGCTCATATAAAACTGAATTATGGAATAATCACTGAAAACCATTACAGAATATCCTTGAACACTATTCAAGTTCACAGCAAAATAAAATTTCAATATACATACTCATGTCTATAATATGAAATTTACAATTCATGCGTGCCATGAATGAGAGCAGTGTGCCACAGGATTAATAGTTACCCTGTTACTGCAGTATTTCACACTAACAACTGTACCATATGCTCACTGTTACAAATTCCAGCTGTGCTCCAGATATTCTCTCAGTTTCAGCATTTCGGGTATTTGCAATAAACAATTTCTATGGGCAACATTATCCCCCCATTGGGGGGGTGGGGGGGAAGTAGGGGAGCGGGCGCGGGCAGGCAGGCTTCCAATCGGCGCCCCCAGTCTGGGGCACACTGCCATTTTACGTGGGTGGGCCAATTAAGGCGTGCGCGTGAAAGAGCACACAGATCTCCCTGAGGCAAAGTGCTGCCTCAGGGAGACCAGCTCTGATTTAAAACTTTCAATAATGATGATTAAAAAAATTCCCCGCCATGTCCCCTCATGTTGGGACATGTCCATAACTTTTATTTAAACATTTAACAAAAACTTAAACACCCTCATGAAATTTGATCCCGCCCCGTGGATGAAGTTTCAGGTTTTGTTCCGAAGCCCGCCAACCTTAAGGTTGGACGAGCTGGTCTATCAATCATGTTAATTCGTTTTTTAATGGCCTTACTAGGCTGTTGACAGTTCGGCAGGTGCGCAGCCACCGAACCGAAAATCTAAAGGACGCGGGGTGACTTCGGGACGCACGCCCAACGTATCCCCGCGTCATTTCACCCATTGGCGAGTAGGCCCCGCCCCCTGCTCGCCGACCGGAAAAACCTGCACTTCTCCAGTCTTCCAAAAGGCACGCCGATTTACACTTTAATCAGATGAGGTTAAAACAAATTATGAAATGAGTTTATTTTGCAATGTTAAATGGATAATAAAGAAATTTTTTCATAAATTTTACCGCACTTCAACTTGGTTCTGTATTATCTTTCATCCCAAATACAATTTAAGAACTGGACACATTGCTCCTATTAGCACACCTGATTATGGTTTATTCTGAACCAGTTCAGGACTACTTGCCTCCTGTCTACTCCACTTATCAAATATTCCACATCTGAGCACAGATCATATGGGTCTGCCCTTTCCATGGTTGACAGGGAACAAAGAGTTTGACCTTTGAATCACTTGCCCTTGGGGAGGTTCATAATTAGGGGTGCCAATTAAACCAGCCCTGTAAGTGCAGCCCTTAAAAACTATTAACTGCTATTTCAAATAAGACCATCCATATATAATGAGCCTGGATGGCTCACAGAGAAGATCATCTCTGCATAATAAGCCAATCACTTATCCAGGACATTAATAATAACTCCTATTCTCTCAAGCTGGAGTTCTGTGCAAGAAGCATTATTCCACTAACTGACTTATCTAGCTTTAATACTGAGCTTCCAGCCTTCCTGTTCAGAGCATTTAACCACATGAGAACAAAATTTAACTTAAATGTAATAGTTTCGTGTAAGCCATACTAAGATTCCTTTTGAAACATTCATAAATCCTGAAACATGAAGCATCCCCATCCACTTTGATAGGGTGAAAACTCAACACTTCCATCTATCATTCAGGCTAAAATTGCAAAGTTCTATTTACAGTGAATAAAATTACATGGAAGAAATACAATATAGCAAACAAATAACAATTCAGTGCTTGTCTTACACCATTATTTAAACTATTTAGAAAGTAGAATCCAAACCTAATATATTTTTGTGCAGGTGCTTAAGCCCAGTTCATCTTTGTAAAAGATAGGCACACAAATTAGCTGCTGAGCATTCATAAGACTACTGTGCACATATAATTATGGCTTTCTTTAAAGCTTCTTTTGACAACATAGATCAAAGCAGTTCTTTTTCAAACATGAATGAAAATAATTTATCAATTTTACCATCGAGATATTGTGACAGCATCTTAGTCAGCTGTGGGTTTGTGGCTGAGAAAAACCTGAGAATGGCTGACAGGCTCCTGCACTTTTCACATTTCTAAATACTAATGTTGAATGCATCATGTCATTTGATACAAATACGGTGTATGTAATGAAATTACTTGAGGAAGCCAGGTGGTCAGCTGGCTAAGAAGCTACAAGTGACCTTTTGTCATGACCACTGATCATTGTCCTGAATTATTTATGGACATATTGAACTTTCAAGTACTTTCTTTTTAAGAAAAAGGACGTACAAGCAAAAGTTGGCTGAGACTGTAAAGTAACCACTTGCTGAAAAAGTCCCATGTGCATTGTTTGACCAACTAGCCCAGAGAGGACGGAATGTCACAACTAAAAAGGTGTGACAAGGCCTGCTTCAGGCAGAGGCACTTCAAAGGAAAAGATGCAATGCAAAAACTGAACTGTAATCGGCTGTGCTAGCGGAGATAATGAAAAATGATTACCATCTCAGCAGAAGCCATCTCCTGTTGAGTTATATCCCAGACTGTGGACATGAACTGAGTTGAAAAGAAAGCAGATCCAGTTGAAAGGCATGTTTGTTTTCTCCCTTCCAGGAATACACAAGAAAAGGGATTAAAAAGCCAACTGCAACCCTAGTTCTGTGTGCTAGTTTTGGTGTTCTGTTCTGATGCTAGTGTATGCTGTGAAGATCAAAGCTGAAGAAAAGCAACTAGTCATCCCTGCACCTGCAAGTGCACTTGCAGGTAAAAATGTCCTTTCTCTGATTACTGGAAGCAAGTCACAAGTCAGCAAAGCCACAGCTGAAAAGGAAACAGGGTAACTCCTTTCAGCTAACCTGCAGAACCAAGAATCGCCAAACCCACTGCTCAACTGCCCAAAGTCAGCTCTACCAGAATCACCCAATTTAACACTGCAACATTTCACCATCTATTCCTCATGGACAAGCCAAAGGACTGATTCATTTATCTTTTTAACTTTTATTTTTGGACTCAATTTCTCATTTCTAATCTGTGTGTATGTGTGCTGTGTTTTTATTATTTTTTTCCTGTGTTTTAGTAACTAATAAATTCACTCTTTCTTTAATTCAAGAAAGCTTGGTTAACTTGTCTCCGTTTAAAGATAAATACATTTGGACAGGGAAAAGGTACACACAAGGGAAGGAATCATTTTTAAGTTAACTTGGTTGTGACCAACAGAGGGGATTGAATAAAGAAGGGGAGCCAGTTCGTCCTTCCGCACTTGGGAGCATAACAATTTGGGGTACCTCATCCAGGATCATAACAAATTGGGGGACCTCACCCGGGGACCGGTCATAACACTTCACACAGATATGTATTGTCTCACTTGTTTGCACATTGGCTCCTTAAACAACACCAAACCCATGACCATTAACATCTAAAAGGACAAGGGCAGCAACACGAGAACATCACAACCTGGACGTTCCCCTCCAAGCCACTCACCATCCTGACTTGGAAACATATCGCCATTCCTTCATTGTCGCTGGGTCAAAATCCTGGAACTCCCTCCCTAACGACACTATGGGTGTACCTGTACCACATGGACTGCAGCGGTTCAAGAAGGCAACTCACCATCACTGCCACCTTTCCCGGATGAGGTACCCCAAATTGTTATGCTCCCAAGTGCGGAAGGACGAACTGGCTCCCCTTCTTTATTCAATCCCCTCTGTTGCAATTAGGGATGGGAAATAAATGCTGGCCTAGCCAGCAATGCCCACATCCCATAAATGAATAAAAAAAAACATATCCAGCCAACTAATAATCATTAATAGAATAACCTATTGTGAATTTAAAATTAATTGATATCTAAAAGAAAATATATAAAAATGGAGATAATCAGAATTTGCCTAGAGAATTGGAAACATTTTCACTGTGGATAAAAAAGTGCCCAACATAGAAGCCAAATAGCTGAATTTCAGATCATAAACAGTATTATGAAGCTCAAAATACTCCTCATAACTACTTACCATAGAACAGGTTTGTACTGTTGAAGCAGACACTTCAGAGCATACTGAAGTTTTAATGATGTGGAGATAGGTTGAAAGCAACAGTTTCTCCAGCCACACACTGCATAATATTTGCTTTTAGAATGCTTCAATTAACAAAGCAGTCACAACACTAGGTGGCAAACTTTCCCCTAAATTTCATACTTCTAGTAAATGTAACACTCACTGTAGTCAGCAGCTACAGAAACCTTTGCCCAGGGCTAGCTTTTTAACACATGTATGCACACAAATATCAGTAAACTTAAGTAATTACTGTGATTACTGCAATGTACAAAATATGTTTTAAAGCTTGCATCTATATTCAATGCATAATAATAATTGTATAAATTGAAATATTGGATAGGCATAGAAGCCCCCAAAAACTGCATTGCTGCTGTATGCATAAATAATTGCTTATAAAACTAGAACTGAGGTTGTGCACGGTTGGAGGAAAGGAAAAATCAGGATGGAAAGGTTCTACATATGAGAATGGAATCCAATACATCAAAGTCTGAATATCACTCAGGTGCACAGAAGTTACAACATGGAAACAGGCACAGACGTATTCTTATATAATTTAGATTTATATTATGTTTATAGTTACATCGCAAAAGTGACTTCAATTTCAGAAGCAGAGAATTGTATAGGGGTTCCTCTGATATATATGCTGAGGAGCTAGGAGTCTCCAAATTCAGACATTGTGGGCTGAATTTTTGATGGGGGTGTATTCCTCGCAGCATCCCACCCCTCGGAAAGGTCAGTCAGCACCTCGACAACTTCAAAGGGCTTCACTGCAGCAATAATAAATTGGATGCAGCCTTAAAAAGGTGAGAGTGGGACCTCCACCCCTCCACTCCCGCCCTGAAGAGTTGGCAAGTGGCAGCCAAGCAGACAGCTGAGTCATCAGTGCCTGAACATGGTAGTGCCCACTGCTGGGACTGCAAGGACTTCCTGAGAAGAAGGAACATGGAAACTGGAATTCGTGGTATCAGTCCAGGGATTTTGATCATGGAGGGAAGCCGGGGCAGGAAGCACAAAGCGGGTGTACCATCTTGGGGGGAGCCCCCCACCAGAGGTACTCACCTTTCTTACAACCTTTTAGCCTGAGTTGTACCTGATGTGGGGTGGGGGGCTGGTGGGGGCATAAAAACAGAGTAGCAGGCTGGCCACCTTCCCCCGCCCAATGTATCATGGTGGCTGAGGCAGAGTGAGGTCCTTAAGTGGTCTTTAGTTGGCGACTTAAGGGCCTTAATAGGCCTAAGGGCAGGCAGATTTCCCATCACCTTATCCACCCTCCATAATATGGGGGACAGCGCAGGGGTAAGGGGAAAGGCAGTGGGCTGTCCACCCACTTTATCTTACATGCCCCCTGCTTTCAAATATGGCAGGGGGGGGCATAAAATTCTCCCTACATTGTAATTATACCATTCTTCCAGTAGTGGCAACATAATGAGATACAGAGGAAAATGTGTCCAATATTGGGTCCATTTTGTCGGTTAGGTTACACAAGTATCTTCCTGATATCATTAGGACATTTTCAAAATTAAAATGTGCATAAATCAACTTAAACAATGAAATCCTATGGAAACCATAAACTTCTCTTCAGCATTAAAATTTTGGTTTGCACTCCTTTGACCATTACTCATGCACATCAGGTACACTATCTTTAAAAACCTCAATCAGGGACGTTTTACAAATTTTTAATGTGATAATGACCAGATAATCTGCTTTTATGATGCTGACAGAGGCATAGAAATTGGCTGAGATACTGGGGTTCATTCCCCTGTTCTTTTTCAAAATAGTGTTATGGGATCTTTTACATACACACACACACACACGCAACTGAGACAGCAAACAGTTACATGAGCAAAATACTGTGGATGTTGGAAGTCTGAAACAAAAACAAAAACAAAAAATGCTGGAAACGTGAAGAAAAACAGGAGTTAGCGTTTCGGGCTGATTTCTTTTCTTTAGAGAGTTTAAAGGTCTCATCTGAATGTCAGCGCTGGGAACGTATAGAATCCCTCGGTATTTGCCCTGGAGTATCAGACTTGATTTTTGTAGTTCTTTTAAAGCCAACCCAATAAACTAAGTCAACAAAATGAGGGATAAAGTAAACACAGCCCCTAAGTTAGGTCAGCTGTAAAACCAAAGACAAAGTTTAAAGAAAACTTACAAACATCAAATCAAAATGTGATTAAGAGGGTGGATAAAGCACCCCAGGCCTGATTTTTGGATTCCACTGAGGCAAAGCAGAGGGTGAAGATTGAGGGTGGCCCAATAACATAAAACCAGGCTCCGCTGTAACCCGCACCAGGTGCGGGCGCTGCTGCTGATGCTGATGATGTGCGCGTGACCCGCAGCCCCGGCTTAAATTGCGCGCGCCTTCTCACACTCCTTTCGCTATTCCACCGGGAGACTATCTGCTTTTTTTTTCAGTCATGTTGCGGGAGAAGCCACTGAAGACGTGGCCTGGGCAGTTTGGGGATAGAGTACGAGCCGTGCCGCCTGCCCTGTTATTGGGGTAAGGTCTTTGCAAAGTGGGGAAAGTTGGGGGGGGGGGAGTTTCCGCATCTCTTTTGTTTTTGGCGCTAACGGCTGCTCTGTTTGTTTGGTTTTTTTTTTAGCAGCTTGATGTTGTCGGTGATTGCGGCAGCCCCTGAAGTGCTGATGCAACCTGCGCCTCCAGGTCGGCGTTTGTGTGAAGCCGGTGATGATGATGATGTTGTTCTTGTTGTGTCGTCGCCAATGGTTTAATATTGAGAGAATTTCTCTGATCCGTTTTCTGTAGGTTTCCTGAAGACTGAATGCCGCGACAGTGTATTTTGGTTTGGACTAAATAAGCGCTTTCTTGTCGGGAAGTTTTGGCAGATTAGCGTGGTTGGTAAGTTTTCTGAATCCTTGTCCATGTAATTTCGGTGCCGCTGTTGGTCTGAAGTCCCAACTCTCTCTTTCTTTCGTTGCAATCTGAGGATTAACCGTTACTTGCTGCTTGTGTAGTGATGGTGCTGATGTCTTAAACCTCCGAAATGCGAAAGTTAGTTGATTTATACCTGCATGAGGGCAGATTCGTTCCCGCAACGAAGCGATCTAAAGTGCATGAAGTTCGCTGGATAGCGATTCCTTTTTCCGGAAGTGAGCTGGTTATGTGCCGAACTTTTTAACATTTCATGTCCCACTGGCTCGCTTCTCCTCTCCACCCCATTTGTGGCATGGAGCTGGAATAAGTCAGGTAAGTTGCGTTCTATGACCCCAACATCATAAAGTTGGGACCAAGATGTGTTGTCGGTGGGTGATCTTGAGATAGTAAGAGATGGTTGGAAGGTGTAACTCTTTCGAGTACAAACCCGTTTCCATCTGCTTCAGATGAAGTTACATTGTTTCATAGTTTGCCATTGTGAGATTTCAACTCTTGATCTTGGGGTTACAAACCCAGTACCATAACCACTTGGCTATTTAGGCCAAGCCCTTTGGTTGGAAGGTGTAACCTAAAACTAATGGGTTGCATATCGTGCAGTTTTGGTAGTGGGAACTAGATTAATCTGGCCTTTGGTGTGTTAACTAAATATCTAGCCAACTCATGACTCAATCCAAAAGATAATCAAGTAAAATTGTTTTTTTTTAATATGGGCAATGCTTTGTGGCAATATTGCTGAGGTGGTACAGGTTTACTGCTTAAGTAGATATTTATGATATTGGATGGCATTGGTATGAGTAGGAAAGGGGGAGGGGTAAAATGGTTAACTCCTGACAGGATGTGGAAACATAAATATGCAGTTGACAACTTGAGCTAGTGTGGTCAATGGTGGGCATTCAAATACTTGATGTTGGATGATGTATAATGTTTTTAGAATGATGCGCTTCTATTTTAAAAATAGGTCAGTGTTATGTATGAGGTGAGGTAGTTTGAGCTTTAAGATGAGAGTTGAAAGTTAAGGGAGTGGGTCATAATTTTTCAGTTAAGAATGGGGGAGGGTGTTCTGTACAATTGTTCATTGGCATGATATGAAGTTGCTCAAGTTACCTTAAGCCTTTTAAGGGTTCTGGAATGGTGCAGATATTCAACTGGGAGCAATAAATGGTGCAATCTAAAGTAATTGCACCAGATCTACAGGTGGTCATCCATGTGCATTGTAGATCTAGGTTGACATTAACCTCTTGTATACCAGCAAATTAATCCCCATGGGCATTTGAAGAGTGGTGTACTCTGGCTGAATATGAACAATAGCATCAAAAATGTCCTTTTTATCCTGAAGAGCAGTTGGGAAGTAAGAATTGGAATTAGCAAGTCCTTCTCCACTGAAGAGAACCAGGAACCAAGATGATCATTTTCTTTGGTAAGGTTGCCTTACTGCTTCTGGTCACTGGTTCTTGAAGCTTGTCATATATTACAATTTGCAACATGCAAATTGTCTAGTTTGACAAGCCTGAGCCAAAATTAAATTATTTACAATAGTGTAAATGCCATTCATGGCATAATTAGCATTAGTTTGTTTGCCATAGGCATTCTGAAGTATTGCTTTACAAATCCTAGCTGTTATTTCAAGATGGAGCTTGGTTGGCTATCCAAAGTGTGACTTCATCTCCCAAGTTGACCATGTTGTCTGCACAATATTTTGTGACTTGAGATAAGGCATCTTGAGTTCCTGATACAACAGTTTTCCATTCCATACCCTGTGCTACCTATGGAGTGCACCCTCACCATGACACTTTGCCTGCCAATCCCAGCCTCATGTTGAAGCAGGTTGCTAATCCATTCCTGGCAATCGTAGCTTTGTAATGCATGAATATTCAGCCCCTCGTGTGTAGAAAAGTCATCTCCATCCAATTCAAGGCCTTTTCAAACATCGATCTAGTAACTTGTGTAAGCACCACATGTGACACGACTAACATTTAATTTCGTGTGATTAAAAATTGGGCCATTCTACTTTTTAATAACCTGAAACAGCTAATGGGTGAACTTTTTCTTTCTACCCCACCCTGTACAAATGAAATGCCCTGCAACATGGATTCTCAAGAAGGAAACGCTTGACCATCAATTGTTTGCAGTGAGAATATTCATCAGCAGCAAGCACAATTAATTCAGTTTGCATGCTAACTTGCTGTTTTATTTTCTCAGATCAGTCAGGTTATATCTTTCCCATTACACCAAAGTTTGCATCACAATGTGGTTATACAATTGCGGTGGAGCGCTGGAATGTTGAAGTCCGTGCCTCTGTCCTCAGCTGTTGTGTCCATAATTTGGTAAGTAGTCCTGAGCATTTTGGTATGGGAACTGATTAAGGGACAATTTTTAAGTATTCGCCTTTACCAGAGGTTGAACTAGTAAGATGCAAATATTGCCACTGTTAATATTTCAGTAACTTTTTTTTAGGGTACACGGTGGCTGACATTTGAAACACTTCTAAATGTGATCCAAATTTTGCAATCTTGTTTGGAGCATAGTTTCTTGGAACAGCAGAAATGGGGATGGGTGAGTGGGAGGGATTGCCCCATTAGTTATGTGCTCCCAGCTGGGATCAGATGTTCAAAGTTTAATATACTGCATCAAGATGAGGCTATTGAATGGAAGTCACATGGGGTCTTATGTGGAATTGCACAATAGGAAGCTTTTCAGGATTATGGTACTTGGTGCCTGAGAACGAATGATCAGAATGTTTCATCTTTATCATTTATTGCACTTCCAATTTCTTTGCAGAATGATGAGCAATTCAGTATCACTATACAAATAAAAGTATCAGGAACTGATGCAGAAGCTTCAACATATGTTCAAAGGCTGTCTTGTATGTATTCACCATGGGCTGCAAGAGAAATATACTGTGAAGAAAACTACATGCAGGTAAAAACAGCAGTTCTGAATATAGCTGCTCAGACTGAGTGGAGATTGACATATACAGCACAAACACCATTTGGCCCAACCAGTTAGGGATCTATATCTATACCTTTTTATGGCATATGGTAGGCATGACTGTACTGAGATCCTTGTAAGATTGATGCTTTTCTACATTAAGAAATGTAGTTTTTTTAATTTAAAAACCCATCAAGTCATTTATTCCTGTTTTTTTTACTGGTGTATCCAGTGGGTTCTTTTGGATAGTCTTTATAGCAAAAAAAAATCTGTAGCCCCTATCTGATGGGCTAAGGTCTGTGTTCCTGTCCTTTTTTCTATTGGTCCTACTGAAATTGTAGGCATGTGACTTGGTTCAGTGGCTAATAGTGCAAGGATGTGTTACCCAATTGAAAATGCACTAAACTTAATCTTGCAATTATGCACAGGTCTCTGTACAAAGAAATATACCAAGCATTGAAGATTATGCCCAAGATGCTGAAGATTGGGCTTTGGTATTTCCAGAAGTAAGTATTTGTTTCTTGGCCATCTTTAAGAGATTTTCCCAATACTAAAATGGAGGCATTGTGATTGATGTAAACATATATGTGCATGAAGTGCAGTATAGTTTGATCAGATGTAGAGATGACAGCCAATGACATTTAAGGACTTTCATTAAATCTGTACTGGCCTCATTAGATTAAATGGCAAGAATGAACACTAACAACACCCTTTAATTCTCTGTGACCCTGGCATTATAAACTAAATGCTAAAGCTCAGCTAATCAGCTGGTACTTGGGGAGAATTGATTGTTTTTGAGATCTTAAGTGCTGAATTGTAATAATGCAAATAAATCTGTGCAATCCTTTTTTATCAGTATAGGATTTCAGCAGTTCTCCTGAGGACCCCCTACCTGTACTAGCCTTTACTCTGGGTATCAAATGGCACACAACTTTATGTACCCCTACACGTACTAATACAGACTCTTGACGATACCGGTTGCTTTGAGCCAGAGTGTCTCTGGTCAATCTGCTGACAAGCCCTCCATAGGTGACTGACCAGGTCACCTTAACCACTGCAGCAATGATGTCTTTGTGCTTTTTATAAAAAAAAAAAACTTTTTTTGGCCTTGGTGCCATAAACCATGACCTCACTGTCCTTCTCAATAAGTCAATGGGTTCACACCCTTCTCCAGATGTCTCCTGGCTGGGTCCCTTGCATGAATTCCAAGGCCATGCTTGCCTCCACTTTGTTAATCTCCATGGCTGAGGAGAGATGTTTGTTGGCTTTAACAAGGAAGTCTGTCATTCCCTGATGCAAGCACTTCTGCACTTTAATTCATTTGCAGACCTAGCTACTTCTAGCAAAACTCTATCTTGACTAAATTAACCAAGTCTTTCTCCACACCTGTGTTGCACAGTTCTTAATATCTTTAGTTTGGGTTCTCCTTTCACCTGTTTTCTATCTTCCTCCTGAAACTCCATACACAGGGCCAGGAAGTAATTAATGTTCTGTGATTAACTGTTTTTGGTGCAGATTCCAATTCTGAAAAATCAGATGAGGGATAGGGTGTTTAACTCAATAGGCTAGAGTGTGATGCAGAATGACACCCACTGTGCAATTTGAACTACCACATCAGGTAGTGGGATTGAAGACTTGCCTCCCTGCCTTACCCCATGTTAACGGAGTGGTATGAACAGTTGTCTCTAATGGAGGTAGATGCCTATGGTCTTTTGTGGACTATTGGCTGATTTACCTTCTGAGGGCCAAAAAATACCAATCTGTGTAGGGTTTTGTGAACAACAGCCTAACTTAATGCTGTTGAATCCATTAAGTCACATGACTTTTTTCCCAACCACGAGAAAATATTCTACAGTCTAGAATAAGATGCCATGTGAGCACCTTGGTTTTAAAGGGTTTTACCTGTTATGGGAGTTTCACCATTCTAGAAAATGCATGCATGGACTTCACTTGAATGCCCCCAGGAAATCCAAATTAAGGCAGTCATCTCTTATCACCATCTGAGTTTGCTGATGTGACTGACTTGAGCTGTTCCAACTGTTAATATGCTTCATCAAGGCAATCCACAGCACTGGGAAAGCCCAGTTAACAACTTCTCAAAGTTTAAGCCTAGAATTTGTTCATGCCAAGTTGCATTAGATTCTTCCTATTTAATTTTAAGATGTAGTTTTTAAACACTTTCATCCCTGCCCATCATCCAACTTAACTCAATCATTACACTTTTATCCCCTCATTGCTATGTTGCAATGGGATCTGTGTTCATCCACACTTGCTTTCTCTAAATTGTTTCCAACTTTGTCCAGATAATGTTATACTCTGTATGTTGGCAGATTCTTGTTAGTGGAACACCTGCAAGTACTGATGCTAATCTTTTTAAACATTCAGATTAGGGAAAAGTGAACTCCTAATATAATTCAGTCAAATGGTAAGACTTGCCAACCTTTGGTATTCACTGTTCATTTTAGGCAACTGGTGCAGAAAGTGGCATATGGCAAGTGGTATTTCACACCCCTGGTGGCAAAAGAAGCATGACTGTGAAAGAAGCACATGAAATGAACTATGGAATCAATACTACAATGTCTCGTATATTGCTCCGTGCTCCATATCATACAAATGAGGCTGAAATAGTTTTGGTGAGTTCACTAATCATATACCAGGTGGCATTGGTACAATTTGAAGCATTCTTATAAATAATGTTTGGATGTTTTGGCTTTGTGCACAAATTTAGTCTTTTTTACAATTAGGTCCAAGGTGTTCCCTTGACTGTAATCCGGTCAACAAGCTTTTACAAAGAGCATTGGATGATTTTGCTCATTGACACTGCGATGGCTTGTCCTCTTGGTAAGAAATCAAATGTTACAAGCATTATGCTCTCAACAGCACAACCATCTTTCATTTGCTTGTCCTTACTGAAGTGAATAGATCAAACCATCTCAAATTGATACCATTGTTTAACTTAAAGCAAACATTTTATTCCTGGTTACTTAACTGTAGACTAGCTAACCACTTTCTGTAACTATCTAAAATCTTGTACTTTTTATAGTGGTGCCCTCTGTAGGGGAGCCATCCATTTTATTTCTGTTCCATTTCCATTCTAACTAGAATAATTGTGACCCACAGTTATATTGTTGACTTATCAATGGTATTTTGGTTAACCATTAGATGGTATTACAGTCATTGATGACACTATCATATGGACAGTGCCAAGAATCTTCACTCCAATTGTAACCAGTGCAGTTCATCAAGACAACACCTCCATGGGAGTAAATGGCATAAAGTTGGACCCTACAAGAATGGCAGAAAGAAACTATACCCTTGATAAAAATGATACAGCTCTTGCGATAAGGGTCCCAATTGGAGCACAGGATGGCTACTATAAGGTTGGTGAAGAATTGGATTTTTTTTCTTTTACCTTCCAAATTATCCATGTAACAGGTTTTTATGCAAGTTCAGAGACAAACGCATTCAAAAGCAGTCATGACATTGGCTTCTGTTTCAAAGATGTTATTGATTTTCAGAATGAATTTTTTTATATGCTTTGCATTCCAATTGTCTGAAGGTAAGCCATCCAATATCACATTGGTTTGGCTTTTCAGGATTTTTTTTAAAGTTCTTAATGTCAATAAGGTCACTCTAGATTTAGAGCAAAATTATCCATAAACATTTAACTATATTACCACCATCCCTCATATTTTAAATCATATCTTGTCCAGTCCCATGTACATTGGTTGCTGTCTGCTACATTGGGATGTACCTGATTTACTAAGGCATGTTAAGAGTTTTATTCAATCTGGCATTGCAGGCAAGTGTAGATTAGGTTTTTGTTTTTAATTCTTTGGCTATTTGTCACTGAACCTGAAGAAACTGGGCACAAATTTAAAATGCTACTGTTCCATTTTTGAAGTTGTTGGTTCTAATAGCTGAATTGTCACTTTCAGAGCCATGTGGTGGATGGACAGTATGGTATCAAGTACAGTATTAATCTGTTCTTGGAACACCAGTGGGACGATGAAGCATGGGGACTGAATAAAATCAATGTGATCCATCCAGTTACTACTCCCTTCATTCCTCAACCCCCAATTCTCTCTGATGGTATGTACTAATAGCACATCCTTCCCTTAATGGTGAGAGGCTTTTCATATTAAAATTGAAATATGGCATAGATAATGTGCAGAAACTTTGTGGATTAAAACTCTAATGCTGTCATTGAAGTAATGACATTGACCACAGAATTGCCCACAAAGTTGTTGCTGCCTTGAACAACTGAAGTCCATGAAGTAAGTGCTTCCATAGTTCATTGGTTTCTGATGAAGGATTTATAGTGTTTGTCCAGATGATGTAAACTTTGGGAGGAGGTGTTCCCTTTCACCTGCTGCCCTCAACTCTTGTAGTTGTCAAGGGTCACTGGTTTCAGAGGTGCTTCCAAAGAAGCCTTGGTGTTGCTAAGTCTACAGATCCATTTCTGGTATGGTAATTGAGGTGATTACCAAGCAAATGGATTCAACTAAAAAAATTAATTCATAGTGCAAATAAAATAGATGAGCTCTGAGAAAATGCCATGTTTTCACAATCAGTAGTGCTATTTATGCATGTCTTTCTCCAGCTTGAGTTCTAATGAGAGAACAAGGGGGTTTTGGGTTGATGCTGCTCAACCTCAGTATTTTCTGTTTATTTCAGCTGAACGTTGATGAAATAAGTTCAGTCATCTAGAAATTTTTTAGACAAATTGAAATGCCCTTCTAACTCTGCTGATAAACTGCCCAGCATGGACAATAAACAGAAAATCAATTCCCACATCTCTTGGATTCCAGTGTACAATAAGCTTTTTCATCTCTTCCAGAGACCATTCCTGAACAATGGCTATTCAACGTCACACTGGGCAACTTTCTTCCTGATGTAGAACTTAGAAAACTCACCTTGGACTCTCGATCCTTCCCTGTGGATGAAGAAAACACAATGTTTAATGTGTACAATGGGACTACCACAAATGAAACAGCCTTAAATAGAATCTTCATCCTTGAAGTTCCAATGGAGTCACCAGTTGTAGATAGAAAGGTAATGGAATATCGGGGCTAATTGTGTTTCCACACTGCTGCTTGAACATGTTGCTAACTCCTCCCTCCCTTTATTCAGTATATCGGAGATGGTGTTGAACAATATACCCTTGATATCATCTACACGCTGACAGTGGTACCAGAAAATCTAACATTCACACATGTGGCTCATTTAATACATAAGCATGAAATAGGTAAGGGGATTTTTCTCCTTGTGCAGACAACTTGAAAGCATTTAAATTGCCTTTTAATGTAAAATGTTCCCTTAGAACTTCCTGTGGCAAATGGCTTTTGTGATGAAGAGAACATCACACTGGTAGTGACACATGACACCTTGGATCATTACTGGATTCCTTTCATTGGAAATGTACAGCTAACTCCTCATTCTGCTGAGCAGCATGGTTATGTCCTGAGAGAGAATAGTACCCACTCGGTAATCGTAATTCCACATGACTCAGCTCGTGTTGTCCATGAGGTAAGCTGCTTAACTAGTGTCTTGGCTTGGTTTAATTTGATTGGATCCTAAATTAATTGTGGCTTTGTTACAGGCAATAAACAACCAAGGTCTTCGCAATAGATTTGACTTCAAGCTCCGGGATAATAAAACCCTAGATGTGCTAGTCAACTTTTCTGTTTCTTGTAGCTTTCCAACAACCAACCTCCTAAGTAAGCTCTTGACTTTCACTCACTCTGATAACCTGACCTCTTGCATAGTATTGGCATACTGACTACTTTTCTTTCTTAGCTTGTTTCCCAAATGGAAGAATTGTCATTACTGTTCTAAAACTTGAAGCATTGTTGGGAGTAGATGGCAAAATGATGCTGAGAGATAAAACCTGTAAACCCAAGGAAAGTACAGAATTCAAAGCCACCTTTGAATTTTCTGCAGACTCATGTGGAACTAGCAGGAGGGTAAGCCAATAATTTTTTTTTCTATTTGGAAAAATGAGCTGGAGCCTGCAGTAAGGGCTCAGCAGGCAGCTAGTAATTGACTAATTTGGCTTCTCTTGTAATAGTTTGAGAAGGGTTACATGATCTATGAGAACGAAGTGGCATACTTCAGAAAATCAGCACCTAGTGATCCAATATATCGGTAAGAATCTGAGCAAAGGTGGTTTTTTGGTGTCAGTATATGAAATGGTAAGTAACTGCTTGTTCCTCCTAGGCTTGCAATATCATGTCGTTACCATGTAAAGGACTTGCTGCATCTTCAGTTTGAACACCAAATAAATGCTCAGCCAATAGTTGCACCTGGATATGGACCTCTAGTCTTAGTTATGCAACTTGCCAAAGGTAAAACTCAGCTAGTGACTTCACACCAGCTCCATATAAAATAGCCTCAAAGCAAATATGCAGTATGTGATCATCTGTGACTCAATAACCAAGATCAATTTGAAATGAGTACTTTTCTTTCCCAACCACATTGCTTGGATGCTTGCAGATGTGTCGTATTCTGACCTGTATGAACACAGTGACTATCCAGTAGTGAAGTATCTGACTGACCCCCTCTACTTTGAAGTGCAACTGTTGCGTAATGAAGATCCACAAATTGAATTGTTCCTGCAAGATTGTTGGGCAACTGCATCACAAGACAGACAAGGCATTCCACAATGGCCAGTTGTTGTTAACAGGCAAGTAATGAACTGCTGCTTTCTAAAGTTTGCAAGCTACTGATTTACTTCTGTTCTAACGGGGACCTTTTTGTTTATAGTTGTGAGAACGAGGCTGATTTGTATATGACCACCTTCCATCCAGTAACGAGGAGTGAAAGGGTCAGATATCCTAGTCACTTCAAAAGGTTTGAAGTCAAGATGTTTGCTTTTACCTTGGGAGATGTTAATACCTTGGAGCAGGTGAGGATTGCTTCAGCAAAACATGCTTTGGTGCTTTCTACCTAATGTCCTGCTATGATACTGTCCTTTTATTTCCTTAGGTGTATTTTCATTGCAGTGTAGTCTTGTGCAGGAAGGAACCAGTAAATGGGCTCCTCTGTCCTGGTCAATGTGTACCAGGAAAACAACGAATGGGTAAGACATTTACAATTAGAAAAAAATTTGTGGTGTTGTCTGTAACATACTGACCAGCTGTGTGCAACTGCAGGTCGGAGTATTGATGCAGAGCACCACCTGCAAGGATATGTATCATCAGGAGCAGTGGTGATCTTGGCAGAATTCCCTACTCTTGAAAACAAGATTATGAAAGGTGAAGATTTTAAAATTTATTTGAAATCCTTCTTGGGCTATCCAATCTCAGATGCTGAAATGTGTTTACTGTTTTCTTTTTAGATACTCAAGTGATGTCCTATTGGCCATTGATGTTGATTGGAGCATCAGCAATAATTGCTTCTATTGTGCTTGGAATGTTTGGTTACAAATGTCAAATGAACAGATCAATTTGAGCTTTAATTAAAAGCTAATTATTAATTCATAATTATCCATGTATTTGTTATTCTAGATAATGCCATAAATGCTTGGCAAGTCTTGAGCTACAATTCTGACCAGTGCCATTCAATGATTGTCTGGCAATAGTGGCTAATGAGCTTTTCCTTATTCTGTACCAATTCTTGGAACTTTTTTTAATGGAACCACAAGTTAAAATTAAATAACACAAGCTAGGCTTGGATACTGGGTCTGACTTGCAAGTATCATGGCATAGGGAGTTTAAGGGTTATTGAAATGGGACATTTTAACAAAGATGCTCAGAATAATTGGGCCACATAGCTTGTAATAAAAGGAAGACTGACACTGGGCAACACTGACCCCTGTTTTATTATTGGTCCAATTATTGGTAGCCCAAGCCACCTCCAGGTTTGCCCTTTAGTACCTCTTAACTTGGCCAAACATAACTTGAAGACATATATTGTACAAAGCTCTAACTGGCTTATTACTTGCACTTCTTGAAGTTCAGTACCCCCTTTGATTACAGTGCATGCACCACACCTTTCTTTGAGACAAACCCAAAACAAAATTTTGGTTAACTCCAATAATCTGCATTCCCATCTTTTCCTGCTTGAGTACTGCACTCTTTTCTGATCACTGATCTTGGCTAGACTGCTAGTCTAGGTCAATTAGTGTGAATTTGCTGGCCTACAATGTCTCAAGTAAATTGCAGCACAGCCCCTCTTGTGTAGACATGTGGCTGGCCCCATGACTCTTGTTCAGCATACTGACCAACTCCATAATTTATTTCAATCTGACACAATTGGAACACTTGGATTCTTTTTAAAATTCAGATCTACTCTTTTATTAAAACTTTTAAACTACAAAAGGAGGCTGTTCTGCACTTTAAGTGAGGGCTGTTTTATTAAGTTACTGCATCAAACCACCTTGGCTCTAACTCCAATTAATCTATCTCCACTTTAGAGAATGGTCAATGGAAAAATTTAACCAATCCCACTGCAAATCTTTGGGAGAGAGGAGACAAATTGAAGTGCTTCATGACATGGGACTCAATGGCCTTGCTCTCTCCTAAAAGGTTTTGCCTCTTTGCACTTCACCAGAGGAAATACTTCCTTTTAAACTGGTGTTGAAGGTATTCTCAAAAGAAATAATTTGAGATAGGTCACTGCATCTGTTAATGGACATTTATCCTTGGTATCAAATCCCTAATTATTGTAAGGCAATAGCATAGCAGTGATGTCACTACCCTAGAAATCCAGGGACCTGGGTTTGAATCCTGCCATAGGGTTTGAAATCTAGAATTAAAGTTAATACCCATGTGACTATTGATTTTGTTTTAAAAACCATCTGGTTTACTAACTTTTTAGGGAAGGACATCTGTCATCTTTACCGTTCTGGCCTACACATGATGGTTGACTCTTAAATGCCCTTTTTAAAAAGGCCTAGCAAGCAACTCAGTTGAAACAAATCTAGAATGAAACCAGACAGACCACCCTGCATTGACCTAAGCACCAGAAACAATGATGGCAGCCTCACTCCTGTCAACCCCGCAGAGTCCTCTGTACTAACATCTGGCGGATAGTGTGAAAATTGTGAGCTGTCTTGGACAAGTCGAGCAACAGCCTGACCTCAGATGTCCCAGGTACCACCTTCACCATCCCTGGGTATGTTCTGTCCCAGAGGCAGGACAGGCCCAGCAGATGTGATGGCATAGTGATATACAGTCAGGAGGGAGTTGCCCTTGGCCTCTAGACTCCAGACCCCATGAAGTCAAACATGGGCACAGAAACCTCCTGCTGGTTACCACATACCATCCCCTCTCAGCAGGTGTGCCAAATGGACAATCCATCTCAGCCTCTGGAGGTCCCCAGCATCATAGATGCCAGTCTTCAGCCAATTCAATTCACTGTGATATCAAGAAAGGGCTGAAGGCACTGGATACTGCAAAGACTATAGGCCCTGACTATCTTCTAGTAATAGTACTGAAGACTTGCATTCCACAACAGGCTGTGCCACTCAACCAAGCTGTTCCAGTATAGCTACAACACTGGCAGCTAGCTGGCTATGCGGAAAATTGCCCAGGTGTGTCCTGTACAAAGTGAGACACATGCAACCTGGTCAATTACCAGCCCATCAATCTACACTCTATCATCAGTAAAGTAATAGAGGGATCATCAACAGTGCTATCAAGCGGCACTTGCTTAGCAATAACCTCACTGATGTTCAGTTTAGGTTCTGCCAGGGCCACTCAGCTCCTGACCTCATTGTGGCCTTGGTTCAAACATAGACAAAAGAGTTGAACTTGATGTCAAGGACAACCACTCTCACCTCAAGGCAGCATTTGACCGAGTGTAGCATTAAGAAGCCCTAGCAAAACTGGAGTCAATGGGAATTGGGGGGGGTGGGGAACTCTGGTTGAAGTCATACCTAGCACATAAGAGGGTGGTTGTTGGAAGTCAGTCATCTCAGCTGCAGGCACACCTCAGGATAGTGTCCTTGGCCCAACCGTCCTCAGCTGCTTCATCAATGACCTTCCTTCCATAAGGCTGGAAATGGGGATGTTTGGTGCTGATCGCTGCTGCTGCTGATTGTGCAATGTTCAGCACCAGATGGGACAACTCATACTGAAGCAGTCCCATGTCCAAATGCAGCAAGACCTGGACAACATCCAAGCTTGGGGTGGCAGGTAACATTCACACTGCAAGTGTCAGGCAATAACTATCTCCAACCATCGCCCTTTGATGTTCAATGGCATCAGCATCACAATTCCCCCACTATCAACATTCTGGGGGTTACCATTGACCAAAAACCAAACTGGACTAGCCATATAAATACTGTGGCTACAAGAACAAGTCCGGCTAGGAATCATGTGATGGGTAACTCACCTAACTCCCCAAAGCCTGTCCACCATCTAAAGGCATGAGTCAGGAGTGTGATGGAATACTCCCCATGTTCCTGGATGAGTCCAGCTACCACAACACTCAAGGCTTGTTTGTCAGTGGGTGTAAATCATCTTGGGTAGAGAAAAAGGTGGTAAGTGGCTGGGCAAAGGCAGAGCCAAGCAGCACTGTTAAGTCCTTCACGATAATACCCAGGGTATCATGAAGCTGGCCATTTGGCACCTGGCCCACTGTGGGGCCATCAAGTATGTCACCTGTCTTGTATACAAAGAGGTTCGCAGAGCCCTGAAAGAAAATGTTATCAGGGACTCAGTCACCTATGCTGAGCATGCTAAGCGCAAGACAGTGACGGCCGTGGATATGCTGTATGCACTAAAGCACTGGGGCTTTGGTGGTTGAAGATAGTGACTTAGATACCATAACACCCAAGAAGCTTGACGTCATCCAGGACACAGCCCGCTTGATTAGTGCCCCATCCACAAACATCCACTCCCTCCACTACCATTGCACAGTAGCAGCAGTGTGTACCATCTACAAGATGCACTGCAAGAATTCACCAAGGCTCCTTGGACAGCACCTTCCAAATCCAACTAGAAGGACAAGGGCAGCAGATAGATGGGAACACCACCACCTGGAAGTTCCCCTCCAAGTCACTCACCTTCCTGACTTGGAAATATATCGTTGTTCCCTTACTGTCACTGGGTCAAAATCTTGGACACCCCCACACTCTTTCTTTCCCCCCACTCCCCAAAAAACCCCAACAGCACTGCAGGTGTACCTATTCTGATGTACATAAGTCCATTGTTTGAATATTATTTACAAAGACTTTTTTCTTCCAGGTTTGTATTTGTGTTCCACAAAAATTATTTTTCCTATATTGCAATAAAGACTAGTTCTAAAGCATTTAATTGACAATGAAGTACTTTGATCCTACTTTCAAAGGTGCCATACAAATGTAGGATCTTCTTTCTGCTATAGATATGGGCAGCTACTTGTAATCTGTCCTTTACTTGAAGCCAGACAAATGATTTGGGCACTTAACAACAAGCTGCAGTGCACAAGGCAAAGTTGACATGGAGCAAGTGACTTCTCACTTACATGTTTCCTGATGTTTGAAATTAACATCTGTAATTGGTAAATCTTAATTTATAACTGCTCTTCCTGTAGTTCACATCTAGTAATAATGTATTCTTTTTCTCGTTGGCTATCCTTCCAGTCCCCCCACAACACTTTTTTGGGTTTTGTTTGTGTCATCTGCAATACAATTGCACCAGAAGCCAGAACAAGATCTGAATAATAAGAGTTGCGTTCTTGTAACCCTGTCCATGTAGAGGTTTAATTTATGCTAAAGCAAGATACAGCAGTTCTTGAACCTCTGAAATAAAAAAACTCTTTAGAACTGGAAGAAATTAGTGTCGAATTAAGTCATTGACTTGGAATGTTATCTTTTACAGATGCTGCGGTTTTACCAGCATTTGTTACTTAGCAATTCAAATACTTGTATTTATTATCAAAATGCTGTGTAAATTGCAAATGTCTGCAGTCCCAGCTGTTGTGATCTCAAGGGAGCCAATTAACATTTGAAAATAAATTTAAACACCTAGCTGTGAACTAAAAGACTTCATTTTAAACAAAAAGCCTTTACAGTACAAGAGCTAAACAAAGCAAGTCCTATCTTAACATTCTTATGTAAACCTCCAACAGGGCACTCCCTATTTTACTTGAAAGAGTTCTGCAGACTTATTTGTCCACAGGTTGTGGATGTCACTGGCTCAGCTAGCCCTAATTGCTCTTCAGAAGGTGGTGGTGGTAAGCTGCTGCCTAGAATTGTGTAGATATTTTCATAATGCTGTTAGGGAGAGTTCCAGGATTTTGACCCAGCAACTGTGAAGAAACAATGATTGTGGTTCAAAGGCAGAATGGTGTGTGGCTTGAGGAACTTGGTGGTGGTGGTGGTGTTCCCATGCACCTGCTGCCCTTGTCCTTCTGGGTGGTAGAGGTCATGGTCGCACAGTTGGAAGGTGCAGTGGAAGAAGCCTTGGTGTGTTGCTGCAGTGCACTTTATGTACACTTGCTACTGTGCATCGGTGGTGGATGGGGTGCCAATTGAGTGGGCTGCTTTGTCCTGGATGGTGTCAAGTTACTTGAGTGTTATTGGAGCTGCACTCATCCAGACAAGTGGAGAGTATTCTATTAGACTCCTGATTTGTGCCTTGTAGATGGTAGATAGGCTTTGGGGGGTAGGTGTGATTAGGAGGGGAGTTACTTGCTGCAGCATTCCCAGCCTCTGACCTCTTAAAGCCACAAAGTTTATATGGCAATTCAGTTTCTGGTCAATCCTAAACCCCAGGATGATATTAGTGGAGGATTCGGTGATGGTAATGCCATTGGAGCTGGTTAGATTTTCTCTAATTGGAGACGGTCATTGACTTGCAATTGTGGCATGAAAGTTATTTGCCATTTGTCAGGCCCAAGCCTGAATATTGTCCGGGTCTTGCCACATATAAACACCTGCATGTGGATATTGACTGCTTCAGTAAGTGAGGAGTCACAAATAGTGCTGAACATTGTGTGATTGTCCGTGAACATCCCCATGCCTGACGTTTATGATGGAGGGAAGGTCTTTGATGATGCAGTTGAAGATGGTTGGGCCTAAGACACTACCTGAGGAACTCTTACAGCAATGTACTGGGATTGAGATGATTGATATCGAACAGCCATCTCCCTTTACTGGTTGGAGTTAGATCTAGCACAGAGATTTTTCCCAATTTCCTTTGACTTCGGTTTTGCTAGGGCTCCTTAATGCCACACTTTGTCAAATGCCTTGACGTCAAGGACTGTTACTCTCCCCTCACCTCTTCAGCTCTTTTTGCCCATGTTTGGGTCAAGGCTGTAATGAAGTCAGGAACTGAGTGGCCCTGGCTTCTCCACTTCTGGAACTAAACCAAGACGTACTGTAGCTTTCTGGAATCCTCTTTGATTTTCCTCCCTGTTCTGGCTTTTCTCCAGCTTATGAGATTTCTTGGGGTCCTTTCACTAGCATCCAGCTAAGCAACCTTCCAACTTCCCTTAAGTACCTCAATTGTGAACACCCCACTTCCAGCATGAGCTTCACTGCACTCTTGCTTAGTGCCACCAACTCAGAAGTACCCCTAATTTCTGACAGTTCTCTGATCCTGGTCCTTTGCAGCTTCAGACAAATTCTCTGCCTATTCCAGCTTCAGACATAAATGACCTGTTGCAAAGCTGCTCCCAAGCTGTCACATTACGTAGGGAAGTACCCTTTCACAGAAACAATTTCTACAGTAATGTTACATACCTCGGGATGTTCCAGATAGAGATCCAAATCAATTAATTTACCTGTATACACCCTTTTGATTCTGGGACTCATGAATAATTTAAATCCCTTATGAAGAAAACTGTCAACATCTCCACCAAGGCTCTGAAATCATGGTTTATTAGCTCATTATCTTCTGCTTTCCTCCGTCTCTGACTGTAAACGTGGACCATCCTTTGATTGGCAATTATCTTGGGTCTGTTTACCAGCCTCCAAACCAGTTGCTTCCATTATCTTACATTTAAAAATCTCAATCCCCAAGCCAAAAGTAATACTCTTAAAAACATATGAATCATGAAAATAGACATTTCCATAACACTGGGTATTACCCCTCCCCAGCTCCTGGATGTTGGGGAAGAGGGAAAAAATTATGCTTGATGATGGGGCCATGGAGCTTGCAGAAGATAATTTGATGAATGTGGAGGCCAGAGTGATGGAGGGTGAGCACAAAGTGACATCTTTCATCTTCGTGAACTAAATTAAGTAACAACAGAGGTACAGAAAATGGGGACATAAATGATTATAGTTGTTACTGACCACTGAAGATTGCACGGAAAAGTTTGTCGGTGAATTTAGATACTGGATATCTTGTGATCTGTGGTGTGAAAATCTCGTCTGAGGAAAAACATTTCAGAAACTCTGGTAAAAAGTGGTGCCCTCTGAACAAATTAGCTGGGAGAAACAAATACAATAAGAACCATAACACAGGCAGTTTGGCCCTTTTACCCATGTGGGAAAATAAACGTCAAGGATAGGCTGACATAAGGGAATAGTGGAATTTGGGAGGAGCGTTAATTAATTCTCGATCATGGCAAGAGCAGGAAGCGGTGTCAACACAATCGTCGTTGTGATGGGTAAAATGCGAAATTAGTTTGGGACAGCGGTGAGCTGAAGCACCCAATCTGTCTGTTCCTATAGACCTCTGTACCTTTGAGAGAAATTAAGGCTGTAAAACAGGAAAGTGTCGGTGGAATCTGGTGATGGAGATTTCCTGTTGGGAGGATAATCATAACAGGCATAGGAAAAACAGGTAAAATTTATTGGCTTGGATCCCTATCTGCAATATCCCAGATTTTTTTTTGGATTTCTTCGTGGGATGTGGGCATCACTGGCTGGGCCAGCATTTATTGCCATCTCCCTAATTGCCCTTAAGGTAGTGGTGGTGAGCTCCCTTCTTGAACCATTGCAGTCCATGTGGTGTACGTACACCCACAGTGATGTTAGGGAAGAGTGTTCCAGGATTTTGACCCAGCGACAGTGAAGGAACGGAGATATATTTCCAAGTCAGGATGCTGATTGGTTTGGAGGGGAACTTCCAGGCAGTCGTGTTCCCATGAGTCTGCTGCCCATGTCCTTCTAGATGTAATGGTCATAGGTTTTGAAAGTGCTGTCCAAGGTGCCTTGGTGAGTTCCTGCAGTGCATCTTGTAGATACTGGTGCCACTGTGTGTCGGTGGTGGAGGGAATGAATGTTTCTAAATGGAGTGTCAATCAAGTGGGCTGCTTTGTCCTGGACAGTGTCCAGCTTCTTGAGTGTTGTGGGAGCTGCACTCATCCAGGCGAGTGGACAGTATTCCATCACACTCCTGACTTGTGCCTTCTAGATGGTGGACAGGCTTTGGGAAGTCACGAGATGAGTTACTCACTGAGGATTCCTAGCCTCTGACCTGCTCTTGAGCTACAGTATTGAAATAGCTAGTCCAGCTCAGTTTCTGGTCAATGGTAAACCCCCAGGATGTTGATAGTGGGAGATTTAGTGATGGTAATCCCACATTGCTACAGGAATAGGTTATGCAGGGAGGTGCCAGTTTGTTTTGGGTTTATGTGTGCAAGTTCTCACAGAAACAGCCAGCTTGGGAACAGTTTTGATAACAGTCTGAGAAATTATCGTTTAAATTTTTGCTATTAAGGTTAAAATTTATTGAGAAATAACTGACCATCCAATAGTTGGCATTCAGCCTCAACCAGAGAGCGGTCCCTCCATCGTATGAGAACAGTGCCCCTCTGTCAACAGGTTTGATAATAGGGTTGGAATTAAGATTGGGGAGTGATGAGTTTATAAATTAATAGATTAATGAGCATTAATAGAAAAACTAAGGCAGCTAATATCATGGTGGCAGCTCTCAAATAGACCAAGAAAATTAAATGCGCTGGAGGGAAGGATGCAGATTGCGAAGGCTGGAGACAGGAAGGGGGCAGCATTATTGAGGAGGGGAGGCTCCCAAGCAAAAACAAAGATCATAGAAGAACTCCATCAATTCAATCTCAAGTCATTGAGGTGCTGACATGTGGAAAAAGCTCAGCCTAATGTAGAGGGAAATCATTTAGTGTCAGAAGGATTATTAGAGGGAGAGATTACCACATTCAAAGACAAGTTTAGAAGTAGGAGAGGGTGAGAAGGAAAGGAATAAAGGATTAAGAATTGAGATCAAAGAGTCTTTGATACCTGTGTGGAAAAATGCTTTTCATTAAAGTGCTGATCAAAAAACGATGATGTAAAGCAAAGGACCAGGACAGCTACAAGTATAGCTTGAAGTAATCCTGTTGGATAGGCAGGTTCTACCTGTAAGAAAGAGTTAATCTACACGAAAGTTTGGTGGCACCATTTATAACCAACAAGCGCAGGTATTAACTAGCAGTTATTGTACAAAAAGCAGTGAGTCAGTTGTTAAAATTGAAACAAACCTCAGCTACAATACTAGGCAGACCAAACATGATCAGGAATATAATTCATGCATGTATACCCGGTGGTTGAAAGAGAGCAAGGGAAGTAAGCATGTTACATACTAACTGGATTAGGCTGTGTGCAGTTCCATTTTCTGGTATGTAAAGGATGAGCACTTGGGCTGTTTAGCATGAAGGAATTCCATGGGAACAGGCAAAACAACCAGGATGAAGAGAGAGACCTATTATGTAACATCAAGAGATGTAGCATTTTGGTAATGTCACTAGACCAGTAATCTGGAGGCAAATGCTCCAGGGACATAAGTTCAAATCCCACCATGGCAGCTGGTGGAATATAAGTCCAATAAAAAGCTAGTCTCAGTAATGGTGACTGTCATCAATTGTAAAATTAATGTCTTTAGAGTAATTTGCTCTACATGTGACTCCAGACCCCACAGCAATCTGGTTGACTCTTAACTGACCTCTGAAATTGCCTAGCAAACCACTCATTTGGAGCAATGGGCAACAAATACAGGCTTTGCTGGTGATGTCCATATCCTATGAAAGAATAAATAAAGAGACACGTTTCTGAGTTTGATGGAGTGCACTCACTCATGCATTGTAATGCCTAAGTATTGCAAGTCTTAAGTAACTCGTATCCACTTATAATTTCTTATAACAGGCACAGAATTAAAAAGGTTAAGTTGCATGAAACCTTTTCTATCTGTTTTCAACCCTATTAAAATGCTGACTTATTTTTCAATTTGTAGTTCTGACAAAATGTGTAAGCCTGAAACATTAATCTGTATTTTCGCTTTACATATGCTGCCTGACAAGTCAGACAAACACAATTTGCAATTTAAAAGAGTTAACTTGGCCGACTTGAAACATTCTCTCCACAAATGTTGCTTGACCTGCTGAGCATGTTCAAGACAAAACATCGATATATTTCTGGATACATATCAAGGTATATGGGAATAGCACAGGAAAATGGCATTGAAGTAGATGATCAACCAATGAGCTAATTGAATGGTGGAGCAGGCTTGATGAGCTGAATGGCCTACTCCTGTTCTTATGCCCCTACTTCCAACATTTTCTGGTTTTATTTCAGATTTCCAGCGTCCATAGTTTTGTGCTTTTGAACAACTTGTAATTTTTTTCATTTCTTACTCTTTGTAAGGTTGACTTACATGCTACCAACATCATAAATGAGCAATGCCAGGAGGTTTAATCTTACAAAGTGTTTCCATTGACTTGGAAATAAGTCGCCATTCCTTCACTTTCACTAGATCAAAATTCTGGAGCTCCCTCCCTAACAGCACTGTGGGTGTACCTACGCCACATGGACTGCAGTGGTTCAAGAAGGCAGCTCACTACCACCTTCTCAAGGGTAATTAGGAATGGGTAATAAATGCTGACTGCCAGCATCGCCCATGTCCTATGAATGAATAATAAAATAAATCTGTTTTGTAAACTGAATTTATAATGACTTGGTTCTAGTCTTTAAATTTGGAAAGAGTTCATAAAACTACTTTTGGTCTTTAGAGGTCTCCTTTTGCTGTTGACCCAGAATAAGGTAAATTTTTCAGTCGGTAAAAAGAAGCTTTAAAATGTTTTTTTTTCATAAAGGACTAGCAGATTTAAACAGAATGATTTCCTGTAAAGTGACAAAATGGCCTTCCTATATATCTATATGATTCATTTTTAAATGGCCTTCCTATATACCTATGATTCATTCTTACAACTACTTGAATAAAAATGATCATTGTGAATTTGTGGAGCTTGGCGTTATTACAAAAAACGCGTCCTTTTTTTTGCATAATGGTGATCTACACTGAATATATTGGATGTATATGTCGATATTCGTTATAGACCACTGCTGAAAGTATGGAGAACCTTGTATCGTTACTAATTGGTTACTCGGCTGAATCACGGTTTAATGTGAATTTTAGTATACACGTTATAACTAACCGTTTAAAACTAGTTCACACTACATACCGTAATGTGTGTAAAATTAAGAACAACATCGAGGCATGTGCATTGTCAATGGAAAAAGACAAATTCAATAAATCTTTTCAGAGAAAAACTGAACGAATTTCATGCTGTATCTACTAAGAACAAATTATCTGTTGAATATTCAATACTCCCATGGCGTTGTTCACATTACTTCCGAGATACGCTTTCTTAATCACACTTATTACTGGTTTACAGAGCCAAAGTCAAATAGCGATTTCATTTTGTAGCGTTCTGGGATTTCACAGCATTTGGGGAATCGAATTATGTTATACAGCTATCCACTATCCCTGAAAACGAAAGCAGTGCCCTTGTTTAGCTATGTAAATTTATTTCTCGATTGCATATATTGTTTCATATTAAAAGAAAACTGTTAGCACAGTGATACTTACATCGATATGCAATGGTATCAAATGCTCAAAAATAAATCAATATGTGAGTTGGTGACCTGGCGCAGACTGTGCCGAGCATGAAAGGTTGAACAGCGTTCACGAATACTGTCAGTTTGGCTCAGCTTTTACTTCTGCTTTCGAAGATTGCGGATACTCGCCCCATTTCAGGACTTGAGAAATAATCTAAGCTAGTACTTGCGTGGGGGGGCAGAGAAAAGGAGATGCATTGTCAGAGATGTCGTCTTTTCGATGAGATGTTGGGGGTAATCTTTCCTGAAGGTAACTTCATAACATCATAACTTCAGTATCAACGGCCGTTGGTGCCGTTTCTCGAGTTCCTGTTGAACCTGCGGCAGGAGATTGGAGATCCCCCACAGATATTCTATCCGGTGGAATGAAGGCTTCATCTGCCTGTTCAGCGGGACATAAAAGATTCCCGATATTATTCAAAGAATAGCGAGGGTGATTCTCTTCAACAAGATGTATCCTTCAATCTACACCATCAGGTTAACTAGTTATTTATTCACTGTTGCTTGCGGAACCTCATATGCACAATTTGGTAGCTGCATTCTCTACCTCACAGGATCATAGAATTGTTACAGCCAGTCGCTTCCGTGACCCAGCTCTCCTAAGGAGCATTGCACCTAGTACCACTCGCCTGTCTTCTCCCCAGCCCTGCACATTCTTCCTTTTCAGGTAATAATCCAATTCCTTCTTCAATGCCTCCTTTGAACCTGCTTCCACCACTCTCTCAAGCAGCTCATTCCATATCTTAACCATTCACTGCCTGAAAGTTTCCCCTCATATCGCCATTGCTTCTTTTACCTTAAATCTGTGCCCTCTTGTCCTCAATCCTTCTACCAATGGGAACATTTTTCCCTATCCACTCTGTCCAGACCTCTTATGATTTTGAATACCTCTATCAAATCTCTCAACCTTCTCTTCAAGGAAAACAGTCCCAACTTTTCCAATCTATTTAACTGAAGTTTCTCATCCCTCCATCCATTCACATGAATCTTTTCTGAACTCTTTCTAATGCCTTCACATTCCTCCTAAGGTATACAGCCCACAACTGGATGAAATACTCCAATTGAGGCTGAACCAGTGTTCTGTACAAGTTTAACATAACTTCCTTGCTTTTGTACTCTATGTCACTATTAATAGAGCAGAGGATGCTGTATGCTCTATTAACTGTCCGCTCAACCCCTCCTGCCACCTTTAATGACTTATGCACATGTGCACTCCGGTCCCTCTGCTCCTGCATCCCTTTTAGAATTGTACCCTTTATTTTATATTGTCTCTAATAACAATGACTCTGTTTCAAATGTTTAAGTGTCCTGAGGATGTGAAAGACACTGTGTGAATACAAGTTCTTTACTCTTACTGCTTGGGTTTCACTTGACTGCAATATAATTCAGATGCTAATAGTAAGAGAAAAACTAAAATAAAAGCATCCCAAGCCCCAATGTGGGAAACAATCAATGGTAACGTTCTTTTATAAACACTTAAAATTTATGTTCTACGAGTTCATGCAACGATTATATTACAATGAGTTAGACATCGTTAACTGTGAAGCAGTCAGCAGAGCCTTATTTAGAATGCACACAGACCTGGGCGTCAGCATTGGAGCTGCACACGAATACTTTGATATAACCACAGAACTCACTACCACTTCAGAAGGGAACTTTGCAGGATAAAGCAATAGCAGCTCTTTTACCTCTCACATTAGGAATATTCCATTCGAGAGGAGGTTCAACAGATTGCCTGGACATTTTTGAAACGTTATTTCACACCGACCTGCAGCTCGACTGTAGCAGGTGCAAACTTACACCAGAGAGTGTGCCTCCCTCAGCTTGAGTTTAATGCACTTGGACAACCGATGAGGACAACTCACTACTGTTTTTTTTTTGGTCATGTTTTTTGCTTTGCAGTGCAGTCCAACCACCTACCTGGTCCCAGTAAAAGTTGTGATTGTAAAGATTTCCACTTCACGGGTAGTGCCACTCAAAATCATCCCCCTCCACATAAAACCCAGCACCATTATGTTCACTGCCCCATTTCCAATCTTATTTTTCTCTATGAAACCCTTGAACATGGTGTCACCCAACCACCCCATCCCTTTTCACATCTGCGGCCCTTTTCCCACAACTCCCTTTGAATCATTTCAAGCATTTTCTCCCTGGCCATAGCACCAAAATTACCCTAAATCAAAGGCACATTATCCTATTTGACTCTGGTGCATTATCCCTCCTTGTTTTTTTTTGCAGTCCTTGAGACAGTCTAACATCCGCATCCTTTCCCAACTCTTCTCCATCATTTTCCAGCTCAGCCAGACCACCCGTGCCTGGTTCCATTCTTACCTGTCCACTTGTAGCCAGGTCATCTCCAGCAATCGTTCTCTTCCTCCCCCAGCACCGTTACTTCCAGAGTCTCCCAGTGAGATACGCCTGGCCCCGTCCCTTCCTCACCTACGTATGTTCCCCTTTGGTCACACCGCCCACAATGAGTTAGCTTCCATATGTATGCCTGTGACACACCCTGTGAAACACCGCAGGTGACTCTCTCCCGCCAGGAGATGATCAGCTTGTTTCGCTTTATCCCATCACTGGCAGCCCCTGCCCGCAACAGCCTGTACCCCAAACTCTGGCATTGGAGCCAAGCCCTTGACTAAAGAATTATAATTGTTGTGTGCACGACTGTACTGTACATATTTATTGTTCTTGTGGGTGCTCTCGGGTTTTTGGTGACGCCCGCCCGCGGACAATGTTCAGCTGCCGACTGATGTTGCTGTAACTCTTTTAGAGTTAAAACAATCAAACTAAATTAACAAAATAAGGGATAAATCAAACACAGCCCCTAATTCAGGTCAGCTGTAAAACTAAGGACAAAGTTTAAAGGAAACTAACACACTTTAAACCAAAATGTGATCAAAGGGGTCAATAAAACACCCCAGTCCCCGCGGTACCCACCGAGCACGGGAGCCCTGGAGAGTGCCGGCAGATACTGCCTGCTCCCTCTCCAGGGACACCCGGACTAGGAAGGTAGCCGCGACTAATGCCGCTTTAACCCGCAGCAGGTGCGGGCGCTGCTGCTGATGCTGATGATGTGCGCGTGACCCGCAGCCCCGGCTTAAACTGCGCGCGCCTTCTCACACTCCTTTCGCTATTCCACCGGGAGACTATCTGCTTTTTTTTTTTAGTCATGTTGCGGGGGAAGCCACTGAAGACGTGGCCTGGGCAGTTTGGGGATAGAGTACGAGCCGTGCCGCCTGCCCTGTTATTGGGGTAAGGTCTTTGCAAAGTGGGGAAAGTTGGGAGGGAGTTTTCGCATCTCTTTTGTTTTTGGCGCTAACGGCTGCTCTGTTTGTTTTTTTTTTTAGCAGCTTGATATTGTCGGTGATTGCGGCAGCCCCTGAAGTGCCGATGCAACCTGCGCCTCCAGGTCGGCGTTTGTGTGAAGCCGGTGATGATGATGATGATGTTGTTGTGTCGTCGCCAATGGTTTAATATTGAGAGAATTTCTCTGATCCGTTTTCTGTAGGTTTCCTGAAGACTGAATGCCGCGACAGTGTATTTTGGGTTGGACTAAATAAGCGCTTTCTTGTTGGGAAGTTTTGGCAGATTAGCGTGGTTGGTGAGTTCATCTGTTACTGACTCCAGTGCTGATGTGATGTTGCCATTGGGTCTTGCGATCTGACATTCCAGCTCTGTCACTCTGCACTCTACTCGGAGGATCACTGTTACTTGCTCTGTGCAGTGATGGTGATGGCTGACGTGTATAAGTATGTTAAGGGATGTGAAATAATTTCTTCAGTGAGGTGGCAGACAGTGTTTGAACAGGGTTCTTGCTCACGAATCTTTAAAACCAAAACTAGATTTTCAAGCGCTTGGTCTCCTAACTTCAATGTGTTATGTGTTGAATCCTGACATGAATTTATAAATTCAAGGCACTCAAGTCTTGTGGTGCTCTTTTTTAAAAAAAGTGGAACAGTCATGCATTTCTTCAAAATGTGGGCACCCTCAATTCAATTTGCAGTTAAGCATTTTTGGCATTGGGGAATATCCTCCAGGTACTCTTGGAGATGCTATGGTAGCAAGGATGTTAAGGGAGATAACAACAACAATAGTGTAGAGGTTTCTCTTATAATTCTAGAGTCCAGGATTTGCTGGCTGAAAACTGCCTCTTCACTAATGGAAAATAAACATGCAAACAGAAAGCTACAGGTCACAGTAGCAAGTTAACTGCAGTTTGTCGCATTAAAACTATGCTTTTGTGATACTGCAGTGTGATTTTTTTTTGTATCTTTTCATTTTATACAGCAATGAGTTTATTGATGCTTGGCTTGACTTTTTAGGTGCACCCAGATGAGTTAAGACACTTTTTTTGAGAAAGTACAGAAAACCAATTAATAGGTGTGGTTTATTGAATCACTAAATACAAGTATTGTCCACTTAATTTAAACAATAACTAAATTGCAAGTGATATTGCCCTACCCCTCATTGTTCTCATGCCATGCCACACCACTTAACTGTTTCACTATCCTAAAAGTGACTTTTCTTTTGCCAATTGCACATAGCCTAGGTTTAGTTAATCCTGCTAATTATCATGCTATCTAGATTTTGAACCTGCACCAGAAATACATATTGCTTTTTGGTTTTGCAAAAGTGAATTGGGTTGGACACGTTCCTACTTATGCACCTGCTGGCCCTTGTAAAGATTTTTCCCAGCTGAAAGCAAGGTGGATTATTATTTTTTTTCTTTTGTTTCCAAGTTTACATAGTTGCACCAATAAACTATCTTACTCTAATTTGAATTCCAGTTAGAAGCTAACTCCAGCCTTTTTGTTTCCAGATCCGGCTGGCAATATCTATCTCGTTACACCAAGCTTTGCTTCTCAGTGTGGCTATACAATTGCAGTGGATTCCTGGAATAATGTTGAATTCCGTGCCTCTGTCCTTGGCTGTTGTGTACATATTGTGGTAAGATAATATAGAAAGAATTAATAGAACATCTAAACTAGACAGGAGATCTAACCATCCTTGCTGTGGCAGGGGAAACAGGAAAAATTAAAATGAATGCTATTCTAAGTGCCTGCATGCAAAGAGTAGTAGTTGACTTCTCTTGGGGTGGGATGGTGGAGAAAGAGTATAGGGCTCAATGCATTGTAATTGGGAAAAATCCCCTTACAGAGAGTCTGATGTTTTGAGGCTCTATTCTACAATGAGTGGAACAATAGACCCCTCCCCATTTGTATGGAGATACTTGATAGACAAATAGTGGGAAGTATTAAGAAAATAATATAATTATTTATCTGGGTCAGCTAAATGTAGGATAAGCAATTGTGTACAGAATGACAATGTATCCAAATGGTGACCTTAGCATCCAGTTATTGCTTATGCACTTTGTTTGCAGGCTGATGAACAGTTCAACCTCACTGTACAAATACATGTAAGAACTAACACAACAGTGGCTTCAACATATATTCAAACTCTATCTTGTATGTACTCACCATGGGCTGCAAGGGAAATTTTCTGTGAAGAAAACTACATGCAGGTAAATAGCACATTTTGCCAGTATTATGATTAGCATTGTATGCCAAATGTTGAATTTGACTAATGACATCAGTAATTGAGATGTTTAGGAGAATAATCATAAATCTAACACTTAACAAATATCAGATACCTGAGCAATAAATTATAGAATCTGAAATGCTTGTGCTGCAAATCTACCATTTCACACTGATGCAACTTGTGTATCATTTTAATAACTATTAAGTAATGCATTGAATCTGCTCCATGTGCAGGTCTCAGTACAAAGAAGCATACCACCAATTGAGGAGGATTATGCACAAGATGCTCAAGACTGGTCATTAGTATTTCCAGAAGTAAGATATCATGGGGGAATTGAACTTTCAATGCTGCTCATACACTTGCATCTCCGTTTGTAATTTCTAGAATTTTCCATATATCAAATTCTGCTTATTTCTGAAATAAAATTCTGGAAATTAAATTTAAAACTGTTCTTTATTATTAATTGGATCCATTGAGCCATGTCTGCAAATTAAATTGATACATTGAGAATTTTTATGACCTTTTAACTAAAGAACAAATGGCCTAATCAGCAAAACATGCCCATATAATCTACATTTTGCACCTGCTTTGAACATCTATCAACTTGTCCTTTTGTATAAATTACTTAAATTTTGTTTGCAGCTTCATTTCTATCAATAGATTGAACTTCAGAAGCTACAGACTCTCACCATATGTAACATCAAATATATGGATGACTTTTCCTGTCTTGTTTTTCCCTCCTTTCCTCCTTCCATGGCATTGCTCACAGACGCGTTAAATCTCAAATGTTGGAGAATGACTTTTTTTTTAAAAAAACTCACCCTGAACCTTGCAGAACTTGTCATGCTTGTTGTAACAATGTTATAATGGCCTTCACTGTTCATTTAGGCAACTAGTGCAGAAAGTGGCATATGGCAAGTGGTATTTCTCACCCCTGGTGGCAGAAGAAGCATGACTGTGAAAGAAGCACATGAAATGAACTATGGAATCAATACTACAATGTCTCGTATATTGCTCCGTGCTCCATATCATACAAATGAGGCTGAACTAGTTTTGGTGAGTTCACTAATCGTATACCAGGTGGCATTGGTACAATTTGAAGCATTCTTATAAATAATGTTTGGATGTTTTGGCTTTGTGCACAAATTTAATCTTTTTTACAATTAGGTCCAAGGTGTTCCCTTGACTGTAATCCGTTCAACCAGCTTTTACAAAGAGCATTGGATGATTTTGCTCATTGACACTGCAATGGCTTGTCCTCTTGGTAAGAAATCAAATGTTACAAGCATTATGCTCTCAACAGCACAACCATCTTTCATTTGCTTGTCCTGACTGAAGTGAATAGATCAAACCATCTCAAATTGATACCATTGTTTAACTTAAACAAGTAACCAGGAATAAAATGTTTGCTTTAACTGTAGACTAGCTAACCACTTTCTGTAACTATCTAAAATCTTGTCCTTTTTATAGTGGTGCCCTCTGTAGGGGAGCCATTCATTTTATTTCTGTTCCATTTCCATTCTAACTAGAATAATTGTGACACACAGTTATATTGTTGACTTATCAATGGTATTTTGGTTAACCATTAGATGGTATTACAGTCATTGATGACACTATCATATGGACAGTGCCAAGAATCTTCACTCCAATTGTAACCAGTGCAGTTCATCAAGACAACACCTCCATGGGAGTAAATGGCATAAAGTTGGACCCCACAAGAATGGCAGAAAGAAACTATACCCTTGATAAAAATGATACAGCTCTTGCTATAAGGGTTCCAATTGGAGCGCAGGATGGCTACTATAAGGTTGGTGAGGAACTCAATTTTTTAAATTATTTCAAAACTAAAACAACTCAACTTGGGATGCAAGTATCTTACTAACAATTAACATTGTCAAAGAATCTGAATTCATGAAAATAGAATAACCAATTCCAAGTACTTGATCAGTAATTGTTGCCTTTCACATTTTCAGAGCTATGTGGTGGATGGACAGTATGGTATCAAGTACAGTATCAATCTGTTCTTAGAGCACCTGTGGGAAGATGAGGCTTGGGGAATGAATAAGATCAATGTGATCCATCCAGTTATTACCCCCTTTATTCCTCATCTGCTGGTTCTCACTGATGGTATGTACTGTCATTTTTATGCTAAACATGGCATAGCCAACATATTTTCTAAAAGGGGATCTTTGCCACTCAGCTAACAAAATCTGGCCTAGAGGACGCAGCCTACTTGTGTATATTTTGGTTTAACATTTTAGATTGCAGGCATTGAAGCACTTAAATATGGTCTGCATGAGTGCTGTCCCTTTCCCCTTTTTTATTGTCTTGTCCTGCTACAGGTGAGGAAGTTTTTTTTTTCTCTGGCTCAAGAACAGAGTTCATGTTAAAACCGCTCCAGAGAGACACTGCTTCTCTTAAACAGCAAGTCCATCATTCTAGAGTTTAAGTGCAAGTCACAAATGATCATACCTTTCTAACTGTTCTAACAAACTATTCATTGTTTCTGTTTGGCTTGATAGCAGTGGATTGCAGATGTAGAACCTTTGCCTGTGTAGCAAACAGTTCAGGTTATTAACCTGCCTATACTGATAAAAGCAGTTGCCTCCTGACAACACAGTTGTCATCAGTACATGTATGCTGGTCTAAGCAGATGTCACTGAGCTCCATCAGAAGCAGTTAATGCCTTGATTACAGACAGGATATCATTCTGCTACAATAAGTTCCAAGCAAACAAGATGATGGGCCAGAATACATTTAGTATTGAGTAATTTGGACAGACTTGATTCATAATCTAACTGAAATTTGAGAAGGAAAGATGTAACATACTAATATCCTACATTGCAACAAGTGTCAATTTAATTGAATGTGTTTAATCACAAACAACATGTAGGAATGACTGCATTTTAGCTGTTCAATGCCACAGATTTAAATGTTGTAGGTCCAATACACTGCCACACAACTCCCCTGCCCACTCCAGATTTAGAAATAGAAATTTCAATGAGGTTGAAATGGGGAAAAATATACCCATTAATTTCCATGCATGACCTTTCCCAAAAAATAGACTTTCTTTCTAAAAGAGCAAACATGGCAGAGAAACATAAGAACTGCATGTGTGGCACTTCATCGGGCTGCATTTGCTGCCAGTTAACATCGGTAGTTGGTTTATGCTATTGCATACATGGATTCCAGTGTACAATTCAGCTTTTTCATGTCTTCCAGAGACCATTCCTGAGCAATGGCTATTCAACATCACACTGGGCAACTTTCTTCCTGATGTAGAACTTAGAAAACTCACCTTGGACTCTCGATCCTTCCCTGTGGATGAAGAAAACACAATGTTTAATGTGTACAATGGGACTACCACAAATGAAACAGCCTTAAATAGAATCTTCATCCTTGAAGTTCCAATGGAGTCACCAGTTGTAGATAGAAAGGTAATGGAATGTTGGGGCTAATTGTGTTTCCACACTGCTGCTTGAACATGTTGCTAACTCCTCCCTTCCTTTTTTCAGTATATCGGAGATGGTGTTGAACAATATACCCTTGATATCATCTACACACTGACAGTGGTACCAGAAAATCTAACGTTCACACATGTGGCTCATTTAATATATAAGCATGAAATAGGTAAGGGGATTTTTCTCCCTGTGCAAACTAAAAGGCAATTTAAATGCTTTCAAGTAATGTAAAATGTTCCCTTAGAACTTCCTGTGGCAAATGGCTTTTGTGATGAAGAGAACATCACACTGGTAGTGACACATGACACCTACTGGATTCCTTTCATTGGAAATGTACAGTTAACTCCTCATTCTGCTGAGCAGCATGGTTATATCCTGAGAGAGAATAGTACCCACTCGGTAATCGTAATTCCACATGACTCAGCTCGTGTTGTCCATGAGGTAAGTTGCTTTTAACTTCTTTTGTCTTGGCTTGGTTTAATTTGATTGGATCCTAAATTTAATTGTGGCTTTGTTACAGGCAATAAACAACCAAGGTCTTCGCAATAGATTTGACTTCAAGCTCCGGGATAATAAAACCCTAGATGTGCTAGTCAACTTTTCTGTTTCTTGTAGCTTTCCAACAACCAACCTCCTAAGTAAGCTCTTGACTTTCACTCACTCTGATAACCTGACCTCTTGCATAGTATTGGCATACTGACTACTTTTCTTTCTTAGCTTGTTTCCCAAATGGAAGAATTGTCATTACTGTTCTAAAACTTGAAGCATTGTTGGGAGTAGATGGCAAAATGATGCTGAGAGATAAAACCTGTAAACCCAAGGAAAGTACAGAATTCAAAGCTGCCTTTGAATTTTCTGCAGACTCATGTGGAACTAGCAGGAAGGTAAGCCAACAACTTTTTTCTATTTGGAAAAATGAGCTGGAGCCTGCAATAAGGGCTCAGCAGGCAGCTAGTAATTGACTAATTTGGCTTCTCTTGTAATAGTTTGAGAAGGGTTACATGATCTATGAGAATGAAGTGGCATACTTCAGAAAATCAGCACCTAGTGATCCAATATATCGGTAAGAATCTGAGCAAAGGTGGTTTTTTTGGTGTCAGTATATGAAATGGTAAGTCACTGCTTGTTCCTCCTAGGCTTGCAATATCATGTCGTTACCATGTAAATGACTCTCTGCATCTTCAGTTTGAACACCAAATAAATGCTCAGCCAATAGTTGCACCTGGATATGGACCTCTAGTCTTAGTTATGCAACTTGCCAAAGGTAAAACTCGGCTAGTGACTTCACACCAGCTCCATATAAAATGGCCTTACTGCATATTTGCTTTATGTGATCATCTGTAACTCACTAGTCAAGATCAATTTGAAATGAGTACTTTTCTTTCCCAACCACATTGCTTGGATGCTTGCAGATGTGTCGTATTCTGACCTGTATGAACACAGTGACTATCCAGTAGTGAAGTATCTGACTGACCCCCTCTACTTTGAAGTGCAACTGTTGCATAATGAAGATCCACAAATTGAATTGTTCCTGCAAGATTGTTGGGCAACTGCATCACAAGACAGACAGGGCATTCCACAATGGCCAGTTGTTGTCAACAGGCAAGTAATGAACTGCTTTCTAAAGTTTGCAAGTTACTGATTTACTTCTGTTGTAACAGGGACCTTTTTTTGTTTATAGCTGTGAGAACAAGGCTGATCTTTATATGACCACCTTCCATCCAGTAACAAGGAGTGAAAGGGTCAGATATCCTAGTCATTTCAAAAGGTTTGAAGTCAAGATGTTCGCTTTTACCTTGGGAGATGTTAATACCTTGGAGCAGGTGAGGATTGCTTCAGCACAACATGCTTTGGTGCTTTCTACCTAATGTCCTGCTATGATACTGTCCTTTTATTTCCTTAGGTGTATTTTCATTGCAGTGTAGTCTTGTGCAGGAAGGAACCAGTAAATGGGCTCCTCTGTCCTGGTCAATGTGTACCAGGAAAACAACGAATGGGTAAGGCATTTACAATTAGAATAAAATTTGTAGTGTTGTCTGTAACATACTGACCAGCTGTGTGCAACTGTAGGTCGGAGTATTGATGCAGAGCGCCACCTGCAAGGATATGTATCATCAGGAGCAGTGGTGATCTTGGCAGAATTCCCTACTCTTGAAAACAAGATTATGAAAGGTGAAGAATTTATTTGGATTAGTTGAATGATTCTTCAGTGCTACTGAAATATTAATGACTTGCTTTTTTTTTTAAGATGATGACTACCTGAAGGCCTATTCCTGGGTATTGATGCTGATTGGAGGCGTGGCAATAACTGCTACTTCAATTGCATTTGGAATAGTTGGTCATAAATGTCAAATGAACTCCTTGTACTAAACTTTAATAAAAGCTACTCTTATTCAAATAATGAATTTTAATGAGCTTCGAGGTAAAATGGCAAATTGTACAATTTCAGGCTTTGGCTATAATGGTCTGAGTAACTTGTCAGTAGTAATTCAAAAGAGTTTTTTACTTGTTTATATCTTTGATCTTCAGTTTAATCCCAGTTCACAATGAAAGGAGTTGGTAGGCAATAACCATAAGAGCAAGAGATTTGATTTATACCCAATTAATACAAACATATTTTTAATCCCTGACTGAACTTGGAGACTTGCAGACCTGCTACTCTTCCTCAAGTGCCTGCTGTAAGGATACTTATCATTGGCATTCTTTTTGTTCAGGTTGTGTTTTTTCTTTCTTAGCAGTGTCGTTGTGTACTTCATGGAATTCAGTCTTGCTGGTATTTAGTGTTGAAACAGGGCAAACCATATTGAGGAAATGTATTGAAGGTGGGCAATGGGAGGAAGAAGTACTGTTTGTTACAGAATCTTGCTGACCTAAGCCCAAATCTGACGTCTGTTTTCATAATGATGTAACTGAACTTCTATCTTCAGTAGATTACATTCTCAGTCTGTATAAAGCTGTCTTTTTTCAGAGCAAATTGTTTCAAATGAAGTATACTGTAATGTCAGGTTAAGCCATTGGGCTGAAAGTGTGAAGTAGAATTTTACTATGTACAAATGCATTTTTTTTTTAAAAGTCAGAAGCCTGATCATGATGAGGTAGTACTAACTGGCTCATTTCAATAGTAGTTTGCACCACACTTTTTAACCAAATTAATCCTCCTTGGATTGAGTTAACAGTTGCAAATTTAAGTAGGTCAGAATCTCAACCTTTTCAACAGTTCATGTTGACTTGGTTAAGTGGCAGTCTACATAGTCTATGTATCTTTGGAAACTGCACACTGGCCTACGAGTGACCTTTATGTAGCCCAACAGGGTAAAAATAGTTAAAAGGCAAAATACTGCAGATGCTGTCAGACCTGCAGAGTTTTTCCAGCATCTGCAGAAAGTGTTAACATTTAGACTTCATATGACTCCTTCAGAGCTAAAGGGAAGTCCCTTGACTCTGAAGAGTCATATGGACTCATATTAACTGTCTTTCTCTCCACCAATGCTGTCAGGGTAAAAATAGTACCTATCTCCTTGTGATGTGAACTAGGTGTTTTATATTTCTCTTCTACTTCAAGTCAGAACAGCTACTTCAGCCGGTTGAAAATTAGGACATCAAGGTAAACATGAACATTTGATCACTTTATTCAACCAGTAAACTTTTAAAAATTAAAACTGATTATATTTCCTTGCTGCCAATGCCATCATTTTGTAATACAGGAGTAAGCCGATTAATCCAATTAATCTTGATGTCCTTTGTTTTTGGCTGCTTTGCAGAAAACCTACAGGTTCCGTTCTCACGCGTTCCCTCTCTCTCTCTCTCTCTCTCTCTCTCTCTCTCACTCTCTCGCGCATATATCTTGGAACTTTTGGTTGCAGGGTATGTCCCAAAGCAATTGATGTAAGGGACTTGGTAATTAACTTATCTTGGTGTTGGTAATGAGATGTCTGATTAGTCAGTTTACTTTATTTATGTTTTAAGCTTTGTAGGTGGGTGCGTGGTTGAAAAGTTTCCAACAAGTGCTGACCATCTAAAGCTGTTAAGCATGTCAGTGGCAATTTTAATCACTTTTGAGTTCTTCAACAGTTGCTTTGCTAGGAGTAGAACTTTAATGCTACTTGGCAGTATTTTCATAACTCTTGAATTTAGCAATCTTAACACTTTTGGACTTAAATCTCTTTCTGGTCAAAGAAATCAGAGCTGCTGCTTTGAAATTAAGGGGAGAATTGTGACCTTTTTTCAGGGGAACTTCCAATGGACCTAGATGCTTCCTCTTGCTATCCTAATGTTATAGAATCATAATGGTTCCAGTAAAGAAGGTGGCTAATGACCCTGCAAGAGCAACTTGGTTAGTTCAACTCCCCTGCCCTTACCTCTGCAATTTTTCTTTCTGGGCACATATCCAATAACAAATTTCCCTATTTGCCTCCACCACATACTCAAGCAGTATGTTGCAGATCCTGGCCACTTGCTAAGTTTTCTAAAATTTCTCATTGACAAAATAAATTTAAACTAATCATTGTCCTCCTGGTTCTCATTTTATTTGGGGTATGATTCCTGAAAGATGGTCTAATCTCCCTTAAATTTTGCCAGTCTGTGCCTACTTGCAGTTTACAGGCGTGTGAGATTAGGACGAACTTGCTTCTCAAGTTTAGCTAAAACAGCCTTTTGTGGGCTCCTCAATATGGTGCTGGATGACAGCCACTAACACTCGCATGGATATTTTTTTTCTTATTCATGAGAAGTGGGTGTTGTTGGTTAGGCCAGCATTTGTTGCCCTTGAAAGTGGTGAGCTGCCTTGAACCACTGAAGCCCCTGTGGTGTGGGTACACCCACAGTGCTGTTAGGGAGTTTCAAGATTTTAAGCCAGTGACAGAAGGAAGTGAGATTTCCAATTTGGGAACACTGCCTGGAAGCTCCTTTTCGAGCCACTAACCATCCCATGTGATGGCTGCCCTTATCCTTTTAGATAACCATGTGGGTTTGGAAGGTGCTGTCTAAGGAGCCTTGGTGTGTTGCTGCAGTGCATCTTCTAGATGGTACACACTGCCACTGATGGTGGAGGGAATAAAATTGTAGACAGGCTGCTTTGTCCTGGCATGTTGACCTTGTTAGCTTAATATAGTGACTATAATGAAAACCCCCTAAAAGGTCACATCAGACTAAAATCTACCATCCAGGTTTGCTTGCAACCTTTTCTAATTGACCACCTTGGTCAACACGAGCTTGGATTTCTGGCAGCCATGGCATGACTGCACATGTTGCCATCAAAGCACTTGGAGAAACAGCCAACCTATTTATAAATAGGAAGGCCTACCACCATTTTCTAGCTAGGCTCTGATCAGTAACAGGATTATCCAAGTTGGTGTAAGTTTACATTATCTTGTAACAGGTGACCCATCACCCTCACCCTTACAACTTCCACTCATTTGTCACTTGTGTCAGAATAGCTGCTGGGAGTTTGAGGGTCAAAAAGATGCCCTATCTGTGACTAGCTAAAGAAGTTAAGAATTGGTATCAAACTGAAAGACCTACAATGCTGCAAAGATTAGAGGATTGGGACAATTTTTTTAGAAACCAGTAAAGGATGACTAAAAATAGGAGATAGAAAAATATATCCGCTTATACAAGTATATAAAAGGGAAGAGTAGCTAAAAGGAGTGTCACCTTTTAAAGGGTGAGATTGGGGCATTAATGGGGGGTGGGGGAAGGCAATGGCAGAGACTGAACAAGTGTTTACTTTTCACAAAAGTCAGAGCATCCAAAGAAAAGCAGTGGGCAAAAAGGAGGGAGGAACATGACCACAATTATTAGAGGGGGGGAAAAAAGTACTAAACTTAAAGCTGAGTCCCCTGGACCTGATGGCCTGCACCTTCAGGTCTCAAAAGTGACAGTAGCAATAGTGGATGTATTGTTTATAATCTTTTAAAATTCCCTAGATTTGGGAAAGATCCCAGTGAATTGGAAAACTGCGAATGTAACAATCAAGGAAGGATGGAGACAAAGCAGGGAATCATAGGTCAGTTAGACTAACATCTGTCATTGGGGAAAATGACAATGTTGAGGAGATAAGAGCAGGACTTTTGGAAAATCGTAATACCATCCTAGAGTCAACATGGGTTTGTGAAAGGGAAACTTTGCTTATTACGTCTTCAAATAACTAAAATTTGTCAGTGGAGAAAGGGAACCTGTCAGTATGGTGTATTTAAATTTCCAAAAGGCATTCAAGATGCTAAGGTTGCTGCACAAGATAAAGGTTCATAGTGTTGGGGTGATATATTAGCATATATAAAGGATTGGCTAACAAGAAACAGCATCAGGATAAATGATAAAAACAAAAAAACTGTGGATGCTGGAAATCCAAAACAAAAACAGAATTACCTGGAAAAACTCAGCAGGTCTGGCAGTATCGGCGGAGAAGAAAAGAATTGACGTTTCGAGTCCTCATGACCCTTCGACAGAACTTGAGTTCGAGTCCAAGAAAGAGTTGAAATATAAGCTGGTTTAAGGTGTGTGTGTGGGGGGCGGAGAGATAGAGAGAGAGGTGGAGGGGGGGTGGTGGTGTGGTTGTAGGGACAAACAAGCAGTGATAGAAGCAGATCATCAAAAGATGTCAACAACAATAGTACAAAAGAACACATAGGTGTTAAAGTTGGTGATATTATCTAAACGAATGTGCTAATTAAGAATGGATGGTAGGGCACTCAAGGTATAGCTCTAGTGGGGGTGTTTTTTTTTAAATAATGGAAATAGGTGGGAAAAGGAAAATCTTTATAATTTATTGGAAAAAAAAAAGGAAGGGGGAAACAGAAAGGGGGTGGGGATGGGGAATGGGGGAGGGAGCTCACGACCTAAAGTTGTTGAATTCAATATTCAGTCCGGAAGGCTGTAAAGTGCCTAGTCGGAAGATGAGGTGTTGTTCCTCCAGTTTGCGTTGGGCTTCACTGGAACAATGCAGCAAGCCAAGGACAGACATGTGGGCAAGAGAGCAGGGTGGAGTGTTAAAATGGCAAGCGACAGGGAGGTTTGGGTCATTCTTGCGGACAGACCGCAGGTGTTCTGCAAAGCGGTCGCCCAGTTTACGTCTGGTCTCTCCAATGTAGAGGAGACCACATTGGGAGCAACAAATGCAGTAGACTAAGTTGGGGGAAATGCAAGTGAAATGCTGCTTCACTTGAAAGGAGCGTTTGGGTCCTTGGAAGGTGAGGAGAGAGGAAGTGAAGGGGCAGGTATTGCATCTTTTGTGTGGGCATGGGGTGGTGCCATAGGAGGGGGTTGAGGAGTAGGGGGTGATGGAGGAGAGGACCAGGGTGTCCCAGAGGGAGCGATCCCTACGGAATGCCGATAGGGTGGGGTGAAGGGAAGATGTGTTTGGTGGTGGCATCATGCTGGAGTTGGCGGAAATGGCGGAGGATGATCCTTTTGAATGCGGAGGCTGGTGGGGTGATAGGGTCCCCCTTGTCCTCACTTATCATGTTTCTGGGAGGGAGGAGAAGGTGTGAGGGCGGATCCGCAGGAGATGGGCCGGACACAGTTGAGGGCCCTGTCAACGACAGTGGGTGGAAAACCTCGGTTAAGGAAGAAGGAGGACATGTCAGAGGAACTGTTTTTGAAGGTAGCATCATCGGAACAGATGCGACGGAGGCGAAGGAACTGAGACAATGGGATGGATCAGGATAAATGGATCATTTTCAGGATGGCACTAGTGTGCCACAAGGACCATTGCTGGGGCCTCAACTATTTACAAACTATAATGACTTGGCTAAAGGGACCAACTGCACTGTGGTCACATTTTCTGATGATACAAAGATAGGTAGAGTAAGTTGAGGATACAAAGTCTGCGAAGGGATTTAAGAGAAATTAAATGAGTGGGCAAAAATTTGGCAGGTGAAGTATAATGTGAAAATAAGGTCTTCCTTTAGGAAGAATAGAAAAGCAGAATATTAAATGGAGAACTGCGGTGTATGCTTGCAAATGAATCACAATGTAGCATGCAGGTGTAGCAAGTAATTTGGAAGGCAAAAGGATATGTTGCCCTTTAATAGTCCATGCCCTTGCAATAAAGTAGATGTCTTTTTTATTTGTTCATGGGATCTGGACATCACTAGCTCAGCCAGCATTTATTATCCATACTTAATTGCCCTTGTTCAGAGGGCATTTAGGAGTCAACAACATTGCTGTGGGTCTGGAGTCACATGCAGGCCTTAACCTCACTTTTTTGCCTGTCTCCCATAAGCCTCAACTCCCTTGTAGATCAAAATCTGTCCAATTTAGCCTTGAATGTATATAATGACCAAGCCTCCACTGCTCACTATGGGAGAGAATTCCAGGTAAGGCCAGCAGATTTCTTCCTTTAATGGGCATTAGTGAACCAGATGGGTTTTTAATGACAGTCAGCAATGGTTTGATGGTCATCATTAGACTTTAATTCCAGATTTTTTTATTAGATTCAAATTTCACCATCTGCCATGATGGGATTTGAACTCAGGTCCCCAGAGCTTTACCCCTGGGTTTCTGAATTACTAGTCCAGTGACTGACACTACCTCCCCCAGACTGTACAGGGCATTGGTGAGACTGCACTTGAGTACAGTGTACTGTTTTGGTCTCCTTTACTTAAGGAGGGATATAATTGCACTGGAAGCAGTTCAGAGAAGGTTCACTAGGTTGATTTCTGGGGCAAAGGGGTTTTCTTATGAGGAAAGGTTGAGCCTATACTTATTGGAGTTTAGAAGAACTGGAGATGATCTTATTGAAACATAGCATCTACCCTGAGCCCCCCCTCAGAATCTGAGAGATGTTCAGAACTAGGGGCCATAGCTTTGAAAATAAGGGTCTCCCCTTTCAAGATGAGGAATTTTTCTCTTTTTTTGGAATTCTCTCCCATAGTGAGCAGTGGAGGCTTGGTCATTATATATATTCAAGGCTAAGTTGGACAGATCTTGATCTACAAGGGAGTTGAGGCTTATGGGACACAGACAAGAAAGTGGGGTTAAGGCCACAATCAGATCAGCCATGAACGTATTGAATGGCAGAACAGGCTCAGTGGGCCAACCTACTCCTATTTCTTGTGATCTTATGATACTATTTGCAATTGTGTCTCACCTACAGTGTGTCTGCACAACACCTGGTGTAATTCAAGAGTGATTATTGATTGTAGGGCATGTTACAGGGAGCCCTACAAAGAGCTTTCCTTTATTCAGGTGTCCTGGCTGATTGGGGCTTCAGTTTAACATATCATACAGAAGTTACTGACAGTGTAGTACTCCACTCGATTGTTATATGAATTTATGCTCAGGTATTGAAGCAAGAACAGGGAGGACATCACGAGCAATTTAAAGAAGAGAAGTCTCTGCAAACTAAGATATAGAATTAACAAAAGCCACAACAATTTAAAGGCTTGAAATACTTAACAGTTTGCACTGATGTGAAACACTAGTTTCGCAACAATTACAAATACCTTATACTTCAGACAAAGTTGCCTGAATCAATTTTCATCGTTGTAAACAAAAAATGAAACTAGATGCATGAAATCTAAAAGAACATTAGAAAATGTTGGAAACAGTCAGCAGATCTGAGGGAATGTTCTCTTGATTGAGTCTAACTTGAGTACTCCAGCATTTTCTGTTTTTGAATCCTGACGTTGAAGTCAGTTTCAGAATGGTAATGATGATGAGCTCAGTGGTCAGACTTTTGTGGAGGGTCTCAGAGAGTGCAAATTAGCCCATCAGAAGTTTAAACTCCCTGGGCAATTTCAGTGTATGCTTCAGAACCTCCTCGCAGCATCTCCCAACTTGCGTCCAATCTAAACAATCCTAATTCTTGAAGATTTGGGCCACTATTTACAAATGTTCATGCTGCAGCATTAATAAGTAATAGATATTTGTCTTGCTACTTATGCTGGTTACTCAACAATCCCTGGTAATGCAAATTTTCAGCTAAAGGTTTAGTAGGTGGGATTTACAATTCAAATTTCCTATCTAGCTGCAGTGGAAGAGTATTGAAGAGGCTTCTAACTAATTGGCAACTGCTTCACAATGAATAGATTTAATTCTGCTGGCTTGGGTTTTGCAGTCAATGCTGAAGGAAAAGTGTTTTCCATAATCTGAGATTTAGTGGACATGTGGGTTTCACCTTTTCTTGATTTCATCCTGGAAACATCTATAGTGATTTCTTGTCTCCAGCAATAAAAATGTTATGAAACAGGCTAATTGGTCAAAACAGTAACAGAGTTGCAGACAGCAAGCCAACAGCTTTTATCAGTCCTTTTTTCATGGCTTAACAATGAAAAAAAAGCCTGGGACATGTGCAATTGTGATGGAAGTTGGAAGTATCATTATTTACTTACATACCAAACTTGCAGTGGCAAGGATGATATGAATCACCTGCAACATGACATAGGCTAGCAGAATGAGCAGACAAGTGGCAGATGGAATTTTAAGACAGAGCAGTGAGTGGTGGGGCATTTTGGTGCAAGTGTTAGGCAGAGGCAATATAGTCTTAATGGCACCATTCTAAAGAATGTGTGGGAACAAAGTGAACAAATGCACCTGTATTCTTTCACTGAATATGGGTGCCACTGGCAAGGCTAGCATTTGTTGCCCATCTGGAGTCACATGAAGGCCAGGCTGGACTGGACCAGCCAAGGATGGCAGATTTTGTTTCCTAAAGGGAGTTAATGAGCCTGATGGGCTTTTATGACAATTAACAGTAGTTTCATAGTCATCATTACTGAGACTAACTTTAAATTCCAGATTTATTAATCGAATTTAAATTTCACCAGCTTGATAGGATTTGAACCCATGTCTGTGGAGCAGTTTAGGCCTCTGGATTATGAATCCAGTGATATTACCAGTGGCCACTGGCTCCCCTAATCCAACCCCTCATTGATGTGCATCAACCTTTGAACGTGACAGGACATGTTGCGACACTGCAGGTTAACAAAGCATCTGGGCTCTTGGGCTTCATAAATAGAAGCATTGAGTGCAAAAGCAGGGAAGTTATGCTGAACCTTTACAAGCCTCCTATTAGGCCCCCAACGGAAGTGTTGTGTCCAGTTCTGGTGGTCACAATTTTTAAAAAGGATGCGAGGTTGCAGAAAAGATTTACCCGAATGGTTGGGGGATTTTAGTCTCAAGGTTAGGGTGGAGAAGCTGGGGTTGTTCACCTTGGAGGCAAAGGAGAATGTGGGGAGAGTTGATAGAAGTGTAAAAGATTATAACAGGTTTAGATGAGGGAAAAGCTGTTCACACCAGCTGATGGTACAAGGACTAGGGGGCACAGATTTAAGATATTGGGCAGAAATGCAGGGGTAAAGAGGAAGAACTTTTTTACACAGCAAGTGGTAATGGCCTAACCTTGCCACTCACAAGGGTGGTGGTAACGGGAACAATCGATATTTTGGAAGGAAATTGGATGTGCATTTGAAGGAAATAAACCTGCAGAGCTATGGGGATTGAGCAGGGGAATGGTGGTACTGACTGGATTGCTCGGCACAGAGCTGACATAAGTCAGACTCGATGAGCTGTAATGGCTTCCTTCTGTGCTTTTAATGACTCGATCGCGAATCCTTGCAGATGAAAATCAATTAAATGTATCCTTTGGAGGAGTGGGGAATCACTGACTTCTAACTTCTGGATTTCTGCAACTAACTCCACATATATAGTTGCCATCAGTTTCAGAATAATGACCGAAAGCTGGCTGTTACAACAGCAAAGTCCAGGCCATTTCTTTTTCAAATCACTGACATTCACGCTTATGCACAATACCTCAGGGTATTTTACAGTGACATTGAGGCAGCGAGAGCTAATGCCAAGCAAGAAATGAAATGGCAATTTTTGTACTTTTCTCAGTGGAATCAGAATTTTTTCAAACTGCTTTACTAGTTTAACCAACCATTACTCCTGGTCGAAGGTTTAAAAAAAAAAGTGCTGTCATCTGCATTGTAACAGCAAAAATGAGATTTTCTTTGAATCTGGAGGGATTCATTCAGTGCTGGAATGACAGATTTTCTATTAGAACTCTTTTAAGCTCAACTTCCTGTCAATTCTAGGGCAATGACCTACCTAGGTTGACTGTACGAATTTGGTTTGCTGTAGTTGGTCACGTGGAAAGGGCAGCAATTTACTTGCTACCGTGAATTGTGGCTGGCAAGAAAGACCCAGCGTGAACAGAACTTATATGGGGGTAGCATTCCAGCTGAGAGGAAAAGACACTAGGGCTAATATAATGAGGACTCGAAACGTCAACTCTTTTCTTCCCCGCCGATGCTGCCAGACCTGCTGAGTTTTTCCAGGTAATTCTGTTTTTGTTTAGGGCTAATATAATGTCATTCCTTATTCAGACTTGCAGACTTAATTCAGTTCTTCACAAATTGTACTCCAGTGAAATATGTTTTTTTAATTTTCAAATACCATCTTGATGGGCATATACTATTCTAATTGTGGCTAAAAGCTTTGCCAAAGCAGATTCTCCATTTTACATCAAAAATATAGAGCTGTATTTTGGATGAAGCTTTTGAACCTTGCTTACTGTTATTATCTTTGAACATTTTTGCCAGATAAAAGCAGTAGAATCATTTGCGGATACCTTGATAACTAAAAATGCACCAACTAAGTTGAATAAACTTAGATTGCAGTGAATGAGTGCATTATTTCTCTAAACTGTCAACTCAACTTCAGCTAAGCTGCTTGAAAGGTCCTTCTGGTAATTCCTGTTGCGCATCGGGTGGGAATAGGGCAGACATTTGACTTGGGGCCCTGATGCAGCAAATCCTGCTGCCTAAGCAGCCTCTTGGGTGTGATCAGTGACAGGGCCTTGTAGCTATGAGGATAGATTGGAGAAGTTGGGACTCTTTTTCCTTGGAGAAAAGAAGGCTGAGAAGAGACTTGACAGAGCTATTCAAGATCCTGAGGGATGTGGACAGGGTAAATAGTGAGAAATTCTTCCCAATCGAGAGCATCAAAAACTAGAGGGCTCAGGTTCAAAATAATTGGCAAAAGGAGTAAATGTGATGTGAGGAAAAATTTTTTTCACCCAAAGGGTGGTTGGAGTCTGGAACGAACTTCCTGAGAGGGTGGTGGAGGCAGGTTCGATCGAGGTATTCAACAGGGAATTGGATTGCTACCTGAAAGGAAATAATGTGCAAGGTTATGGGGATAAAGCAGGGAGTGGGACTAGGTGGAATGCTCTTCCAGAGAACCGGTGCAGACTCAATGGGCCAAATGGCCGCCTTCTGCACTGTAAAGATTGTTGATTCTGTGCAATTATCCAACTTACTACAAAAAAATTGTACCAGGAAATCTCCCTTCTAGACTTTTCAGGATGAAGGCAAAGGAATCAGTGACAGGTTCCCAGAAGCTGTAGGTTGGCACTTGTGCTGAGAGAAAATTAATGGCAGATTTGTGACCTAATTTGTGACCCTAATTATCACAGAGAGCCCTGTGTTGTAAGTATCAGCCCCACTAAGGTAGATGGCCAGTGAGTTGGAGTACTCATGGTTAGAGTGTTGGGTTGGCAAGAACTATTATCTTGCACTTATTATTTATTTCCAATTCTACACATTTAATCAGAACTCACCAACAGTGTAAAAGTTAAGGATGCTTCAGCTGTTGGGTAGCCACTAATGTAACTTAAACTGTAAATCTGAATTTAAATCTAATGGTCATGCTACAGCTGGTGTTTGTAGAATCAATATCTGAAATTTGGTTAGTAATTTGGAAAGTCTAGATTTTTTATCATTACTTGCCTTATTTCACTAATAATGTTCTAGATTGTAAACGGCTTTGACTTCCTCTTTGGCACTGGATAGGTATCAGTTCAAAGAATTATACCAGGAATTGAAAATGACCATAATGAAGGCCAGATGGCAGCTATTCACTCAGTCATGCCAAGGAGACATGAGAATATTACAAACTGTTAAAAACTGTACTTTCTTTTAAAAATGGACATTGCTGGACTTTTAAAATTGTTGCTGCAGATCACCTGACTTTGGAACTGCAAGTTGGCCAAGCTTCTGGAAGCTTCTAACAGTGGATTACAATGACCACAAACTTGTGGGATGCCCACCTGCCATTGTTAAGACTCACCCAAAAACAGTAAGGACAATAAAGCCTCAGATGACCTGTCTCCAGAACTGCTGGGTAACAAAGGGGAGCTACCGAAACTGATTTTACACGTGGAAGTGCTAAGGGCTCCTACCTGCCTCAATTGTGTGTTGATGGTTTTGATCCTGGGAGGCAGAAGCTACTTTATTAAAATGAATAAACTATTGATTACTTCCCATCATGTACCAATGACCAGTTATCACATGAGCAAAAATTTTTCATTTAAAAGCCTTTTTATTATAAGACCTGCTTGCTTGCAGAAAGAGCACTCGCAGCACTGCAGAAACCTGGCTATAACACCTAGCCTTTTTACCAAACCACAAGGCATAAGGTTTAAGGTCTCCTCAGCCTGTTTCCAGACAATCCACAGAGAAAAATGTTCAGAGAAGCAGACAAGACCTTCAACCCAGGGAGAGAGGGAGAGAATTGCAGAAACAGCTGGTGCTCTGCTGTAAGTAACTGGATGGTTTTGAAAGTGACATACCTGCTCTCCTCCCTCTAAACCTGATTCCACCTAGCAAACTTATCTGTTAAAGCAACCTATGGCAATTTGACAGTGGAAGTCATCACTGCTGCAGAACCTTCACTTCAGACAACACATTTTGACTTCAAAACCTACTAGGCCTGCATCAAACAATACAGACTGAACTTGGTTCACATTGATAAGTATCATTTTTACCTTCACCTTTGATCAATCTTTGTGTGTGTATGTGTTAGCAACTTTATCTTTTCTTAAGTAAATTCCAGAGCAATAGTGTGAAATAAACTAACCTTACCTTTTTTAAGTAAAAATGCTTTGCTGCTGGGTTATTATAAACTGAATTTCTCACTCCACTGATAAAAAAAAAAATACCCCACACACATACAAACATATTCTTCATGGGCAACTGTGGGGAAACACCTTTTTAAACCGTTTGTGACACATTAATAATTGGGGGCAGGTGGTGGTGGTATTGTTGCTGGACTCGTAATCCAGAGACCCAGGGTAATGCTGTGGGGACCCGAGTTCAAACCCCACCATGGCAGATTGTGAAATTTGAGTTCAAGAAAAATCTGGTATTAAAAGTCTATTGATGACCATGAAAGCATTGTCAATTATTGTAAAAACCCATTAACTGATGTCCTCTACCTGGTCAGTTATATCAATCTACTAAAAGGAATGAAATTGGATGGGTCAACTGGCATCGACCTAGGCACCAGAAATGACAATGGCAAAACAACCCTGCAAAGTCCTCCTTAGTGACAATGCACAAAATTGGGAGAGTTGTCTCTCAGACTAGTCAAGCAATGGCCTGACACAGCCATACGCACGGAATCATACCTTACAGGTCATGTCCCAGGCATCACCATCAGAGGTGGTGGCACAGTGGTACACATTCGGGAGGAAGTTACCCTGGAGTCCTCAACATTGACTCCAGGCCCCCATGAAGTTTCATGGCATAAGGTCAAACATGGTCAAGGAAAGCTTTTGCTGCTGCCCAAATATCACCCCCCCCACCCCATTGTAAAGGGTGCAGCAGACGATGACGATGTGTGACACCCTCTGCGGACTGTATTGCAGGGCTCCACCAGACTGGTCCAGGCACCGCAACCACATCTTCAGCATCCTGATGGTCTGCTCCACCAAGTTGCGAGTTGCTGCATGATCCTCATCATAACTTCACTCTGCAGCAGTCTGAGGCCACCGCATGGGTGTCATCGGCCACGTCCTCTGTGGGTAGCTCTTGTCCCCAAGGAGCCATCCCTGCAGCATCTGTGGACTCTGGAAGGATCTAGAGATCTGCGAGTGACTCAGGATGAAGGCATCGTGCACACTCCCTAGAAACCATGCGCACACCTGCAGGATGTGATTCTGGTGGTTGCACACCAGCTGCGCGTTCATGAAGTCCACCGTGTGTAGCCACAGAGACCTGGGCACCACATGAGTGCAGTCAAATGCACCCTGCACCTGTGGGAATCCTGAGATCAGGGAAAATCCAATGGCTCTTGCATCCTGGCTGTCCCAGTCCCAGGAGAAATGCACAAAGCTGTGTGCCATGGAGAAGATGGCATCCGTGACCTCATTGGATACATTTGTGGGTGGCGGATTGTGAAATCCCACAGAGGTCACCTGTGGAGCCCTGAAAGGAGCCACTGGCATAGAAATTGAGCATTACAGTCACTTTCACAGCCACTGGCAGTGGATGCCCTCCATGTCCCCTTGGCACCAAGTCCTGCAGTAAGTGGCAGATGTGAGCCACCAGCTCCCTAGACATGCGCAATCGTTGGTGACACTGGTTCTCAGTCATCTGCAGGAATAGCAGGCGGCGTCTATAGACCCTGGGTGTCAGTAGGCACTGACCAGCCATGGCTTGTCGCTCCTGGGCAGGGTGTGCGGGACCCCCTGCTGCTCCTTTTTAATAAGGTTGCTGCTCCTGCCTTTGCATGGCCAGGGGCCTCAGTCACTCTTTCCTCCGTCTTCTATGGTCTCTTTGGGCCATCAGACACACAGCTAGGTCACCAGGATCCATGATCCTGACGTGGTCCTCCTGCAGCATAGTTATCATGGCTGTAATTAGCACCTTTCCTGGCCCTGTGTGACCGCCCCTTAATGGTTCCTGGAGAGTGGTAGTCACCCCTCGGATGGCCAGAGAATTGTGCGTTACATGGCTGTCCTGTCAACCTGCTACATGGGGGAGACAGTTCCTAATCGGGTTGCTGAGATTGCAAGGGGCTGTGAGCGCCTCCAGTAGTGATTGCTACATGGCCAGAGTTGGCGTGGAGATTGTACAATGTGTGCAGTCCAACTGCTCCATGGTCCAATAAAGTGGTGGCAGACTTGAAGTCTGTGCCGGGGTTGGGGGGTTGGTGGGGGTAAGTTATGGAGCGCTTGATGACCCATTGGTGCCTCCGCATTGCTTGCATGGCTTGGAGCCTGACCCTAACCATATCAATGTGGCTGCGCCTGATCTGTCTTAGTTGCTGAGGCATGGTCAGTTTATACAGGTGTCCCTAATGCGTGGCCACTTCCCTCGCTTACCCTGCCCCCCACCTATGCACAGGATGCAGCATCAGGATAGCACTTGACCCCCTCCCACCAGCAGTTGCCTCCGTGGCTGGCTAGCACTTGTCCCCAGACAACCTCCACCCCTCAGCAGTCGCCTGCAGGGCCAGGCATCATTTCCCCCCCTCCCCCCACCTCCTCACCCCCGGCGCCCCTGAGGCCCGTAAACAACAGAGGAGCTGTGATGAACGCTGCTGTTCACTCACCTCAGTTCCCCCAAAGTGAAGGATGCCAAGTGCGCCCCCTGTGCGCTGTTGTGAGAAACGTTGGGGTGCTTTCCCTCCGACGTGGATGGACGATTTGGCCAGGCTCCAAGAGCTCGCGGGATGACCTTTTCATTCTATGCTGATGCGTTACAATTAGCTCCCCGCCGACCGATGGTGGGATACGTGTCCCACCGTCAGCGGGCTGAGCAGAAGATTGCGACTTGCCTTCATGCCGTCGCGAAGTGGGTCCTGCCATATTTTCTGCACACGCCCACCTATCACACCCGCCATCAGCGGTCTCAGAAAATTCCACCCTGCAGTGGTTTTAAAGTTTGTTTCATCAGCTGTTTTATTTCATTGATTCCTTTGTGTTAATGTTTCATTTTATTAAAAGTCTCATGGTTATAATCATAAACTAAAGTTCAATATTGGGTCTGACCACTCATTTATTACAAAATGCACTTTACAAAACATCTTGAGACCCAGTGGAGGAATAGTCGGGTTTAAGAACTTGCAAGCTGCTCACGTGTGCCTGTTAATTGACACAAATGTTAATCTCATTGATGCTAACAGATAGAACTACCTTCACTGAGAATAAGATTATCTGAGAAACCCAAGAAGAATCTCATCACTTAATTTCCCCAAAGAACTCTCCATGATGATTATATTGTTATCGGAGACAATAGCATTGTACTGAACACAGAAACAATAGCTACAATGAATTATACGTTGACATACAATGATACAAACATTGTTGTTACCATTCCCATTGGAGCAGAAGGTGGTTATTATAAGGTGTCAATAAGTGGTGTCAATAGCTAAATCCTATGAATTACACAACTCAAATCGGTTGCAGCAGTCTGCATAATGACTTTTGTTTAGGAGCCATATAGCCCATGGACAGTACGGCATTTTGCACCATAAAATTAGTTGTAGAACATCAATGGAAGCTAACAAAGTGCACAGTGATTCATCCAGTCGCTACTGTCTTCGTGTCTTAGCCACCAATTGTGACCAATAGTAAGTAAAACGTATGACACTTGCTTGCTTTTTATTTGGAATTATACTTTTGGATATTTTTCTCTCTCTTCCAGTTACAATTCCAGCAAACAGATTGTTCAATGTCACTTTAGGAAACTTCCTTCCTGACATAGAGCTGGTAACTCTAATTGTGGACACGCAGATGTTCAGAGTGGATCAGGCAGAAAAGATGGGATTTAAAATCTATGAAGCTAAATTGACTAACAATGCTAAAGCCTTCATGTTGGAAGTTCTCTTTGGAAATGCAAATGTGAGGCATGAGGTAAAGTGAATAGTCTAACCTGTGTACTGAAATTTTGCTTTTGAATTTCCTCTGTATCCTATAAATGTACAGATGTGACCAGAAGATATTTTTAGCTTCAACTGACTAGTGTCATACCTTTCCTATGTTATAGAAGCTAGAGTATCATTACTTGACTTCACAATGAAACAAGAGCTAGTTATTAAGACCCCACATTTGTTTGGTCATTGCTGAAGTGAAATGGTAATCACTGGCCCAAACCAGTGACACCTATGCCAAAATATTGGTTGAACTGAAGAGTTTTAGCACTAAATTATCCATTATCTATTTTGACAAGTGTGTAAACAAATTATTAATCTGATAACACAAAAATCCAAATTTGAACCCTTTGAGCACTGAAACATTAATATTTAACAACCTGCCAAGTTGTTCCTAAATCCACTTGCCAAGCTGAACCTTATGGACTATCTGTAGGACATAGTAGCCAGCCAGGTTGGAACAATAGTCCATACTACTGTTTTGCAGTCTTCAACATTGGACTAGTTAATCTGGCCTGAAGCCTTGTTGAATCGTTGCTTTTGGGGATGGCGTGACAATAACAGATTCAGCAAAATACTTCAGAAATGTTAGCAGCTGATTGAAAGATTTGAGCAACTCTGGTTTCCTTTATTTGTTGTATCCAATGCCCAACTTCAACAGTAAGTTGCAAGAAGTCATGTTGCGCCTAGATAATAAGTGTGTTCTTTCTAGTGCACATTGTAATTGTAGAACTGAACTCTTAAGTATTCTGGCAAAACTCCAAAACAGCTGCATGGTTTTTATAGTGAATTAGTTGTCACTTTCACCTGAGACAATTCAGATTGCATAGGTAGTCTTCCCTGACTCAAAGGTTTAAATTAAACCTTTAAAGAAAAATAAATGACTCACCCTCTAGATTGTTCTGCATTCTTTCAAACAATTTAAATGAAGATTAAAAGCTAGAGAATATGTTGGGTGTAATTCAATAGCATTCATTCTCTGCTTACTGGTGTGGTTAATCTAAGGGTAACCTGTGCCCAATAAAAATATGGAGATAAATAGTCCAAATTCTCTTCCTCTATTTAAGAAGGTGGCATATTGTTGAAGGATTTTTGAAGACAGCACAAGTATAGAATCATGACCTGACCTGAAGATTCTAATGAAATTGGAAATGCGTATAGACATGGGGTAGGAGTGAATTGTTACCTTCATGCTACCCAGAGAATGATCATATGCCTAGCCGCAATAGCACCTACAAAAAGTGGACACTTGTTCATTTTTTTCTTCCAGCATCTACGTTCTGACATCAGATGCTACATTTTAAATATCACTCATGCGTTCACCATCATTCCAGAAAATGAACTCTTTATCCAACATCTTGAAATAACGCATAAAGTGCCAGATATTGGTGAGTATTTTTTATTTTAAAAAAACCTGTGTTTCTGTGAACAGAATAGAAAGAAGTATTTTGTTTCCTCCCTATGGTATTGCCTGAGGGTCATTGGATTCTGTGACAAAATAAAATGTGGTAATAAAAGCCTGCTTTATTTTCCCTAATAGGTTAACTGTCTCCTGTCTGTACCAAGTAAATAATACCTTGGTTCTTGGACTTGTGAAAGGATACCAGAAAGACAGTGGTTATAATTCTATAGCCTATGGTTTGCAAATAATGAGAGGTGAGCATACACTGAATCTCCTGTTGGTCTGAATTCTGTTAACAGTAATATTTAGTACACTTTTTCAGCTTGGCTTTGACAGTAACTTTTCATTGTCAAGCTATTTTAAAATCGATGCACATTACTACCTCGTCAGTTATTTTGAATAAACTGAATTTGTATGTTGGGTAAACAATTCACTTCAATAAATTTGTCTTTTTACTCTTTACAATGGATAATTAGCAAGGTCATTAAAATGCATAAAAAGCAATTAAACCGTGTGAACGCTTTTAGGGGTGGGTGGGTTCTGAAGCAAATCTATTGTTTTTAGAACAAGCGCACGGAATCTGAATATGTGGGCTATTGTGAGCAAGGCAGTAGATTGGTTAAGCCTGCAACTAACTGTCTTGATATTCTTATCATGCAGAAACAATACAGCAGCTTTTTTTTCAATCTTAGAACTCAAAAAGTACAAACACTTCGAATCTACATTCAAGGATTTATTGAAATAAGTTGGACACGCTACATTTTTGATCTATTCATTTCCCTGTGCAAAATGGTAAATTTCTGCCTCAATAGGTACAAATTACTTGGATTTTGACTGTCACGATATGGCAGCTGGTATTTGCCTGGCTGACCAAATCCACAAGGGAAAATTGGCCACGCTACCACAATGGGCAGAATTTTGCCCTTGTCGGCTGGGCTGGACAGGGCTGGGCAGGGGCAGCCAGGAAGCTGACCGCCGCCCGCTATTGGATCCGGACCGTGATTTCAAGGCCCATCCTGTGTGAAACGCGAGCGGCAGTGCTCAGCGCTACCTGTGCGAGCAGGGCAGGAGGGCAAGCGGGGAAATTCACCCGTGCGCGTGACTGAGCGTTTGAAAATCTCCCTGAGGCACAGAGCGGCCTCAGGGAGATGAAAAGTTTTAAAAATTAGAAATAAAGATTTTTTAAAATATTATAAAACACTCACAAGAGTAGGGACCTGTTATAAATGAAATTGTTAAAAATTTATTTTATCTTTGTTCGATGTTGGAAACCTCATCCCGCCCACGGATGAGGCTTCCAAAAAATGCAAAAGCTGCATGGCCTTTTCGCCTGCCCGTTAACCGTAAGGACGGGCAGTGAAAAATTTGTTACAATTACCTTGTTAACAGTGTTAATAAGCCTTTTACTTGTTGGCGAAGGCGCTATCGACTCTGGCGTGCGCCTGCCAACCGAAATATCGCATGACTGTGCATTGACGTCGGGACACTCGCCCGCGCCAATGCATGTCATTTCACGCTCGAGCGGGTCAGGTGTACACCCGCCCGCCAAGTTAAAAATTCTGCCCAATGTTTTGCAATTTGTATTTATTTATTACGAGAAGGCTTGTGCACTGAAGTCAGAAGTAATGAGTCCATTACCACCTTTAGAGATTTTTAAGATTAAATTAAAACATTTATTAACAAGTGGAGAACAAACTGAAACACACACAAGGGCCAGGGGGTGGTGTGGGGTGGGGTGGGGGGTGGTGGGGGGTGGGGGGGTGTGGTGGTGGGTGGGGTGTGGGGGGGTATGGGGTGGGGGGTGTGGTGGGGGGGGCCCCCCTCGCCAAGGGGGTGGGGCCCCCTCGCCAATGCATAAAATGACGCGGGGTGACGTCGGGCGGAACTCCCAACATCATTTCAATTTTCAGGTCGGCGGGGGCACCCGCTGACCTGTCAAAGGTCAATTGTGGCTATTTAAAAACTAATTCAACTAGTTAATGGACCTGCCCTTCTATCCCTAAGGTTGGCGGGCAGGCCGGGAGCCCTGGCGGGCTTCAGAAAAAGCATGAAGCCTCATCCACGGGCAGGATGCGATTTCATGTAGGTTTTCTAAAAATTTAATAAAAGTTTGAATAAAAGTGATGGACATGTCCCAACCCATGTGACAGTGTCACATGAGGGGACATGTCAGGGAACTTTTATGTTTGTGCATTGACCATTTTTGAATTTGGCACCGATATCCCTGAGGTAGCACTTAGCCTCAGAGGGATCTGTGTGCTCTATCCTGTGCATGTGTGAAAGAGCACACTCCCGGCTTAGGGGCTCCCCACACACCACCCACCACCCCCCCACCCCCCCCCCACACCCCCCCGCCCACACAGGGAGCTCATAGCGCTTCCTGGCAGATGTCATGCTGAGCGGGCCATCATTGGCCCACCCATGTAAAATGGTGGCGCGCCCCCAATCAGGGGCACCGATCAGAGGCGCCCGCAAGCACCCGCTCCTGAACTTCTCTCCCGACAGGGGGAAAATTCTTCCCAAGCTTACAGGTACACAGTTATAACAGTTCCTAAAATTTCTACTTAACTAGACTTCTAACTATGTACCCCCTTTAAGGCCAAACAGATTCCAAATTTATAAAGTCATCCAGCAATATTACCACAAGCACCCACTGGATAATGAAATTCCAAAGGTCTTTAACACAACTTTGGCTAGTGGAACAGCAAACTCACTGCAAAGTGGCTGGAGGCTTTTCCCCACCAGTCTGTTTCACACAGTCACCTTTCAAGGTCTCACACGGCCACACCTCCCTCAGCCTTCCATCCTTCTTTAAATATATTTTATGCCTTTTGATTTATAAATTCCATTGTTTCTACTCGTCTTTAGAAGTTACTTTTCCCAGAATATAAAAACCTTTCATGTTCTCGTAATGATCAGCACTTTTGGGAAAAATCAGCATAATAACCTTGCCTTATTTATCTTGCCAGTTGTAAACACTTTCCATGTCCCTTTGAAAATCAAACACCTTTCCCACATCTAAAAATGCAAATTTCATTCACACCATCTCTGCTGAGACATCACCTAGTTTAATCATCACCATTTCAAATGCCTGTTTTACATCTAACTTCTTTGATAATTTAAACCTTGCAGTCTAATCGCTTCTAGTTTAATTAAATAGCCACGCACGGAACCATGCGCGCGCGCACACACACACACACACACACACACACACACACACACAAACGTAAGCCTGCTTTAATGTATCCCACAATAATATTAGGAAAAATATGATAGCGCCTCGACACTACAAAGATGGTGGTGAGTTGGACAAAATCACCCTGCTTTGAAGTCGAGCTACTAAATCACAAAGATCCCCAAGCTGAATGAAAGCAAAATACTGTGGATGCTGGAAATCTGAAATAAAAAACAGAAATTGCTGGAAGAACTTGGCAGGTCTAGCAGCATCTGTGGAGAGAGAAATAGAGTTAACATTTCAAGTCTGTATGACTTTTCTTCAGTGCTGGATAGAAGTAGAAATGAGATGGATTTTATACAGTTCAGCATATCATCATTCTCTCAAAGCAAATGTGAGTGCTCTCTCTCTTAGTTTTAACTGTGCTACCATGCACTTTATCTTTACCTTGGTTCACAGGGAGCTCTGCCAATGGACGAACACCTTCAGCCAGCCAATCCTTAAGATCTATCCATGCCCTTACCTCCAGTCAAGAGGACACTTCCTCCATTGAAGAGCTGGAAATAAGCAGCCTGGAAGACCTGTCACAGCACTTACCCACACCCTCCACCAGCACAGTGACACACACCTTGGGGGGACCTAGATCTAGAGCAGGGTCGGGTTCACAATCTGGTGGTCACCGCTCGGACACGTATCCACAGCAGAAGGAGACAGGTTCAGCTGAGCTCCCCTGCACTCGGAGGACTGCTGCGGAAAAGGCATCTGTGAGATCTGAGTCAGATGATGAGCCTCTGGAGAGTCAGCAGAACATGCGGAACATCACGCAGAGCTCCTGGAAGACCTCAACAGAGTGGTAGATGAGTCGGAAGAGTGTGTCCACCTGCTTTCTGATGCAGTGGTGCCTACACATGTGCGTATGGAGGCCTCCATGGGGAAGACGATGGTGCCGTAGAGACCCTGGTCCAGCAAAACGCGGAGATGTGTGCAAACCTGCACTCCATCACAGGAGCCATGGGTGAGTTCCTGCAGTGGCTACACAAGAGGGAAGCGGAGCGCCTCAACGTCCCCCAAGGTGCTCCTTCCCCTTAAGGTGTCAGGCCGGAGCCCTAAGACACCAGAAGGGAAGAGGAGAAACAGCAGGACACTCCTGGGTTATCCACTCAGGAATCTCAGAGGTTGTCCGCTTCCTCTGAGTCCCCTTTGTCTGTGACCCCCTCAATCTCGTCCTCTGGCACCACAGAGGGAGCAGCCGGCCCACAGGAGGGCAGCCAGAGCAAGCCAGGGCCTTCAAGGCCTCGGCTCTCCAGAGGGCCCTAGCCAAGGGCATCAGAGACAACAGGGCCAACCATTGCAGAGGCTGTCTCCACCTCTGCTGTGGATGTCAGGGCAGCAAATAGAAGTCTAAGGCGTTCAAAAGTTAGGAAATTCTGATCACAGTTGACTGCACGGCTGAACATATTTGTCACTTTACAATCTGGAAATATGTTCCCTTGCACTGAATAATGTGTATTTTCAGGTTCATTGACAGGCTTTGTGAGTCCTCCCACTGCATCCCCTACCACTAGCAATTCAGCTGCACACAGCTGGCCTACAAGTGATGCTACAGGGATAGGTGTGTGTGACAGGGCCTTTCAGAGCCTCATGCAAGAACTGTCCATGCACATGGATCCTTCCTGTATCACACTCACCTCACTGAGCATTTTCAATGCTGCTTTCTGGGGTTCGCTTTCAGTTGTCCATCTGAGCTGATCTGCATCTCTGCCCTCCCATTGATCGCACTCCCATGCAGCATCTGATCTCCCCCACTACGACTGTCATTTCACTTTCGATTTTAGCCAGTACCATAATGCTACAGTTTTTTTTTTTTGCTTTCCCCTTCTTTCCCCTGTCCCAGTCACCCATTTTCTTTCCCCCATCACAGTCGACCACCCCACCCAGCATCACCTACCACTTCCCTTCCGTGACCTACCAGCCAAAATCCTTTTCTTTCAGGGATGTCCAGGTGAATGTGCACGTTCCCTTCCTTCCCAAAAATCCCAACCCTATCCATATTCACCTCCCTGATCTCCTCCTTCGCACCCTCAGGGTCTGTGTCTGCCTCCGAGTCCGTACCAACCACACTCGCCAGCCCTTCTACCGATACCCTCACCATCCCACCCTAACACCTCACTCTGCCCTAAGTTATTCTCACCATTCTCTCATAGCATGCCAACCCTCAGTTCACTCCCCAGGAGGCAGTCATGGACTCATCAGAGCCCTCCCTTGCATGTTCACCTGGACATATCCCCCCTTGGACTTCTTCACCCCTCCGGACTTCTTCCCCCCTTGGAACTCCTTCCCTGCTAAGGACTCCTTCCCCCCACAGAAATCCTTCGGCCCCCTTGACTCCCCTTCCCTTACTCCTTCCCCCTTCTTGATTCCTTCGGATGCCCTTACTTCTTCCTCCAGCCTTACTCATTCCCCCTTCCCAAATCCTTCCTCCACCCCTACTCTCTCTCCTCTCCACACTCCTTCCTCCCCCGGACTCCTTCCCGTCTCCGCACTCCCTCCCCCTGGACTTATTTCTCCCCTGGGCCCCCTCCCCACTCCACATTCCTCCCTCCCCCCCGGACTCATTTCCCTCTCCACACTCCTTCCCCCTCCTGAACTCCTTCCCTTACACCTTCTACCCCACCCTTACACCTACCTCCCCAATTGCAGTCTTCACCCCGCTACCCCCTCCTCTCCCCCACCCCCCGTAGTCCCTTCTCTTTGACACTTTCATTATCCCCCACCCAACCTGAACCCCCCCCCAACACTTTCATTCTCTCCCCCCCAACACCCCCCACTCCAATACCTCTTCCAGTCAATCCTAGACATTCCCCTCCCATCTTCTGTTACATCATCTTCCTCTCCAAAACACTGCTGGGCCTTCCTCTCCTTGACCCCCCACAGCCGCCATGTGTTATAAGCAGACCCTCAATGGTGACTTCCCACCCTCCGTGAGCTGCTACATGTTGGAGCCACGTCCATGAGAATCCACCCAGTGTGCCATAAACGGTGTCGGGTCCAATAGCTGTCGGGCTCCAGCATCTTCTGATCCTCGGATGTCCACGATGTGAGCAAGGCCCTGGCGGTAAGTCCCAACCTCTGCACATCACACTTGTCACTTGCCAAGACATGTTCTGCAGTGGCGTGTTTTCTTGCTGACAATGGTGGACGATCCAGCGTGGAGGGATGATTCCGGCAGGCTGGCCTTATAATGACATGCGGATGTATTTCAATGAGGTTCCCAATGTCCGACAGCGGGAAATGTGGCTCACCACTGATGGACAGAGCAGACGATTGCAAGCTGGTTTCATGAATGTTCGAATCTGATTTTTGGCCTTCCCGCTATTTTGTCCACTCACGCTGCCAAGCACGCCAGTGAACACAGAAAATTCCACCCATTGAAACTGTCCCTTGCAGAAGAAACTGGCTTGCTAACTAAAGTAGGATTGCAATTTTTTAATACATTTTTGGATTAACCAAACCACTTCACTTATTGGCTTACAAAGGACATCTTCCAGTTGATTCACTTGGTAATGATCCTGCATTTGATATTAAATATTTAACCCGTTATTTAATGCAACTATACCTACAGGTGCACTTCCACTGCACTTTTGGACCTTATCACAATAAACAAATGGTTACCACCTCTTCTTGCAATGGGCAATGCATACCTGGAAAACAAGGTAAGAAATGGTGCAGGGGGAGGCGATAGTGTTGTGTTATTGTCACTGGCCCGGTAACCCAGAGACTCAGGGTAATGCTCTGGGGACCTGGGTTCAAATCCCATCACGATGATGGTGGAATTTGAATTCAACTAACAAAAATCTATTGACCACCATGAAACCGTTGCTGATTGTTATAAAAACTCACCTGGTTCACTAATACCATTTCAAAAAGGAAATCTGCTGTCCTTACCTGCTCAGGTCTACATGTGACTCCAGATCCACAATAATGTGGTTGACTTTTAAAATGTCCCCTGAACAAGAGCATTTAGGGACAAGCAATAAATGTTGGCCTAGCCAATGACGCCCACACCCCGTGAATGAACTTAAAAAAAAATTAATGAGCTTCAATGTTCTATGGACTGATCCTTAATTCTGTAGGTCACAAAAAACACCTGAATATTCTGCAAGATTATGTATCACTTGGAGAAGTGTCATGTGCTGCTGGAACAAACAAGGAATGAAGAAAGTGAGAGATGTGAATATTTTGCCTAATTGGCCAGATCACTGCCCAGTTGGATGTATAGTTTTCATACTGATTGGTTTAATCTGACTTTTGGTTGTTCTCTTAACATTATCCTTGTAACCTTCCTTGTGGTAAGTAATTGGGAAGGAATCATCCCTGTCCAGCTCACAATAATCTTGTTAAACTAAGAGATTGAGACTAGGCCTGTGTTCTCCGGAATGTGAATATGGGAGAAATGAGAGGCAATCTTATCAAGACATAATTCTTGAGTGACTTGGCAGGGTAGATGCTGAACAAACAGCTGGAGAATCTGGAACATGGGCCAGGATTTTACATTAGTCGGGCGGGCTCGGTGAGAGCAAGTGGGGCAGCCACAGAGCTGACTGTTGCCCCCGATTGGCTCAGCACCGCAATTTAAGCAGGCGGGCCAATTAAGGCCCGCCCAGCATGGATCCCGAGTGGTAGTGCTGAGCGCTACCTGTGCGGGCAGAGGGAGGAGGGAGAGTCGGGTCCAGTGCTCTTTTGCGCATGGGTGCAAAAGAACATTTCAATCTTCCCGAGGCACGGAGCTGCCTCAGGGAGATTGAAGCGCTTTTTTAAAGAAATTATTAAAAAGAGTAAAAATTTAATGAAACACGTCCCCTCGTGTGACTGTGTCGCATGAGATGGGTCGTGTTTTCATTTTCAAAATGAAGCTCTTATATAATCAGTATTAGCTTTAGGAATGGGCAGCGTAAACTTGAAGTTAATTAGTACATTAATTGAAAGGCCTAGTAAGGCCATTGTCGGCAGGCGCATAGCTGACTCCGGCCCTCGCCCGCCGAACAAAATATCACAAGACAGCACGAAGACGCGCCCGACATCGTCACGCGTCATTTTACATTCCGGCATGTCAGGCTCCCCCGCCCACCTCCCCCCCCCCCCCCCCCGCCCCCCACACGCCGAATGTTAAATTCTGCCCATGGAGTCACAGTTTCCCACACACCGAATGTTAAATTCTGCCCATGGAGTCACAGTTTCTGAATTAGGGTTCGGCCGTTCAGCACTGAGATGAGGAGAAATGTCTTCACCCTAGCTGCGAATCTTTTGGAATGATGTACTGCTGAGTGCTCTGGCTGCTCCATCAATGAGAACACATTCAAGAAGGAGGTCAATAGATTTTTGGGTATATATTTGGGATCATTCAAGAAAGTGGAGTTAAGGTAGATGATCAGCTATGATGTTGCTCAATTGCATAGCACGGATTCAAAGGGCCAAATGGTTTACTCCTGCTCTTATTTCTTATGTTCTAGCCTTAAACAGATAAGTCAGAAATGGGCACCAACCACCTTTCAACAAGTCCCCACAACCTTGTCTCCTGAAGATGGACAAGTCACTATTACGGAGCCTTGATCAAATGACCAGACCGCGTCTGTAAGGGTCATGAGGACTCGAAACGTCAACTCTTTTCTTCTCCGCCGATGCTGCCAGACCTGCTGAGTTTTTCCAGGTAATTCTGTTTTTGTTTCGCGTCTGTACTGTGTTGGGAATCTATTGATTCCTTTTTGTGATATTGCACTGGCTGTGCAGCTTTTCCACAAGGGCCACTAAGGGTGGCCACGCAGTTTTTTCTCATTCAGACCAGACTTGCTTTAGTTCCCTGTGTACCTAACTTTCTCAAGTGAGAACATTGTTAGTTCTGCAGGGTTAGCAATGTGCTTAAGTAGCGTTTTCCATCCTTCACATTTACCTGATAATCTGTTTCTTGTTTTTCAGGTGGAACAATGTCCTCTTATTGGCTTTGGATGCCAAGAAGCTGTTCAGCAATCTCTTTAATTCTTACACTATCATCAAAATGCACATGTACCACTGAACGAATAAAAATGATTGAATTTGAACTAGGTTGGTATACGCTACTAACTTTGTGGATGCCAATTGTTTTTAAACATGGTTGAAAATCACCTCAACTGATTGGCCTGAACCCCCTCAGAACTTGTAAGGTGTACTTGGACCCCAAAACTGAAATGCTCAGTTTTTGGAGTGGATAATGGAACTATTGTAGTGTGCGGTGCCACAAATAAAAATAAAATTAATGGTTACCAGAATAGTTAGACACTCTCCCACAAACTTAAGTTTCCAAATCTACTTGGGTAGATGGGATTGCAGCCTCAAGTCATAATTTCCACATTCTTATGTGCCTGTAGGTGGTGCTATGACACTATTCAATGTTGATCAAGTTCTGCAAACTCCAATCATTGTTTTGTAGAGCACTCCTTGCTGACTCCCAGCTCATACATGATTTGATTTCTGGTCTATACAATAAATGGCTTCAGTTCACCAAAGAAGTAATGACATGAATAACTAAATTCTCTCGATTCTTTTTATATTCAACCTCTTTCAGTTTCCACGTCACCCTCGCCCCTACCTCCGCCACAAACAAAACCTCCAGCTGTGAATATTGTCTTCCACAGCTCCTAATGACACTCTCACTGTTTCCCCTCCACTCCCTTGGCAAACCACCAAAAAATTCTCCGTAGCCTGGTTCTGAATGGTTGGCTGAGTTTCTAAAAATCACTAACCATATTTTTTTTTTATAGGTTAGTTGATCTTTAGATGTGGCCAAGGAACCTGCTAAAGGTAGAGTGGCACCCAAAGGAAAGTGACAAAATGGAAAACTCTTGCAGCCTGGATGAAAAAGCATATGTAAAGGGCTTTAAATGTAATGAAAGAGCCTAAAGGTAGAAATGGCCAGCCACGGGATTAGGCAGTTGCTGGAGCAGTCTAGTAAATCAGGAGGGTAGTTCTTTTGCTGCCACTCCATAGCACTATTGCCATTGTAATATGGCTGGAAGGAGATAAGAGACTGCTGTTTACAATTATACAGTAAGGTTTTACAGTAGATGTAAGCTCTGATTTTTGTAGTGGAAGCATGATGACTTGAATTTATTAATCTCATGAAAATGTATAACTTTACAATCCAACGTAGTTACATAGCAAAGCAGCACACGTGTCTTCCAGCCATCTCCACCCATTCTATTTCAGATTTTGTTTCTTTGACCAATGTGCAACACTATATAGAAAATCAAGTGATTTCAGTGTAGAATGTACTCACACTAGTGAACTTTCTTGCATAATATCCAATTTTTTACATCAAATACAGGCCTGTTTTCTCTTTTTCAGATGTACAATTTTAAAATTTTCTACCTAAATCTCTGCTCAATTAACTGCTTATAAAATAATTCTACGATATTTGGGTGATATTTTCCACCTGGATTGGATGATAGAACAGCAAAGATTTAGTATCAATCTGTGAGTGGTCTATTGAGCTTCCATTCCTCTCTTTGCCCTCTACAGTACTCTAACCAACCCCTTCAGAAACTAGTACCCTAGTTATAATATTGAAGGAAACAGCTCCCACTTTTCCTGTCTGTTTCTTCCAATTTGGTTGTAATTTTAACCTCATTCTTATTACTAATGGTCTTTTCTTTATATTTATGTACATTTTCACATCATTTGAAAGGCAATTGAAGGTGATTCCATGGTGGGAGTGAGCACGTCTGATGCTATTTAACTGACTACCTTTCTCACATCCTTTTTTTAACCTCTTCCTTAACTCGCATCCCTGTTATCTTCCACTTCTGAGGCCTACAGCTCAATGCTAAGAGGCCTAGGGTGTATTATCGCTTCTTTTTACAAAAAAAAGTGCAGACATTTTTATTTTGAAAATTAATCCAAAATATCAAATGTCTGAACTATTTTCTCCCTCCATCAGTGGTGGTGGGCTAATACAATAAGCCCACCAAAGCATCACTATTAAACCTGAACCAGCTTTGCTTAGATGATGTGGCAAACAACTACTGAACGTTTTCTAAAAATTATCCATGTTGAGATGAAACTCCAAGTGATCTTGACTTTAAAAGGAAAAGATAAACATTGATAAACATTCTTGGCGTTTTAGTAAAATCCTTTGCCTTCAAGTAGTCCTTTCCCTGATCTTCCTGCATAAATTGGTGTTGTGCCTGAGGAAGAATAATAGGTTTTAAAATAAAGCAATTCTCATTGAACTGGCAAATATAGAAAATCTTACATTTATTTGATTCCCACAGCCTCACAATGGCCTAGAGCACTGTTCAGAACTATGAACTTTTTTTTGAAGTAGCAGTCACTGCAATGTAGGAAACACAACAGCCAATTTGTGCACAGTAAGATCTCAAACAGGGATGCGATATAACCAGGTATAACCCACAGCTGGGTTTGACACAGCCGGCATGTGTTTCTCTTGAACACACACAAGGTTGTCATTTAACTACCATAGTTTTAAGGAGCTTAGTTTAATAATTCATCTCTGACATCAAGCATCCTTGGACAACAAACTGCACCTCAGTTATTATTACTAAACACTGACCTTTCATGATCACATACTTTAAGGGATAAACGTTTAGGTTACACGGTTAAAAATGTTCCAATCCGCAACTAGCACATTCTTGCGATGGGAGAACAGTTGTAATTGGTGACTCAACGAGAACTTGGATTATCCTATCAGCAGCTTTGCAATGAGGTGGGTCAAATGACTATTCACCTGAAACTCTTCCATTTCTTCGAAGAACCTTCAGCTACGTGGAACGGGTTGGAGGAACTTCTCCTCCATCAGCTTGCTTTCAGAGGGAGAAATATACACAGGATATACCACTCAGAAATGGGCCATTTGGCCCAACTTGTTCATGCTCCACTTGAGCTGCCTCCTGTCCTTCCTCATCTATTAGAATTACCCTCTAGTCCTTTTGCCTTCATGCTTATCTACCTTTCCTTTAAATGCATCTATACTATTCATTTCAACCACTGTCTGTGGTAGCTCATTCTACGTTCTCAGCACTCATTGGGTAAGGAAGTTTCTCCTGAATTCCCTATTAGATTAAGTGCCTACCTTATATTGATGACCTCTAGTCATGCTCTTCTCCACTATTCTCTCTGTATTTACGTGATCCAAACCTTTCATAATTTTAAAGACCTCTAGGACATCACCCCTCAGCCTTCTCTTCTTAAAAGAAGAGATCCAACCTGTTCACCCCGTCCTGATGTATTTGCCCTCACATTTCTGGTATCATCCTTGTAAATCTTTTTGCATCCCTTCAGAGGCCTCTATTTATATATGATAAGGTGACTAGAATTGTATACAGCGTTCTGGGTGTTGTCTAACCGAGATTCAGTCCACATTTAGGGTGGAATTGTCCACGCACATTTGCAGCGGGCATAGTGGCTGACAGGGGGGTGGGGGGGTGGTGGGGGGATGGGGGTATGGGGGGGTGGGGGGGGGTGGTGGGGGTGTGACTGAGAATTCGGCATGAGGGGCAGAAATCAGTTTCATGCCAGTGTGAAATCACAGCAGGATCATCCGATGGTGTCCCGATCGCGAATCCCGCTGGAGGTCGGCGTGAACCTGATTTGCATCCCGCTAATGGGACGCAAAGTAAGGCCCGACCGGAATCATCCCCCCCCCCCCCCATGCCAGATTTACCGTTACACCGACGGGAAAACACACCGGCCCAAAACACACCTGGACTGTGGGACGTGCAGAAGTCAGGACTTATCTTTAGGGCCTTGCTTAGATCGCAGACATCTGAGGGGAAGAAGATGCTGGAGCCCTACAGCTCCTGGACCCTGGAGGAACACATGCATCTCATGCTGGGTGGATCCTCGCACACATGGCTCCACCGCAAAGCAGCTCTCGGAAGGTGGGAGGTCTCGACTTCGCTGAGGCTGTGAACCTTCAAGGACTTCGCTATGGGCTTGCACCATCTTCCATGGTCCCCGCTGATGCTTCAGAACTTCACAAACTTTGCCGTAGGCTGGTACGGATGATCGGTGAAGGTGGGGGGAGGGGAGTGGAAGGTCTATGTGAGTGGGAGAGGAAGGTATACCGGGATGGAGGGGGAGGGAAGTGGGTGGGGTCACGAGGTCGGGAGTGGGGGGGTGGGGGGGGTGGGTGGGACGTGAAGGTGTCGGGGGGGTTCAGGTTGGATAGGGGTTGAAGGTGTCAGGGGGTGAGGTTAAGGAGGGGGCGAAGGTGTCAGGAAGGTGGAGGTTGGGAGGCGGTGAAGGTGTAAGATGGTGAGGTTGGGAGGGGCAAGGATGGAGTTCGGAGGGCGGAAGGTGTCCAGGAGGAGGAGGGAGTTCGGAGTTGGAGGGAAGTATGGGTGACTGGGGGGGAGGAGTAAGGGTGCAGGAAGGAGTGAGGGGGGTGAGGAATGTCCAGGTGAATGTCCAAGAGAGGAATCTGTGGAGTCAATGACTGCTCCTGGGGGGCGAACTCAGGATAGGCGCGTTAAGAGGGGATGGTGATTGTGAGAAGGGGCAGAGGGAGCCGGTAGGGTCAGAGGGTGAGAGTCTGTCAGTAACAGTAGAAGAGGTGGTGAGGGTGGTTTGTGGGGACACGAATGCAAACACGGTCCCTGGGGGTGGGAAGGAGGAGGTCGAGGAGGCCAAGAGACGTGTGTGGGATTTTCAGGAAGGGAAGGAATGTGCACGTTCACCTGAATGTCCCAGATTGACAAGGGTTTGGGCTGTAGGGAATGTTGGGGAGGTGGAAGGTGATGCCAGTGCGGGTGGACTGTGCTGGGGCAAAGGACATAGGTGACTTGGGGAGGGGAAAGGACAGGGGAGCTAATCAAAAACTTGACTTCAACAATGTTTTTCAAATTAAAGGTGAGTGGAGCCTTGTGTTGTACGGGCACAGGTGCTGCATGGGGGCGCGCTCAGTGGGTGGGCGGAGATGCAGTTCAGCTCAGATGGACAACTGAAAGAGAACCTCAGCAGGTGGCATTGAAAATGCTCGGGTCAGTGAGATGAGTGTGATGGATGAAAGCTCCATGTGCGTGGGAGTGTGTGTGCACTTGCACGAGGCTCTGAAAGACCCTGCCACACACTCCAGAATCACTCGTGCTCCAGCTGCATGCGGCTGAACTGCTATTAGGCGAGGATGCAGGGAGAGGACTTGCGAAGCCTGTCAATAAATCTGCAGCAGGGTTGGAGACAGCCTGTGCAATGGTTGGCCCTATTGCCTCTGATGACTTTGGCGTGTGTGCTCTGGACAGCCGAGGCCTTGAGGGCCCCAGTTTGCTCTGGCTGCCCTCTTGTGGGCCAGATTTTGCCCTCTATGGTGACAGAGGACAAGGTTGAAGGGGCCACAGGCAAAGGGGGCTCAGAGGGAGCAGACCCTCTGAGATTCCTGAGTGGATGACCCAGGGGTGTCCAGCCGCCGGTCCTCCTTCCTTCGGGCACCCGAGGGCCCCGGCCTGACTCCTTGAGGAGAAGGAGCACCTGGAGGGATGTTGAGGTGCCCTGTTTCCCTCTCGCATTGCCACTGCAGCAACTCACTCATGGCTCCCACGATGGAGTGCAGGTCTGCGCGGATCTCCGCATTCTGCTGGACCAGGGTCTCCATGACGCCCGCCATCCTCCCCAAGGAGACCTCCATACACGCACATGTGGGCACCGCTTCATCAGAGAGCAGGCTCCAACTCGCGTGCCATTCTGTTGAGGGCTTCCAACAGCTTTGCATGATGTTACCCCAACTTCTGCCATCTCTCCAGGATGAGTTGGGAGGCCAAATGCAGAGGCTGGTCATCTGACTCGGACCTCACAGATGCCTCTTCCCCAGCAGACCTCTGAGAGCTGAGGAACTCGGCTGAGCCTGCCTCCTGCTGTTGCAGATACATGTCAGTGCAGTGACCACGAGAATGTGAAACCAAGCCTGCTGTAGATCCACGTCCCACCGCGTGTGTGTCTCTGTGCTGTGACGGGTCTTCCAGGCTGCTTCTTTCCAGCTTTTCATTGGAGGAGGTGTCCTCTTGGCTGGAGGTGAGGGACTGGCTGGCTGAGGGTGTCAGTCCCTTGGCAGAGCTCCCTGTGAACCAAGGCAGAGATCATTAGTGCATGGCAGCAGAGTCAAAAACAGGAGAAAGGGCATTCACATTTATGTTGGAAGAGAGAAGATCTGGTGCAGGATTCTCAGGTGGATGTTCGCTGCTACCTCACTGTCACCGCAGGCATGGTCACATCCTCACCAGTCAGCGCGATGCATGCTCCTCCAAGTGAGTGAGGGGCCTAATGTGGGCCACTCCACCCCCAGTCTGGGACCTCTCCTTGCTGCTGTAAGCCAGCTTCTCCTGCATGGAAACAGATGGAGAGGGTATGAGCAGGACACATGGAACTGCGTGGAATGTTTGTGTGGCGAGCAGAGCCTTGGAGTGGATGAGGACGCGAGCTCCAGAAGATATGAGTCTGATGGAGATGTGAGGGGGTGTGTGAGAGTTAGTGGTGTTGTCCCTTGAGGTGTGAGATCCCTGTGGATGTGTGGTGGGTTTGGGAGTGTGTGTTCAGAGTGATGAGCTGGTTGCCTTACCTTGGTGAAGTGGATGAGAGCATTCATCTTCTCCCTGCACTGGATGGACGGCCTCCTTTGTGCTCCATGGATGCTGATAACTGCTACCACTGCCTCCCAGGCCAGATTGGTGACTCTGGTGGACCTCCTGCGGCTAGAGCAGGGGTGGAGGAGTTCACGGGGGCCTTCTACTGCATCCAACAGATGATAGGGACTGCCATCACCTTCGCTTTTGGGGGCATCTGTTGCCTGGAGCAGCCCTGGTCTGTGGGAATGAAGTAGGCTGCACTCTGGTGCGCTTTAAATATGGCACGGAAGTGCTGAGGTCACAGTGTAGTGGACAAATCAAAGCCCACCCCACCAAGTGTTACCAGTGAAAGCATTATTAATGAGGTGGGATGCACCAGAAAGGGAAGATACAGCGATAAAATCTGCCTCTGTGGCCGGCAGGTAAAATGTTGTTTTTCACGCCCCCTACCACACTTATTGCAAATCTGGGACGATTCTGCCCTTAGTAGAACTTTACTTTCAGTCTTATCTCTTTAGAAATAAACCCTAGTGCTTGGTTTGCTTTTGTTGTGGCCTTGTTAATCTGTGTCGCTATTCTTAGTGATTTGTGTATTTGTTCTGCCAAATCTCTTTGCTCCTCTACCACCTTTAGATTCTTACTTTCTACTTAATATGCAATCTCCTTATTTTCTTTGTCAAAATGTAATGCCTCACATTGATGTTGAAATTCATTTGCCAATTATATCCGTTCTGCAAATTAGTTAATATTGTGAAATGTTGCCATTTTCCTCAGTATTGATTATCTCACCTTCAAATTTAGAAATTGTGTTTTTTGATTCCAAAGCCTAAATCATTAATATAAATTGTGAACGCCAATGGTCACAACACTGATCTTTGTGGGATGCCACTTCCACCTTCTGTAACTTTGAATAACTACCCTTAACCCCAAACTCTCTATTTTCAGTCTTTGAAGGTAGCTAGCTATCCATTCTGCTACTTGTCCCCAGACCCCACATCCTCTGTCATTGATTAGTCTATTATGTAGTACGTCACTGAAGATCTTTTGAAAATTTTGGTAACTTACACCCACTCCCTGTTACCTCTTCAAAAAATTCAACAAGTTTGTTCAAGCACTACTTTCCCTTCCATGCTGGCTATTCATTTGATTACCAACTCCTGTGTCACTGAAAACAGATGCTCCAGATTATTCTCTTCAACATCTCCTTAGCGTTGGCTGCTCTAAGAAGAAAAGTGTCAGTTTCTTCAGTCACTCCACAGAAGTGAAATCCCTAATTTCTGGCACTATTAAGATGATTGGCAAAAATACCAACAGCATGAAAAACTTTTTTATGCAACGAATGGTTAGGATCTGGAATGCACCACCTGAAAGTGTGATGGAAGCTGATTCAATCATGGCTTTCAAAAGGGAATTGGTAAGTTATTTGAAAGGAAAAAAAATTGCAGGGCCAAGGGTACAGGTAAGGGAGTGGGACTATCTGTGTTGCGCTTGCAGAGAACTGACACAGACACAACAATGGTCTCCTTTTGTGCTGTGACAATTCTATGATTACAAAGTTCTAAGAGCTTCTAACCTAGCCTCCTCCATGTATTTATTCTTCTCCTCTCCACAGCATCAAAATAAGTACCTTCCCATTGTAAATCCATGTCCATGTGCTGCAGTCTTCAAGTAGAACTGAGTAAAGGTAGCAACAAAATGTGTTGAATTTAACCCCAAAATATATTTTTTTAAATCATTATGCCGATAAAGAAACTCCAACCCTCAGCAGCAGCAGCACATTCCCTCCTCTCTGTGATACCCTCAGTGTTTCCTTCATAAAAGTGACCTTCATGGTCTCAACCCTCCTATCTCTGTAACCTCCTCCAGCCCTACAATCCTCTAAGATCCCTGTGTTCCCATAATTTTGGCCTCTTGTACATTCCCCTACCTCTTTGACTGAGCTTTTGACCAACAGTCCAAATACCTCATTATGTGACTCTGTATCAAATTTTGTTTCACGTACTCGAAGCGTTAACTGTGTTCCTCTCCGCAGATGCTGCCAGACCTGCTGAGTTTTTCCAGGTATTTTTATTTTTATTTTTGTTTCGTTTGTTAATGCTCCTGCAAAGAATCTTGGGGTATTTTACTACTTTAAAGGTGCTATTTAAATGCAAGTTGTTGTTGTTATAGTGGCAGTAATTATTTGGGCAGAAAGGGTAAAGATATTACCTGTCCCCTTGACCCCATTTAATGTTGGCAGAGTAGGTTTGTGCTGAGTCTTAAAGGTACCTTGTACTTCCTTGAGGCAGCAATACATTCCTTTTATTTTTGTGGCGGATTTAAGGTGCCTTTAAGACTGCATTTTACAGCCCAGATTCACCCCAAAAATTAGTCAGAGCAGAATCAGGCCCAGGTGTAATTTAACATCACTCCAAAACAACAAGGGATTTCACACCACTTCCTTTAATCTGTAGTTTATGGTCTTGTAATTGGTACAGTACCAATGTAAGAAGAAATAAATAAACATCAAATCTTTTTCAGGAGGGAAGGCTAACTTATAAATATAGAGTTAGATTGATCGGTGATCAGATTGTGCTGCTATCTGATCGTTTTAAGAGGATAACCTGCTTATTTCAACTTGGGTCAGTTGCTCCCCACAACCTTTCCCCACCAACCCCGCTACCGCTAAATCCCATTATTGAAATCTAAAAGCAAATATCCTTTCTTTTATTAGTCGGTATTTTGAATGTTTTCAGGATTTGAAATTCCTTCCATGCCATATTTCTTCCAAGTACTTGAAAACGGAATAAATATCGGGGCGGAATAAATATCGGGGCTTAATGTGTATACAATGTTGGGCACATATCCAGAATTCTAACGGTCATACCTGGACTGTCAATTCTGCTAAATATGTGGTTTTTATGACTTCTTGTGTAGAAGCACACGGTACAGTAGTCAAAATTATCACATTGAGTGCAAACAAATCTGGTGCCCACAATTGGGTCTCTTCCACAACCATCACACCTTTTTAGATCACAGAAAAAGAGAAAGCGCTGTTAAATTCTACATGTGGTTAAACTGCTGTTTCTATAAATTCTTTAAGAACATAGTTCACTCTTAATAACATATAATAAGGCTTTGCTGTCATAAGAAATTACAGCCATAATTATGTACAAATTATTACTTAATTTTTGTATTTTCCTGAACAGTTTCTTGAACAGTTATCAACAAGTTGCTATTTTACTAAGTGGTTCTTTGCCTCTTAAGCACATATATATTAAGAGCAATTTTATTTATTTATCAATTTTGTCAATTCAATTGACCTTAACTAATAAGAAAATGGTGCTACAAGTGTAAAGTCTTCATTTCTTAATAAGAACATTCGGTTCTAGCCTGTGCAAAAGCTTTTTTTGTCAGTCTTGAGGAGCATGTGATCCTGCCAGACAGAGATTTGGAGGAATGATGGTCTGGATATATCATCCTAAAACCAGAGGCAGCTTTGCATACCCAAACTGTTACTGCTACTACACAAATCAAAGCCATCATAGTGACAGAGGCTCATTGGATGCCCACTCATTAAATAAGAAAGACACCAGTCCTTCGCCATTACACATTGGCAAAACATCTCCAGTCCAATTTTCTGTTCCAGTTAGGTAGCCTTTTTTAGGTAGGCCAAACTACTCATCTACTGAGACACATTGGGAGGGAGGTATTTAATCGAGATGATGGGGGGGGCTTGCTAGCCAGTTGGAGAGCTGACTAGAGCCCCGCGTTGCCTCTTCTAGGGAAGGCCCGCTGTATTAAGTGCCTCTCAGGCACTTAACTGGACAGCAGTGGACCTTGCCCTGGTTCAAACACATTGGGGCATAAGTCCTACCTGCTGCAAGCTACCAGCCAGTCAGAGGCTATTGAATTTCTGAACCACTGGGGACAACCAGCCGAGGCCTGGTATTGTTGCTAGGCCCCAGGCCACACGAGTGATGGCGGGAGGGGTGTCATGAGGGAGGTGTGTTGGCAGCAATGACATGGGGGTGGCTTTCAACAAGCCTCTCCCTTCCTGAAGCCTGATCCCTCAATCAGGCATTGCATGAGGGACTCCCCTGGGAACCCGCATGCAACTCCAACAGGGTTTGCTTTTTGGGCTTCCCACAAAGCGAGCACCCTGCTGGGCGAATACCAGCAGCAGCGGAATGAGGCCCTTAAGTGGACATTAATTGGTGATGGGTTGGCAAGGCCATCCACGGGCCTTTCCTTCACGGACTGAATCAGGGTGGAGGGGGGAAAGCAGCGGGGTTCCCACCTGCCACCCTGCTGCCTGACTTAATGCCCCCAGCCGTCAAACTTGCCACAGGAGAGGGCATTAAATTCTGCCCAACAACAGTTCCTCTTCCCATTATGGTGACTAGCAGCTTTTTAAAGAACATATGTATTTAAAATATTTATCCAATTCCATTTTAAATCTACTCTGGATTGTGCTTCCTTCACTTCCAAAAGAGCTATCCAAGGGGTCCAATAATCATATAGCCACACTGGGCAGTATAGGTGCTCTCCTAACCATATAATGCTCAACCTACTTACAGAAGTGATGAGGCCTGCAATATTCAAGGGAATACCTAAGGCATGACCCTAAACTTGTAACATTCACTGTATCTATTTGTCTTTACGTATTAGCAGTAAAGAAACTTGAAAATCAAGTGTTAGTGATTCTATATTTCAGTGTCATTTCATTTTGTATGTTTGTAGATAAACTAGAAAAATAATAAGTTACCAATATTTACAAAATAAAGAGTTCTGTAATGTAGTGTATCCATCCAAAATCAATATCATCTGTTTCTAGAATTCTGAAATATAAAAAATAGGTAAGTGTGACTAGCATTATTCCAATTTGAAGAAAATATCTTTAATACAACATGACTTATTGTCCAATACGTACAAATTTAAGAGGGGGTTTAAGATTGTAAAGTAAGAGGAAGATTCAAAGCAGATCTTTTTCACTTATTTATGGATAATCATGCTAACCTTCCAAAAGTTAAAATTAAAGAAGCATTGATGCCCTCACCCCCCACCGCCACCGCCCCCCCCCCCCCCCCAACCCCTGTCTGCCATCGGGAGGCCACCTCAATTCATTGACCGGATTTTGGCCTTAGCGAGGGGCTGCCTACATTTGGAAAATTTCAACTGGTGTCTGACAAGTGCCCTCAATGGGTGATTTAATTGGCCTAATTGGCCAACAGCCACTGGCGAGCAGGTGACCATCACTCCTCACCTCCCTCCCTTTCCCGATGCAGGCTCGATATGAAGGTGGGACCATGATGGCAGATCGACATGCTGGCTGTGGGAAACTGGGGGCTTGCCCATTTCTGTCCTACATCCTCATCCCAACCATTATCCACCCCATCCATGTCTCTCATTGCCTGAAGCTGAGCTTATGGTGGCAGAGGCTGAATTTTCTACATTTTTTTTAATGTTTTCCCCCTAGGACTGATTATGGGATTTTTATTTCTCTTGATTTTTAGTAGGTTTAGCCTAAGGATGGTGAACGTGGTGAGCAATTCAATACAAATATTTTGTAAATATTTTTTAAAAATCTGTATTTACTGTGTAAATTTCTATTTTGTTCTGCACTTTTTTAAGAAGTATAGTTTCAAACTCTAGGTATCCTTTCCATTTTGATTCTCGAATAAAGTTAGCCATGGATTTGCGACGTACGGATATTGAAATTTGTTTTGAGGATCCCACTCAAAAATTTGGGGGATTATTGGTTTCATTTCTGAAGAACCTTCGTTTTTCCTTTTTTTTAAAGATTTCAGAATTTGAAGTCTATGAGAACTTCTGCAATGGATCTTAATTTCGCAGCAAACTTTATTCTGTTCGGAATTTTCTGGCCCCGGCGTAGCCGAATGCGCCGAGCCATCCAAAAGAAGCTAATTCACTTCGGCGGAAGCGGAAAATCTCGCCGGTGGGCGGGGCTAGTTTCTTGATTTTTTTTTTGCTCTCTCTTCAGTTTGATGTTTATCCAGAAACAATTTATCTTTGCCCAGGCTTGGCTGGTTACATTTCTGTCACTACACTTAAATTTGTCTGAGTTTATTTTTATAGGACTAAACTTGCTGCACAACAACAAAAGTGCTTCAAGTTTGCTCCCTGCCGTGTGCTTGGCTATTTTGTTTTAGCCTGCTAGACATATATAGTCTTATTTCTCTCCTAGTCTATACAGTGGAGAGTGAATGCCAAAACTTCCTTCAGTTCTTTTAATTCTCAGCTAATGCTTCATGTAAATAATGCAGAACCTACTTATTTTCCTGAATCCATGTTTGAGCATTTTCTGAGCGCAGTACATGTCGCAGCACCGTTTTCTGACCAATACTTATGCTAAGGTTGTCAATGTCATTTTTCGTCATGTTCTTTATGTTTTCAATTGTGGAAAGACCACGATGTTTTAAGAGATTAATTGTTTCTTCATTCAGATAATGGCATCTGCACCAGTCTTCCATGTTCCTCACAAGCCTGAGAGTTAGTACAAACAGCATTTAGCTTAAAAATTCCAGCCATATTATGCTGAAAGAGGAACTTTGATCCATAAAAGCACCATATAAATGAAAGTTATTTCTTCTATATATGATACATATTAGCAATGCAAAAAGCTTACTTCAACTGCACCCCCCACCCCCACCAGCTGTGTGACCGTTACCCTCAGAAGAACAAGAACGACAAAATCATGAGAACTTCATCACACACAAAAAAATTCAGTATAAGTGCAGCAAAAGGCACTCAGATCCCATGATCGAAGCCAGCATGAGGTGACACAGGACAAGTAGTTGAACCAAATCTGGGTGAACATGTAACCAATAGGCAAATGGAGAGGTTTGAGAGATTCGCAAAGTCCAGACAAAGCCAGTTCAGGGTCTGTAATGTTGTAACTCCTCTGTGTATGTTTCCAAAAATTTTTATCAATTATGTACAGAATTCATTTTGTTTTATTGAAGCTTCTTAGGTAGAACTGCGATAAACCTTTTCAGTGTTAAAAGGGCCAAACTGTATGACACACAATAGCTACGATAATAGTGAATATTTATCACCATGAGATAAAATAGTCCAATCATCAGCCAAGTGCTTTGGTCATATGCCTGGTGTCAGCTGTGCCTCAACGAGTCATTCAATAATATTCTGCTGAAATATATCATTTTTCAATATTTACATTCTCCTTAAACCCGTATTTTGGACATTAATTTTTTTTTAACTCAAAGTGAAATCTCTATTTTTAAAGGTAGCATTTTGAATTTTGGTTTGTGGAAAGCCAGCAGGCAGACTCCGCAATCCCAGGATAAAATCACTACAACATTGTGGCTGGTCAGCTTCGCACAGTGGGAGTGGGGAGGCTGGAAAGAGAGCCACTGAAGGTCACATTTGCTTCAGCAATCCCATCCCGCATGAGGCCGACAGTCATCAGTGGCCCCTTTCCTCGCCACACCACAGCAAGCCATATTACATAACACCTCCACCCAAAGAAAGAGCAGCTGAGAGTGAGAGGAAAGCAAAACAGAAGTTAGGAAAAGAGATGTAGAAAAGAGGGAAAAGCTAAACCTCCCAGATAGAGAGAAACAGCAAAAGAAATGCATATTCTCTGACAAGTGCAGCAGCAAGGGAGGTTGGCTAGTACTATGAATAATTAGGAGTTCAAATACCAATACAAATGGAAATCAGATGAATCAACACACTTTTACACCAATACCATGGTTCACATATTTAAATGAACATTTTGTACTTTAAAACAGTAACTATACTGTACTTCTGAAGTGTTCATTGGCTGTAAAGTACTTCGGAACATCCTGGACTGGTGAAAAGTGCTGTATAAAGCAGGAATTTCTTTCTAATCTTTGATTAAATCAATTGTATGAAACTTATGGCGATTATTATTTGGAAGTGGATCTAAATTACTGTTCTTTTGAACTTCTCCCCTTAATAATTCCTAACGCATTAATTACTCTTTCTAAACAATGAAGCTCATAAAACGTAGCGAACGAGACACTGTAGTTTCCCAGCATCAACGTAAAGATACACGGATTATAAATATGATAATCTATCCGAAATGAACGGAAAGTGTCTGTAAATTAAGTGTACGGATTGGTTATTCCTTTTAAAATACATTACTTTTGCAAGAAGGATGGTTGGGCTCCCAAGTTGATACCGAAGGTAAGCGAGCGTCTTCAAATCAAGAACAGCCGGCAAGTGGCAAGATGCCAACAATATAGCCGGGATCTCGGCAACAAGGAGCGAAAACAGCTCCCAGGGTGAGAATGCAAATCGCCGCTCCAAGTCAAGCTACTGTAATGTTCTGACAATCTGTTTGCCGCTCCCTCTCCCGGGATAGCTGCTGGCACCAACTCCCCCGCCCGAACAACGTGAGCTCGTTTCCAACAACACATTGTCACCATGTTCTCTCATCCGAGCGTCACACCAAGAGGCTTTAAAGAACAATGTCACTTTATGTTTTCCATTGGAGTAAGGGGGAGTCAGCAACTTTCACTAAGGAACGGGTTTATTTCTTTAATAAGAACAAGACATGCTCAGCACGCCAGCTAGCATCTGTGGAGAGAAGCAGAGTCAATGTTATAGGTCGACCGGTTGTTGAGTATTTCCAGCATTCCCCGTTTTTATTTCAGGTTTCCAGCTCTGCGCTGTTTTAATTATGCATTAGGTTTACCCTTTCATCTGTACATTTAGAATGCCAACTTTTTTAATAGCATTCTTAAGTTAGAACTAGTTATTATTACCATCGGGACTTTTTAAACTGTAGTTATTTTATTGCAGATTCCTCCCCCCTCCCCCAAACCCGAGTAACCTGACACACTCAAACCCCACCTCCAAACACCCCGACATCCCCAGACCCATCCCCCAAGCTATTGCAGAACCCCTGTTCTCTCTCCCCCAGATTCTCCCCACCCCCACACCGCAAATTGTCCGACATCCAGGTCCCCTACATCGCACCCCCATCCCTGCCAATATCCGACACCCTTCTTATCCCCACACGTGCCCCCCAGACCTATGCAACACTTCTTGCTCCCAGGCTCTCCCCGTGACCCAGCTGATACCTCTCATTCCAGTGTCTGTACTGACAATGATGTGTAACACAGTGTGGTCCTTGTGTTGGATTTACTTGCACAATTTCAATAACTTTTCATTGATTATTTCACTTTACTTTAGAATTCACATTTGAGGCTTTAAGCATCTCAATGTGGAATTGTTTATTAATTGGGATGATAGAAACCATTGAAAAGTTACAGCACAGAAGGAGGCCTTTTGGCCTATCTTGTCCATGCCAGCCCGAGGACACCCAGGTGCCCTTTCTAATCCCACCTTCCTGCACCCGGCCCTTAGCCCTGCAGCTTACAGCACTTAAGGTGCAGATCCACATACTTCTTAAAAGAGTTTAGAGTTTCTGCTTCTACCACCAACTTGGGCAGCGAATTCCAGACACCAACTACCCTCTGCGTAAAAAAGTTCTTCCTCATGTCCCCCCTATACCTTCTGCCACTTCTCTTGAATCTATGTCCCCTGGTTCTAGAATTCTCCACCAAGGGAAACAATTTTATCCTGTCCACTCTATCAATTCCCCTCCTATTGTTTTGTTTCTGAAGCTAGGATATCAATTTGCCCAGGCTATCCCTTCTCCTGGTTGTGATCTCGTCACACTGCAGATTTATGATTTAGTTCTGAAACAAACTTTTCATTGACAATAATGCTCATGGAGCCTCAGGCCAGGTATAAGCAAGGTAACATGCAGTCCACTGAAAGGCTTTCTATACACTCTGGGCATAATCGCCCCAGATTTCCACTTTTACCTGCCGTCCGCAATGGCGGCTTTTCATGCCATATCAACCCAACCCTGCTGCATTAATTATGTATTCCCAGTAAACACGCAGTTTCTATAGCGGGCTGGCCATGCCATCACCTTGCCGCTTTATCACGCCGGGGGCCATATTCAAAGTGCAGCTGCATACACACCTCTCAGTGCTTCCAGCCCAGGCCTGCTGCACAGAAGACATGGCCCTGAAAGGCAAAAAGACTGCAGCCCCCAGCATCCTCGAGCATCTTTTGGATGCAGTGGAGGCTCGCTGTGATGTCCTCTACCCCTGCTCTGGCTGCAAGATGGGCAGCAACATCACCAATCCGGCATGGGAGGCAGTGGCAGCTGTGGTCAATGCCAACACCCTGCAAAAGAGGACAGCCAGCCCAGTGTCACAAGAGGATGAATGATCTCCATTCTGCCAGGGTAAGTCGCTCTTCTCATCTCAGTCACTCTTAGTTAAGAATGAAATCAGCGCAATTGTGAGAAAGGACATTGGCTCAGAAAATCTAGATGTAGCATCAGTCTGGGTGGAGCTAAGATGCAATAAAGGTCTTAAAATATTAGTGGGAGTTGTCTATGGGCCTGTTGTGGTATCTTTGACAAACAAACCACAGGAGGCTCAGGTACAGGTTACGATCGTTTATTTGAGCAATTGCTAGGAGAGAACCACCTCAAAGCAACTTGAGGTAGCACTCTACCAAATTACAAGTATACAGCTTATTTATACACCACTCATTACATACAAGAACATTGTTCAGGTTCCAATCTTATCAGCATATAGGTTTACATTAAACAGATACCTCTGGTTCTAGGTACATACATCCTCTTCACCCAGGCAGAGCCTTCTCCCCCTATCTAAGCTGCGACCATCTGTCTTTTCCTTATCTGTCGAAGAGCACACTTAATCCATCTTGTTTTCATCCTCTGTCTCCAGTCTGGTTCCCAGGACACTTAATCTATCTTGTTTCCATCCTCCATCTCCAGTCTAGTTCCTGGTGTCTTTCTGGTGAATGCAGGCTCTAAGGATGTGCAAAGTTCATCTGGTAACCCTTGACTGTTAATGTACTTGATGGCACTGTCTTCCTGGAGATTCTAAGTAATTCCCTTTCAATAAATTCTTACTGTATTCTCCTTAACAGGCCCCCAAACAGTAGTGATAAGGTAGGGGACAGCATTAAACAAGAAATTAGAGATACATGTAACAAGGGTAATACAGTAATCAGGTGGACTTTAATCTACAAATAGACTGGGCAAACCAAATTAGCAATAATACTGTGGCGAATGAATTCCTGGAGTGTGTACAAGATGGTTTTTTAGACCATAATGTCAAGGAACCAACTAGGGAACAGGTAATCCTAGATTTGGTACTGTGCAATGAGAAGGGTTTAATTAATAATCTTGTTGTGTGGGGTCCTTTAGGGAACAGTGATCATACATGATAGTATTCTTCAGTAGTCTGATCCGAAACTAGGCTCCTAAATCTAAACAAGGGAAGCTGTGAAGGTATGAGGCATGAGTTGGTTAAGATAGATTGGGGAACTTCACTAAATTGCATGATGATGGATAGATAATGGCTAATATTTAAGGAACGAATGTATGTATGCATTGCAACAGTTATACATTCCTTCCTTGTGTAAAAACACAACAGGAAAAACAGCCCAGCCATGGCTAACAAAAGAAATTAAGGATAGGTTTAGATCCAAAGAGGAGTCATACAAAGTTGCTAGTAAAAGTAGTAAGCCTGAGAATTGAGAACAGTTTAGAATTCAGCATTAGAGGACCAAGAGATTGATTAAGAGGGCAAAAATAGAGTATGACAGTAAACTTGCAAGGAACATAAAAGTGGACTGTAAAAGCTTCTATAAGTATGTAATAAGAAAAGGATTAGTGAAGGCAAATTTAGATCCCTTATAATCTGAAACAGGAGAATTTATAATAGAGAACAAGAAAATGGCAGAGCAATTAAACAACTACTTTAGTTCTGTCTTCACGGAGAAAGACACAAATAACCTCCCAGAAATATTAGGGAACCAAGGGTCAAGTGAGAAGGAGGAATTGAAGGAAATTAGTTTTACTAAAACAATAGTATTGAAGAAATTAATGGGCCGATAAATCCACAGGGCCCGATAATATACATCCCAGGGTACTAAAGGAGGTGGCCATGGAAATAGTGGATGAATTGGTTGCCATCTTCCAAAATCCTGTATATTCTGGAACTGTCTCGGTAAATTGGAGAGCAGGAAATGTAAGCCCACTATTTAAAAAAGGAGAGAGGGAGAAAGCAGCGAATTACAGACTGGTTCACCTAACATCAGTGGTGGGGAAAATGCTAGAGTTTATTATAAAGGATGCGATAACTGGACACTTAGAAAATATCAATGGGATTAGACAAAGTCAACATGGTTCTATGAAAAGGAATTCAGGTTTTTTGAGGACATAACTAGGAGAATAGATAAGGGAGAACCAGTGGATGTGGTGCATTTGGATTTTCAGAAAGCTTTCAATAAAGTTCCATATAAGAGGTTAGTTTGTAAAATTAAAGCACATGGGATTGGGGGTAATATATTGACATGGATTGAGAATTGGTTAGCAGATAGGAAACAAAGAGTAGGAATAAATGGGTCTTTTTCAGAGTGGCAGGCGGCGACTAGTGGGGTATTGCAGGGATTAGTGCTTGGGCCCCAGCTATTCACAATATATTTCAATGATTTGAATGAGGGAACCAAATATACCATTTCCAAGTTTGCTGATGACATGAAACTTGGTGGGAATGTGAATAATGAGGAGGGTATCAAGAAGCTTCAAGGCCATTTAGACAGGTTGAGTGAGTGGGCAAATACATGGCAGATGCAATATAACATGGATAAGTGTGAAGTTATCCACTTTGGTCGGAAAAACAGAATTGCAAAGTTTTATTTAAATGGTGATAGATTGGGAAATGTTGATGTACAAAGGGACCTGGGTGTCCTTGTACACCAATCACTGAAAGCAAACATACAGGTGCAGCAAGCAGTTAAGAAGGCAAATGGAACATTGACCTTCATTGCGAGAGGACTTTAGTACAGGAGCAAGGATGTCTTAATGTAGCTATACAGGGCCAAGGTGAGACCACACCTGGAGTATTGTGTGCTGCTTTGGTCTCCTTACTTAAGGATATACTTGCCATAGTGGGAGTGCACCAGATTTACCAGACTGATTCCTGGGATGACAGGACAGTTGTATGAGGAGAGATTGGGCCAAATTCACTGGGGTTTAGCAGAATGAGAGGAGATCTCATTGAAACATATAGAATTCTGACAGGGATGAACAGACTGGATGCAGGGATGATACTTCCTCTGGCTGGGGGGTCTAGAACAAGGCATCACAGTCTCAGGATATGAGCTAGATCATTTAGGACTGAGATGAAGAGAAACATCTTCACTCAGAGAGTGGTAAACCTGTGGAATTCTCTACCACAGAGGGCTACGGAGGCCATGTCACTGAATATATTTATGGAGGAAATAGATTTCTGGACTCTAAAAGCTTCAAGGGGTATGGACAGGAGTATGGTGTTGAGGTAGAGGATCAGCCATGATCATATTGAATGGTAGATCAGGCTCGAAGGGCCCGATGACCTACTCCTGCTCCTATTTTCTATGAGCAGAGTTTTTAGATCGGCAGGCGTGATTGGCAGAGCCAAAGACCTGAAAAGCATTAAATAGAGTTTTTAAAATCAGGAGAAAGATGTCCAAGCATCACAGTCAGTCACCTGAAAATATACATGATTAAAATGCTGTCCGTGGATTTTTTTCTTTCATTTATTATGAAAACCTCATCCCACCCTTGGATGAGATTTCATGGAAAGTGCGAAGTCCGCCTGGCGGTTTCATCCGTCCGCCAACCATAAGGGTCGATGGACCGCGAAAAGACGGAGCCAATTGTGCCTTTAATAACCTTAACTGGTCTCTTAATTGTCGACGGGAAAAATGTACAAGGTTGTGTTGTCGTGAAGATGGCATCCGTGACCTCATGGATGCATTTGTGGGTGGAGGCTTGTGATATCCCACAGAGGTCACCTGTGGAGCCCTGAAAGGAGCAACTGACATAGAAATTGAGCACCGCTGTCATTTTCACAACCACTGGCAGTGGATGCCCTCCACGTCCCCTTGGCACCAAATTCTGCAGCAGCTGGCAAATGTGTCCAACCAGTTACCTAGACATGTGCAGGCTTCGGTGACACTGGTTCTTGGTCATCTGCAGGAATGAAAGGTGGCATCAATAGACCCTGGGTCTAGCTAGGCGCCCACCAGCCAATGGCTTGCTGCGGCTCTTTGGCAGCATGTGTGGGAGCCCCAGCCTCCCCTTCTTCCCGAGGGTGCTGCTCCTCCCCTTGTGCAGCCAATCACTCTCTTCTCCGTTGTCTCCGCTCTCTGTAAGCCACGAGGCATACAACTAGTTCACCAGGCTCCATGCTCCTGATGTCTCCTCCTGCAGGATGAAAGAGAGAGAGAGAGACACGTGGGTTATCATGGGTGGTTAACCTCTCTTGGTTAAGTCTGAAGGCCCCTTAATGCATCCCAGAGAGTGCTGGCCACCACTTGGATGGCCAGAGTTTAGTGCGCTGCTGCATGGCTGCCCGAAACCCCACCCTCCTCCACCCCTGTCCACCTGACTGATTGATAGCAGCTTTGTCCATTGGACTGCATGCTGTGCTCTCAGCTCAAGCATTCTCCTAACCTACGCTGCAAGGCTGCGCTGTTAGTTTGAACCATGGGGGAGATTGGTCCAAACAGGATGATGACATTGCAAGGGGCTGTGAGCGTCTCCACCAGTGACTGCTCCATGGCCAGCTTTAGCAAGGAGATTGTACAACGTGCCCAGTCACCAACCATTCTGCAGTCCACTAAAACCCTCATTAGTTTGCAGTCAGTGCCCGAGGAATGAAAAGCTCTGGTGCGCTTGGTGGTACTTTGATGCCTCTGCATTGCTTGAGTGGGCAGATAAGCTAGAGGCCCAACTCCATTCATATCAATGCAGCTGCGCCTGAGCTGCCTCAGCAGCAGAGGAATGGTCACTTTATGCAAGGTGTCCCTAATACGTGGCTGCTTCCCTCACCCACAGCCCCCCACCCCACATGTGCTTGTGCGCTACCTTCAACCGCAGAGCAGCCTTTGCCCTCCCCCCACTCAAGGCACCTCAGCCGCAGGGCAGCCTTTGCCACCCCACCAACATGCCTCAGCCTTGAGGTCCAACAGATGTCTCTCGCGAGTGCTCCGCAACGTTACTGTGCACTCACCTCCGAGTTCCCCTCAAAGTGCAGCCTGCCAAATGCACGCCTTTTATATACTGTTGTGAATGACATCGGCATGGGCGGGCAATCCGGCGGAGGGGAGTGCGGGGGCTGAGTCCGGCGGGCTAGCCTTATAATGATACACTAACATATTATAATGAGATTCCTGAAGTCCGATGGCGGGAAATGCGACCCGCCATCGACGAGCTGAGCAGATGGTCATTCGTGAAACCAATTTTTGTCCTTCTTGCCATATTGTCCACTCATGCCACCGAACATGCCCAATGCCAGCAGGCACGGAAAATTCCGTCGTCTGTGTCTAACTCCAGTTACCTTGTGAAGCATATTCACATCTCACATCTTGTCTACAGGATTTTGCCTTCTTGTTGATAAGGCATTTGGAATGTAAATCACAGAAACTAAATCTTGAATACAATAATCTCAGTCACCTTTTCCACAAAGGGGCTAAGCTAGTCTCCGGGCTGTGGGGCAGGAATGGAGCTACCTTGAGATATAATCCTGGCCTTGAGATATAATAGTGAATGTAACTCCTTCATTCAAAAAAGGGGAGACAGAAAGCAGGAAACTATATAGACTATATATTTAGCTTGACTTCTGCCATAGGGAAAAAGTTAGAAGCTATTGTTAAAGATTTTATGACAGGACACTTGGGAAAAATCAAGGTAATCAGGCAGAGTCAACATGGTTTTGTGAAAGGGAAATCATGTTAAATCAATTTATTGGAGTTCTTTGAAGAAGTAACATATGCTGTGGATAAAGGGGAACCAGTGGATGTACTGTACTTAGATTTCCAGGATACATTTGATGAGGTGCCACATCAAAGTTTATTGTGGAAAATAAAAGCTCATGGGGTAGGGGGTAACATATTGGCACAGAAAGAAGATTGACTAACTAACAGGAAAAAAAGATGGGAATAAATGGATCACTTTCCGGTTGGCAAGATGAAATGAGTGGTGTGCTGCAGGGATCAGTGCTGGGGCCCCAACTGTTTACAGTTTATGGATGAAGGGACCATAAGTATGGTTGTTTAATTTGCTGATGACACAAAGATTGGTAGGAAAGTAAGTTGTGAAGAGGCTACGAAGGGATAGAGATAGGCTAAGTGAATGGGTGAAGATCTGGGAAATGGAGTGTAATGTGGGCAAATATGAAATTTTTCATTTTGGCAGGAAGAATAAAAGAGAAGCATATTATCTAAATGGTGCAAGATTGCAGAGCTCTGAGATGCAGAGGGATTTGGGTGTCCTAGTGCATGAATCGCAAAAGCCTAGTATGCAGGTACAGCAAGTAATCAGGAAAGGTAGTAGAATGTTACCGTTTATCCTGAGGGGAATTGAATACAAAAGTAGGAAGTTTATGCTTCAGTTGTACAGGCCACTGGTGAGACCATATCTGAAGTACTGTGTACAGCACTGGTCTCCTTATTTAAGGAAAGTTGAATGATGTCAATGCATTGGAAACAGTTCGGAGAAGGTTTCCTAGACTAATAACAGGAATGGGCAGGTTGTCTTATGAAGAAAGGTTGGACAGGCTGGGTTTGTATCTGTTGGAGTTTAGAAGAGTGAGAGGTGACTTTATTGAAGCATTTTAGATCCTGAGGGGTCTTGACAGTGGATGTGGAGAGGATGTTTCCTCTTGTGGAAGAATCTAGAACTAGGGGTCACTGTTTAAAAATAATTTATTATTTAAGACAGGGATGAGAGAGTTTTTTTTCTCATTGGCTGAGAGTCTTTAGAACTCCCTTCCTCAAAAGGCAGTGAAAGCAGAGTCTTTGAATATTGTTAAGGCAGAGCTAGATAGATTCTTGATAAGCAAGGGAGTGAAAGGTTAATCGGGAGTAAGTGGGAATGTGGAGTTGAGATGACGAACAGATCAGCCATGATCTTGTTGAATAGTGAAGCAGTCTCAAGGGATTGATTTGCTGGTCCTACTCCTGCTCCCAATTCATATGTCCTGTCCCAACCATTTGCTTTATTTTTAAGATTTCAGCTAATGTGTCATAAAGTTTAAACTGTTCAAGATTACAACAGTGAAGCATGGAGATGGGCGAGCTATTTAAAAACAAATGCATGCTTCTTCAACCCAGAACTTAAAGTATTGAGGCAATTTAGTAGTATGTTTTGCTCAGTAATTTCTGATTGCATTTCTGGTTGCAAGTGGTTGACTCTCAAATGCCCTCTGAACAAGGTCAGTTATGGATGGGTAATAAATGCTAGCTTAGCCAGCAGTGCCCACATCCCTTGAATGATTTTTTTTTAAATGGTGAGGGCTGCTTTTTCAGTCAATTAGGAAAATATCTTTGATTGTCTGATTAACCATTTCAGTCTGCTCAGAACTCCGTATGATGGTGTTAACACGTTAGTGGCCCTGGTAAGTGGAACCATGGAAACAGGCTATTTCATTAGCAACAGTTTAATATGGTGCAGACTAGCGGTTATTTTAAAAATATGCCACTTGATTTTTCACATATGGATGAGTAGACCAAACATTTTCACTGTTTTCCACAGCCTCCTTAAAGCTGACTCAATATCTGCTCATCAGCGTTCACAGGGGCTACATACTAAAAGTCCTGTGTACTAAGATGATGTCAGTTGTATAGAGGCACTGGAGAAGTTGCAAAAACAAATCATAGAACCATACAGTCCATTGTGTCTGTGCTGACTCTCTGAAAGAGCAATTCATCTCCAAATAGTCCAGTACATTCCTATCTTTTCAGATAACAATCCAATTCCCTCTTGAATTCCCTCATTTGAACCTGCCGCCGCCACTCTTCGGCAGTGCATTCCAGATCCTAATCACATGTTGCGTGAAAAAGATTTCCCTCATGTCACCATTGCTTCTTTTGCCAATTACCTTAAATCTGTGCCAGCTGGTTCTTGATACTTCCACCAACAGGAACAGTTTCTCCATAGCTACTCTGTCCAGAGCCCTCATGATTTTGAATACCTCTATCAAATCTCCTCTCAGCCTTCTTTTCTCCAAGGAGAACAGTCCCAACGTGTCCAATCTTTCTGTGTAACTCAGAATGTGATACCAGAATTAAGAGGTTCTGGCTATTGGAAAACACAGGAGTTCTCTTCTCTAGAAAAGGGAAGTCTAGGAGTGATCTAATAGATGTCTTTAAAATTATTCAGGGTATGAAAAGATAGATGTGGACAAGATGTTTCCACTTTGGGGGAGTCCACAAGTTGGGGCTATAAATATAAGATAGTTGCTTAGACTTAGATAGTATAAGAAGATGCTGGACAAGCTACAAAGCATTCAAGGTGATTTGTACTTATGACAACTGTGTTGTATGAAGGAATTGTTGCCATGTATCTGGTAGGTGAAGCAATTCGTCTTCTTTCCCATTCTGCTGACATAGGCTAGGATTTGCCCCTCTGCAGGACTGAAAATTCTTGCCCGAAGTCAACGAACCTTTAGCTGTCCATCACATTTTCTGTCCCACTCACAACGATTCCCACTGCAGGAGGGACCAGAAAACCCCAGCAATATGTAATTTATTTTTTTACCTAAACATACAGTTGCCTTGTACGGTGGGTCTATTTAAGAGTTAGCGTGCAGCAGGATAGTAATCATACTGCCCCTCCATGGTGATGGACTTTAAGCTGTGAAAGCAGTGGCTCACTTAGCAGAAGTGTGCAAGGTGAACAGAGGGATGTTACTGATGACCCTAAATATTCACGTGTGCAAGCGCACAGCACACTAGCAGTTTACAAAGCTTATGTGTGAATTTAAGGAAGAAAGTATATGACACACATTCAAATTTCGAGGAAGTTTTGCAAGCATTACTTCTGTTAAAAGCAACTGATTGAGGTTAAAAATAAAGTTATAATAAACATGTATGGAAATAAATTTACCAAAATTTCATGCAAAGTGGTGTAAAAGAGTGAAAAAAAAATGCTGCGAGAGAAACACCACTGAGGGAAAACAACTGAAATGTGTCAACCACTACTTTGGGCAGAACCGATGTGACAACACAATCTGGGTGCACCTGACGTCGTGTCATTTTGCAACATGATTTTCTGGTGATCTGGTTAGGTAGGTTGGATTCATATTCCAGCCTGCATGCATCTACCTGCATTCCCAAGATATATTTCACCTTTGAAGTAGGAACTGTTTTGCATTAGCTTCACAAACACCAGCAAAAATAAAAATGACCAGTTGTGGGCTAAATTTAGTAAAATTTTATGGCGTAACATTTCATATCAGGTATAAATCTCTCATTTCCGAGAAATGCCTGTACTAACTGAACTGACATTAAAGATTATTTAGGATTACATTGTTTTTTTACTTAGAAATATGTCAAGGAACTATCATATTTTTCCTAATATTATTGTGGGATACTTTAAAGCAGGCTGATGTGTGTGCATATCTTTGGCTGTGTGTGTGTGGCTAATTTAATTAAACTAGAACAGACTACAAGAGGTAGTGAGACTTCAGATACAAATGAAGAAGAAATACACGTGAAAAAACTTGAATTAGAGGCAAAAGAAAAAGAGAATTGGAATTGAAAAGGCTAGAGGCAGAAGAAAAGGAAAAGGAAAATGAGGGAGCATTTCAAATAGAAATGAGAAAACATGACCTCCAGAGGGAGAAGCTAGCAATGGAGGAAAGAGAAAAGGAAAGCAAAGAAGAATATCAGTTTGAAAGGCTAGAAGTTAAAGAAGAGACTTCAGATACTGAGGTAGGTTCTGATGGTGAAACAACCACATCCAACTGCAAATCCAGAGGGGAGATGTTCAAATTTGTACAGGCTTTTCCGTAGTTTGAGGAAAGGGATGCAGAGGCATTCCTTATTTTACTTGAGAAGACAGCCAAGCAAATGAAATGGCCACAAGAAATCTGGACATTGCTTTTACAGTCTAGGTTGGTAGGTAGAACTCATGAGGTATATGCATCGCTGTCAGAAGTATCGGTGGACTATAAGGCAGTAAAAAAAGACTATTTTGAGTGCATATGAATTGGTTCCTGAGGCGTACAGGTTGATATTTCAGAATGTAAGGAAACAGCATGGTCGGACTTATATTGAGTTTGAGAGAGTAAAACAAAGTAATTTTGACCAATGGATACAGGCATTAAAGGTAGAGGCAACATATGCAACTCTTAGAGATGCAATTCTTTTGGAAGAATGTAAAGGTTCAATTCCTTCAGTAGTTAGAACTCAGGTGGAAGAAGGGGGTTAAAACAGCTAGGCAAGCAACAGAGATAGCTGAAGATTGTGAGCTAGTCCATAGATCTAAACCTATTTTGTGTCACCCTTTTAAATCCGAGAAAGATAGAAATTGGGAAGGTGAAAGGAAGGCAGGTAGTCAGGGAAGAGGAGTAGGCGGAAATTATCAGGGAGTTTCTCCTCAGACCAGAAAGGAAGGTGCTGAGGGTAGAGGTGACACTCAAAGATTTAAATGTTTCCACTGTAATAAGGTGGGGTACACAAAGGCAATGTGTTGGAGGTTACAGGGAAACCTATTGCAGTAGTTGGAACGCAGAAATGTTCCGGAAATAAAAGTACTGTGGGTTCTGAGATCCAGGGGCAAGGAAAACCAGTGGTTTGTGTACAGGTGAAGCGGGAAGACTCAGTGGTAGGTAAAAAGTGGGAACGTGTTCGCAATTTACCCATGGGAGTTCTGAAGGGTAGATTACAGAAATGTTTAAAGATTTTGTGTGTGAAAGGGAAGTTACCATGTATACAAGGTGGAGTAGGCAAAGATGTTAAAATTTTAAGGGATACAGGTGCTAGTCAGTTATGGGATAGTGCTATTTGTTGTCCAGAGGGACTATTGCAGGAAAGAGTGGTAATAAGTGGAATTCATGGACATGCTAAATCTATTCCATTGTGGAAGGTAAATTTAAAAAGTAAGTTGAAAACAGGTGAGGTGATTGTTGGAGTAGTGGAAAAATTGCTCATTACAGGGGTTCAATTATCTTAGGTAATGATATAGCTGGGTCACAGCTGTTGGTGGTGCCTACAGTAGTTGAGTGGCCTGTGGAGCTGCATTCAACAGAGATGTTGCAGAAAGTATATCCTGGATTGTTTCCAGGTTGTGTAGTAATGAGATCACAAACTCACAGGTTGAAACAGAAGGAGGGGTTTAAAAAGCAGGGGAAGGATGCTGACATCAAACTAGCTGGATCTGTGTTTGAAAAGATTGTGCAGGAAGAGAAGGTTGAGGAGAATAAGAACATAAGAAATAGGAACAGGAGTAGACCATTCGGCTCTTCGACCCTGCTCTGCCATTCAATAAGATCAAGGCTGATCTTGAATTTCGATTTCCACGTTCCATCTACCCCGATAACCTTCCATTCCTTTGCCTAACAAGAAGCTATCTATCCCTGCCTTAAAAACATTCAACAACCCCACCTCCAATACCCTCTGAGGCAGAGAATTCCAAAGTCGGACAACCCTCTGAGAGAAAAAAATTGTCCTCATCTCTGTTCTAAATGGGCGACCTCTAATTTTAAAACACTGCCCCCTAATTCTGGACCCACCCACAAGAGGAAACATCTTTTCGTTGTCCACCTTGTCAAGGCCGTTCAGGATTTTGTACCCTTCAATCAAGTAACCCCTCACTCTTCTAAACTCCAGTGAAAACAAGCCCAGTCTGTCCAGCCTTTCCTCACAAAACAACCCGCTCATTCCAGGTCTCAATCTGGTGAACCTCCTCTGAACCGCCTCCAATGCATTTATATCCTTCCTTAAATAAGGAGACCAAAACTGCACACAGTATTCCAGGTGCGATCTTACCAATGCCCTGTTTAACTCAAGCATAACATCCTTACTTTTATGTTCAAAACCTCTCGTAATAAAGGATAGCATTCCATTAGCCTTCTTAATTACTTGTTTTCCTGCATACTAACTTTTTGTGACTAAAGTACTAAAACACCTAGATCCATGTGCACCTCAGGATTATGCAGCCGTTCTCCATTTAAGTAATATTCTGCTTTTTTGTACTTCCTGCCAAAGTGAACAACTTCACATTTTCCCACATTAAACTTAATTTGCCAGATCTTTGCCCACTCACTCAGCCTATCTATATCCATCTGCAACCTCCTCATATCCTCTTCATAACATACTTTCCTACCTATCTTTGTGTCATCTGCAAATTTACCTACCATGTCTTCACTCCCCTCATCTAAGTCATTGATGTAAATCGTAAAAAGCCCCAGCATAGGGGGCATCTTACTGGAAGTTTGTACCAATTTTAGCAAGTGTGGTTGCAGCATTGATGGAAGCACTAAAAAGAACAAGAAATTTCAATGGACACAAGAGTGTCAAAATGCATTTGACAGTTTAAAAACTGTGTTGACTACTACACTAGTTTTGGCAGCACCTAATTATGCCAAGCAGTTTAAGTTGGCAATTGACGCAAGTGATTTAGGTATTGGTGCTGTGTTGTTACAAGAAGATGAAGCAGGAATTGAAAAGCCAGTAGGATATTTTTCACAGAAGCTGAATGTACATCAGAAAAGACACTCATCCATCGAAAAAGAGACTCTAGGTCTGGTGTTAGGGTTGCAGCATTTAGAGGTTTATGTTCCAAACAATTCTTCAGAAACAATTGTTTGTACAGACCATGATGCTTTAAAATATCTAGACAAATTTCAAGACCGAAGTGCAAAACTGTTCAGAAAGAGTTTATTACTGCAACCGTTTACTTTGCAGGTTATACATGTGGCAGGAAGAGAAAATTTAATTGCGGATGTCTCTGTTGATACAAAGGATTTGTATATATTATGTTAATGCATGTACCTGGTAGTGTAATAGTTTTGTGTATTTGAATGAATATAGTAAGCAATGTAAGATGGGTTGATAAACTGAAACTGTCTTTTAAAATTATGATGGTCAAGGAACTATCATATTTTTCCTAATATTATTGTGGGATACTTTAAAGCAGGTTTATGTGTGTGCATGTTTGGTTCTATATGTGTGGCTAATTTAATTAAACTAGAGATGGTTAGACTGCAAGGTTTAAATTATAGAAGAAGTGAGGTGTAAAACAGGCATTTGAAATGGAGATGAGTAGAGCTAGGGTGAGGTCAGCAGATACGGTGTGAATGAAATTTGCATTTTTAGATAAGTGGAGAAGTGTCTGATTTTCAAAGGGACATGGAAGTTATTTATAATTGGCAAGATAAATAAGGCAAGGTTGTTGATTTTTCCCAAAAGTGCTGGCCATGATGCTAACATGAAAGGTTTTTATATTCTGGGAAAAGTAATTTCTAAAGACGAGTAGAAACAATGGGATTTACAAATCAAAAAGGGAGAAATTTATTTCAAGAAGGATGAAAGGCTGCGTGAGGTGTGGCCGAGTGAAATCTTGAAAGGTGGCTATGTGAAACAGACTTGGAGAAAAAGCCTCTAACCATCCTGAAGAAGTTTGCTGTTCCAGTAACCAAAATTGTGTTAAAAGCTTTTGGAAGTGCATTGTCCACTGGGTGCTTGTGATGATATTGCTGCTTGACTTTATAAATTTGGAATCTATTTGGACTGTTGCCTTAAAGGGTGTGTGTGTTGAGAGTCTGGTTAAGTAGAAATTTTGGGAACTGTTTTAATGGTGTAACTGTAATCTTGTGTGTTAATGTTTTAATTTAATCTTTAAAATCTCTAAAGATGACAGTGGACTCATCACTTCTGACTTCATGCACAAGCCTTCACGCAATAAATACAAATTGCAAAATTGTTGTGATGGTGTGGCCAAGTTTTCTTTGTGGATTTGGTCAGCCTGGCAAATACTAGCCACCACATCATAACAAATAGTACACACACAAACCAACGTTTATAATCCGGCTGCCATAACCTAGTATCCTCTACTTTCTTTCTCATTTTTATCTATTAGTGTCTGTTCAAGACTCAATCTGGCATCTTTAAAATCTGGATTCAAGGTCAATGTTTTCTTGAAGTCTTCGAATGCCTGGTCAAAAAATCCTGAAAAGGAAAAAAATATCATGTCATTTTGTCTTTATATTAGATAAAATCTGTGAATAATGTGCTGGTTTTCTTTTTCCATAACTGATAAAACTACTGTAAACTTTAGAAATTATTATATTACAGAAAATGTGAAACTGTATAGTGTTAAAAGTGGTTAATTTATTGAAATCCCTTACAGCATTATGTCACTAAAAATGAAATAATGTGAGAGCTTATCTACGGTTTTTAAAAATTTGCACAAAGGCTGAAAGTGACACAGCAAGGCTGTATTCATAGCCCCATGCCTAGTTATCATGAGGAGGGGGCAGTGGGCTCTCTCTAAACTGTTGCAGACTTTATGACGATGGTAGGCCCAGAACAGCGAAGGAATTCCAGAATATTCATCCAGTAACAATGGAGAAACAATAATATATGTCCAAGGAAGCACAGCGTGTGACCTGAAAGGGAATTTGGAGGTGTAACCTATGAATGAAGACACCAGGCATACCTAGAAATGAGGTGTCAACCTGGTGAAGCTACAACACAGGACTACTTGCGTGCCAAACAGCATTAGCAGCCAGTGATAAACAGAACTAAGCAATTCCACAACCAACGGCTCAGGTCTAAGCTCTGCAGTCCTGCCACATCCAGTCTTGAATGATTGTCAACAATTGAACAACTCACTGGAGGAAGAGGCTCCACAAAATATCCCAATCCACAATGATGGGGGAGCCCAGCACATCAGTGCAAAAGATAAGGCTGAAGCATTTGCTACAATCTTCAGCCAGAGGTGCCGAGTGGATGTCCCACCTTGGCCTCCTCTAGAGGTCCCCAGCATCACAGATGCCAGTCTTCAACCAAGTTGATTCACTCCACGCGATATCAAGAGATGCTGAAGGTGCTGGAAATTACAAAAGTTATAGGCCCTGACAATATTCCGGCAAAAGTAGTGAAGACCTGTGCTCCAGAACTTGCTGTGCCCCTAGCCAAGTTGTTCCAGTACAATTATAACACTGGCATCTAGCCGGCAATGAGGAAAATTGCGCAGGCATGTCCGATACACAAAAAGGATAACTCTTTCGAGTACAAACACGTTTCCATCTGTTCCTATTCAGATGAAGTTACATTGTTTCATAGTTTGCCATTGTGAGATTTGAACTCTTGATCTTGGGGTTACAAGCTCAGTACCATAACCAGGATAAATCCAACCCAGCCAATTACTACCACATTAATCTACCCTTGATCATCAGTAAAGCGATGGAAGGGGTCATCAACAGTGTTATCAAGCGGCACTTGCCTAGCAATAACCTGCTCACTGATGCTCAGTTTGCATTTTGCCAGAGTCACTCAGCTCCTGACCTCATTACAACCTTCGGTCAAACATGAACAAAAGAGCTGAACTCAAGAGGTGAGGTAAGAGTGACTGCAACTTGACATTAATGCAGCATTTGACGAGTGTGGCATCAAGGAGCCCCAGCAAAACTGCAGTCAATGGGAATCGGGGGAAAACTCCCCACTGGTTGGAGTCATACCTAGCACAAAGGAAGATGGCTATGGTTGTTGGAGTTCAATCATCTCAGATCCAGGATTTCACTGCAGGAGATCCTCAGGGTGGTGTCCTGGGCCCAACCATCTTCAGCTGCTTCATCAAGGACCTTCCTTCCATCATAAGGTCAGAAATGGGGCTGTTCGCTGATGATTGTGCAATGTTCATCACTGTTCGTGACTCCTCAGACATTGAAGCAGTCCACGTTCAAATGCAGCAAGACCTGGCTTGGGCTGACAAATTGCCAGTAACATTCAAGCCACACAAGTGCTAGACAACGACCATCTCCAACAAGGGAGAATCTAATCATTGCCCCTTGACATTCAATGGCATCACCATCGCTGAATCCCCAACTATCAGCACCCTGTTACCATTGACCAGAAACTTTACTGGACTAGCCATATAAATACTGTGGCTACAAGAGCAGGTCAGAGGCTAGGAATCCTGCGATGAATAACTCACCCTCTGACTCACCAAAACCTGTCCACCATCAAAAGGCACAAGTCAGGAGTGTGATGAGTGTGACTGTCCACTTGCCTGGATGAGTGCAGCTTCAATAACACTCAAGAAGCTTGACACTATCCAGGTAAAATAGCCCACTTGATTGACACCCCATCCACAAATATTCACTCCCTCCACCACCGATGAACAGTAGCAGCAATGTATACCATCTATAAGATGCACTGCAGAAACTCACCAAGGCTCCTTAAGCAGCACATTTCAAACCCACGACCAGTAACGTATAGAGGGACAGGACAGCAGACACATGGGAAAACTACCTTCCCTCAAAGCCACTCACCATCCTGACTTGGAACCATATCATCATTCCCTCAACATCTGGGTCAAAATCCTGAAACTCCCTTCCTAACAGCACTGTGGGCTCTAGCTACACCACAGGGACCGCAGCAGTTCAAGAAGGCAGCTCATCACCACCCTCACAAGGGCAATTAGGGATTGGCAATAAATGCTGGCCCAGCCAGCGAACCCCACATCCCATAAATTAATTTTAAAAAGATATAGTAGAAAGATTTTGCAAATAGGAATCATAACAAAATATGATAAAATTGTGACATTTTGCAACAAAATGGAAAATAAACAAAACATTTTCATCTCAATCAAAATATTTTTCAAGCAAATAAAATGTCTGTAAAAAAATAAAGCACGATGGTATTAATCAAAGTGAACTGCAGTATAAAACTCAGCATTCATTGCCATTCAACTCACCTACCCATACTGGATGAGTGATAACACACTTCCACCTAGCCACTAGATGGTAGACTGTACACTCTCCTTAAAGGGCTACTTTACAGAAGCTAACACTGATTTTTAGAGTAACATTAACAGTCTCAGCCTAAAGAAAGAGCAATAGAGTAGGAAGTAGCCTTTAGGGATTTTTTGAATGTTGGTTTCCCAATCAGGAACAAAGCACCAAGGGCCATAGTATAGGACATCACCAAAGCTGAAAAGAGTAAAAGAGAAAACAAAGTAAATTAGGAAATGGTGATTTGGAATCTCCTAATTTAAGAATTAAATGGCCAAAGGAAAGGAAAGTGAAAGGAAAGCCCTAGATTTTCACAAATGTGAAGGGAGGGGTGAATTAAAGCACAAGCCTGTGCCATCGACCCACTGGAAATGTAGGGATGAAGAAGAGCATATAGAATAGACTTAGAGTTTATATGGAATGAGACAAATGTTCAGATGAATTTTGATCTTAGAAAAATCAACAAGTAGAGAAAGACATTGTGAAACGTTGGAGGCTAGAGGTGAATGAAGGATTAGCTATCAGACAAGTTTTAGCCTTTATCTTGGCCAGAAGTGTAAGTCAGCTTTTGGGAGATACATCCATAGATATGAGAGCAGTGTTTTAACCCTTGGATTGATCTAGGCTTTGTGAAGAATTAAGAGTTGTCGAAGGAAAACAAGTGTTTGGAACAATGTAACATACTAACTTTTTGGAGGCAGGTTCAGCAAGGAGACATGGGTAGAGTCACAGAGTTTTACAGCACAGAAACAGTACCTTTGGCCCATTGTGTCCATGCCAGCCATCAAGCACCTATCTATTCAAATCCCATTTTCCAGTTCCAGTTAGAGACAGAAAAATTAAGAATTTCAACTGATGAAGGAGAAATAAGGATGGAGCAACTCAAAGTAAGAGATAGTACCTTTAATGGCTCTGCCCTTAGCTATTAGTTAAGCTTGTGATATAAAAGGGACATGGTAAGAGAGGAAACACTTCACTGTGTCTAAGATCTCTTACGAATTCCTTTCCAAATCTTTTCAGTGGGGATGTGTACTCCTCACCCACTCTTTTGATCTATAGAGTATAACCTTTATAAGCAATTTACTGACTCTAATTGACCTCACCAATTTACAACTATCAACAATTACCTTAATTCTCACTGGGAGTACTTGAGCACGGCCTTACAAGAGCAGCCAAGTGGACAAAGAACCGTATTTAACTTCAGACCACCTGAGATCATCCACTGGTTGCACCAAATTATTTTTGCTAAAGATCTGAGAATGACCACTAAAACTCTGCAAAAAAATGACCGACAGAACTGTCTACCAGACCATTGATAGTATTCTTGATTTTTCCTGGGGTCCTTTGTGTTCAAGTTCAGAAGAAATCCATTGAAGAAATTACCCTCATATTAATGCCCGCTAATTCATGACCTGAAGCATGAATGTCTTTCTCCACAGTTCCTTTTTCCTTTTTGTCCTCTTTCTCTTCAAAGAGGATGGAACATATCTCTTAAGTAACCACTGCCTCAAGTGACTTGGTCACCTGAGGCATTAGCTTTTTTAAAAAATTCTTTCATGGATGTGCATCTGTGGCCCATCCCTAATTGCCCTTGATCTGAATGACTTGCTAGGACATTTCAGAGGGCAGTTAAGATTCAACTACATTGCTGTGGACCTGGAGTCACATGTAGGCCAGACCAGGTAGAGATTGCAGATTTCCTTCCCGAAAGTACATTGGTCAACCAGATAAGTTTTCACAGCAATCAAAGGTAAGTTTCATAGCCACCATTACTGAAACTAGTTTTTAATTCCAGGCTTTTGATTAATTGAATTTAAATTCCACCAGCTGCTGTAATGGGACTTAAACCCGTATCTCTAAGCCTCTGCATTATTAGCCTAGTGACATTATCACTAAGCCACCATCTCCCCATTAGGTGCTATCCCTGTTGTACACTTTTGGAACCTGAACTTGTACTGAGCTTGAGGTCCAATGAAATGACCCTGCCTCAGCTAGTGCTGTCTCTAAAAGTTAGAGTGGCGGCTGAACAGGCAAGCTAAGTTCCAGCGATGTTTCAAACACTTAGGATGCAACTTTAAACTATTTTTTTCAGGAACCCTCCAAAGATAAGATCTTTGACAAAGGTTCTTTCTGTTCAGGGAAGTGTGTTGGTGTTGATGGGTTCATTCAATCACTGGAGCTGCTTCTAGGGCCTCTGTATCAAAACAGCCTCTGAACGACTAAGATAAAGGCAAAATACTGCATATGCTGGAAATCTGAAACAAAAACAAAAATTGCTACAAAAACTCAGCAGGTCTGACAGTATCTATGGAGAGAAAGACAGAGTTAAAAAGTAGAAATGTGGTGAAATATATACTGTTTAAGTGGGTGGGACAGGTGGAGCTGGATAGAAGACCAGTGATAGGTGGAAGCAAAGGAGAGATTGCAAAAGATGTCATTAAAAAGGTTGAAGGGGTGTTGATGGTGGTGATACTGGCTAGAAGTGCTAATGGTGACATTAAGAGTAGAAAGCAGATGAGAAAGTGACAGAAGGCCCTAGTGAGGGTGGGGTGGGGGGAGAAAAGATAAAAATAGGCTAAAAGGTGGGGATCAAACAATGAATGGAAATCAATTTTAAAAATAATAATAGAAGTAGGTGGGGAAAAAATGTATATATAAAAACTTAAAAATAAATATTTGAAAAAAGGGGATCAAAAAGGGGTGAGGATGGAGGAGAGAGTTCATGGTCTGAAGTTGTTGAACTCAATATTCAGTCCGGAAGGCTGTAAAGTGCCTAACCGGAAGATGAGGTGCTGTTCCCCCAGTTTGCGTTGAGCTTCACTGGAACATTGCAGCAGGCCAAGGACGGACATGTGGGCAAGACAGCAGGGTAGTGTGTTGAAATGGCAAGCGACAGGAAAGTCTGGGTCATTCTTACAGACAGACCGAAGGTGTTCCTCAAAGCGGTCACCCAGTCTGCGTTTGGTCTCTCCAATATAGAGGAGACCGCATTGGGAGCAGCGAATGCGTGAGACCAAATTGAGGGAAGTGCAAGTGAAATGCTGCTTCACTTGAAAGGAGTGTTTGGATCCTTGGACAGTGAGGAGGAGGGGAAGTAAAGGGGCAGGTGTTGCAACTTCGGCGATTGCATGGGAAGGTGCCATGGGAGGGGGTTGAGGTGTAGGGGTGATGGAGGAGTGGACCAGGGTGTCCCAGAAGGAACGGTCCCTACGGAATGCTGATGAGGAGTTGCTGAAGGGAAGATGTGTTTGGTTGTGGCTTCATGCTGGAGTTGGCGGAAATGGCAGAGGATGATCCTTTGAATGCGGAGGCTGGTGGGGTGAAAAGTGAGGACAAGGGAGGCCCTATCATGGTTCTGGGAGGAATAGGAAAGTCCGAGGGCAGAGGCGCAGGAGATGGGTCGGACACGGTTGAGGGCCCTGTCAACAATGTGGGTGGGAAGCCTTGGTTAAGGAAGAAGGGAGACATGTCAGAGCATTGTTTTGGAAAGTGGTATCATTGGAACAGATGCAATGGAGGCAAAGGAACTGAGAGAATGGGATGGAGTCCTTACAGGAAGCAGGGTGTGAGGAGTTGTAGTTGAGGTAGCTGTGGGATTCGGTGGGCTTGTAATGAATATTGCTGGACAGTTTATCACCAGGAATTGAGACAGAGAGGTCAAGGAAGGGAAGGGAAGTGTCAGTGATAGACCATATGAAAGTGATGGAGGGATGGAAACTGGAAGAAAAATTAATACATTTTTCCAGGTCCAAACGAGAGCATGAAGTGGCACCAAAACAGTCAACGATGCACTGGAGAAAGAATTGTGGGAGGGGGCCTGAGGAGGGCTGGAATAAGGAATGTTCCACAAACCCCATAAAGAGACAGGCATAACTGAGGCCCATGCAGGTATCCTCTGAACGACGTTAGGTCAGAACCAAGGCAAATATGACGTAGAGTAAAAACTCTGCTGGTGGAGGGCAAAGACTTTCAAGGACATCGGACACCTTTACCAATGCCGTATAGTAAGACACAATTTAAAGGCCGAATTTAAAACAGTTGATATCAAAAATATATGACCAACAACCTAATCTGACAAGATTGATTTTATTTCAATATTCTACTATGGAAACTGTAAAAGCAAAATGTTACCTAGTCTATAATGTATCAGTCCTCGATTATAATAGGGAACTTCAAAATCTTCTTTGTTTTGAATTGCTAATGTGTAATCGTCCATGGCTTCATAAAAGTCTACTCTTAAGTACTTGATTTGGCCTCTGTTGTTGTATGCATTAGCCAGGTCCTCTGCACAGCACTTGCTGAACAAGAAAAAAAACATTATTCGTCACTAAGACATTATTAGCATCAATCTTACGTGCTACAGAGTAATTTTCTGACTTTAAGTTGCAATAAATGGGTTGGTAAATCAGGTGCACTATGCGGCTAAACTTTTAGCATGTGTTTTTGGCAGGTGAGGCAACTCAAAAAATTCCCACTTTTATCTCAGGATCGAATGCAACATGTGCTCTCCTTACAAGGCAGAGCTGACTAGATTTTAAGAAGTGGAGTACTAGCGATTGTACTTACAATCAGGAAATATCTAACTCTATTTTACACAGATGAAGACTAGAAACATAAATTAAATGGGATTTTAATTGTTTTATTCTATTTACTTTTTAAAAATTCAACTTGCTGTATAAATATTCAACAGAAACTCAAGGTGAACAACAATTTGATTGGAAAGTGTAGAAAACAAAAACAATGGTAACAAATAATGAAAACAGAAAATGCAGTTCAACCAGCTTCTGAGGAGAGAGAACCAGAGTTAACATTTCAAGTCTGTGACCTTTTAATGGAACTGGAAGAAGATAGAGTTTTAAGTTTATAAATAAATACAAAGGCAAGGAAAATGTAGGCTGGGGCAGGGAAGAGCAAAAAGAAATAGGCGAATGCAGGAGAGATTAAATGACAAAAGAGATGATGTGTAAGACAAAAGGCATTGGTAAAGGGACAACTGAAGAAACAAAAGATTGGGCTAAAGGGCACCTGCAGAATCATTACTAGTACTACCTGTTTGAAAAAAAATATTGGAGCAGTGGTTATGATCTAAAATTGTTGACCTCCCTGTTGAATCCCAAAATTGTAAGCCAACTAATCAAAAAGACAAGGTGCTGCTCCTTCAGCTTCTGTTCAGCTTCATTAGAAAAGTATAGGAGACTGCGGATGGAGTGGGAATGGGATGATGAATTAAAATGATGGTCAGGGTCAGGCTTGAGGACTGAATGAAAATGTTCAGCAAAACCATTTGCCAATATACGTTTGGTCTCCCCAATGTAGAGGAAACTGAATCGTGAGCAGCAAATACAGTACACTAAAATTGAAAAAAGTACAAGTAACAGCAATTTGGTTAAAAAAAGACAAGCAATGATTATAAGGGGGCAAAGATGCCCTTCAAGTGGACTACTAAACCAATGTCATTTAATAATTTTGGATGTAAATTAAGGGGGGTGATTCCGTAAAATAGAAGCCTGAGCTGCAGTTCACTGGTTTTATTGCAACTGGGCGAGATTGCTGCTTATCACTAATGTCACTCTTTCCCCTTTTGCAACTGTGCGGAGGAAGGTTCCATAGCCGCGATAAAATCTTTGCTAACAATCCAAGTGCTCGTGGCCGCGTCTAAGGGCCAGACTCACTTTTTCCATTCCCCTTCCGTGCAAATATGAATGAACTTGGTGTAGAATTCTTCTGCGGTTCTTAAGTTCTGCTTCTGGAACTGAAAGTCTGCTTCTCTCAAAACAGCCCGACAGTCCATATTCTCCCTTCCTGTAATAGACAGACCTTGTTCCGGGATTACATCATGGTGGGGCGGGGTCTTAGCCCTATGAATAATGCAAGTGAATGTTTTTGTTACTTCGAAAAATCCAGGGAAAGAGGCCCGGAATGTTGCATTTTTACTTTAAAACCTCGCAGTTAATTGATCATGTTAAAATGCGTTAAACTGATTTACAGTGCGGTCTTGTGCCAACCCACTGGGAGGGGACCAGAATCTTTCTGGTCCATAAATATCAGAGACCAAGGTACTTAAGGTCTAATTCCACTGGCGCACAAAAAAAACCCCTATGAAGCACAATTTCCACGAGGGTTCTCCCATTCACCAACAGTACTTGTTAAACCCTAGATATAAATGGCTGAAAGAAAGAGCTTACATTTATATAGCGCCATCCCAAAATTGTAAACCAACTAATCAAAAAGACAAGGTGCTGCTCCTTCAGCTTCTGTTCAGCTTCATTAGAAAAGTATAGGAGACTGAGGATGGAGTGGGAATGGGATGATGAATTAAAATGATCGTCAGGGTCAGGCTTGTGGAAGGAATGAAAATGTTCAGCAAAACCATTTGCTAATAAACGTTTGGTCTCCCCAATGTAGAGGATACTGAATCGTGAGCAGCAAATACAGTACACTAAAATTGAAAAAAGTACAAGTAACAGCAATTTGATTTAAAAAAAAAGGCAAACAATGATTATTATAAGGGGGCAAAGATGCCCTTCAAGTGGACTACTAAACCAGTGTCTTTTAATAATTTTGGAGGTAAAGTAAGAGGGGTGATTCTGTAAAAGAGAAGCCTGAGTTACAATTCACTGGTTTTATTGCAACTGGGCAAGGTTACTGTTTATCACTAATGTCACTCTTTCCCCTTATGCAGCTGTATGGAGGACATCCCAAATGCTTGTTTATTTTACGTATCTTCAAATTCTTTTCTCCCCTTGGAGAATGGTGTGGAGTATTAGAAGGATTTACAATCTGAACAGCAGCCTGTTGAACTGTATGGTAAAGGCTTTCTCTATCAACTCCTGGAGTGGGACTTGAACCTGGGCCAATTTGCGTACAATCTAGCAGAAATTTGCATAGGCTAACACTTCAGTCCAGTTCTGAATGTTGCCCTAGTGGAGGTGCCATGTTTTAGCTGAGACATTAAACTGAGATCCTGTCTGCTCTCTCAGGTGACGTAGATCCCACAGCACTGTTTCAAAGCAGGGCAGGGGAGTTAACCATGGTATCCTGGTCAATGTTTATCCCCCAATCAGCATCAGAAAACAGATTATGTGACATTATCACATTGCTTTTGGTGGAGTTTGTTGTGCACAAAATTGCTGTGCTCCCTGCATTGCAACAGTTCAAACACTTCAAATGTACTTCATTGGCCACAAGCTTCTTGCAAAGTCTGGTTGGCAAGACCCCACAAGAGCAATTAATAACCAAATCATCTTTTACTGATGTTGGTGGAGGGATAAATATTGGCCAGGACACCAGGCAGAACTGACCTCTTCTTTTTCAAAATAGTCCCACAGGATCTTTTACAATGACTGGAATGGGCATACAGGGCCTTGGTTTAATGTCTCCTCTAAAATATAGCACCCCTTGACAGTGTAGCTCTCCCCCAGTACTGCACTGGAGTATCAGCCTAGATTATGTACTTAAATCCTGGAGTAAAACAATGGGCTGCATTTTACATGCCCCCACCAGGTGCATTTTTGAAAGGCAGGCACATAAAATAGGGCAGATACCCACCCCACCACCTTCCCACCCACCCCGAGGGGCAGGCACCAAGATCAACAACCCACCTGCCATATTTAAATAAATAATCAAGAGTCAATCAGGCTCATTAACAAGTCAATTGACTCAGACAACACATTGCCCATGCCATAAAATGGTTGATGTGGCCAGTGGGGAGGGAGTGGGTGGGAACAAATAAGGGGGGTGGTTTCTTTGGGGGTGCCCTTTACGGATTTGGGGGGGGGGGGGGGGGGGGGGCAGCCTACTTAAGATAGTAACCCCCCACTTCCTACCCACCCTCACATTAAACAAACCAACCCCACCCTCCTCCGTAAACTTCCCAAACTCTCCCCACCCAAGACCCTGGTACCTGCTTCCTGGATCCATGGACATTCTTCTTGTTCCTGGTTGCAGTCCCAACAGCATCCACTAATGCACTCTTGGCCCTCTGGAACTAATGAAGCTGCTGGCCAATCGGATAGGCCAGCAGCACCCAAGGGTGGGACTTCCTCCCCAGCGAGGGACGGAAATCTGACACTGTCCCAATTCTTGTGATATGCTTCACATATCCTATTGCTGACTTTGGATCCACTGGCATATGGGTTAGTGGACATGTTGAGACAGTTCCCAATGTCACGAATAGCCATAGAATGGTTATTATCAATGCTGCCTAGCTAACACATTTTTAACTAGTGTCACCCTGATCAAGCAGCTGCACAGTTGGGAGAAAACTTGCAGGGCTAGGCTACCATAGAGCTGCCAAAAAGGCACAGCCACATCACTGGTAGCTGAAGCCTCCTGTCAATAAATCCAAGTGTCACTTCTATCTTACATCTCTCAGTTTCACAGCAACTAGTCACGTCACATATTGTAGCAACTAGGGAAGCATTGGGAAGCAGCATATCAAGTAGTGATGTGCATCAGATATACATTGTGAAGCACTGGAGTAAATTAGTGGTATTTCTGTTGAACTGTTTTCAGGCTATGCTTATTATGGTGTAAAATATTGCATCATAGGGTGACAGAAATGGCATGGTATGCAGTAGATGTTAGTAAATGTAGAGGTGAGGTGCATAGTTGTTGTGGGCATGGTGTAAATGGAAGGTTATTAATAGAAGGTGTTGATGGAGTAATTATAAGGCCTACCATATCACTGCCAAATTTTGGCCACCATTTATCCTCAGCCTCCTGCAAGTTATCTTCTTGATGGGGCTCAGGGCTCCCATCTCTGGCTATTCCATATGGATTCCTCATTTTGCAGTATGTGAACTACAAACAACAATGCCAGGCAATTTGGTTGTTTTTGCTGGGCTTTACCTTACCACATTCCAGTTGCTATACCACTATGAGCATGGCGCTTACAGAATCAACATCTTAAAATTAAACTTAATAAAGTTAATATCATGAAATTTTAGGTCATCTAAAGTTATTCACTCAAAAATGAATTATGTTACAAACGTGATTACACTTGAAAAGTACTTTGCTGTCTGTTCAGACTTCTTTTTCCTTTTGTCTGTGACATCTTTTGATTATCTCCACCTATCACTGGCTCTACTTGTGCCACCCCCCAGCCCCACCACCCCCCCACCCCCCCACCAGCCCCCACCCCCCACGCCCCCCCCAGCCCCCACCCCAACCCATCCACCCACCCCCCCCAGCCCCCACCCCAACCCACCCCACACCCCAACCCACCCCCAAAGCACCTCTCTTCTATTTTCCTTTGTTCTGTTGAAGGGTCATTTGGACTCGAATCGTTAACTGTGTTCCTCTCGGCAGATGCTGCCAGACTTGCTGAGTTTTTCCAGGTATTTTTGTTTTTCTTTTTACCATCTAATTTCTGTTTTACCAGGAAAAAAAAATATCCCAGATCAATTCAGGGGAAAACAAATCCAAGGAATTCTATCCTTCTATGGTATTAAAAGGTAGAAATGATGGTAAAATAGTCATTATATACAATAACATAACCAGCTTTGATACTGGTTCAGCAAGGGTTGAAGGTCACGTCAGATTTTAGAAATGTAAATACCCATTTTGATCTTTTCAATTATGATACCATACAGCCAGTCTCTTACATTTGGAATTAGGTATATGAGATCTTCCAAGTTTCAAAAGATATTTTCTATTGAAGGTAAAAATCTCCCTCCTCAGATCGTGTTCATCTCAAGAGCTATTCCAATCTATTGACTATTGACACTGTCATATTTGTCTTTCCATGCTTAAGACAGAGGATCTGAGGAAAAGTTAAAAGTTGAACCACAATCTGTGCTCGTCAGATCTCAGAATCTAAATTTTTGACCTATATCAAAAAAGCAAGCCTGAATTATGTCTAGAAATCATCAGAAATTCTACAAAATAATGTACATATAGAAAAAACTCCCAGCAAATGCTATTTTGATTAATTCCTTTAACAAAAGATTAGAATAAAACAGTGCAGGAGCAGGGCTGCATGTTGCAAGGGTGTATGCATTGATAACTGAATGCTGTTTGTAACTCAATGATGTTGAGATCTTAGACGAATCATCCACAAAATGTGACTGGACAAGTGTAGATTATAAATTTGAAGCTCTTTCAAATTAGCCTTGGAGATCAGGGAGAAATTTCACACTTCTTGGAGGTTTGCTGTAGTTAGTTACCTTTTGCAAGAGATTGAGCAGATTTGTTGAGGTCCATGAAGGGACTGTGATGAAAATGGTTGAATTCTTGTCCCATGCTTTATATTCTAGTATACTAAATAAAGGTCATGTGAACAACTTTTAATTGACTACCTGAATTTTTTTTTGCAGTACATCCAGGATCGTAAATCTTGTGGCGCAGTCGTTGTGTCCCAGTCTCTGAGCTAGAAGCTCAGCATTCAACTCCCGCTCCAGGACTTCATGGACAAGGACGGTGCAGCTAAACAGGCTGAGTATCAACTTGTAAATCCTTACAACATATGCTGACAGCGGGCCGTAAAAGCGGGAGAGATTCCTGGTCAGCCATGTGTTTGAAGAAGGCAACAGTAAACCACTGCAGTATCTTGCCAAGCATAAGCATGCACCAAGAAGTCCATGGTCGCCAACGCCCTCTTAGGCTTGGTACCTGAAGATGATGCCCAAGATCAGAGGAATTGCAGAGCTCTGAAGTCCTGTGGCAGAACCCCTATAGCTTCCTGGTGCAAACAATTGCCCTAAAGCCATTTCTAAATAACCTCACATTTAAAAACAATGGGCCGTAACCTCCAACTCGTGTCGGAAAGTGCTGACCCCCAGGAATTAGAAGAAATAAATATCTTGGGGTTGGGGGGTGTGTAGTGTTGGAGGGTGGGGAGCGTCAGAGATCGGGGGGTGTGGGGGAGCGAGCTGTCAGAGTTCGGGGGGGGAGGGTTGGGGATTGCCAGGGAAAGGAGGGGCGTCGGAGGTCAGGGATGTCAGAGGCGGGGGGGGCTATTGGAGGTCGAGGGTTGGGGGGAGTCCCATGGGGTTGGTCTGGGTCTTTACAATAGTTACTCAGAAGTTAGAAGAGGTTTTAAATTCTTCTACAACAAAAACAAAAATAGTTGGAAAAACTCAGCAAGTCTGACAGCATCTACGGAGAGGGATACAGTTAACGTTTCGAGTTCGTATGACTCTTCATCAGAACTAAGGAAAAATAGAAATGAGGTGAAATATAAGCTGGTTGAGGGGGTTGGGACAGGTAGAGCTGGATAGAGGGCCATACAGAGTCATACGGACTCAAAACGTTAACTCTGTTCCTCTCCACAGATGCTGTCAGACCTGTTGAGTTTTTCCAGCTATTTTTGTTTTTGTTTCAGATTTCCAGCATCCGCAGTATTTTGCTTTTATCTTAGTGTTTAATTCTTCTAACTTTTTCTGAGTAACTATTGGCACAACCCTGGCGGAACTATCCAAAGTTAGCAATTTAAACTGCATTTTTGGATGGTTGCCAGCACAGCGCAATTGTCCAGAGGAAGTGTGCATTTCTGGGCAATTGCTGTGCAAACCCTTACCTGGGAACTTCCTAGAGTGATTCCCCAGCACATCTTTGGGATACCCCTCCTCCCCAAATCAGATGCTGGGGAGCACGGAAGTTATGGGTTATTATGTTTACTGTGGTAGTGAAGAGTCCATTTATGCAAGTGTAAATTCAATGCTTTATTGAAAGACATCAAGTAAGTAAATTACCACAGTTAAGCCATATTATAAAAATAGTCTGCTTCAAAGACTCAAGACTACACTACTATATACAGTATAAATTGTACCAATCCACATAGGTAAGTTAAATGAAAGTTTATATTAAAAAAAACAACTTTACAACATTTTCCTGATCAATAGCCGACTATGGTAAAAAGAGTAAAGTGACAGGAGAAAGGAACAGTTGTTTGTGATCTCACTGGACTTTACTTTGTAAATAACATACTTCACTAGTGCCTATTATGTACAAATACTCGCCAATAAAGTGGTTGAGTTGAAGTAGGTAATATTCATTTATTAGGATATTTCTAGATCTCTTGAGCTTTGTAATACTCCTTTCCAATTACTATTGTGTACAACTTGATTCATTAACTAACTTCTATAACTATGGTAGTTAAATTGCCAAAATAGTTACCTGTAGTAAAAAAGTCATGTGCGTAAATCTCATCTTTCCTCAAAATCCAATTAAAATAATGTAATTTTCTTTGGAAAAGCTATGAAGACAACTCAATAAATGCTACCATTATCAAAAGCTGATGCTTATATAGTACCTTTAACACAGAAAAATATCTGTAAGTGCCTCACAGAAATGTATTATAAAACATGGAACCCAAGCAAAAGATTAGTAGGTGTGATCAAAAATTTATCAAAACAGTGGATTGAAAGAGCTCCCTAAAAGGAGGAGAGGGCAGAGGAGAGCTAGAGGGATTTAGGGATGAAATCTCACAGGGCCTATGTAGCTATAGGTAGGGCAACCAATAGTGAGATGATAGAGTAGAACATGGTGTGGGACAGGATTTGGAAAGCAGAATTCCAAATGAACTAAAATTTATGTCGTGGGGGACGCACAAGCCATACCAAAAGCATGGATAAGCATTTCAGCAGCAGATGGGCTGAGTTACAAATGGAGGACAGCAATATTATGGAGATAGAAGTATGGAGGACTGGAGGGTTGCAATGTTTACCATTATTCAAGACAAGGGAGAGGGATAAACCTAGGCCAGTCAGCCTAACACTGCTGGTAGGGAAGTTATTGGAAATTATTATTAGGGCCAAAATAAACTTTCATTTGGAAAGACATGGTTTAATCAAGAAGAGCCAGCATAGATTTGTTAAAGACAAATCAGGCCTGATTAATTTGGTTGAATTCTTTGACAAGGTAACAGAGAAAGTTAACCAGGGTGGTACAGTAGATGTACATATGGACTTTCAGAAGGCATTCAACAAAGTGCCACACAAAGTTTCTTAAGAAAATGGAAGCCCATGGTATTGATGGGGGAGGGGGATCATCTGGATATGACACTGGCTCAGTGATAGCAAGTAAAGGCTGGTGTGGATGGATGTTTTTCAGACCAGGTGTTGAGTTGCAGTGATGTTCTCCAAGGGTCAGTTTTAGGTCCATTATTCTATGCAATTTTTCTAAATGACCTAAACTTGGGTATAGGGAACATAAGGTTTGCAGCTAATACAAAACTTGGCAGAGGAGTGGATGGTGACAAGGATAGTTGCAGGCTTCAGGATGAGACAGACAGGATAGTGAACTGGACAGAAGCATTATAGATGGGATTCAATGCTGAAAAGAATGAAGTATTGCACTTTGATATAACTAATATGGAAAGATAATATACAATAAATAGCACAATTCTAAAATGTGTAAATGATCAGACAGACCTTAGTGTCCAGATACACAAATCCTTAAAGTGGCAGAGCAAGTTGATAAGGTGTTTTTAAAAAATATAGATTATTTGAGTTTATAAATAGAGGAATAGAATATAAAACAAAACAAACATACATACTAGAACTTTATAAAGCAATGTTTAGGCCTTAGCTGGAGTATTGTAGACAATTCCAAGCACCACACTCCAGGGAAATACCTTAGAAAAGGGTTAGCCAGAGGAGTGGGACCGATGGGACTGCTCGACAGAGAGTCGACATGGATTCGATAGGTGGAACGGCCTCTTTCTGTGTTGTAAGGACTTTATGAAACGGAATAGAGAGGTTTACTAGGATGCTACCAGGGATAAGTGACTTCAGTTATGAGAGGTTGTAAAGATAGCACTGTTACCTAGGAACATGGAAAGTTAAAAGGTTACCTAATAGATGTTTCAAGATGATGACAGGGTTAGCTAGAGTAGCTGGAGTAAAACTATTCCCTTGGGTGAGCGGCCAATAAACCATGGTCATAGGTTTAAAATCATTGGCAAAAAATCTGGAGGGGAGGTGAAGAATTTTTTCCCCCAGAGTTGTCAAAGTCTGGAATATTCTACTTGAAATGGTGATGGAAGCCGGTTCCCTAAATAATTTTAAAAAGGAGTTGGACAGTTACTTGAAGCTGGGGACTTACAGGGTTATGGACAAAAAAGTGGGGAAGTGGGGCTAATTACAACTGTTCTTTCTAAGAGTCAGTACAGGCATGAAGGGCAAATGACCTTTTTCTGCACTGTAAGCTTTTATGGGCAGTCACAGTTATAGAGGGTCCTTTGTGATTCTGGTTACAGCAACTACAATTGGTGGTAACAGGTGCAGAAACATGGTTTGAGAGGTTCAAATAGGGATTTGTGAAAAAGATGGATATGGATTTGAGAGGGACAACATGTTCATCAACTTGAAAGGAAAGTAAGGTTGGAAATGGGGCAGCAGTGAGCATGGACCAATTAGGTTTATTTTTAGTCAGGGGTGAAGTTGGTGATTTTTAAAGGGATCAAGACTGTAGATGAGAGAAGCAACTAGCCTGAGATTCAAGAAAGGAAGTTCGATAGTCGGCAGTTTAGCAGGAAAACAGTCAAGGGAATATGTACAGCGTTGAGATGATTTCAAAGAGAAGATAAAAAAGAAAGTAGAGGGAGTGGGTTCAAAGGTAAGGGGGTGTGAAGCAGCAGAGACAGCTAAAAAAAAGGGTCTCAATCTTAGTGACAAGACAGACATGAGTTCTTATTGGAGGTAGAGAAGCAAAACAAATAGGTTTAGTGAAACATTTGGAAATACAGAAATAAAATAAAAAAGAAAATAAAGAAAGAAGCCTGGGGCTCTCCAGGATGATCCTGGAGTGGTGAGTGGTTTTGGCAGAGGAAAATGCACCGCAATGGTGCTCATGTGATCCACCAAGTTTAATAATAGATGACTAAGTCAGCTGTGTACCAGATACACTATAGTCTGCAGACCTTAAACTTGAGGAAGCAAAGCTAGGGATCAATCTGAAAGAACACTCAGGATGGGAGGCCATCAAGGTTGAGGAAAAAGGTATTAAAAGTGTAAGTGAGGGAATAGGGGAGCAAATTTACAGTGGTAGAAATACTGTAGCAAATCGAGAACCAAAGGCTAGACAAACTTGCACTTCATAATGCACAGCAAATGACTTGGGGGAGATTTGTTTCCAGCGATAGTTGCAAAAGGCATTGGGGTTGGAAGGAGGTAAGGGGATGTCAATGGTGAGGGGTACAAGTAGTTAGAGATAGTCATATAAAACTTAAAAGTAACATTTAGCTTTTTATCTTGAGACTTGGATTTGAATTTAGACCAGACTAACTAGATGAAAGTCTCCTCTGTATGCAAGTTCTTAACATTCTTTGTGAAAGCGAGTGTACATTGTCCAATACCAAAAAATAGCACGAGTTTGATGCTAATTGGTAATCCCACTTAGATAAGCCCCCAAGAGGGCTGATTCTATACATAGAAATGGAAAAATGTCACATTGGTAAAGTACACACTCGATGACCTGGGAATGCTTTTATGTCCACATGTTTCTGAAATGGAATATATTGTAAGCCTCACCTCTAATATTAGCTTAATGAGATTTAGAGAAAAAGACAAATTCATAAAATGTTAAAGCGGAGGCAATTCATTAAAAATAGTTTTAATGCAACAATAAAGCCCAGCTGTTATTTCGAAACTAACACTGTTTATAAAATAAAAGTTTATTTTAGCCTTTGCTTATCTATCCCACAGGATTATGACAGAGAGGACAAAAGTTGTGGTTGCTTATATCCTGTTCATGAGCACAATGTTTACAGACGCCACACATCCAGAACTGGTAGTCTGCAATTGGCCGTCCTGTCACAACACAAGTTGGAAGTTTCCCTTCTCCTCTGCTGGAACGAAATGAGAAAATTACACATTTTTCATCAGCACAAAGTTTATAACAAATGCCTTGCAATATCTTCTAAGATTACATTGCTGTAATCCATTTAGAGGAGGCAAAATCAAATAAATAAAAAAAGTCTGTTTTAATCAGCTCTTCAAGCCAGTCTATTGACATTCAAAATGAAGAACAAAGCCAAGAGAATAACAAGCATGGTCGAGGTGGCATTATTTGCAAAAATTCCTAACAACAGCTACCATGATGAGAGTCTGATTTCAATTTGAGATGATTCACACTATTAATACTCTAAATTTGTGTGATAGTATGTCACCAAAGTGCAATTTTTAAAATAAAGGAAAGCACTTATATAATAGCTTATCACATCTCCTAGAAACATCGCAAAGCATTTTGTAATTTCGATTACTGCTTGGACTTCAGTTGCTTTTGTAAGCAGATGTGGTAGCTATTTTTGCGCATAAATCCCAATGCTAGAGAGCATTCTGGTGGAGTTCAGCCCAATTTCTATTCATTGAAATTCTTCCAAGTTTATGTTGCTGCTTTTAGTTACAAAGGATCAGTTTCTACCAGGAATTAGTTTACAAGTACTGTGAGAATGTTCGACAATGTTTCTCACCCAACCACATAATCACTATAATAATGCTGAGATTTCAGCCTTGGCCTTTTCTATTTCACATCTACACAATGGCTCTTCGCAGAATAATGCATAGCATGAACTGACTTCCATAGGTATGCTGATGGCCTGAAGCTCTACTTTTATGTGCTTGAGTTCACAATCACCACTGTGCTCTCTCACTGCACATTTAACTTCAAGCCATGAGCAAGCCAGAACTTTTTCTAATTTAATATATGCAAAATTGCAGCTCTCTATTTTGGCCCCTAGCAAAAACTCTACACCTAGTTTCCACTTTCACCACCGCCCTTTCCATCCGTTTATCCCAGGCTGAATTGGACTGTGTGTATCCTTGGTGTCCTGTTTGACATAGAATTTCAAAACGCCATATCACATCCATCATCAAGGTCATCTAGTTATGCCTCAAAACCATTATCTGCCACCATTCTCATCTCTCCCTCACCACCAGCAAAACTGTCATCCATGCTTCTCATATCTTCAATCTCTCCTTCAACAGTTTGTTTAGCTCCACCCTATATAAACTTCAACTTGCCACATCCTATTCCGCACTAAGCCCTTCTCTCCTCCTATTTCCATCCCCACCACCTTTCATTGCTTCACACTTTCTAGTACACTGAATACCAGATCCTTAGCCTTGTCTACAAGTTCCTCATACCCTCATCATTCCTTTCCTCTAAGAACCTTTCAGTCCAAGTGCCAACATGTACATTCTGCTCTTTCCTATCTGACTACATTTACATTCCCTGTCCCTGCTCCAATTTGGTGGTCACAGTATTCAGTTATTTTGTTGCCCTACAATGCAATGCTTTCCTTATCTGCCTTTTTATTCCACTGTCAAAATCCTTCTTAGCATCTTTTGGCTATACATTTAGCCACCTCCCCTAACTCTTCTACTATTGCATGTGTTCATTTTCCTCACTGAAACATCTTGGAAAATTTTACTATGTTAAGGCTTCTAGCTGTTACTACTAAACACACTTTATCAAAACTTTTCTGCAATATTAAAAACAAATCAAGCAATTTGTACTGACCCTTCTGGAAGACTGTCCAAATCAGATTTCTTGCCATCTTTGGGACTGTGTTTGATGAAGATCTCGAGGGCCAGGTCTTCATACTGCTGTCTCTGTTCTGAAGTCAACATGTCTAAAGATTCAAGCTTGATAAAAGCTTTGGAACATGTCCCAAAAGCGCGATTAGCACATGCAGAGAGTGCCAATAAACAGTAAATCTCCACTGATGGGATTATGTCTTCATAGTCCCGCAAATGAAGTGCTGCAAATTTACAATATGAATTTATATTTGGTTTCATGTCAAACTTGTTATAATAGGCACATATAATTAAAACACTGATCCTAATCAAAGGACAACTTCCAAACTAATGAAATTCAAAATTAACTGATATTGAAGCATATTACACTATACATGCATTTGCTTTGATAATTGTGATCCATATGGTTTGAATCTCACTCACGTGGCTCAGGATGATCCTCTTGGGTAATTGACTTTCTGTATCAAGACATGACTTAGGGGATAGCAGAGTCTGCTACTGACTCTTGATCGAAAATAATTGCTAAACTTGAGGTGTATCATGCATAACATCTCTATCCTAAGGATAGAATGCAAAAGTTTAACATCTAAATAAGCAAAACCAAAATGAAATTATCTGAGGGGCATTGGAGGCCCTAAATCCAGCACCCTGCCAGGTGGTTCCAGTGAAGTCCCCCTAGTTGCCAGGTTTATTTCTAATTTTTCTAAATTTGTTGGTTTATAAGCATGTCATTTCCACTCTACAATTGCTTCTTTTGGTTAGCTAATATTTTTTCAGCAGCAAGGACAGGTGGCCCTACCGATATCTGCAGGAAGTCCTTGCACATGTGTCAATATTACAGGTAGTTCCTTACACAAAAAAATTTGAAAACCACTGCCTGAGAAAATGTGATCAGCACAAATCAAACCTGCTTAAGAAACTGGTTAAGAATAGGAAACAGTGCTTCTGAGAGGTGTAATGGGAGATGGAAAGAGATAAAGAGACACAGAGTGTTCAATGAGGTCTCACACAAGAGATTGGCTGGGATTTTCTGGCCCCATCTCAGGCGGGACCTGCCCCATCCAGACGTCCATTGACTTGTGGCAGGCCAGGACGATCCTGGCAGCAGGCAGGTGCAGAAAATTCCGCCCACTATTTCTAAGACCAACATGAACTGGAATTGCGCTAATTTGCCGACACCAAAAATAGGAAGAGTGGGAAGATAGAGATTGCAGCAAAAGAATTCAGATCAGTTTTGCAATTGAGCAGACAAATGGCAAATTGAATTTAATACTGATAAAGGTAAAGTACTGCACAGAAGCAAAAAAATCTGTTCAATTACAACAATTACTTCACTCGTTATAAAGCCCATTTGGGACAACCGGAACTCATAATGGTGCAATATAAGAAAGAAAGGCTTGCATTTATATGTATAGAATTAGTGGAGCCTAATTGGACAGGAGGATGAAGAAGTTCACTTTCGGTATACAGAAATGGTAAAGAGTAATAATACTAATCTAAAGTGTAAAGGAGCTATGAGAAAAGATTAAGGAAATTAAAGGTTTAATACAGAAAGAAGATGGTTAAGAGATATTATCAAAGTAGAAAGAATATACAAGGTAAATACAGATTATTACTTCAAGTTAGCCAATAATGTAGGACCAGTCATGAAGCTATTAATGTATATAATATTATTGGAAATTATTTTTTCTTAAATAGAGGTTTAATTTGTTGGTGTGTCTTAATTGTAATAAAGCCAACTAGTCTGGGTGCTATGATGTATAGTAATTTTGAGATGTGAACAGTAGAGTGCATTTACATTTTGTTGAATAGAGCATTCAAGAAGGGGAGTGAAATCTGGCACCTAGCTAACAGAGACCAAGCAATATTTATATTACTAATAAAATTGGTATAATGGAAAGAGTTTTATTATTAGAAGAGGTGGAGTTCAAAGGGGCTGGTGATACAATGAGAATTTACATTCAATGAGATGTGCTGGGTATAACAGATAGCAGTTTTGTGCATGCAGAACAAAGGCATGTAACATCAAATCAGCTGTAAGCCTACCACTGTGTCTGCAAAGGAACCAAAGTGAAAGGAACCTTATTTTGAATTTGGAAGGTGCAAATGCTTTGCCTGGTGTCTGCTTAAAGTCTATAGGTTGTTGTTGCCTTAATGGAGATTAGTTTGGGAATTTGTTAAAAGTTATGATAGTAGTAATTTGTAGCCATGTGTATATATTTAATTTGTATAAATTAATAAATCAAACTCTCAAGTAGTTTGATATAAAACCTGTTGAGAACTGGGGGTTTTATGCCTGAATTTAGAGCTTCATCTCAAATATATCATTTAAAAATATAGGTTATGACAGTTGTTTAGTAATCCTCTGGGATTTTTACATACCTCAGTTTTACTAACTGCTGTGCCATAACAGACCAACGGTCATGCATGGAAATTGATAAATGTGTTATAGATATCAGGAAAATATTCTTGGTCAAAGAATGATACTAAGAAAGTCAATACAGGCAAAAGCTTGGGTTGTCTGCTATTCAATTACATGCCACAATAATAGAGTTTAATGTATTAGAAGTAAACTGCAATGGTTTTTCTTTTATTCTTTCAAGGGACGTGGGCATAGCTGGCAAAGTCAGCATTTGTTGCCCATCCCTAATTTCCCTTGAGAAGGTGGTGTTGAGCTGCCTTTTTGAACTTCTATTGTCCACCTGGTATCTGAAGGGGTTTGGTACAACTGAATGGCTTGCTAGCCCATTTCAGAGGGCAATTAAGAGTTAACCATATTGATGTGGGTCTGGAGTCACATATGGGCCAGGCCATGTAAGGATGGCAGATTTCCTTCCTACTGAACTAAAAGATGGAACTGCCATGGTGGGATTTTAACCCATGTCCTAGAGCATTAGTCTGGGCTGCTGGACTACTAGTCCAGAGACATTACCAGTGACATGCCACCATCTCCCCATAATCATCCTGACTTTTATTGTGTTCTTAAGTGTGTTAGAATTAACTAATTAAAATGTTTATTTCTTTAAACATCCAGAGAAGATTTCAGAACACTGAGGGATGGTTATTTCCTACTTATTCTAGCACACAATTCCGCTGTTAATCTTGTATGCTGTAACTCTTGTGAACAAAATGTATAATGACAGGCTCTCCAATTTTAAATGATCCTATTTAACTATACATTTCTAAAGGCTGACCAAAACAAATTTTAAAATGGAAATTAGAAACAGAAGTTCTGGTTTCACTGACAAGCCACAACAAAACAATAAATATTGAATAGCTCTTCCATATTGCGAAACTTTGTATTCATTAGTTTGCATCCATTCATTCAAGTTTTATTATGAATACAGGGAAGGAAGATACACTGAGAACTGTCAACGCTCTTGATAGACATTTCATAGTTTTAGAAAAAATCAAAACACTGTCACTTATTTATCACACCTTCAAGTTGGGATATCCTAAGCTCATGGAAGGTACAAAATAAATGCAAGTGGCTGACAGACAATCATTTATGATTGACAAAAATTTAAACTAAAACCAGATGTTTCAATGCTCAAAACTGTGCAGCAAGCTACTTTACAAGAAAAGGCAGTGTTGTAGCAACCTAAAATATAACAGACTGCTTAATAAAATAAATCAGTGTCTCCATGATGGTTTACCAGAATAAAATAGAACAGTTGATAAAAGATGCACTAGACATTCCACTGTGGTACCACTACATAAGTTTAACAGCATGACAGTATTGTAGAATGTACTGAAAGCAGAAAAGGAATATTGCTAACCAAATATGACAGTTCAGCCGAAAACAACCCTTTCAGATAGATACCACTGCATATTTTGGAACTGACCAAACCATTTAAAACATCTCATTCTTTCATTCATCGCTGTCTCACTCATATACCATATGTACTTGCACATAAGGTGAGAAATACATGTAACTGTACATAAAAATATACTTCTCTCCTGACCCCTCTTAGGCAGAACCCTATTTAATGCTGCTTTCAAGCAGATGCCAACCTGACCTGAAAATATTCAGGAGAACCCAACCCAACTCGCATTTGACCAGGAATGCATGATCAGCTGTTTCAAATTCAGCTGATCCATTTTCTAACAGAAGCTGATCCAATTTGAAAATACAAAGATGCATTTGTATATCCTATGCCAAGATCAGCTGGAACTGGAACAGGTGAAATGCCACATCTTTAACTGAAAAGCTATCAAATGACTACCAGTAAGGAGAGAATTTAGATGTGCAAGATGAGGGTCAGCATCCTAAATGACGTTGACTGGTCTAGAATGTTAATTCTCATCTTAAGTGGTGATCAAAGATTTGTTTTTTGTTTTGGCTGAAAAATACAAAGATTTAATCAATAAAAGGAAATGTGATCAACTCCATTCAGAAGAAAAATCAAACAAAATTGGACACCGAGCCAGATAAGGAGCTATTCGGGCAGATGACCAAAAGCTTGGCCAAAAAGGTAGGTTTTAAACAGCACCTTAAAAGGTGGAAAGATAGAGACAAGAACTAGGGAACACAGTTTAAAAATAAGGGGTCTCCCATTTAAGACTGAGATAAGGAGAAATGTTTTCTCTCAGAGGGTCGTTAGTCTGTGGAAGTCTTTTCTCCAGGGAGCAGTGGAGGCGGAGTAATTGAATATTTTTAAGGCTGAGTTAGACAAGATTCTTGATGGACAAGGGAGTCAAAGTGCATCAGGGGTAGACAGGAAAGTTGAGCCACAATCACATCAGCCATGATCTTATCAAATGGAGAAGCAGGCTCAAGGGGGCAAATGGCCTACTCCTGCTCCTAATTCGTATCTTTGTATATATGTATAGGTAGGGAGACAGACAGGTTTAGGGAGGGAACTCCAGAGCTTCGGGTATCGGCAACTGAAGGCAAATGGTTGAGCCATTAAAATCAAGACAGTTGGAGAAGCACAGATATCTTGGAGGGTTGTGGGGCCGGGAGGGTTGTAGGGCTAGAAGAGATTATAGAAGGAGGGAGGGGAGAGGTCAGGGAGGGATGAAAATTTTAAAATCAAGCATTGCTTAATTGGGTACCAATGTAGGTCAGCAAGCAGACAGGTGATGGGCGAACAGGACTTGGTGCAAGTTAGGACACGGGTAGCAGAGTTTTGAATTGTCTAAAGTTTACAGAGGGTAGAAAATGGGAGGAGGGCCAAGAATGCATTGGGATAGTCAAATCCAGAGGTACCAAAGGTACAGATGAGGGTTTTGGTAGCCAATGAGCTGAGGCAGGGGTGGAGTCAGGTGATGTCACTGAGGTGGTGGGGTGGATATGTGGTTGGAAGTTCATCTGGGAATCAAATATGACACCAAGATTGCAAATAGTCTGTTTCAGCCTTAGACAGTTGCCAGGGACTGGAATGCAGCCAGTGGCCAGGGAACAGTTTGAGGCAGGGATCAGAAAGAATGGCTTTTGTTTTTAGTTGGAGGAAATTTCTGCTCATACTGTAATGGATATCAGGCTAGCAATCTGACAAGTTAAAGTCAGTGGTGAGGTCAAGAGAGTTTTTGTGAGGTTCTTCTGGGTGTCGTCAGCTTTCATGTGGAAGCTGACATATATTCAGATGATGACGTCGAGGGCATTTAGATAAGAAAGAGGAGAGATAAATCCTTGGAGGACACAAGAGGTAAAGGTGTTGGAGTGGGACGAGATTGATCTCTGACTATGAGTGCATCGGTAAGAACAGAACCTGGTGAGTGAAGTCCCAACCAACAATGGAGAGATGTTGAAGGAGGGTGTTGTGGTCAACTGTGCCAAATGATGCAGTCTGGCCAAGATGAACCAGCAGTGATAGTTTACCTATGGCACAGTCACATTAGAAGTCATTTGTGACTTTCACAAGAGCTGTTCTGGTATTGTGACATCCCTGATTGGAGGGATTCAAACATGCACTCATCCAGGCAAGTGGGGAAATTCCATCACACTCCTGACTTGTAGATGGTGGACAGACTTTTGGGGAGTCAGGAGGTGAGTTACTCACCGCATGATTCCTAGCCTCTGACCTGCTCTTGTTACCATAGTATTTATATGGCTAGTCCAGTTCAGTTTCTGGTCAATGGTGACCCCCAGGATGTTGATGGTGAGGGAATTCAATGATGGTAATAACTTTGAATGTCAAGGGGGATTGGTTAGACTCTCTCTTGTTGGAGATAGTCATTGCCTGGCATTTGTTTGGTGCAAATGTTACTTGTCACTTGACAACCCAAGCCTGGATACTGTACAAGTCTTCCTGCATTTGGACATGGACTGCTTCAGTGTTTGCAGAGTCACGAATGATGCTGAACGTCATCAGTGAACATCCCCACTTCTGACCTTATGATGGAAGGAAGGTCATTGATGAAACCAGTTGAAGGTGGTTGGGCTTAGGACACTATCCTGAGGTACTCCTGAAGTGGTGTCCTGGAACTGGGGTGATTGGCCTCGAACAACCATAGCCATCTACCTTTGTGCTAGGTATGACTCCAACCAGTGGGGAGTTTTCCCCCGATTCTCATTGACTCCAGTTTTGCTCGGGCTCCTTGATACCATACTCGGTCAAATGCTGACTTGATGTCAAGGGCAGTCACTCTCACCTCACCTCTGGAGCTCAGCTCTTCTGTCCATGTTTGAACTAAGGCTGTAATGAGGTCAGGAGCTGAGCGTCAGTGAGCAGGTTATTACCAAGCAAGTGCTGCTTGATAGCTCTGTCGATGACCCCTACATTACTGATGATTGACAGTAGACTAATGGGGCGGTAATTGGCCCAGTTGGATTTGTCCTGCTTTTTGTGTATAGGACATACCTGGACAATTTTCCACATTGCTGGGTAGATGCCAGTGTCGCTGTACTGGAACAGCTTGGCTAGGCAAGCAACAAGTTCTGAAGCACAAGTCTTAAGTACTATTGCCAGAACATCGTTAGGGCCCATCGCCTTTTCCATTTCCAGTGCCTTCAACCAATTCTTGTTATCACATGGAGTGAATCGAATTGGCTGAAAACTGGCATCTGTGATGCTGGCGACCGCTGGGGAAGGCAGAGTTGGATCATCCACTCAGCACCTCTGGCTGAAGATTGCTGCAAATGCTTCAGCTTTATCTTTTGCACTGATGTGCTGGGCTCCCTCATCATTGAGGATGGGGATATTTGTGCAGCCTCCTCCTCCAGTGAGTTGTTTAATTGACAATTAACATTCACGACTGGATGTGGCAGGACTGCAGAGCTTAGATCTATCAGTTGGTTGTGGAATCGCTTAGCTCTGTCGGTTGTTGCTTATGCTGTTTGGCACGCAAGTAATCCTGTGTTATAGCTTGACTAGGTTGACATCTCTTTTTTAGGTACTCCTGGTGCTGCTCCTGGCGTGCCTTCCTGCACTCTTCATTGAAGCAAAGGATGGAGGAAAGCCTAGCCCTGGTGGCTCAACATCTCACTGAAATGCAGCTATATGCTCTCCAGCTCTTGGCTAGCAGGGAAGTCCATGATAGGGAAAAAGAAGAAAGTGCACGTGACAGTGGGGACTTTTCTCATTCCTTCACTCCACCCACCACAGGCAGAGCCCCATATGCACCTCAATAACAGTCTGTCCCTGCAGAGGTGCAGGTGTCTTTGGCGGGGTCATAATGGGCTCAAAATCCCAGAAGACATTTGCCACAGGCATCTCATTTGTCAGAACAGGTGACCGAGCAATCTGCCTCTAGCTCTGCTAAAGCTATATGAGTTGCACCATGTAGGAAAAATAGGAAGCAGATGGGATTGACATAATAGGTGCATAAGAAGATTCACTTGGAAGTATTCAGCAATATTCATGTCTATTGTCTATTTCAATTAATAAAGCATTTTATTTGAACTCTTCATTCTCCTGGCCTCTAATTTGTTGCATCCCAAACTGACCTTGGATAGGAAAGGGTGTAAATGTTGGAATGAATTGTGCGGACTTCTCTGGGTGCAGCTGCAGACACCATGGCTACATCTAGCTTCTCCTCAGAGGAGGAGAATGCCAATCACCTTGCTTTTCCTGCAGCTCCACTCTTCTCTGCAATGTGATGTTGTGCAATGCAGAGCAGACCACAACCATTCTGGAGACCCTTGATGGGGCATACTGAAGGGTGTCTCCAGATCTGTTAAGGCACCTGAACCACGTCTTCAGCAACCGATGATAGCTGCTGTGGTCATGTTGCTTCTGTTGTATCTCCCCTGTGCACCATTCCTCAGAGAATATTTGTCTTCAAGCAGCCACCCACTGATGCTAATTGGAGGTGCAAAAGCCTTTAAGGAGATGTGACTGCCACAGAATGAATCATGGCAGCTTCCAGGCTATATTGCTCAGATACATATGATAACCTTCCAATAAACACAAACAGGCTGAGCATTAAGAGTGGACTAGCAACTGACGAGCACTCCAAGCTGATGTGAAGACAACTTGAATGCCACATGTGTGAAATCAATGGCCACCTACACCTGTAGGAATCCAGCCACTGTAGCAAATCTGACAGCTCTTTGTGTCTGACTGGCATCATCCATGGCAAAGTGCATATAAGTGGCAGCCTTGGCAAACAAGCATTGGTGACCTGGGATGCAGCAAGACCCTGGAGATGCCATCAGCTGACCTCTGGATGGAGCTGGAGGCGAAGAATTTTAGGGTAGTGGTGACCTTGATGGCCACTGGCAATGTGTGCCCACCTAGCCCTTTTGGAAGGAGATCTTTTTCCAGGAGCCTGCAGATGTCAGCAATGACCTACAGCAAAAGTCTGAGTCTCTTGAGGCACTGTTGCTCCATCACATCCAGAAAAATGACCCTCTGCCTGTGCACCCTGTGCTAGGGCACCACCTCCCTAGGCCTAGAGCTTTGTGGTGTAGGCAGCGGCTGTTGGCGTTGTTGCTGATCCTGCTGCTGACATATGTCTGACTGCTACTGTGGCTCCTCAATTGGCTTGCCAGGAACTACGCAATTTCGTTCTTTAAAGGCTTTCTGGCCTGTCATTTTCATTGAGCAATAACTCTCCACTGTACTCTTGCGTTGTTAACCCTGGTGAATTCCACACAGTTCAGGAAGCCCATGCATCGGCTGTTAAAGCTAAATATGGAGTTAAATTCACCATTAATTGCCCATATCTATACCGAAATTAGTACCCTGTTAGCTGTACAGGAATTTCCTGATCACCTCCAAACCCTCCCAGGTTAAACCCAGGTGTGGGCAGGATCGTGTCGGACTTCTGACCCAATGGCACTTTGAAGCTATAACTCCCTCACCCCGTCCATAATTGGATCCACTTGGCCGTTAAAATTCTGCTCCAGGTATCAGTTAATAGAACTGCACTTCCAAGGACTTGCAGATTACCCTCCCCTGAAACGTTACACAAAGCCGCGCTGCAATTACTGTCCTTGTTACCCTCTTTACCACTCTCTTAATGGTACACTAAAAATATTTTAAACCAGTTAACATTTATATCAATGCAGATGCTTAAAAGCCCCTATCTATTACACCTACCTAAAGTAGAGCCCAGAGTCCAGACAGCAATCATCCGAACTTCCAACAAGTTGCATTTCCATTCTGTAAATTAAGGAAACCTGCATTTTGCAACCTATTGCAGTTATCTGTGTGCTAAAATGATAATAAGTGTACAATCCTTTACTATTTGTTATTTTTATTTCAATGGTTGTCTGTAGCTATATCACAAATCAGGCTTACTTGTTTTATTTGTATCATCATCACAATTTGGCACTTGCTGCCATGATAATTTTTCAATAAACCAAGTAGCTATCTTTCTTTCTATCTAAAGGCTGGTGACATAGTCTCATATTATGACGGCCCTGTGGAGTGTACCTGGAGGAGATCACAAACGCCGAGATGGATTGCAGAGTAGTGATGCTATGCAAGAAGACAATACACCAAGAGTAAATTGACTCCTATATAAATACAGCCATGGTGCTGAAGCTCTTCAGCAGGCCTTTCAATACATTGTACAACTCCTTGCATGAGGCAAACAGCTTTCTTTTCATTGCCGGGGCTCTTATGTCCACGGGCGGGATTTTCCGGCCCCGACACCAGCAGCATCGTTGCAAGCAAGACAGAAAAGTTTGGAGAGCCATTGACTTTGAACAGCTCTCCAAGTTTTCCTGTCCCACCCACAACAATACTCGGGGCCAGAAAATCCCGCTGCACATCTGTCCTCCTAACCTCACTCTCTGCCAAGCCATCACCCTGCCCTGTTGCACAAAATAATTCTAAATTCATGCCAAAAACAGAGCAGAATTTCTAAGCTTATTTATTTTGTGCATCAAATGAAACATACCTGTTTTCATTGCAGCATCTACATAGCCTTCATAAAGCTGACGCTGTGCTAGCAAAAAGAAGTGATATGCCTCTGCCCCACGCCAAGCATTGTCGATAATACGATTATCTGACAAAGAAGCATCTTCTTCAAGTAACCCAGCTAGAGCTGTTGTAGCCTGAAACAAAGCAAAAGAAATACAGTACGCATTATTGCACCATATGCTTAAAATTAATAGAAGTTTATAGAATTAATGTCAAAATTGAACAAAATATCCTGTTACACCTGAAATATTTGTAAATCATTCTCTTTTCAGATGTTAATTGATGTGCTGCATATTTCCAATATTTTAATTTACAATAAACCAATTAAGTCAGTCTATAAATTAAAATGTGCTAGAGTACAATTCCAGCTCAGAACAGTAGGTTTAGATCAGAAAAAATGGGATTGGTGTAGGCTAGTCCCACAGGTCATTTTAATTACCTGCCTGCTCAGTTTCCACCCAAGCCAATGGAGTTAAAATCAGCTCTTAATATGTGTACTTAAACATAAGGAATATCAATTTCAGCAATAAAATGAAGCCAGTAGCCATGGAACTGCATCCCAGCATCTGTCTCTAGTTGAATAGGAGAAATAAAACATCTGTACACTAAAAATATCATTATTTCTTACTCAGAAAACTAAAAACGACATTATTTTTTAACTGCTAGAAACTGTTCAAATTCTTTATATTAGTGAAATCAGAAGCTGATCAAAGTCAAGAATCGAAAAGTATTTTTAATATGCAATACCTCTGATCTTTTGCCTTTCAATTTTGCTCTCTGGGTGTTCTTTATCTGTTCATGGTAATCTTCCACAAGTAGTGCTGCCAGCACATAAAGTTTTTTAACACGTAATGGTTTGGTTCTCTTTTTTGCTTCTTCCTCAGCAATCTAAACAAAAAAGACAAAATAGCTGATTTCAGGAAGAGAGGATGAAAAAATATACACAACAGATAATATTCCCAAACCACAACACTGTATAACATTTAATCATTTTATAACATTGAATCAACTGTGTTAAGACCTAACTCCTTATTTCAGGGATTCACAATTCATGGGATATTTCTTTCCCATCACAAGACAGATGAACTATTGATACATAATAATGGTGAGCACCATTAAAATCGCCATTATTTTGACAGCAAAATCCAGGCTAGAACTGGCACTTGTGGTAATTAAAGAGCTGAAACAGCAAGGCGTCCTCTACAATAGATCTGGTACTTGTGTGAACAGGGCAATTGACTCACAGTCTGAAGAATTTTTACTGAAATATGCACAGGGCAAATTTTGACAGCTCCTTAAAGCACTAAAGAGCTTCTGGCGAGGATGGGGTCTTGAGCTGAAACAGTGATTTAGCCTATGTTTGACACGAGACAACATTTTAGTAAAGGAATTAAGGCTTAGGCTGAGAACAGTAGCTTGGAAAAGCATCGAAGAGCTGACTACCTGCTTAAATTACCTGCTAGCTCTCAAGCATGAGGCGGCACACCATTTTGATGGATGCCCTTTCCCGACAGCGACCAGCTGATTGGGGATAAACAAGTCGTTGCTCAGAATTTCAAGCACTACTCAAAGAAATATCACATTTTATTTTTCACTTGCTGCTGAAACACATGGGGAGACTTTGTGGGATATTTTGTCTAGACTTCACCAACAATCTATCAACATTTATTCTGTAAATTCTATGTGGACATAACCTAAACAGAATGAGTGCTGTGCTACTCCACTTCCTTGGGCGCCTTATCGTAATCAGCAGCAAGGAAGCGCTTGGTCATGGACATCTTGCTAAAGATTCCCCTTAGTCCACAGAAGAAATAGGATGAGTACTTAAAACCAGGTAGAACAGCACCATTTGCTAGAGAAGAGGGGGACATGAGGGTGAACTGCACACCCGTTCTGGGTACAGGATATCCCTCCTCCTCTGGAACTCCGCCGCTAGTTTTGCAGTGTTGAATCGAGACATCTTCTCCCTCAGTCCATGATGTCCTGAACCTGCCTCTGTGTGCCAGCCAGCACACTCTAGACCTTAAATAGAAGTGGGTGTGTGAAGCTGACATATACTGCTCCACAAAAACTGTACCTCATCAGCACTTGAATGTTAAACATGCAGATATTTGCTTTAGTGTCTCCAGGCAAGTTCAAATTATAGTAATCAGCAATTAAGATAAAACCAAACTTCAAACAGGTGTGTATTATTAGTATCTATTTTCACCCTTTCACCAAAATGTCCCCTGAAGAGCCTAAACTAGGAGGTGTAAGATGTAAGGAATATTTAATTCAAAGCCAAATCACATGTCATGAAGCTATTAATGTATATAATAATTATTGGAAAATGTTTTTCTTTTAAAATAGAAGTTTAGTCTGTGGATGTGTCTTAATTAGATTAAAGCCAGCCAATCTGGGTGCTCTAATGTGTACTAGTTTTGAGGTGTAAGAGAGGTAGAGTGCATTTGCATTTTTTGAATAGAACATTCAAGAAGTAGGGTGAAATCTGACACCTAGCTAGCAGAGACCAAGCAATATGTTTATATTACTAATAAAATTGGTACCATCAAAGGGATTTTATTGTTAGAAGAGGTGGAGTTCAAAGAGGCTAGTGATACAATGAGAATTTACATTCAAGAGATGTGCTGGATATAACCGATAGCAGTTGTGTGTGTGGGGGGCAGGGACAATGTAAAATCAAAGCAGCTGTAAACCTACAACTGTCTCCATAGGAGCCAAAGTGAAAAGAACCTGATTTTTAATTTGTAAGGTGAAAATGCTTTGCCTGATGTCTGGTTAAGTCTATGGGAAGAATTTTGCCCCCATTGCCGGGGGAAGTGCAGGAGCGGGCGCAGGCAGGCGTGCCTCCAATCGGCTCCCCTGATTGGGGGCGTGCTGCCATTTTACAGGGCAGGCCAATTAAGGCCCGTCCAGCGTGACATCTGCCAGGAAGTGCTAGGTGCTCCCTATGCAGCCAGGGGGGATACCCTCAGCGAAGAGTGCGCTCTTTTGCTCAAGCATGTGAAAGAGCACACTCATCTCCCTGAGGCTAAGTGCTGCCTCAGGGAGATCGGTGCCAAATTTAAAAATGGGAAAGCTGCAGAAATAAAATTTCCCTGATATGTCCCCTCATATGACAGTGTCACATGAGTTGGGACATATCCATCACTTTAAATCATACATCGATTAAATTTTTAAAAACCCTCATGAAATCTCATTCCGCCCGTGGATGAGGTTTCATGCTTTTTCTGAAGCCTGCCAGGGCTCCCGGCCTGCCCACCAACCTAAAGTTGGACGGGCAGGTCCAGTAATAAGATTAATGACTTTGTCAATGGCCTCAATAGGCTGTTGACAGGTCGGCGGGTGCACATCTGATTCAGCTGCGCCCCCATTGACCTGAAAATTGAAATGACGCAGGGTGATGTCGGGCGGAACTCCCAATGTCATCCCGCGTCGGCGAGTGGGCCCCCTCCCCCCCACCGGCTCGCCAACCTAAAGATCCTGCCCTATGGGTTGCTGTTGCCTTAATGGAGATTAGTTTGGGAATTTGTTGAAAGCTATGATAGTAGCTATTTGTAGCATGTGTATATATTTAACTTGTATAAATTAATAAAATGTGTCATTTAGTTTGATATAAAACCTCTCGAGAACTGTTGGTCTGATTCCTGAATTTAGAGTGGCATCTCAAACATACCACTTAAAAATATAGGCCATGACAGTTGTTTAAAATTTCCCTCTGGGATTTTTAAAGAACTCAGCTTTACCACTGCTGGGTCATAACACAGGGAGGAATAAAGAGAGTAAAAGAAAGATGCTATCAAAGTGAAAGATAAAAGATGCAGAAAGTGATAAAAAGAATTAAAACCTCTAACAATAATTAAAATCGGAACGAATGAGACACAATATATTTTAAGCAAATTTTGAGCGCCAGGCAGATTGTTTGGGTGTAATTAAGACTTAACACACTGTTAAAAATTCACTTACACTTGAATGGACAAGCTGTAACCTTTTCTGGCATGTTTATTAGGCAAGTAGCCAAACTCCACATCCTTCATGTATTTGAATGCCGAATCTCTTGGAAAGGCACCAATGTAATGAAGTTTCTGGAGGAGCAGGACAACTCGGACATCAACTTCCTGATTTCCACATTTAACTGCCTGTGTTCAGGTATCAGAAGTTGCTTTCCTATTTACTCCTTAGTAACAATGAACAACTATAGCAAAATCTGGGCCATTATATCCATCAAGCTTTAATTACCAGTGTCAGAGAATATCGCCTTTTAGTAGTTCTTGTGGATTACAGGATCTTGTATTTCACTCTGATCATCTAATCTACTGCAATTTTTTTTGATGACAGAAATACCTACCATTATAAATCACAGTTAAATTTATGTTAAAATAATAAATGATATCTTTGCAGTCAGACTTATTTGTCAATGGGAAAGTTAGGAAATACATGGTCGAATTATTTGAATTTAAATTGTGACACTGTGTTACTAACTATTTTCCAATGATCCCATGATCCATAATTCATATGCACCACAGGTACAAACAGATTGTGCCATAGTTGGTCAGTGAACTGCTATTCATAATGAAATATAACTAATTTAAAATTTGCTGTATTAGACTGGCCAGTATCAAACCCTTCCAAAGGTCCAAATCACTTCAAACTTTAATTGGACAGTAAAATTATAGAATAAAAGTTACAAAACCAATTGCAGAAATTTACCTGCTGCCACATTTCCAATTTTAAAATTTCAGTGGCAGATTTCAGACATTCTTATGGGCAGATATCCAAATGACAAAGACAGGTGCAAAATGCTTTACCTATAAGAAATCCAAAGATGTACCCAATGATGGCAATATGGGGTGACTACTGCTGTACCTTAAACATGAGCTTTGCAGCATCAAGGAAATGATGGGCCTTTCGATAAAGTTCAATCGCTTCCAAAATTTTATTCTTCTCCAACAAATGAGACGCATACTTAGCCAGAAGAGATCCAATTTCTTTCATATTGTGATTCTTGGCCAGTTCAACAGCTTTATTCCACTGGAATGTTTTGAGAAAATAGTAAAAATTAGTGTGATTTGACTCATTTTAATAACTGAATTATCATATTTTAAAGGGGGTACATGAATAGCGATAACTGAAGGTGTACATACACAAGTCTTTGAAGGTGGCAAGACAAGTTGAGAAAACGATTAAAAATTTATACAGAACCCTTGACCTCATAAATACAAGTGTAGAGTACAAAAGAAAGTAATTTATGATAAACTTTATACTGGTTAGACACCAGCTGATGTACTCTGGCCAATTCGGGGCACCACAATTTGGGAAGAATGTCAAGACTTTAGAGGGAGTGTAGAGGTGATTTAATAAAATGGTACCAGGAATGAAAGACTTCAGTTATGTAGAGAGACTAGAGAAACTGAGGCTGTACTCCCTATGGCAGAGACAATTAAGAGGAGATTTGAAAGAAATGTTCAAAATCTTGGAGAAGTTTTGATGGAGCGAATAGGGAGAAACTGCTTTCTGTGGCAGAAGGGTCGGCAACCAGACAACACAGATTTAAGGTAATTGACAAAAGAACCAGAGGCAACATGAGGAAATATGCTTAAAAGCAGTGAGTTGTTTTGATGTCTAATGCACTGCCTAATAGGGTTGTGAAAGCAGATTCAATTGTAACATACAAAAGAGAATTGGATAAAAATGCTGGCTGAGGAGAAGGGCTAATTGGATAGCTCTTTTAAAAAAGCCAGCATAAGCACAATGGGCTGAATGGCCTCTTTTTTGTTATATAATTCTGTGATTATTCGTGGTCGACTGAGATATATTCCATATTTTATGAATTCATAAATAAAAAAAAACACATTAGAGAACTATTGCATAAAATTGTACATTTCTCTTCTTTATTATCCTACCTGATTCAGATGTATACAAGTTTCAACTGCTGCTTTGGCTTGGTTACATTTCAGGAATGCAGCTACAGCCTGCTCACACATACCTACAGTAACAAACATGTGAGCTATTTCCTGTAAAAAAAAACCAAAGCATTCAAAAATTCTGTTGTGTCAAAAAGTCTTAACAACTGTATAAAGGAACCACTATAGCTCTAAATGGCTGAAGAAAATTCTTTCCGGCATCCGAATATTGGAGGAATTCCCAGTGGAAAAGGTGACAAAGACAAACCTCTCACTGTGAAAGCTCATTTTGTTCAACTTGCCAATGAAAATTTCAAGAGATTTAGTTTTTTCTTGTAATAAGTGGAATATATTTTAAGAAGCTCAGTTTAAAATAATTCTCAATTAAATCCAATTTGAAATTATTAATGACATCTTTCTGTAGCAGTGTGCTGATTTTAAAATGAATTGTTTAATAGAAATAAATTTCTTCTAGTAGCAGATGTAGCTGGTCCTTCTTTAAATCACAGATATGCCAATGAACAAGTCTAGTGAATAATACATGATAATATCAGTTCATTATCTAACAGAACAATAGATTCAACTAAAACTTGAAACTAGAATTAAAAATTTGTACATAAACTTCCAAAAAATGTGCTTCTATGTATGCTAACTAGTAGTTTAAATGACAAAGTTATCACTTCAAAAGGAATGGTGTAGCCTTGAAACCAATAATTTTGGGGGAAAAATTCTGCTGTTGTTGAAATTGGTGCCAACATAAGTTCTAAAATTCTTCTGGGGGTGTTTCATCAGCAGAAAAGTGGCAGAGCAGATCCCACGTCCCACAAAGTTGAGGTGTCTTTCTAGACATTCTGACATCAATGAAGCATTTGCTAGAGTGTGGCATCCAGGAGCTCTAGCAAAACTGGAGTCAATGGGAATCGGGGGAAAACTCTCCACTGGTTGGAGTCATACCTAGCACAAAGTAAGATGGTTATGATTGTTGGTCCCAGGACACTGCTGCAGGAGTACCTCAGGGTAGTATCCTTCAGCTGCTTCATCAATGACCATCCCTCATAAGGTCGGAAGTGGGGACATTCGCCGACAATTGCATAATGTCCAACATTATTCACGACTTCTCAGAAAATGAAGTGGTCTGTGTCCACATACAGCAAGACCTGGACAACATTCAGGTTTGGGCTGATAAATGGTAAGTAATACTAACATCATACATGTGCCAGGAAATGACCATCTCCAACAAGAGAGAATCTAACCATCTCTCCTTGACCTTCAATGGCATGACCATCATTGAACCCCCCCACTATCAACATCCTGGGGGTTATCATTGACCATAAACTAAACTGGACCAATCACATAAATGCCATGACTACAAGAGTAAGTCAGAGGCTTGGAATTCTGCATGTTGTCTTCTAACTTCACAAAGCCTGTCCAACCTTTACAAGACACAAGTCTGGAGTGAGATGGAATACTCTCCATTTGCCTGGATGAGTGCAGCTCCAACAACACTCAAGAAGCTCAACCCCATCCAGGATAAAGCAGCCCATCCACCACCTTCAAGATTCACTCCCTCCACTATCAACGCACAGTGGCAGCAGTGTGTACCATCTTCAAGGTGCACTGCAGCAACTCACCAACACTCATTCAACAGCACCTCCAAAACCCGTGGCCTCTACCAACTAGAAGGCCAGCAGATGCATGGGAACACTACCACCTGCAAGTTCCCCTCCAAGCCACACGCCATGCTGACTCGGAACTTTTTTGCCGTTCCTTCACTGTCACTGGGTCAAAACCCTGGAACTCCCCTCCTAACAGTACTGTGGGTATACCTACGCCACATGGGTTGCTGTGGTTCAGGAAGATAGTTCATCAGCACCTTCTCGAGGGCAGTTAGGAACGGGAAATAAATGCTGGCCTAGCCAGTGATGCCTACATCCTGTGAAAGACTTTTTAAAAAAAATTCCCAGGAATGGTGTCTATTGCCCCTTGATTTTGGTCCAGGATATCATATTGCTTTGAAGTTCGCAGGAGGCCCCAGGAGATTTTCTTGATTTTTGCTTCCTAACAAAGCAGGTCATACTTTTAAATAGTTGATCAGCCATTCCCAGCATCAATTACATTGTCTAGTGAAGGGTTGGGGACTTTCAAAACATGTCAGTAGAACGCTTCATATTCACAGCAGGCGAAAAGTTCTCCTGAGACCTTACAAGGTCTTGAAGGGTACAATACACAGGATCTCCTTCTTGACCAGAAATATGCTCATTGCCACCTTACTGAGAGACAGTTACCATACAAAAGCTGGCTGATCTGCTCACTTACCAACTTTGATTTGGGGCAGGACATTTTATTAAAATGGAAGTGATCTAAGCTAAAGAACCAACTTTAAAAGTTGTTGGCATATTTGCTTCTTTAAATGTGCCCTCCTAAAAACAAATAGAAATTTAGCAAGAAAAGGACCATTCAGTTCATTAGACTCGCTCTTCCCAACAAGCTTTATATAGCATGCACCATCAAGTACTCTCCCAACATAGTAAATTAACAGAAGAGGTGAATAACCACAGGTAGAATGCCCAAGATGATAAAATTCTGAAATTTCTCCCTGGCATAACAAATAATGAAATAAAACTCCAGAATATGAATTCAACATTACTCTCCACATCACTTAACCCTGGTCAGTTACCTTCCACAGATGTTCCCATGGTCACAGCAGCTGATTGGAATTGGGCTCAGTAGTGCCTCTTGTTTGGGCACTATGGGTACCATTCCCAGACCAAGATGGTATTGGATGCACACATCAGACACCATGTTGGCAAAGAAGTTAGTGTGCACAGAGCTAATGCCTACCAAGAAGTATGCTGAGCAGGCAGATCATAATGTCAATCAGCGTGCAACATTGATTTTATGCCAGCATTGCTATTTCAGAGCTCAATGCTCTCGCCAACAACCTCTCAAACTCACATGGCTGAGTGCACATTAAGCAGCAGGAAGGATCCTCTACCAGCACAACTTAAAGGGACCCTCAACTATTTACAGGTTAGTTGTTGGCCAATTTCTTCTGACTATTCTAAAGTGTTTGGTCCTTTCCACCTTTGTCTACAAAGGAGTAGGGTGGCAAGTGCTGAAGAACATTTTCCTGAATTCAAGACTTTTGCAAAAAACAGTTGCTGACATACAGGTGTAGGTCTTCCACTTGAAATAGCACATGACTGGGAGAATCCATATAGGCCACGCAAAGCAGAACAAGTTGCTAGAAGAGGGAGGGGGACCAAGATGCCTTGGAAGAGGAGAAAAAGAAGAAAGGTAGCAACCAAGACTGGTAATTTCTGACTGGCCTGTCTGTGAAGATACCAGGAACCGTAACCCCAATTCTCCATTCACCAGCAGTCCCACAATCCTTACCTTCCCTCTTGGTGACCATCACATTGTGGTCTTGGCTGGCAGAACAAGCTGAATTTCAGTGGAGGAAACTGCAAAAAAGCATGGGAGGATGATTTTGAACAGCTCTGGGCCTAATAGGCCTGGCTTCGGTCTACACCATCTAGGCATAGGAAGCAGCAGTCTGGGTAGGTTGGCTGACATCAACGGAAAGAGCACCGGTGAAATGTCAGTGGGAGGGATGGGGGAACACCATGAAACAGTCATCCTGAGAGAGGATTGTACTTCATGAAACCACTGCCATTCCTCTGGTGTGGTACTTCAGCAATACTAGTAATCTGTTGGAGGACAGGTTGCTGGAATGCTTTGACTCTTTCAAGCCCCTTTGAACACTGACACCCAGAGCTATGATAGCAGCAGTCTGAACTTGCATGGTAGCAAACTGACCCTGCACAATTTAGACTAAATTACTACTGCAGTACTTAAGACTTGTGACTACAGCTGCTTGTGCTGCAATGGAAGTCAAGATATCAGCTATCAGACACTTCACCATGGAGTTGCCACCCTGAACCCCACCCCACCCTACCCAAACCCCTGGCAGACACAGGACGTCTCTCTACTATCTCCAAGTGCAGTATTTGAAAATCTTGGTTTACTCCTCCTTTCCATCATGGTTGATTGTTGCACAGCACTTTTTGCAATAATCTCAGCACCCTCAGCAGTCACAATGCACCTTTACTTCTAAGAGGTGCAGGCTAGTTTTGAGTAGTGCTAGGAAGTAATGATATTGGGCTTCCACTTATGCAGCCAATGAACAACATGTAAATATCATAACTATCAGGCAGCATGAAGCTGGTATGCTGCCTGCATCACACTGAATGAGGTTAGGATAACTGCTCGCCCATTTTGGGGGGCTATCCAATATAATCCCACTTATGTGCAAGCTTCTCTTACTAGCACTGGCCCAGGTTCAATATTAATCAGTCGAGTTCATAAAGTTAACAGTAACACTAGTTCTATAGTGCATAAAGGAGGTGATATCAGCTAACTCAACCATTAGGATGAATTTAATTAACAAATGCTAATTATTAATCAAACCTATATATGTATCAACCAGATTTCAGCTAATTTGGGAGATTCATCATTTGTTATCAAAACTTGAAATGCCACCCAAATCCAAACTGATTGAAAATTTGAACTATTGTGGAATGAGTTAATCTGGTTCACTAGTTAGCATAGTTAAATTTCATCCCCTTAACATTTCCTCTACAATTTATCACAACTTTAAACAGAATTCATGATGAAGATCTATTTTGTCCTTGTACAGGGAGATGAACCTCAACATTTCATTCCAATGAGAATTTGTTATGCCCACCACTTACAGGAAGCAGTTTGTTATTTTCTGGTAGGGCATTTGCCAGTTTCTCCAAACCTTCATAATCTTCAAGCATGTAATAACACTCTGCCAGTCGCTCCTGATTCCGACCTTGAACATAATATTGAACAGCATTCGTCCTGCAAATGCAATAGAGATTTTAAATCCCATCTATTCTGAATTATTTTCTTTGGTATCAGAATTTTCTGCACAATATCTATTTAATAATTATCCAAAACTATCAACATGATCATACAAGTCTGAATATGTTTTCTTACTTGAAAAATTAATTATAGACCATTATATCCATATATCTGGATACAATGTGAAAACAATAAGATTCAATGACAATATATTTGTTAATTATTTAAGTCCTTAATAGTGTCAATTAGCAATTCCGTGCTTGCAGCAATTAGTCTGATTTGAGGAATCAGCGATATAGTGTTGTTTTTCCCTGTCTAAACCAAAATAGAGAACACTCTGAGCAGGATCACTAAAAATGATCCCTTTACATATTTCAAAATATCACAACAGGTAAGAATTACTTTCTATAAAATTGGTATCAAACTGATAATTAAATAGCCAAAGTAAATTGTACATGTATAATAAATTTAAAGGCACAACCAGCTTTTCAGCCTTCCTGGCTGATTTGAGGCAAGTACTTCTGAATTTTTTGTTTTAATTGTTTCATTAATTTTATATTTATACATATATTATGTTACTGCAAAACATTTCTTTATTTTCTTGTAGTTGGTTAAAGGTATTGTGTAGTTGTTCTATTCATTTATATCTTATTACCCAAATTGGCCTGCTTCTGGCTTACTGAAGCTCTTCCAGCAGTGGGCCCAAGGCCTTGCTCTGTCTAAATCATCTCCTGCCAGTTAGCTGCTGATAAGTTTTCTGCTGTCATTATTGCTCCCTACCTTCACCCATTTGTTACTTTACAGCCATTTCTTTGTTGATAATACTCTTTGTCTTGCAGAGCTGTTGGGTTGTCCTTAAAGATACCAATTCAATGTACCTGTGCACGCTTATGACCAATGAAGATTGCCTGTCCAAACTTTCTTGAGGATTAGACAAAGGTGCTTTTTGATTGGTACATGTAGACCAATGATGGAGCAAATCTTTTTCATCAAGAAGTAAACTTTAGAAAGTCCCTAGGCCTAGGAATTTCAAAACTGCTGAAGATTCATTGCTGTTGACTTTGTGATGAATCACCCATGCAATTATGTGCAAAAACACAACTGACCTTTTTGATGAGGTAACAGAGAGGGTTCATGAGTGCAGTTGATGTTGTATGTTTGGACCTTCAAAAAATGTTTGATAAAGTATCACATAATAGACTTGTTAGCAAAATTGAAGCCCATGGGAGGATAAAAGAGGTAACAGCAACATGGGGTAAGATTTTTCTGATGTTGGGATTTCCTCTCCCACCACCTGAAGAGTCAATGGGGAATGCATCTGAGGAGTGTTAATTGACTGGAGACGGAACTTCCGCCACTTATTTTGGCAGAGCTCCTTCATCAGAGAGCTAACAGCTAATCAGATTGGCCAACAACTCTGTAGTCCCAGAAGCGCCAGTGCCAGCAGTGGCTAGGGCTGGCACTACAAGTACTCTCCAGGAGACCAGGACCAGGTAAGAGCGGTGGGTCTCAAGGGGGAGGGGAGGTGAAGCCAAAGGGAATGGGGGTCGATGTAGAGGTGGAGGTGGAGGCAGGGGTGGGGGGAGGGCGGGGGGGGGGGGGGGGGGGGCACCTGCAGGGGTCAGATCTTGTGGGAGAGGGGAGAGTACCTAGTGTGGAAAGGGGGCCCTTGAGGGAGGTGCCTCTCCTTCTTGCCTAACAGAGCTAGGGGGAGAAATCATGGGCTTTGGTGCTTCGCCTGTTTCTGGGCACCTTCTCCTGGAGCCCTCCTCCTCAATTGTGCATGTTATTTTCTCCCCCTTTCAAGATTCACCAATCAATTCACCAAACAATCACAGGAAAGTCCTAGTAAAATGATAATGTGCACTGTTGGCATCTGGTTACAAATATTGTCCGATATATATGCAGCATCAATCAGTAATATAGGAGAAGCAACGATGTAACGCAGTGTTTGTTTGTTTGTGTCCTGTAGGTGATTCCACCATGACTATTAAACAAACCAGAGAGTACAAATTTTAACTTAACCCCATCATAAAATATTGCTAATCTGACAGGAAACTATCCCATTAGCTATTTATAACACTGTGCACACGATTCAGTGATTGCCTCATTAACATGTTCTGTACATTGCTGCATAGACGGTGACAGTAAATTCCTAAAATATTGCAGATGCTGGAAATCTGAAATAAAAAGAAAAAATGCTGGAAAACCTCAGTAGGTCATGCAGCATCTGTGGAGAGAAAGAGTTTTCATCAGAACAGAAAATTCATATTTCGGAGAAAGATTTAATACTTACAAAGCAGATTGCAAGAAAACAATCGGCTTGTGTTTTATATTGCGACTACCTGTTCTGAATAGAAAAAAAAACCTTTCTCCACGTTGCAGCTCGCATTGTTTAATTGCTGGAGAGTTGTAGAAAGGAAAGAGAGAGAGAGAGGGGAGGACTTGAAGGGATGGTCCCACCTGACCTCCCTCTATCCTCCCCAGACAGGACCAGCCAATGAGGTGGCTCACCTCTGCCCGTCGACCCCACCATATCACTGATGGCATAGGGCTGCATTGCTCAAAGAGAGGGGGGTGGTGGGGAAGCCAGTCAGACGGAACTATACCCTGCTGCCGGCTGGGGAGCGAGGGAAGGAAGAGCTGCTAGGGATATGGAATCTATCCATTACACAGAAACACACCTTGGCAGACCAGCTCTGGATCCCCACTCCACACAGCCTTCACTGTGCTCACAGCCTTCCCCTCCCACTGAGACCAGAAGACCAAGGCAGTGGGCAGGAGGGGGTATGGTGCGGCTGGTGCTTCTTACCCCACGATTGGCTCCCAGGTGCCAGCCACAGCCCTGGGTTTAGGTTCCACCTGGGGAGCCAGTCCTGTGGGGTCAGCATTTTACCCCACGCATTCATGTCAACTTGTAATATTTCATGCACTGTATTCTCACATGCCTCAATCAGATCGAGACATTCATAACCACACATTCAAATCTACAGAAATCTTACGGCTGCACGGAGGATAACCCGGGTTCAGCCTGTCTGAGCTACACCGTGGCAGCTTGAGATACTCCCATCATCTAATAAACTGCATTCTCCACCCTGGATCCTTGTTGGTTGTACTGATGAGAACATAGCAGTATTGCACCCTTGAGTATGTACCTAAGATTCCTGGGTTACCACCCTACCATGAGAAGTGAGAGGGGAAAGACCTGGCTGTCAGGTGCTTAGGCTGTTGACCACATTCAAAAATCCAGGAATAGGATTATCTTAATATTCAGACAGAATATTGACTCTACTGTGTCAGCTAGCAAGTTGGAGGCAAGGCAGGACTTGGGAGCCTTTGAACTCGAGTAAAGTAACAGTATGCAGCAGGATTATTTCTCCAACAAAATGCAATAAGTGAAGGATAGCTATCTAATGCAAATTAGACGCACAAAATCAAACCTAGCTGATTACAGAATTGCTAGACTCCAGGTGTGATTGATGGGAGAATAGCCCAATCATTTCCATTCTGGCCGAATTGTATTGCCAGTTGCCACTAAACGGAGCCTTTAATAATTGGCGTGAGGGCACATATCTGTAGAGATGCAATAAAGGCATCTTCTACTGTTGGTAGAAAATCGAAGCAGCACCCTACCATTCCAATGGACAAAGGTCCTCTCCCAATTGCTCAACGACGCGTTGAGGGACTGGGGGAGGACTCAGAAGAGATCCCAGAAAAGAGGTGAATGGCCCTGGGTCACAGACACCACCATGAAAGGATGGACTAGGGTGACCTCAAGACTCAGAAGGGATTGGGAGGGGGAGGGTGCTGGGCCACAGACGGGAGACACCATCGTTGATGTATTAAACTAAGGGAAAAACTTCAGGACTCAGAAGAGGTCAGGAGGGGAAGGGTCTTCAGGGGGCTAGGGCGCGTAAGTTAAGTAAATGTAAAGGCACTCCAGCCTGGGAAGAAAGTGACACATGCATCTGACAACACAAAAACAGAAGCCACAAGGAGGTAGACAGGAAAAGGGGGGGCTTGAGAATCTGGTATGCCTTACTGGGCCAATGATTGCTGTTGACTGAATAGCAGCAATCATTGGCTGAGTAACCCGTTAATCCGGATGGCGTATTCGCCAGATTGGCTGGTTTGAACACTGATCATCAGGAATGACAGGCTACTTGGACAATGAGCCCGGGCCTTCCAGCCCCCAGTGATTGGCACCGTCTGCACCCCACTATTATGGGCCTTTTTGCCCGAGGCCTGAGCAGGGTGACTTGCAGGTTTCCCCCCTCGTCCCCCTCAAAATTGAGACCGGGTCAGGTGTAGCCCTCAAGTGCACAATAATTAACCATATAAGGGCCTTAATTGTGGTGAGGGCAGTTGGCTCGCCCTACTCCCAGCAACCTCATGTGAAAGTGCAAATGAATAGGTGGTGGGTAGGAGGGTGGTGGGATAGCCACCCGAGATACTTTACGGCCCCACCACCCCCTCGCCCCATGAGTGGTCTTCCTGCCGCCTGCTGGCAGAAGACTATAAAATTCTGCCAATGAATATAAAATTGCCTAAGGGATAGAAAACATTGTGGGAGTAGCCTTGATTTCAGTACTAAGTCAATTCTGTTATTGATATATATATTAATGATGAACTTGGGGTACAAGGCACAATTTTGAAATGTGAAGATGACATAAAATGTGGAAGTATTGCCTACCAAATTCGTGCCCATCATTTCCAGGACTCCATTTTTGAATTCCAACAATCAGATTTCTGCTCCTGCCACAGTACCAAAACAGCTATTATCAAAGTCACAAATGACATGCTATGTCACTGTGACAAAGATAAACTATCCCTTCTCAGCCTTTTTGACCCACCTGCAGCCTTTGACACTGTTGACCACACCATCCTCCTCCAAAGGCTCTCTTCTGTATCCAATAGGTTCGGACTGCTCTTGTCTGATTCCGTTCTTAGCTATCTAATCGTTGCCAAAGTATCACTAACAATTGGCTTTTCTTCCAGCTCCCTCATCATTACCTCTGTCGAAGCTCCTTGCCCCTCCTATTTCTCATCTACATGCTGCCCATGGCAACATCATCCGAAAGCAAAGCATTAGTTTTCACATTTACACTGACAATACTCAGCTTTACCACATCGCCATCTCTCTCGACGACACCTTTGTTGCTAACTTATCAGGCTGCTTATCCAACATCCAGCACCGGATGAAATTTTTTTTCCTGTAGCTGAATATTAGGGGAACCAAAGATTCATTTTTCAGTCTCCATTCCAAACTCCATTCCCTCAGGCTAAACCAGACTGTTCATAACAATGGTTTCATATTTGATCCCAAAATAAGTTTGATTACATATTTGCGCCATCAGTAAAATCATATTTTTCCACCTCTAAAATATGAGAACATAAGAAATAGGAGCAGGAGTAGGCCATTCAGCCCCTCAAGCCTGCCCCACCATTCAATAAGATCATGGCTGATCTGCCTCAGGCCTCAACTCTTCTTTCTACCAGCTCCTCATAGCCCTCAAGCTCCCCAATATTTAAAAAAATAATCTACTTCCTCTTTACAAAACTCTGCTGCCAGTGTCGTAACTCATATCAAGTTCCGTTCACGTCTCACTCCTGTGCTCACTGTCCTACACTAGCACCTGGTCAAACAACAACTTGATTTTAAAATTCTCATCCTCATTTACAAATCCCTCCATGGCCTTACCTTTCACTATTTCTGCAATCTCCTCCAACCACAAAATCCTCTGACATTTCTGTGCTTATCTAATGTTAGCCTCTTGATCCACCCTGGTTTTAATTGCTCCATTGGTGGCCTTCAGTTACCTAGACCTTAAACCCTGGAATCCCCTTCCTACACCTCCATCTCTCTACTTTGCTTTCCTCCTTTAAGCCATTCCTTAAAACCTGCCACTTTGACCAACCTTTGGTTACCTTATCTAGTATCTCCTTATGTGGGTCAGCAACATATTTTCTTTCATAATGCACCTGTGAAGCATTTTGGGATATCTTATTACCTTAAAGGGACTGTATAAATATAATTCATTGTTGCTGTGTAGTAAAGTGTAGTGAGGAAGATAGTAATACACTTCGAGAGGACATAGACAGTCTGGCAGACTGGATGGACGCATGGCAGATGAAATTCAATGCAGATAAGTGAGGTGATAAATTTTTGGAGAAAGAATAAGGAATGACAATACAAGGTAAATGGTACATTACACAAAAAATCTTTGAATTAACAAAGCAGTTAATAAAACATTTGGGATCCTGGGTTTTATAAATAGAGGTGTAGGGTAAAAAGGAAGTTTTGCTAAACCTATATAAAAGTAGTTCAGCCTCAACTGGAGCAGTGTGTCCAATTTTGGGCACTATACTTTAGAAAGCACATGAAGGCTTTGGAGAAGGTATAGAAGATATTTACTAGAATGGTTCTAGGGATGAGGGATTAGTTATGTGCATAGGCTGGAGAAGCTGGGGTGTTCTTCTTAGAGCAGAAAAGATTAAGGGGCGATTTGAGGGAAGTGTTTAAACTCAGAAAGGGTTTAGAATAAATTAAGATAATCTGTTTCTAATGCAGCTCAAGACTCTAACCAGAGAGGCAAAAATTGAAGGTGATTGGCAAATTAACAGAGGTGACATGAGGAAAATCCTTTTTACAAACCAGTGATTAGGATTCGGAATACACTGCATGATAGGTTTGAGGAAGCAAATTCAATAGTAGCTTTCAAATATGCATTAGATAAACACTTGAAGGAAAAAAAACTTGCAGGCATCTTTGGAAAGAGTTGGGGAATGTTCTTTGAAGGAGCTAACACAGACATGATGGACCACTATTTCACGCTGGCTGGCCAATTAACGGCCAGCCACCATGAAGTGTACGCTGAAATGCTCAATGCTTCCGGGGTGGGGGCAGGGGGAGGGCGGACGCTGATGTAAGCTCGGGAATGGGCGAGCGCAGAATGAAAGCTCCCTGAAGGCAGAGAGCTTCCTTAGGGATCTGAAGATTTGAAAAAAGTGTTAAATAATGATTTTTAAAATCAGAACAAAAATATCCAAGCATCACAAACAATCACCTGAACATATACATTATACAAATTCTGTCCATAGATTTTTATTTTTTTTATTTAATAACAGAAACCTTATCCCGCCCTTAGATGAGGTTTCATGAAAAATGTAAAGGCCGCCTGGCCAATTCACTTGTCCGCCAACTGTAAGGTTGGATGGACCACGAAAAATCAGAGACAATTACAACTTTAATGGGCTTAACTGCCCTCTTAATTGTCGGCGGACGCGCTTCCAACTTCTGCGTGTGCCTGCCATGTGGAATCACCTGATGTCATCACACGCTATTTTATACTCAAGGGGTCGGGCGTGCATCTGCATGCTGACCTGAAAATTCTGCCCTATGGTTATAGATTGTACCAGTTGATTGTTAGGTCTAGTACTGCTAATGCTGGTAGTGAAATTGTCGAAACAGATCTTACTAAGTGTCAGGCAGAATAGTTTGTGTTTCATATGTAGAACAAACATCAGGAAAGTTACTTTAGGAAGAATCTTGTGCTGGTTTGTTTATATAGTAGAGTTTGGAAATCCTAAATTAGTTTAATATTTTAAATTAAAAGTTTCATAGGTGGAAGAATTTTGTGTGTCTATGTATATGTATACATATGTTCCAATCCATTTCCATGGTCCTTGCCTCATTGTCTGATGCTTCATCCTGGCTGTTTCTCTTGGCAGTTGTTTTAGAGCCACAGAAACATAGAAAAGTTACAGCACGGAAATAGGCCATTCAGCCCATCATGTCTGCACTAGCCAAAAAAGAAAAAGTCTAAATCTAGCATCCCCATTCTAATCCCATCTTCCAGCACCTTGTCTGTAGCCTTACAGGTTACAACGCTTCAGGTGCTGACCCAGGTTCCTTTTAAGTAAGTTGAAGGTTTCTGCCTCCACCACCAAATCAGGCAGTGAATTCCAGACCAAAACAAAAACAGAATTACCTGGAAAAACTCAGCAGGTCTGGCAGCATCGGCGGAGAAGAAAAGAGTTGACGTTTCGAGTCCTCATGACCCTTCGACAGAACTTGAGTTCGAGTCCAAGAAAGAGTTGAAATATAAGCTGGTTTAAGGTGTGTGTGTGGGGGGCAGAGAGATAGAGAGAGAGAGAGGTGGAGGGGTGGGTGTGGTTGTAGGGACAAACAAGCAGTAATAGAAGCAGATCATCAAAAGATGTCAACGACAATAGTACAATAGAACACATAGGTGTTAAAGTTGGTGATATTATCTAAACGAATGTGCTAATTAAGAATGGATGGTAGGCCACTCAAGGTATAGCTCTAGTGGGGTTTTTTTTTTTAATTTTTTTTTTAAATAATGGAAATAGGTGGGAAAAGGAAAATCTTTATAATTTATTGGAAAAAAAAGGAAGGGGGAAACAGAAAGGGGGTGGGGATGGGGGAGGGAGCTCAAGACCTAAAGTCGTTGAATTCAATATTCAGTCCGGAAGGCTGTAAAGTGCCTAGTCGGAAGATGAGGTGTTGTTCCTCCAGTTTGCGTTGGGCTTCACTGGAACAATGCAGCAAGCCAAGGACAGACATGTGGGCAAGAGAGCAGGGTGGAGTGTTAAAATGGCAAGCGACAGGGAGGTTTGGGTCATTCTTGCAGACAGACCACAGGTGTTCTGCAAAGCGGTCGCCCAGTTTACGTTTGGTCTCTCCAATGTAGAGGAGACCACATTGGGAGCAACGAATGCAGTAGACTAAGTTGGGGGAAATGCAAGTGAAATGCTGCTTCACTTGAAAGGAGTGTTTGGGTCCTTGGACAGTGAGGAGAGAGGAAGTGAAGGGGCAGGTGTTGCATCTTTTGCGTGGGCATGGGGTGGTGCCATAGGAGGGGGTTGAGGAGTAGGGGGTGATGGAGGAGTGGACCAGGGTGTCCCGGAGGGAGCGATCCCTACGGAATGCCGATAAGGGGGGGTGAAGGGAAGATGTGTTTGGTGGTGGCATCATGCTGGAGTTGGCAGAAATGGCGGAGGATGATCCTTTGAATGCGGAGGCTGGTGGGGTGATAAGTGAGGACAAGGGGGACCCTATCATGTTTATGGGAGGGAGGAGAAGGCGTGAGGGCGGATGCGTGGGAGATGGGCCGGACACGGTTGAGGGCCCTGTCAACGACCGTGGGTGGAAAACCTCGGTTAAGGAAGAAGGAGGACATGTCAGAGGAACTGTTTTTGAAGGTAGCATCATCGGAACATATGCGACGGAGGCGAAGGAACTGAGAGAATGGGATGGAGTCCTTACAGGAAGCGGGGTGTGAGGAGCTGTGGTCGAGATAGCTGTGGGAGTCGGTGGGTTTGTAATGGATATTGGTGGACAGTCTATCGCCAGACATTGAGACAGAGAGGTCAAGGAAGGGAAGGGAAGTGTCAGAGATGGACCACATGAAAATGATGGAGGGGTGGAGATTGGAAGCAAAATTAATAAATTTTTCCAAGTCCCGACGAGAGCATGAAGCGGCACCGAAGTAATCATCGATGTACCGGAGAGAGAGTTGTGGAAGGGGGCCCCCTACATCCAGCCCCCTTCCACAACTCTTTCTCCGGTACATCGATGATTACTTCGGTGCCGCTTCATGCTCTCGTCGGGACTTGGAAAAATTTATTAATTTTGCTTCCAATATCCACCCCTCCATCATTTTCACGTGGTCCATCTCTGACACTTCCCTTCCCTTCCTTGACCTCTCTGTCTCAATGTCTGGCGATAGACTGTCCACCAATATCCATTACAAACCCACCGACTCCCACAGCTATCTCGACCACAGCTCCTCACACCCCGCTTCCTGTAAGGACTCCATCCCATTCTCTCAGTTCCTTCGCCTCCGTCGCATATGTTCCGATGATGCTACCTTCAAAAACAGTTCCTCTGACATGTCCTCCTTCTTCCTTAACCGAGGTTTTCCACCCACGGTCGTTGACAGGGCCCTCAACCGTGTCCGGCCCATCTCCCACGCATCCGCCCTCACGCCTTCTCCTCCCTCCCATAAACATGATAGGGTCCCCCTTGTCCTCACTTATCACCCCACCAGCCTCCGCATTCAAAGGATCATCCTCCGCCATTTCCGCCAACTCCAGCATGATGCCACCACCAAACACATCTTCCCTTCACCCCCCTTATCGGCATTCCGTAGGGATCGCTCCCTCCGGGACACCCTGGTCCACTCCTCCATCACCCCCTACTCCTCAACCCCCTCCTATGGCACCACCCCATGCCCACGCAAAAGATGCAACACCTGCCCCTTCACTTCCTCTCTCCTCACCGTCCAAGGACCCAAACACTCCTTTCAAGTGAAGCAGTATTTCACTTGCATTTCCCCCAACTTAGTCTACTGCATTCGTTGCTCCCAATGTGGTCTCCTCTACATTGGAGAGACCAAACGTAAACTGGGCGACCGCTTTGCAGAACACCTGCGGTCTGTCCGCAAGAATGACCCAAACCTCCCTGTCGCTTGCCATTTTAACACTCCACCCTGCTCTCTTGCCCACATGTCTGTCCTTGGCTTGCTGCATTGTTCCAGTGAAGCCCAACGCAAACTGGAGGAACAACACCTCATCTTCCGACTAGGCGCTTTACAGCCTTCCGGACTGAATATTGAATTCAACGACTTTAGGTCTTGAGCTCCCTCCCCCATCCCACCCCCTTTCTGTTTCCCCCTTCCTTTTTTTTCCAATAAATTATAAAGATTTTCCTTTTCCCACCTATTTCCGTTATTTAAAAAAAAAATTAAAAAAAACCCCACTAGAGCTATACCTTGAGTGGCCTACCATCCATTCTTAATTAGCACATTCGTTTAGATAATATCACCAACTTTAACTTTAACACCTATGTGTTCTATTGTACTATTGTCGTTGACATCTTTTGATGATCTGCTTCTATCACTGTTTGTTTGTCCCTACAACCACACCACCCCCCCCTCCACCTCTCTCTCTCTCTATCTCTCCGCCCCCCACACACACACACCTTAAACCAGCTTATATTTCAACTCTTTCTTGGACTCGAATGCAAGTTCTGTCGAAGGGTCATGAGGACTCGAAACGTCAACTCTTTTCTTCTCCGCCGATGCTGCCAGACCTGCTGAGTTTTTCCAGGTAATTCTGTTTTTGTTTTGGATTTCCAGCATCCGCAGTTTTTTTGTTTTTATCTCAGTGAATTCCAGACACCCACCACTCTCTGGGTGAAGAAGTTTTTCCTCATGTACCCTCTAAACCTCCTTTAGATCTGTGCCCCCTGGTAATTGACCGCTCCACTAAGGGAAACAGGTCTTTCCTGTCTACTCTATCTCGGCCCCTCATAATCTTGATACACTCAATTCAGTCACTCCTCAGCCTCCGCTATTCCAAGGAAAACAACCCTAGCCTATCTAATCTTTCCTTCAAGCCCTGGCAACATTCTTGTAAATCTCCTTTGTACTCTCACCAGAACAATTATGTCCTTTCTGTAATGTGGCGACCAGAGCTGTGCATAAAATTACAGCTGTGGCCTAACCAGCACTTTTTACAGTTCCAGCATTACATCCTTGATTTTGCATTCTATGCCTTGTCCAATAAAAGAAAGCATTCCAAATGTCCACCTGTCCTACCACCTTCAGAGACCTGCGGACATGCACTCTAAGGTCTCTCACTTCCTCTAGCTCTCTCAACATCCTCCCATTTATTGTGTATTCCCTTGCTTTGTTTGACCTCCCCAAATGCACTCCCTCACACTGCTCTGGAGTGAATTCCATTTGCCACTTTTATGCCCACTCAACCAAACCATTGATATAATTCCGGAGTCAACAGCCATCCTGTTTGTGGTGGTTTGACATTGCCTTCTATTCTCAGTGACAGGGCAAGGAGGCAGGTCCCAAGTCTATCTCAGTCATAACGGAAATCAAACCCAAGCTGTTGGAGTTATTCTGAACCACACGCTAGCTATCTAGCCAACTGAGTTAACTGGACCCTTGGCAGAAATGGGCGTGGACACCAGACTATGCCTGAGTGAGATATAAATTGAGTGAGGAGTTGGGAATTTGGTTCAAGTGGGAATTAGGGTCAGAGGAACAAAGAGGTGCTCCTTCTTCTACTTTTTTTCAGCTTCCAGTGGTTGGTGAGTTTCCTTCTTCATCTCCAAGCCAGGTTCTTCTTCTTATCGTGTCCACGGACAGTCTATACATGGCCCAGCCAGAGCTGGACACATTTTTGCGCCTTGTTGTTGAATTCGGCAAGATCTGCAACAGTGCAGAGTTCCTCTAGCGATAGGCATTGCAGGAGATGTTGCATAGTCTGTGGCTCAGTTCCACATTCATAAGTTGACAGGCTGGTTGTGTATCCCCATTTGCTTAGTAACGCCTTTGAACGACCTACACCAGTCCTAAGTCTGTTAAGGCACTTCCAGGTTGCCCTGTTGCAATTAGCTCCTGGGGCAAGGCTTTCATCTGGTAGAATTTCCATTGCTGGGGGTTGTTCGAGATGGCGAGCCGGTCTTTCCACAAGGCAATGCGGGCTTCAGATGGGGTTGATTGTAATGGAACAACAATGTTCATGAAGCTCTTCCTAGACATTAGGCGGCTGGGTGTAGGTGTATGACCATGTAGAGGGTGCCTCTAATCTGATCCAAGCCAGGTGAGTACAACTTCCTATTACTTTATGTGTAAATTATTAACATATTGACTATTTGAATAAATAAGGTTGGACAGAACTGGTGGGGCCTGTGACCTGCCGTGACTGCAGCATGTAGGAATATGGAGTGCACTGCAATCCCGGACATCCATGTGTGCAGAAAGTGTCTGCAGCTTAGGCAACTTCAAATCCAGCTGAGCTGCAGTCTGAATTGTGGATATTGCAGGACACCAAGAACGGGGAGAGTAACCTGGACACTTTGTTCCAGGAGGCAGTCAGCCCCCTTAGTTTCGAGTTGGTCAATGGTCAGAAACAGGGTGTGGCTGCAAGTCAGGCAGGTAAGGGAAACCAGCAATGGATGAGCGGACTTACCATAGTGAAGGATGCCATTCGAGTGGGAGGAGTGAAGAAAAATGTAGCAGTGATAGGAGACAGCATAGTCAGGGGGATAGATACTGTTCTCTGCAATAAAGAGCATGAGTCCAGACAGCTGTGTTGCTTGCCTGGTGCCAGAGTTCGAGTTATCTGCTCAGGGCTGGAGAGGAATATGCAGTGGGAGGGGGTGGATGCAGTGGTTGTAGTCCATGTAGGTACCAATGACATAGGTAAGACTAGGAAAGAGGTAATAATCTCTGGATTATTACCTGAGCCATGTGCAAATTGGCATAGGGTAAATTAAATTAGAGAGATGAAAGGGTGGCTGAAAGATTGGTGTGATAAATCCCCTGGACCTGTGGATCTACATCCCAGAGTGCTGAAAGAGGTGGCTGCAGAGATAGTGGATGCATTGACAGTAATCTTTCAAAGTTCTATAGATTCTGGAATGGTTCCTGCAGATTGGAAATGGTATGTTGGCCTTTAATACAATTATATAGCACCAGGTGCAGTCTCACCAAGGAATAGTGTGTGCAATTTTGGTCTCCTTACCTAAGGAAAGATATACTTGCCAAAGAGGGAGTGGAACAAAGGTTCACCAATTATTTCCTGGGATGGCAAGGTTGTCCTCTGGAGTAAAGATTAAATAGACTGGGCTTTTATTTCTGGAGTTAATAAGAATGAGGGGTGATCTCATTCAAAATGCTTACAGGGTTCGACAGGATAAAGGCAGGAAGGATGTTTCCCTTGGCTGGAGGGATCTAGAACCAGGAGACACAGTCTCAGAATAAGGTGCAGACTATTTAGGACGGGGATGAGGAGGAATTTCTTCACTCAGAGGGAAATGAATCTTTGGAATTCTCTACCCCAGGCTCAGACATTGAGTATGTTCGCAACTGAGATTGATAGATTTCTACATGTTAAAAACATCAAGGGATACAGCGATAGTACTAGCAAATGGTGTTGAAGTAGAAAATCAGCCATGATCTCTAATGAATGATGAAGTGGGTTCAAAGGGCTGAATGGCCTATTCCTGCTCCTATTTCCTATGTTCTGTATACACATATAGTATTAGTGCATGAGAGAGACAGATAGAGATACAGATATATATATATAATGTTACACAACCAATAACAATCCTTGCTAATCCGCAAAACACAAAATACGTGCTCTGTGCTTCTTTTGCACACCTATTTGAGACAAAGACTGCATAAACTGCTTCCTGATTGACACTTACATAAATGAAGGTGTAGCCTTTTCCAAATCTCTGCAGAGAACCAACAAAAGAGATAAACTAATCATTATTTCTGTTCTTTGAAGGACCTAGTTATATACAAATTAGCTGCCATATTTGCTTAAAAGATTGTAACTTGAGAAGTATTTGGCTGTGAAGCGCTAAGGGACCTTAAGTATATGAAATGTAGCATAGGGCAGAATTCTCAGGGTGACGTGCGGGAGGTGTAAGTAAAATGACGTGCGGTGATGTCACCGCGTGTCATCGCAATATTTAGTTGGGCGCCCGCCATTAATTAAAGGGCTGGTTAAGGCCTTTAACTTGGCTATCGACCCCGATTTTCAGACGCCCGTGCGATCTTCGGCTCGGCGCATGGGCGCAATGAGCAGCTGGGTAAGTGACTTTTCAACAAAACTCATCCACGGGCAGGACATGTGGGCTCAGTGGGGTTGTCAATCTGTTCTGTGAAGTATTTATTGCAGAAAATGTTTTAAACTTGCCCATGTGATCTGTAGCAGTTCAGAACGCATTCCAGCAGCTTCCTGAGAACTTTGAACCTTCAGCTTAGCAGTCTGCAGTCAGTAATCTTTATCGGGCCTGCAGCTTTCCGGAGGCCTCCATTTAGCCTGGGTATGAGTTCTGACATCTCCACTGGAGGCAGCTCCTCTGAGGAGGGAGGGAGGGCTGAAATAAGGAGGAGGCCAGGAGTGGACAATCAGCCTCCACGGGAGCCACCTTTGGGAGTACAGGCACAGGCACAAGGGGCGCAGGGCCAAGAGGGTAGTCCGAGGTCGAAGGAGCCGCAGAAGATGCCACTATTCTGCTGCCAGGGTATACAGGTGGAGAAGCAGCTACCTCAATATGACTGAGGTGCAGTGCCGAAGATGGCTCCGACTGTCAAGGGAGACAGTCAGCTATATTTGTCAGATGATTGGCCCTGAGATCTCTCCTAACTGTGTGAGCGGACACCCCATGCCAACGGCTCTGAAGGTCACAGTTGCTCTCAACTTCTATGCCTCTGGCTCCTTCCAGGGCTCAGTGGGTGATCTTTGCTGTGTCTCTCAATCAGCTGTCCACAATTGCGTCAAGCAGGTGACAGATGCTCTGTTCAGACGGGCATTGACTTCATCCACTTCCGCTGCGACCAGGCAAGTCAGGCACAGTGAGCCAGAGGCTTCGTGGCCATTGCTGTCTTCCCCCGTGTCCAGGGTGCTATAGACTGTACACATGTGGCCATCAAGGTGCCTTTGTCAAAAGGAAGGGCTTCCACTCCATGAACGTGCAGATAGTGTGTGATCACAGGATGCAGATTCTACAAGTCTGTGCAAGGTACCCAGGCAGCTCCCATGACGCCTCCATCCTCAGATACTCCCAGGTGCCGGGGCTCTTCAGCGCAACCCAGTTGGATGGATGGCTGCTGGGTGACAAGGGCTATCCCCTCAGAAGGTGGCTCATGATGCCTCTCAGCCATCCAAGAACAGAAGCTGAGCAGCACTACAATAGGAGCCACGGCTCCACAAGGACTGTGTGGGAGAGAGCCATCAGTCTTCTCAAGATGCGCTTCCGATGCCTGGACCGCTCAGGGGGCGCACGCCAGTACCCCCCAGATCATGTCTCTGTGATAGTGGTAGCGTGATAGTAGTAGCATGCTGCGCTCTGCACAATCTTGCACTGGAAAGAGGGCATGCAGTGGATGCAGCTGCACACAATGAATCTAGCCGTGGTTCAGAGGATGAGGAAGCACAGGGAAATGATGAGGGGCTGAATGCTGACCCGGAACTACAACAAGGAGGCAGGGACACCCGGGAGACCTTTATCCAATGAACCTTCAGCTAGCTCCCCACAAATGGATCTGGAGGACCAGCATTGCCTGGCGCATCCATACGTAGCACTTAAGTGTTACATCTGCCACTTCATCAGCTGCAACTAAGGGCTTAGTACATAAACCTCATTGTCCACTCAAACATTCATATATCTGTGAAACATACAAATGCAACACAAAGGAGCCACCCTTAGCCAATGGTAACACATGTGGATTTTATTTTGATCCATCATATGGTCCAACAAAATTAATTCCTAACATTGTTACGACGTCAAAAAATAAAAATTCCCTAATCTCGAGCCAACACAAAAGCACCAGTGAGAAACCTGCAGTGTGCCTAAGGTGCCTAATGTTTACGTTTATGGGTGCTACGTCTAGGTGCCGCCCCATTTCTTGGAGTGGCATCTGAGACAGCCTGCTGACTCTGCTGTCCTGTTGGCCTCGATGACCTTGGCAGACGTCCTCTGGCCCGTGGAGTCTGTGCTGGCCTCGCCTGGGAGGGAGTGACCAGTTCCACAGCCAGCATATGCCCAGTCATCGCAGCCTCAACATATACAACGGTCATTGGCAGAGAGGTGGAGGAGCTGCTGCCCTCATCTGGAGCTCCCTGAGAGGAGCCCGCAGAGACGACAAGCAGCTGCTGCACCGACGTGAAGTCACCTCGGACCTCCCTGCTCGCCGCAGATGGATGGGCACCGAGCTGGGAAACTTGGTGCCCAGGCCATCTCCCACATTGCCAATGACCAGCTATGGCCACTGGCGCTGTGAGGGCTTGCAGGTCCGAATGTATCCCCAGGAGAAGCTGGTTATTCTGCTGGAAGCCCCTCTTCAGGAGAGTCGCCAATCTCTCCATGGAGGAAGCCTGACGCTCTGGCATGAGGTTCATGGCATCACTGATGCTCCGCGTGGATTCCACCACCACAGAGACCAAGAGAAGCACACTCTCATGCAACCCTGCCAGATGCTCCTGCTCACCCGAACTCATTTCCTGCAGCTGCTGCGTGGCGGATGACTCCAGAGGCACATCATCTTGGCCAGACTCAGCATGTGCCTGGTCCCCTGCAGTCTTCCGGCTGCTGGCGCCATTGGCACTCTCTGTCTCTGCCATCTCCTCCAGCAACTGTAAAGTGCCCTCTCCACTGTGCCCCAGGACACTAGCCAATGTAATAATTCCCACTGATATGCTAGTCTCTGCACTGGTGCCTGCCTCGCTGAAATGGCATGACGCAGGTGACAGTTTAGGCCCCTCAGATGTGAAAGGAGACATCTGCACTTCCTCCTGGCAGCCATGCTCTGATGATGCTCAAATTAACAACAAGGACAGTGGATCGTTAGTGTGCACTCAGTGTCACACTTCATCCCTTTCCCCCAGGCTCATAATGCGCTCAACCTTCCAGAACCTAAGGAAACGAACATTGGTGGGGTGGCAAATAGTCAGGAGGAGGCCCAAACATTACAGGCGGATACAGATGGGCTAAGGAACGCCAAATGGAATGTTAACTGGATAAGTGTGAGGTGATGCACTTGAGCAGGACAAACAAGGCACGGGAATATATGAGGAATGGTAGGACCACAGAAAGTAAGGAGGATCAGAGGGACCTTGCTGGGCATGTCGACAAGCCCGTTAAGGTAGCGGGACAGGAACATGAGGCGTTTAAAAAGTTAAGAGCCATACTTGCCTTTATTAGCCGAGGAATAGAATATAGGAACAGGGAGGTCATGTTGCAAGTGCAGAAAATGCTGTCGAGGCCACAGCTACACTTCTGTGTTCAGTTGTGATCAGCGCTTCATGGGAGGGATGGCACTGGGGTGGAGAGAGTGCAGAGGTTTGTGACCAGGATGCTGGGCTGGAGAGTTGGAGTTATGAGGAAACATAGCATACACTGGTGAAATTTGCCATGGAGCACAGGAGATTGACGGATGACATTATTGAGCTTCATACCATTATGAGGGGCATAGATCGGGTGGACAGAAAGCAACATTTCCCTTTGGTCGAGGGATGACTAACCTGGTGGCATTTATTTAAGGTAAGGGGCATGAGATTGACAGGTGAGGTGATGAGGAATTTTTGGACAGAGTAATGTGGGACGCACTGGCTGAAAAGGTGATGGAGGTACAAACCCTCCTAAGGTGTAATAAGTATTTGGATGTGCAGTAGCAATGCCATGGCATACAAGGTCATGAGGACAGTGGTCAGAAATGGGATAAGGTGACTTTGGAAGGTGCTGGACACGTGCATCTTTGAAGGGCCGAGGGACCTTTATCAATGACCCACACATCTGACTCTATCAGTCTGTGAATGAGCAGTGTTGCTGTATTAACGATTGCAACAATCATCAGTGCTTTGGATGGTGGGAAGACAGAGCGGATGAGACTGTGGGCCTCAAAGACCTGGCCGCTCCACCCCAGCCTCACCGACACCTGTGGCCTGGGCGCATAGCGTGTTTGTAGCTCCAGGGCCTCCCATTCAAAATGGGTCAAGATGACAAGTTGGGCCTGGCCGCCTCCAGTGTGCGAACGTTCATGCGCAGGCCTTAATTGGCCCACCCATGCAAAATGGCAGCGCGGCCCACGTCAGCATCAGCTCCGCCCGCCCACCTAACGGAAAATTTGGGCCATATAATACAAGCTCTTTCTTCTTCTTTCAATCTTGATGTTAAAAGAAAATTAGAAATGTAGGCAACTTTTGCTTTCAGTAAGAGTTATAAGACTTCTGCAGGGGCAATGGAAAAGAAAATTATGGAGAATTTAGGGAAAAATGACTGGACATGTTTTTGCAGGGAAAGGGAATACAGGGATGTTCACTCCAGAATCACAATAAGGAAACAGACAGGTGCTTTGGAGAGTAGGTTATATGGGCCAATGGTCTTCTGCTGGCCAAACGTTACTGGCCTCAAAATGTCACAGCTTTCCACTGGCACAGAAATAGTTTAAATGGCTGATTTCATTGTTTCTCTAAGGTATCATCCATCAATCTCCCACAAATTTATGACAAGAAACTGGAAGAATCCCCGTGGAACTTCAGGGCCTCCTATTGTCTATTTCAATCATCTTGCATAATAATGCTGTTACTTACCACTTCTGACGATCTGCAAAATAGTCTCCAATAGCATTATAAGCCTGCTCAAGCAGAGCATCATCAGCATCACCAGAACCAGTTTTTAGCAACTGCAACACCCGAAACCAATCTCCCAACTTGATCCTTAGATCAATAGCCAGATCTCTATAAGCAGAATAGGATAAAAAATAAAATTATGAACACATAGAACTAAAAGCCATTATAAAACCAAAACATTTCATTTGCATCTTCCACAGATCTTATACAGTTAACTCTCTAATGAACTCTACCTCATTCAAGTGCATCCTGCATAAATATTGCTTGCTATTTCCCAGAGCTAATCAAATAATTCTGCACATCTTTCAGATATCCTTATATTCTTCTCAGTAAACTCTAGTCTGATGACTTTTTACTGACAGTCAACCCTCCATCCATCAACCCAAGCATCACAGCAACTGTTCGCTCTTATGGAAGTTTTATTTGAATAGGAAATTTAGTCCCAGCCAAATATTTAATGGTTCGTGTTTAAAGAAGTTTGTTATTGCTGCCTCAACTGCTTTTTTTGGGAATCTATACCCACCGACTGGTGGACATGTGAAGAAAATGGGCTAATTTTAACCAGCAGCGCTCTCAAAGCAAGTATGGTTACAGGGCAAATGGAAAACCCCACAGAGAGCATAATGAGAAGCCTGAGCAACTTTAACTTCCCAGCCACAGTTAAATATGCCAAGATATCTTCCTGCCTAGAGTGACATCATGGCTGGCAGGCAGAAGCAAAAATTAGATTGGGAATCTAAGGAAGATTAGTGCCCAAGACAAGCCCCCTATCCCCTGCATATATTAAGTGCTGAGCAGGGGCTTTGGAAGATGGTGCCAGTAGTGGGACGGAGAGGCAATAGCGGGGCTGGAGAGGTCTAAAGATGCTTTGCGGGGTATAATTGATATTAATAAACTTAGTTGACCTCTTTTGACCTCTCCGTGACTCCTGCCCTGGTTCTGCTGTCAGGGATGGCCTATGAGGGCTTCCCGAATCCAAAAGTTAAAATTCTGTTGCTGATTATGTTATTAAGTCAGGACTTTTTAATGTAAATGTTTGCTAGGGGTGGATGGTCTGCTGGTGCCTGAATTAATGCAAGTAAAGCTAGTGGGATGGGGTGGGTGGTAACATATAGTGAGGGATGCTTGCGTGATAACCCCCAAATCTTAATGCCTTGCCTACATCATTCCAACCAGATAGAGGTGTTAAAATCAACCCTAAAGTTTCTTCTAAGCTCTATCACACTTAATAATTTTAACTCTAGTTCTGTGCTCAATATCAAGTCAAATAACAAGCTTACATCAACAACATTAAGCATTTTAAACACCTAGATCAAGATTCTGCTCAATAATCTTTTCTCTAATAAGGAACATAAGCTTTACAAGCCTCTTCTAAAGCTTAGAGCACCAAGTCCTGGAATCAGGAAAGGAGAAATACTTTCCAAATGATTCAAGAGGCAAAGCAGAATGCTTCCTATTATTTTTGCGATAAAGGAGCATCCCAGGTCCTGCCTAGCACCAAGAATTTAACAACAACGTTGAGCTCCTTTAGTTTTTCATCAACTGATTAGTGTTGACTGGATTCTATGGGAACGTCACCGGAACTAACTAACAAAACAAGAATGATTAGTGCCAATATGACATAAACAGAGTCCAAAGACTCTAAGAGCAGAATCACTGATCAATTTGACCAGAATCCGTCTAATGGCCAATCTGATCTTAAGCAATAGCTCTAGATGCTCAAGGGTCAGGGTGTGAAGCGAGCTGAAAGTCCAAAAAATCTAGTACGAATCCATGTCATGTCAAACAGGAACCCCTCAACAATACTGTGGGAAGAAAATCAAACAGTTCCTATTGTGGTTTGTATTTAACAGTAGAGGGAATGGAAAGAAAAATAAGATAGCAAAATGGCCATTATCACAATTGTCAAAACACTGATGGCATATTTTGTGCCCTTTTGATTTTGCATTCTTTTTGGATTCATTCTCCACTCCACTCATCTCACACACCTCATCCTCACGCCCACATCTTAAATTTCATTCAGCCCATGTGAAAGCAGCTTAGAAATGTTAAAAGACAGAAATTTATAAAAATCTAAACTTTCAAACGATAAAAAAATTGTTACTTAAAATTAAACAAAGCACCACATGCAATTTCTACTCTAAAGCAGCTGAAGAATATACATAAGTATTATGAACACCTTCTATCCATGTTTAGATACATCCTCTCGGCTTCTTCAAATCTTCCAAAGTAAGCTGCAACTTCCGCCTGTTTCATGGGTTCACTCTGAAGGTTTCCTAGACGTTTTACAAACTCAATCCCCTGATAATCCTTACAACGGACAAATGCCTGTTCCGCTGTTTTAAGGTCAAGTCTCTGGAGAGCAGCTTCTGCAAGCAATCGCCTAAAACACAAAATAAACTACTTCCTTAGCAAGTAAGAATTCAGCTAGTTACCCCACTTTAAAAAAAAAAACCGGTACCTCATGTTTTGAAGGCAACACAAAGTGGTATAAGTGAATTGTGTCAGTGTAAGTTAGGTATAACTTAATCAGAGTATAGCCCAATGGTGCAAGATAACTGTATGAGACTGTGTCACACCACTTCATGTTTGCACCCATTGCAATGTAACTCTACCCTAATGCAAAGCCACTTTTTAAAACTGACAAGGCATTTCATTGGAGCTTCTACGAACTTGTAAAATTTCAGGACAAATCGGCCACTTTCTCCCAATATTAAAAATTAACCATCACTACAAATACATGAAAGTATGTATGTGCATAGCTCTGTTACAATTTGTTGTTCTTTAGATGGAGATCATACTGCTATTTGGCAAGAAATTGCTAACTGTATGTCACAGACAGGTGTTACCACCCTCACATCAATGTCTTGCAGTATAAGTGTAGCTTATTTCCAGGAAATTAGATATTAGGTGAAATAAATGTAACAAAAATTTACTAGAAGGATAGAATATATCCATGAAAGAAACTAAATAAATTAAAAGATTAACTGCACAATCTTAGTAGAGTAAAAGTTCATCCCTGATCATATTTAAAAACAAAAAAGTGCACCAATTTTTGTCAACTTCAAAAGTAAGACAGCCAAAAGAAACAAATAACCATCACAACATTTGTATACTTAAATAAGGTGCAGTTATCCTGTAATTCCACAATCTGTAGCGATAATGTCATCAGGATAGATAAAAGTAATATTTAAATAATTCTGTTGTGAAAAATAGTTATGTATGTACAGTAATTATTTATAGACAGTATATACAAGACAGGAAATTTTTTAAAATGATAGGGGAGGGGATGCTTATAACTAATTCGACCTCAGATTTACTGAATAACAACAACAATAACTTATATTGATATAGCACTTTTAACATAGTAAAATTTCCCAAGGCAACAGCAAGATTGGTTGCCATAATTTTCGTGCAACTATTCTTACCCCTTTCCAATTTTTTAAACATGCTTTTCACAGAAGTTCTCTTATTCAGGGTGAGAGAAAATTTAGATTAATATTTTTAAAAACAATATTGTATTCTGTTATAATTAAAATTATTTAAAACAATTCACAAATCTAAAACATTACTGCGTATACAATACACCATAATGTTCTACTGTATTTTTTTTAAAGTTTGAGATTCTTTACATTTGCGAACACAACTTACTGACAGAAATGATGAACAATTTTTCATCAATAGTCAAGAATTACATTCAAATTCCGTTTTTAAAATAGTCATTAATATCAAACAGCAGTTAATGATTTACTTAGCAATTGCAAGCATCAGGAAATATGGTAGGTTAATACAATGTATTAGCTCAGTTTTATTCAGTGAAGATTTTTTTTTAAATGACATAACTTAGCTGATACTGAGCATTAGCATAAGATTACTTACTATCACAAAGTAGGAACAAATAGACATCAATTTACACATTCCATTCAATTGCTGACATTGACAAAATCAAATTGAAAGGTACCAAGCAAAGTTGGCAATGTCCCTCAGTAGGAAAGAGAAAAGTTAGGAGAAAGGCTTTTCTGGGAAATCTCTAGCACCTCTTGCTGTTGAATTGGACAGCAGCTTGTACTCATGCTGCAGTTATTAGTCAGTTGAAAGAAAAGGATAAAAATAAATTTAAAAAGGAGCTATTTTCTCCCTAATTTTTTTGCTCATCAAGGTGATTAGTGTTGGTACTTAGAAATGGAAGTCTTCAGAAATCCAGTATAAAGATCAACCACTCTTAGTTATATGCCCAGCAAAAAGTCTCACACCTTACCATCCATTTGTCACTTAGAATTAAGTCATTCACTTTGCTAGAATACAAAAATAAAAACCAATGCAAAATGAACATCCCAATCCAACTTTATAAATCAAAGGCATGACACATTGCACACAACTGTCACCCTCAGTGTCTGTTTTCAGTGTGCCTCTGCCTGCCCTCCTGCCCCTGCACAGGGTTACCTCAGTGGCTGCAGTAAGATTGATGGAAGGCTACTGCCTTTCAGTGGACCAGATTGCAGATGGCCTTGGAGGCCAACCTTCAGAAACTCTGGTCATAGATGGCCCGACTTTAGACTGCACCATGTTGACAAGAGCAAGACTGGGCTGGCTAACAGGCAACAGCAAGGGCACTGGCTGAGTGCCTGTGCTGGGAGGACGAATGTTGTCATCCTGAGAGGACAGCAGGTTCACGTTCCACAGAGCGACTGCTACCCGCTAGGGTGGTGTCTCAGCAATCCCTCTGTTGTAATCTGTTGGAGGGCAGATTGTCAAAGTATTGTGACAGGCTAGAAGCCCCTTTGAACACTGGTATCTACAGCCATGGTGGTAGCAGTCTGTGCTGGCATGAGAGCAGTCTGAGCTTCCATGGCAGCAAGCTGGTCATGCATGATAGAAGTCTGAGGTTCAACTGCAGCACCCAGACATTGGGGCTTCTGTTTGCGTTGCAATAGAAGCAAGGCATTGCCCATTCATCAGGTGTCGTCATGGTAAGGTCCACAAGTGTGTTAATGGAGTTGGTCACTCCTTCCATGCTGAAAAGGAGGGGCTTCAAGCTCTCTGCAAAGCCCTGTGTAAAGTTGGAGGGGAACTCTTCCATGCTACTTGACATGAGACACAGGCTTTTTAGCAAGCCTGCCAAAACACCAAGCATTTTGTTATGTACACTCACCAGCTTTCATTTGTAGCCAGTCCCAACACAGTGCTCGTCTGAGTCTTTTGCAGCACAACTCGTGTGCAGTCTCGCTCTCCAGGAGCTGGCACTTTTGCAACACTTGTTCCCTGCCCTGGCTGCAAGCCATATGTGCGTGGTATCTCACCACTTTCATATTCCACTTCCAAGCTATGTTCTAATGTACACGCAGTGTCAGTGTTGGAGCTAATGGTTGCGAGTGTGAGATCAAGTGACAGTGGTTTTTTTTATCATTATTTTCTTGCTCTTTCACCAATTCCTGGCCAAGTTCCAGTTCTTGGTATCTGAAAGGGCAAAGACGCAAGTATAGGGTTGTGGCAGGGGCAGCTGTTGGAGCAGGCTAAGTAAGGAGTGCAAGCTTACACCAATTTCAGCTTCTAGATCTTGGGAGAATGTGGAACGAGAGGGAGGTAGGATTAGGTATGAGGATATTGTCATCATCTTCCATTTCAGCCCTCAGCATTGGCCCTTCTAATGATGCCGAGCACCATCCCCTCCACTGGGGTAAAGGCATATAGCCATGCCAGTCTAAATCTGGGTAGCACCTGCTGCCCCCAGTTGCTCACGATCTTGTCCTGCAAGAGAAAGGAAAGTGCATCAGTAAGTGTGTTAGTATGTTTAGGTGATGTGACTGTCATGATTGAACAGCTGACAGCGTGTGCTAGCTATGAAATATGGGTGTGAAGCTTGTAGTGGTGTTAAGTGTGTGAGGGTGGGATGAAGCTATGAATGTTAGGTAAGAGTTCTGATAGAAGTTGTTGAATGGTGAGTGATGGGAGGCTGTGGTGCATTGAGCAGTGTCTTAGGCTAGTGGCACTGTTGGTAGGTTATGGCATTTGAAGATGCATTCATTGACCTAGACCACTCATGTGAGGTCACAGAACATTTTGAAGTACTGCATCCAGTTCCACAGGACTTGACTCCTGGCAATGACTTTGATGGCTATCTGGTCCTACTGCCTTCTGAAAGTTTGCCTGGGAGGGCCTTCTGGCCCCCTGTTGATAAAACACACCTCTCCTCTGCACCTCCTTGACCAAGGTCTCCAGCGCATTGTCAGAAAAATTTGGAGCCTGCATTCTCCATGGTGTGCCATTCTTGTGTCTTTTCCACATCAGAATAAGTTGTGGAATGACCCCAGTGCCTGTTTCAGCCAAAATATCCTTTAAGAATGGCTTTATCTGGTACTAACCTCACAATTTTGAGCCCACTGCTGAGATGTGCAGATAAACAACAGGGCGGTTAGCAAGAACTGCATGCTGCCATCATGTACATTAGCAGCAGAATGAAGGTGATGTGCTGCCCAGATCAGAAGCAATGGGTGCAGGCTAAACTGACATCATGATTCCCGCATCCATTTTCAGCGGTTATCGAATTTAGCCTATTTAATTTTCACTTATTTGGGCTCTTGACCCACAAGTCAGTGCTTTCACCTGTGAAATATTATACGCAGAGGTTTCTGCTGTAAGACTGAGTGTTACTTGACTCCCATTCTGACAGGAGTCATAACAGCTCTTAACCTTATACAACTGACCCCAACCTATAGATCACATATCTAGCTTAGTGTTTAACAATGCAAGATCCCTCTGCATATTCACATGCGATTATCAGAGGTTGCCAATTTTGTGACAAAATGCAGACTACCATTTACAATAATAAGAACAGAAAATGCTCTGTATACTCAGGTCAGACATCATTGTGAGCAGAGAAAGAGTGTTAACATTTCAGGGTCTACTATTCAGGCTTAATTCAGATTGTTATATTTTCTCTACTAAACATTTGCCATCCAATAGTTTATTGATAATTCTGTCTTTATTACTGCAAGATAGACAGTTTCATGAGAACTTTAGCATGCATTTGCAATTGGTAGCATGGTATAAATCTTTCGAAATATTAAGCACCATAATTGACTGTAACTATTAGGCCAGAAAACTATGCTCCAACCAAAAAGGATACCTTCAAAATTTACAGCAAACTTCAACCATAAGCTCAAATTCTTGCTTTACATGTCAAAATTAGCATGGGTAGTTCAAACCTCATCTGAATTATTATGTAGTTCCTATCAGCATCAATCTTTTCAGTACTTACAAAACAAATACATAAATTATTACATTTTTGCCACTGAGTGAAGCAGCAGTTATGTACATTTTGTCCTTCACATAGTGCCTTGGAATGTGTTTGTTGTATCTTTAAAAGATTTGATGGTTTAAGGTTTTACGTCAAAGGCACTATTTCTCAGGGAAATCATGGACTGAATTCTACGTGCCCAAGGCCGGGGAGTGGGGGGACACATCCCACCACCTTCCCGCCCACCCTAGAGCTCTTCCCCATAATACTGGGGGGCGGGCACCGGAATTGACATGCTTGACTGCCATATTAAAATGACCAGTTAAGGGTCAATTAGGCTTGTTATCAGGTATATTGATGCTAATAATACACTGCCCATCCCATAATACGTTTGGCATGGGCGTCAGGGAGGGAATGGGAAGCCCGATTTTTAACCTGAAATGGTTAAAGGGCATGACGGAAGTGTGTGGGGGTGGGGTGGGGGGCACGGGGGTGGTCGCTCTTCGGGGGCTGCTCTTTGGCGATCGCAGGATGGCCCCCCCTTAATCTGAAGCCCCACTTTGATCCTACCTACTCTATCTCCTAAACCCATCCTCTTCCCCCCCCACCCATTGCCCATCCCTAACACTCCCAAACCCTCCCGGCCCAAGACCCCGGACTTACCTTCTCCAGGGATACGAGACCTTGGGCTCCACTCTTCACCTTCAGTCCAGGCAGGTGCTACTGGCACTTTCCTGGCACTGTTGGGGCTAATGGAGCTGCCAGCCAATCCGATTGGCCCGCAGCTCTAGAGGGCAGGGCTTGCACCCCAAAGAGGGGCATGACTGTGTGGCTGCTCGTCGTGGAGCCAACATGGGGGGGTGGGGTCATACTCTATCCACTCCATCCCCAATTTATTCAGCTCCTTGTTTGATTTGGCTTTTCTCATTTGGTTAAGGCCAATAAGAAACTGGGATTATTTCAAGATATATCATGTAAGAAAGAAAGTCGTTTCATATCTTCCAAGAGCATTATGACATAGGGGATGATAAATGTCAAACGACTTCATATAATAATTATCATACAAGACTATAAAAATGGCCCAGAATTTCCTGCAGAATTTGTTTTAAACAGTAAAAGTCTCAATAAATTATGATGCAAGTGATTTCGTGCAGTGAAAAGAATGGCATATTATTTCTTGAAACTTTTGGAGACTAGAAGGGGATGCCAAGTGCAGCAGCAGGCAACTTAGAATGGCTTAACAGCCTAATGAAGCTACAATTCTGGATTATCTAAATGCTAAACATCAAAAAAAGTAGGCTATAGACAAGTAGACAGCCCTACAATCAACAGATCAAAGTTTACTAGCCCTACAATATCCAGCAACTGTGGTGGACAGCCAAGCAATTATGAGGAAATGGCTCCTTAAACTTCTTCCACAACCATGGTGGAGGTCAGCACATAAGTGCAAGAAACAAAGCTGAAGTGTTCGCTTGCAACTTCAACCTAAATTGTTAATTAAATGATTGTACTCAGCATCTTCCTGAGATCTTCAACAGCACAGATGCCAGTATCCAGCCAACGTGTTTCACTTCATATGTCATAACAGTGGACAGGATAGTAAAGACTATGGAAGCCAACAGAATCCCAACTAAGCGCTAAGGACTTGTATACCCAAGCTCACCACCCACCTTAGCCAAATTATTTTGATATACTATAATACTGACCAACACCTCACCAATATAGAAGATTACCCAGCTTTGTCATAGCTACAAAAGACAGAATAAATCAGCTTCTTCCCAAACATTAGTAAAATGGTGGATGGAGCTTTACACATGCCATCAAGCAATACCTAATTATCAATAATCTCCTCAGATCGGGTTCTTCCAGAATCTTTCATTCAAGAATTTAACGCAGGCATGATCCAAACATGGATACAGTTGAATGCCATAGATAGTAAGTTTTTGACTGACTATGGAAAAACAGGTCCATCAGATTGTGATAGCAGCAGTACTGAGGATTCCAGTGGTGCAAGAAGTGCAGTTGGGATTGGTAGTAAATTGCAGCCTTGCCAATATCACCCACATCCTGAGAACAAACATAAAAAAGTCTTCAACAGTACACAATAGCAAGTAATTTCAAGTTAGCAAGAGGAACAAATGATATAAAAGCAAAGATAAAAACAAAAAACTGCGGATGCTGGAAATCCAAAACAAAAACAGAAATACCTGGACAAACTCAGCAGGTCTGGCAGCATTGGCGGAGAAGAACAAAGTTGACGTTTCGAGTCCTCATGACCCTTCAACAGAACTAAGTAAAAATAGGAGAGGGGTGAAATATAAGATGGTTTAAGATGGGGGGTGGGGGGAAGAGATGGGGGGGCGGTGGTTGTAGGGACAAGCAAGCAGTGATAGGAGCAGATAATCAAAAGATGTCACAGACAAAAGAACAAAGAGGTGTTGAAGGTGGTGATATTATCTAAAAGAATGTGCTAATTAAGAATGGATGGCAGGACACGCAAGGTACAAATAGCTCCAGTGGGGGTGGGGTGAAATAAGACTAAAAGGGCAAAAAAGGATAGATTTAAAAATAATGGAAATAGGTGGGTAAAGAAAAATCTATATAAATTATTGGAAAAATCAAAAGGGAGGGGGAAGAAACGGAAAGGGGGTGGGGATGGAGGAGGGAGTTCAAGATCTAAAGTTGTTGAATTCAATATTCAGTCCGGAAGGCTGTAAAGTGCCTAGTCGGAAGATGAGGTGCCATTCCTCCAGTTTGCACTGAGCTTCACTGGAACAATGTAGCAAGCCAAGGACAGACATGTGGGCAAGAGAGCAGGGTGGAGTGTTAAAATGGCAAGCGACAGGGAGGTCTGGGTCATTCTTGCAGACAGACCGAAGGTGTTCTGCAAAGCGGTCGCCCAGTCTGCGTTTGGTCACTCCAATGTAGAGGAGACCGCATTGGGAGCAACAAATGCAGTAGACTAAGTTGGGGGAAATGCAAGTGAAATGTTGCTTCACTTGAAAGGAGTGTTTGGGCCCTTGGACAGTGAGGAGAGAGAAAGTGAAGGGGCAGGTGTTGCATATTTTGCGTATGCATGGGGAGGTGCCATAGGTGGGGTTGAGGACTAGGGAGTGATGGAGGAGTGGACCAGGGTGTTACGGAGGGAACAATCCCTACAGGATGCTGCCGGGGGCGGGTGCGGTGAAGGGAAGATATGTTTGGTGGTGGCATCATGCTGGAGTTGGCGGAAATGGTGGAGGATGATCCTTTGAATGTGGAGGCTGGTGGGGTGATAAGTGAGGACAAGGGGGACCCTATCATGTTTCTGGGAGGGAGAAGGCGTGAGGGCAGATACGCGGGAGATGGGCCGGACACGGTTGAGGGCCCTGTCAATAACTGTAGGTGGAAAACCTCGGTTAAGGAAGAAGGAGGACATGTCAGAGGAATTGTTTTTGAAGGCAGCATCATCATCAGGCAGATGCGACAGAGGCGAAGGAACTGAGAGAATGGGATGGAGTCTTTACAGGAAGCAGGGTGTGAGGAGCTGTAGTCAAGGTAGCTGTGGGAGTTGGTAGGTTTGTAATGGATATTGGTGGACAGTCTATCACCAGAAATTGAGACAGAGAGGTCAAGGAAGGGAAGGGACGTGTCAGAGATGGACCATGTGAAAATGATGGAGGGGTGGAGATTGGAAGCAAAATTAATAAATTTTTCCAAGTCCCGACGAGAGCATGAAGCAGCACTGAAGTGATCATCGATGTACCGGAGAAAGAGTTGTGGGAGGGGGCCGGAGTAGGACTGGAACAAGGAATGTTCCACATACCCCATAAAGAGACAGGCATAGCTGGGGCCCATGCGGGTACCCATAGCCACACCTTTTACTTGGAGGAAGTGAGAGGAGTTGAAGGAGAAATTGTTCAGTGTGAGAACAAGTTCACCCAGACGGAGGAGAGTAGTGGATGGGGATTGTTCAGGCCTCTGTTAGAGGAAGAAGCTGAGAGCCCTCAGACCATCCTGGTGGGGGATGGAGGTATAGAGGGATTGGACGTCCAAGGTGAAGAGGAGGCGGTTGGGGCCAGGGAACTGGAAATTGTTGATGTGACGTAAGGTGTCAGAGGAATCACGGATGTAGGTGGGAAGGGACTGGACAAGGGGAGAGAGAAGGGAGTCAAGATAACGAGAAATGAGTTCTGTGGGGCAGGAACAGGCTGACACAATCGGTCTGCCGGGACAGTCCTGTTTGTAGATTTTGGGTAGGAGGTAGAAGCGGGCCGTCCGAGGTTAGGCGACTATCAGGTTGGAAGCTGTGGGAGGAAGATCTCCAGAGGAGATGAGGTCAGTGACAGTCCTGGAAACAATGGCTTGATGTTCAGTGGTGGGGTCATGGTCCAGGGAGAGGTAGGAGGAAGTGTGCGCGAGTTGACGCTCAGCCTCCATGAGGTAGAGGTCAGTGCGCCAGACAACAACAGCACCACCCTTGTCAGCGGGTTTGATGACAATGTTAGGGTTGGACCTGAGAGAACGGAGTGCAGTAAGTTCAGAGAGAGACAGGTTAGAATGGGTGAGAGGAGCAGAGAAATTGAGACGACTAATGTCACGCCGACAGTTCTCAATGAAAAGATCAAGAGAAGGAAAGGATCCAGAGGGAGGGGTCCAGGTGGAGGGAGAATATTGGAGGTGGGTAAAAGGATCCATTGAACGGGGAGTGGACTCCTGCCCAAAGAAGTGAGCACGGAGACGGAGGCGGCGGAAGAAGAGTTCAGCATCGTGCCGAGCCCGAAACTCCACCAACTCCAGCATGATGCCACCACCAAACACATCTTCCCTTCACCCCCTCGGCGGCATTCCGTAGGGATCATTCCCTCCGTGACACCCTGGTCCACTCCTCCATCACCCCCTACTCCTCAACCCCCACCACGGCACCTCCAGGACCTTGATCCAGCGACAGTGAAGGAATTATGATATAGTTCCAAGTCAGGATGGCGTGTGACTTGGAGGAGAACTTCCAGGCAATGATGTTCCCATGGAAATATTAGAAGAGATTGAGGACAGAATTGTACCTTCTTGTCTCCATATATATCTGATGTCTGAATCGTGCATCTTCTGATAAATTGGAGTTTAGTACTAATATACATAGAATATAGAGATCAAGGGTGGAATCAGTATAAGAGTTTTGAGTAAACCAGTGTGTGCAGTAGTCACATTGGATTGTGAAGCATGATGTACCTGAGCACACGTTGAATCATGAACTCAATAGTAGGGAATCATGTAATCATATTAGAACAGTGTAATATGATTTATGAGTGCTCATTTTAGATTGTTTAACATGAACTTATTATGTGGTTGTTACAACTGATGTCTGTGTGCTCTGGGGTTTAGACTGACAAAACAAAATAGAACAGGAAAGCAGAACAACATAGGAAAATTCCAAAAAGATGTAAAATATGTACAGTTGCACCAATCCAGCAGTTAACCAGTAAGTACTTAATACTCCCTTTAAATAGTGCTGGTTGGGAGATGGTGGGGATGTTCCTTCCATTTACTGCTGTGTTCAGTTGTGTGAGGTTAAGACTTAATATTACATAGAGTATATGTTTGAAAACGGCAGTGCCAGTGTCAAATCAGTATTGCATACTGACTTGCATCATCATTCTGCTACTCTGTGTTGACTGTGATTGTTACCCACGCTCAGACGCTCAAACCCCTTTACAAAGATGGCATGCTGTGCACATTTTAAAAAATTTATTTACGGGATGTGGGCGTTGTTGGCTAGGCCGGCATTTATTGTCCCTCCCTTATTGCCCTTGAGAGGGTGCCTTCTTGAACTGCTGCAGAGTCCCTGTGGTGTAGGTACAGCCACTGTGTCATTAGGGAGGGAGTTCCAGGATTTTGACCCAGTGACAGTGAAGGAATGGCGATATATTTCCAAGTCAGGATGATGGGTGGCTTGGAGGGGAACTTCCAGGTGGTGATGTTCCTATGTATCTGCTGCCCTTGTTCATCTAGATGGTCGTGGTCATGGGTTTGGAAGGTGCTGCCTAAGGAGCCTTGGTGAGTTTCTGCATTGCATCTTGTAGAAGGTACACACTGCTGCCACTGTTTGTGGTGGAGGGAGTGAATGTTGTGGAAGGGGTACCAATCAAGCAGGCTGCTTTGTACTAGATGGTGGCAAGCTTCTTGAGTGTTAATGGGACTGCATTCCTCCAGGCAAGTGAAGAGTATTGCATCACGCTCCTGACTTGTGTCTTGTAGATGGTGGACAGTCTTTGGGGAGTCATTCGCCACAGGGTTCCTAGCCTCCGACCTGCTCTTGTAGCCACAGTATTTATGTGGCTAGTCCAGTTCAGTTTCTGATCAATGGTAAACTCCAGGATGTTGATGGTAGGGGAATTCAGCGATGGTAATACCACTGAATGTCAAGTGGTGATGGTTAGCTTCCCTCTTGCTGGAGGTGGTCATTGCCTGGCACGTGTGTTGGGCAAGTATTGCTTGACAGTTGTCAGCCCAAGCCCGGATACTGTCCAGGTCTTGCTGTATTTGGATATGGACTGCTTCAGTATTGGAGGAGTCATGGATGGTGCTGTACATCGTGCAATCATCAGCAAACATCCCCACTTCTGGCCTTATGATGGAAGGGTGGTCATCGATGAAGCGGCTGAAGATGGTTGGGCCTAGGACATCCCATCTAAGTGTACTTGCACATCTCGGTCCCCACTTTCAATCCTGATGTGGCTGCGGAGCACCCAATAAGTGGGTGTTACACCCCTTAATTTAATCCTTCTTTAGTAGGGTTTGCCATATAGATGGCCTCACAAGGTACTCCAGGCAGGATGGCAAAAAAAACTATTAAGCTCTAACCCTCTTGGGTATTTCCCTGGTCAACAGCAACACAAACATATATTCCACTATCTTTGTTACTTTTGGCAAAGTGTTCACATAGTAATGCTCACAATTATTAGCATGTTACATTGCTAGGATATAAATTATAAAAGGTTTCACACATCCACTAGATGGCACCTTCAGTGATAATAATTGTCCACTCAACGGCACTTTCAGTGACAGTAATATGAAAAAGTGGATGTCACTTTAGCGATAACTTTGTGAGGCAAGTGAAACTCAAACAACGTTGAGCACAATCCGAAGAATAGGATTTATGAATTATCTTCCTTGCATGGGAAAAAAGGATAAGTTGGTTTTATCATGTGCAGACATTCACTATCCTCCGCCACAGAAGTCAGGAAATTATTCTGAGTTAATCAATACTTCAGTTCAAAACAATCCATATTTTTTTTCCTGATGTTGGCTTGCTTGGAACAAAATTCAACTTGTATATTGTTCAGGCATGTTTCATAAATTGTAACAATAAGTTATTTTTCCTCTATTTAGCCATCAGAGCTCGTTGTTAGGCAGAAGCAGTAGACTCTCGGCAAGTTTTATAAGATCCTGAATGGTCTTGATAAGATGGACATGGAAAGGATGTTTCTTCTTGTGGTGAGTCCAGAACTAGGGGGCAGTGTTTTAAAATAGGACAGAGATGAGGAGAATTCTTTTCTCTGAGGGTTGTGCGACTATGGAACTCTGCCCCAGAAGGCAGTGGAAACGAGGTCACTTTTTAAGGCAAATATAGATAGGTTATCGAGGGTAGATAGGAATGTAGAACTCGAAACACAAACAGATCAGCCATGACTTGATTGAATGGCAGAGCAAGCTCAAGGGACCAAATGGCCTATTTCTGCTCCTATTTCCTCTGTTCGTAAGTTTGGAAAAAGTTCCAGAAGTAGCAGCTTCTAAAGGTGAAAATGCCTCCATGTTCCATCCTGATGTTGCATTTGACAGCAGAAAACAAATTATTTGTTTTTAATGCTGCAAGCCCTTAAAGAAATCTCTCTGGAACTTCGTAGTGCCACAATTGTTGAAACCTGAGATTTTGTAGAAGTCAGTTGGAATTTCTGAGGGCCATTGGAGTGGATTTGACTATTCATCTGAGTTAGCATACTGATGAAACAGACTTCTTTTACATTCTTCCCACCTGAGCATCTGACAAAATCTGGAGTTATTGGGTGAACAGTAAGGTAAAGAGTACATTTAAATTTTTTGAATAAACCATTCAAAAGAAGAGAGTAAAACCTCGCACCTTGCTAGGAGACACCAGGAAATGTGTTCATATTACTAATAAAATTCATGCTATGAAAGGAGTGTTATGGGTAGAGGAGGTGGAATTCAAAGACCTACATTGAGACTTTACATTCAAAGGGAAAGCTAGGTATAACCTGAGAGGAGTTTATGCGTGCAGGTCAGAGGCCTGTAAGAACTAAACAGCCTGTAAGCCCTACAACTGCCTGCAAAGGAAACAAGTCGAAAGGAGCCTCATTTTGAACTCGTAAGATAAAACGTGCTGTGTCTGTTTAAAGTTTACAGCCTAAATATTTGAATCAGCGTGCAAGCACGCGCCCGACACACCCGAGCATAAAATAAAGCACGTTGACATTGATCAGGCATGCCAATGTCAACGCGCACTCTCGTGATATTTCAGTAGGCAGGCGCACGATGAAGACGGAGGTGCGGCCATCATTAATTAATGGACAGTTAAGGCCCTTGAGATGCCATTTGTCTCGGACTTTACACAGCCCATGCAATTTTCAGGCCATCACACTGGCTAAACAGGCAGGCCACAATTTCAAAAACCTCATCCACGGGAGGGATAAGAGGGGTCAGTGGGCTTGTAAATGCGAGTTGCTTGTAGTTTGGGATGTAACTTGCTGCTGCTTGCTTGTGTGAACAGGACACCTCATTTCGCTTCAGGGCTGCACTGACAGAAATAAGAGGCTTCAGTTCAGGGCTCAGTGTTGTTTTCCAGGCCCCCGGAGGATTCACACCACTTGGGGCCTTCCAGGTATCAGAGAGCCTTCCCTTACCCAGGTAATGGGGATTGTGGTCTCTGCTGGAGACACCTCCTCTGAGGAGGAAGAGAGGGCCAGAAGGGAGAGGAGGCCAGATGTTCCTATTCAGCCTCCAGGGGAGCGACCTATGGGAGGAGAGGTGCAGGCACAAGGGTGCAGGGCTAACAGGAAGTTAAGGCAGAAGGGGCCGCAGAAGACGCCACTATCCTGCTGTCAGGCTTTACAGGTGGCGATGCAGCTACCTCAATAATGTCTGTGGTGCAATGCCAAAGGAGGCTCTGCCTCCCGAGGAAGACAGTGACCTCCATCTGTCAGAGGATCAGCCCTAAGATCAGCTCCGACTGTGTGGGTGGACACCCCATGCCAGAGATGCTTAAGGTCACAGTGGCCCTCAACTTATATGCCTCCGCCTGCACCTCAAGCAAGTGTGAAGTGGCCTCACCAATGTGCACCAAGATAGTGGCCGGCGAGCTAATGCCCACCAAGGTGCTGGTATCTGCGCTGGTGCCTGCTTGAGAGAGCAGGTGTGACACAGGTGCGTTCTGATTAGTGTTGTCCTCAGGGGTCAGGGGTGGTCTTTCAGGCTTCTCATCCCGAAGCACTGGTGGTGAGCCTGAAAGGAACAGGACATGATATTAGTTGAAGTTGTCACACTGTTACTGTGCATTCCTGGCAGCCTCATGAGACAGAGATCAGGGTACCCTCAGTCTTTCCATTATCAATGGGGGTTCCAGTTTTGAGGCTCACATCAATATAGGGACTACAGTGGAATGGTTGCAATTACCAACATTCTCATCTCAGCGTTCTACACTCATACCTCTCTGCAGCACCACAACCTCCCACGGCCGCTTGACCTAGGCAGATGGTGCCTCTCCAGTTCCAGAGCCTACTGCTCATAATGAGTGAGAATTAGGTGTGGTGGTCTCCCACCATCACGCAACCTCTCTGCAATGTTATGGGATGTTTTCTCCTTAAAGGACAGAGGAGCATTGATTAGTCCACTCTCTACCTGCAGTGCCACTGCAGCCTGGCCAACTCTACTTGAAGGCGACCTTGCAGGGCTCAGCAATTTGAGACTCTGGAGCCGCAAGGCACTCAGTCCAAGCAGCCAGGGCTCACCCACTTGCTCAGATCCTGCCACTCACACTCTAACATCTCTGAGGTTCACGGCGGGTGGGGGGGGGGGGGGGGGGGGGGGGGGGTGGAATGGGCAGCTCTTAACTGCTCTGCAAATTGACCCATGCCAACACAATTCTCACCCTTCCCGATCGTAGGAGATTGTTGAAGCACTTCTGGCACTGTACCCATATGCGCTTCACCACATCGCGGCTGCTGACCCTGGATGCCACCTCCTCACAGGCCTTTTTGGTGACGTAGGGGGCCCTCCTCCTCCTGTCCCTGAGGCAAAGACTTGTCTCCTCGCTGCCACCTCCTCCAGAAGGGCAGCATAGCACTCATCGGAGAAACGTGGGGCCGAATGCCCCGCTGACCTGCCCTCCTGCCTGCCGTGTCCACCCACAACACTCTCCATCACGACTTCCACGTCCTTCGGTGGCAGCCTTGTAGAGGTTGCTGAGGCCACATTTGAATCGGCCGCCGGGTTGCCATTGGACCTGGTAGACATTGAGCACCCGCTCCTGCCCGCCCCTTTGCACTCATTCCGCAGCCATGTCTGACACTGGGCGGGCCTTAATTGGCCCGCCCATGTAAAATCGCGGCACGCTGCCGATCGCAGGCGGCGGTCCAGTTTCCCAGCTGCCCCCCCATCCACCCTCACATGCCAAGGGCAAAATTCTGCCCTATGGATTATTTTGTTGCCTTGGTTAAGATTTACCTGGGAGTGATTAATTTGGGGACTTGGTTAAAAGTTAATATGGTAATTTATAGGCATGTGTATGTATTAAATTGCTTGTTAAATTATTAAATGTTTAATTTAATGTATATTAAAAAAATCTCTTGAGGCTTGGTGGTTTTTATTTCTGAATTCAGAGCTGCATCTCAAATGTACCAATTGAAAATATAGGTTATGACAGTTGTTTAAAGTTTCCCTCTGGGATTTTAAATAACTCAGCCTTTACCAACTGCTGTGTCATAACAATACTCAAGAAAAATCTTCATAAATTAATGCAAACCCTTTTGTGGCATGGAAGACAACAGAAAATAAAACTCAGAATCCAATTGAGGATCAGCCGTTATGTATAGCAGGGACAGTGAAGATCACTTGAAGCATCACAAGCAAGTATTCTCTCCTCCATGGATGACTGCAAAGTTCATTTGTATGTGAAGACTGATTAAATAGGAAATACTGAGATTTTGCCAACCAGCTGAAAAGCTGGGACAATGTGATACAAGTTGAAAGTAAAATAACAGAAGTAAAATATGTGTTATCCAGATATACTTCTTACCAAAGTCTAGGATGAGGGTTTTCTTCAATGAATGTGCAGGCATCTTCAATCCCTACCGTCTCTATAAGACTTCGGCTATCACGTAACGAACGAATTTCAAAATTAATTATATAGTCTTTGTTAGGCTGGCTGGGCTCCTAAGAGAAAAATCAATATGCAACATCTTTATTAAAGTTAATCCACAATTTAAATGATCAATAGCATCTTTTTCATAAATGTAAAAGTCACACATTCCTGTATAATAGTACTGGGACTGCAGTAACCAAGAGGCAATGCAAAGGATTTATTCTTGTAACTAGTAACCAATGAATTGAACACATTTATTCAAAACAAAGTCAGTTTCTGGATTTAGACTAGCTATCGGTACGAAGTCCAGGCCAATGTGCTCCCCTTAAGTTAAACTCTCTTGGACCCCTATCACTGGTTCAACAATAAACCAAAAGTTTGGAGACTATTTGACTATCATGTGTCCGGAAATATGAGACTGGATAAATTAATAAGTCTTTTTAATACAGAAAAAGAACTGAAGTACAGTGCAAGCCATTTACAAAAGAGTAATTTGTCTTATTTGCTATAAACAGTCTTATACTATAGAACAAATTTCGATCCAGGGAACAATGCATTTGTAGGTTAAGTCATGGACCTAGGAACCTGGTAAGTAACAAGTGATGATGGGTCCAGTATGATATGTGGTGAATGTGTCTATTCTGCACCAGGAAAACACTGCCAAATTGCTAAGGGCATCTTGAGTCATCATGGCTGCAAACCTGAAACTAGCACTAGGCTCGTTTCCAGCTGAAAATCAAGGCCTAATGATGATTTCAGGCCCTTTTCCCATGTTAGGTTGCAATTGACCATAGTGTGCATGTTGCAGTGAAATTTTGTTGGGCCAGTAGTAGCCACACCAGTGGACTGCAAAGAGAGGGCAAACAGGAGCAGACTTCACACTGAGGAAAGGTCATATAAACCTCAAATCTCTTGTATCAGCCTACTAGTTCAGGTCGCCCAGGGAAGATGGTTGCGATACTGGACATTTGTGTGGATTATCAGGGAATATCTCCAAACATAAATAGAAACCACATATACTGAGCAACATTAAAAAACATTTAGCACTGCACCCAAAGTAAACAGCTTTTGTCACCTACCTAATATGTATCTCCTTATGCAGCTCGTGTCAAAGTTCGTTTTATAATGCTTATGTGCAATGTCTGGGGACATTTAATTACGTGAAAGGCGCTATGTAAATATTAGATATTATTGCAATCAATAAAACCAAGGATCCCTTATGCTTTTTTAACAGCCTTCTCTTGCCACTTTCAAAAGATTTGTATACATATACCCCTAAGGTCTCAATGTTCCAGTGCCCCTTTTAAAATAATACTTAGTTCATATTACCTCTCCTCATTTTTCCTACCAAAAAGTACCCTCTCTGCACTAAATTTCATCTGCCATGTTTCTGCTCAATTTCCCAGTCAATAGGCAGGAATTTCTGGCTCCAGCTGCCACCAGGATCGCCTGGTCCTGCCAAAAGTCAATGGAGTTTTCCCGCACAGGTCCTGCCATGACATGGCCGGAAAATCCCAGCCTGTGTCTTTCAGAATTCTGCTTCTATCCTCCTCATTGTTTGCAATGTTTGTGAGTTTTTAATCATTTACAAACTTTGAAATTATGTCCTGTATACCCAAGTCCAGGTCATTCATAAATATCAAAAAGGGCATGTGGTCCTTACCCCAGGGGAACACCACCATATACTTCCCTCTGGTCTGAAAAACAGCTACTCATCATTACTCCCTTTAATCCCATGTTGCCTTGAGTGTCAGATTAATTGAAGATTCAGCCACAGAAATAGTTGGGGGATTTTAACCAAAAAAGAAAGGCAGTTTGGTTCAGGTGGGGATCTGAAAAAACTGTTTCCTGACCAAAACTCAGCTCTAACCCACTCATTTCCAGCTATAACTCAGGCTGAAAATTGGAATAGTGACCAACACACACCAAGGAAACAGGCAGGAACTAATGATAATTAGGTTACAAGCCTCATTTGTAATTCAGATTTTCAACTTTAACTCTTGTACGTCGGGTTTCCCATGCATTAGAAAACCAGGCAGCCTCGTTGATGGAAGGTTTGGCAGACTCAGGAGTTAAATGCCCTTACACATACCTCGTGGGTATAGGTGCCTGCCTGACTGGGCACCCCCGCTACAACCTTTCCCTCCAAGGCCTCCAATCCTATTACGAGGCCTCCAAAGCCTTTTCTCTCAGCCAGGGCTCCAATCTTCTCTCCCCCAGCCCCCCCTTCACCCCACATCCCCCCAACAAAAGGCCTCCCAATCATCCACACCAACAAGCCTTTCATCAGCCAAGGAATCAGCACCCCACTGATAAACTACACTTTTTAAAATTGCATTTTTTTAACTAAAGTTGAATTTAAGATACATAAATATTATTTATATGAATGATTGACATTAATTAGAAGCAAATATTGAAGTTTCTTACTTTTCATAATAGAACAATACTATTCCCGTAAAGTTAGGGAAAGATGCAATTAAATATCAGCAGTTCTATGACATTTACACAAATTCTGATATGAAGCAAAAACAATAAGGTTTTGCTAATGTTGCCAACATAGTAAATTTATGGTAATGTGGGCTAGGTTGGATTTAATATGTTAATCTGATGTATCATCAGCTTGTCTTTTAAAAAGGTTCCATTTCAGTGAAACATAGGCTTGAAAAGTTGGCTACAGGTTGGGATCATGCCCGCCTGCTCTCAATTGGCCAGTAAACCTGGAAACACCATGCTAATGCCATGGCTGAGTTAAAAAGCCACAGCAAAACCCACACCACACACTTTAGGGTTCCTGACCCAGCCTGCCCTGGTGTAATCGGGTGCAAAAGTTAAAATTCAGTGCTGAGAAGCAACTTTTTACCTCTCACAATGGCTTCTCACCTACAGGAAGAAAGAAACAATGCAAAATGCATTCAACTGACTCTTTTGATGGCTGTGTTTGAAAATAACAGACCTGTGCACTTAATTATGAGTTCTCTTTTACACTGTGAGGTAGTTTAATGGTTAAGAACCAAACTAAACTAAACATTATCTGTAACTTCAAGAAAATGGCAAGCCATCCTATCACTTTTTAGAATTGTACTTTGAGTGCCAATAGTTACTCAAACTGCAGACAGATTCAACTCACCATCACATAACACCGTCTGGAAATCAATGAGTCATGTTATAGCATGTGTGTATCAAGAGGACCTAGCCACTAAATTGATCACCTCATTCAGATGTTGGTCATAATGGTGCCTATGTGATTCAGACGCCAGTGATCCAGACAAGGAAATGCTCTTGATTGTTTATTAATAAGACCACCATAATGTTGTCTGTCCAGCACAGACTGGTGTTGGACTGGAGACTTAAATTCCAACTGCTTTAACCTATTTTTGTGTAACTTGGATTCACTCCAGGCCAAAAATAGTAAACCAAGCACAAATATCTCCATGAATGAAGAAAACAGAACTCAGAAATAAGCTACTGACTTGCACACAAAATTAACTACAATAATAGAGATCACTTGTTTGTCTTAATTAAAAAAATGGTTTATTTTTATGCTCATTGAAATGATAAGAATACCAATGCTGAAGGACAGATTTGTGATGCCCTGTACTCTGGGAACTGGGTGGAGCCTGTTCAAACTACTTTAACATAGGACTCCTAGCAAAACTAACAAAAGATAGATTTCATCAGATCAATTTTAGCTCAATTCAAAACCATTCAAAAATAACTGAACCAATTGCACAGATGAGCTACAGAATAAAATATAGATTCTTTATAGATAAATGCTAAGAAAATCAAATATGAAAGTATAAACAACATTAAAATGCACCTGATTCATGGCTTTTTCCAACATTAACTGAGCAAATAGTCTTCCAATATTTATTTCTTACAAAGGATAAACATTGTATTCAAAATTACCTTCAAAATTTCATCCAAAAGTACAGACTTGATTTCTAGATTTTCAAAATTGCATATATACCCAGAAGTTTGAATTGGTTCCTATAAAAATGAATAGAAAATTCCAGCATTAAAAGCATAAAAAAACGACTGTGGCACAACACTGGTTTCAAAGTAAAACTTACTGTACAGTATTCAACACTATCTCCATTACAAACGAATACAAGCATGAGCTCCAAAACTACATCATGTTCTCAAATATATCAATGAAAATTTATAGCTAAAGAGCACCACTACGGTAAATATCATAAAACTAAAATGCACATCAGACTTTCCAAATAAACCCGTTTTCAAAACGTAAGTTGTGGCTTTAACCTACCCCGGCTGGCAGCAACTTTGCCAGATTACTTCTTTACGAGAATTTTTTTTGGCTTACCAACCCTCATTAAGCTCCTACAGTTTATTATGGTGCCATTATTGCCAGTTTGATTTGACACAACACAAGCAATAGCAGCCTCAGTAACTAGTACATGTAGCAGGTGAGCAAATTAGAAGATGACAGAAGAGGATTTGCCCAGCATACAAACCACCGTTCAATTTCCAGGTTAAAAATCAGGGCTCAAGTTTCAATAAATAAACAAGCAAGAATTGTCATTCGTTCTGTGACACTATGGGCGTACCTACACCACATGGACTACAGTGGTTCAAGAAGGCAGTTCACCACCACCTTCTCAAGGGCAACTAGGGATGGGCAAAAAATACTGGTCCAGCCAGTAAAGCGCATATGCCATGAATGAAAAAAAAAAAAACACCCTAATTCACTCTTTCACCACACCTCCCACCTAACCCCTGTTCCCTTGGCTACTCCCCATGTAAGTGAAAGACATACAATACCTGCCCATTCATACTGTTGTGCTACTGATCAGGGCCCCAAATACTGTTTCCAGGTTAAGGTAACAATTTGTATTCTTCCAAATATACTGTATTCTTCCAAATATACTGTATTCTTCCAAATATACTGTATTCACTGCTCTCAATTCTGCCCCCTCTACTGCGCAACTGTTCTTTAGTCAAGCAGTTTTGTTTTTTTCACAAATGTGACCCCGAGCTCCATATCCCTGCCACTTTAGTTTTCTGTCCCATACCCACTCTGACAGATATGTCTTTGCCATTTACACTGTCTCAAAGTTTAATGCAGGTTCATGGAACAGCTTTAGGAGGTTTGCAGTCCTCTGGTCTGTCTATTCACTTTAAGCGTTGGCTCCCATACTTTTTGTAGCAGCAAGTGCTGGTGGTGTGGAATTGGGTGTGTTGGCGTTTTTGAGGCAGGATGTTGGGTTGGGGGAAGGGGAAGGATTGCTGTTTAAGTGGATAGGTCTGAACCCAATGTTAAACCTGACTTGTTTCTCCCAGGATGCTGTTGCCTACTAGTTTTTCAAACTTTGATTTCTATCTGCCTCATCCCCATCTCTTCAACCATTCACATGTCCTTTCCACCCTTTTAAAAATGTTGTTTATCTGAAATCCTTTAACACAGATTTCACACCAAAACAATAACTCTTCTGTCCTCCCCATTGATGCTGCCTGACCTGATGAATGTATCCAACATTTTCTGTTTTTGTTTCTTGAAATACCATGTTAGTTTTAATTCAAGAAATATGCAAACCTCACCTCAGGATCCAAGTTTCTAAAAACATACATCCTTGTCTTCTCCATCATGGCAAACAAATCTGGATTGTCATTTGCCCACTTCATATCCCAGACATCTTTACGCTCAAATTTCAGCTGTTCACCCACCACTTGCTGCCCTGTACTGTCCATTATTCTTGTCTCAAGGTCAAAAAACGTCAGGATACCTGCAATATCAATGATGGCAAGGCGGCTAGATGGATAATACAAAAAGATACTTTGTTAGTACTTCCACTGAATATGGTTTAATTTGTTCATATTACCTAGTGTAAATGTCTTAATTGATTCTAACTAGACATTGTGTGTGCAAAAGCAAAATACTGCAAATGTGAAATAAAAGCAAAAGATGCTGGAAATACTCAGCAGCTTAGGCAACATCTGTGGAGTTAGAAACAGATTTAGTGAGCTGGATTTTCACAGAGCCTCGATGACACCGCAGAGCATCCAAAATAGCATATAGGACCCGTTTTGGAAGTCCTGCTCCCATTTCTGACAGATCCCATTTTTGGCAGTAGAGGTAAGTGGGCGGGACATGAATCACACATGAGGGAAACTCAAAGTTAGCAGGACAATTTGAAGTCAGTGCTGAGTTCAAACAGACCACATATTGGCTGCTGCAAGGGACTTGGCCCACAGTGCAAAAGTCATGAATTTATGGAGTAGATGCACAGGCCAGTGAAGGGTAGATAATATCTGTATAACTGTCATGATATGAAGATTTATTTTTTAACTACACCCTCTTTAAACTTATAAAAACAGGCTGCCGGTGTCTGAAAGAGGTAAACAAAAATTCTTCTAGCAGTTACAATAGCAGTTTGTTTACATTTCCCCAAGGGCTCTTTTTGAATGCCTGGCAAACTTCCAAAAGCTAGAATTATTTCAGCATGGGGATTTCAAAGTTAACAGTCTGACTGACAACTCGAAGAGGTTATTAAATGATTAGATGTCTTCTGATGTAGGGTTACAAATAAAAGTTTGTTTATCTAAGACATTAGCCACTTGAGAAGATTTTAAAGGACTGAATGGGCATCCATGAATGGGAGCTCCTTTCATTATAGTGAAGGCTGATTTACATTTTTAGAACTTTATTTTATTTCATCTCAACATGGCTCCTGAGGTCTGCCCATGGTGATACACCCTTTCTGCCAACTCTGGGCAAGGTACTGGGTGTAAGGGCCAAGGATGGTTGGTGGGCTGGCATGAGGTCTAAAAGGGCTATGAGTTGGCACCAGCTTGGGATCAGGCAAAAGAGGTGGCGTGGGAAGTGGCTGTGGGGGGGGTTGGGTTGTGAAGGGGTATGAGGGGTAAGGGCTAGCGGTCCTAAAAAGTAATGCAACAACTGGGACAAAGCCCCAGAGAACTGAGGAAAGGCCTTTTAACCAACCCACCTCAGCACTCAACCTCCCTTACAGTTGTCTCCAATCTGCTTCTGGGAGTGACAGCTCCCACCCACAACCTCTCCCCCCAAATAAAAATGGATCTGATGGGACACTTTCTGCCAAGGCGGGTCTGTCAAGTCAGGAAATTTCCCAACTTCAGCAACCCACCTCTGTAGCAAAAATCTGGCCAAATGTTTCAGGTCAACAATCTCCCATCAGAATGCAACTTGCACTATCATCATCAGTTCTGACAACAGGAAAGGTTATTCCAAAAGGAAAGTACTGCAGAGGCTGAAGATCTGAAATATAACAGAAAATTCTGGAAATACTCAGCAGGTCTGACAGCATCTGTGGAAAGAGAAACAGAGTAAACCTTTCAAGTCTGTGACCTTTTCTGACAGAGCTGAAACACTGGCTTGAATTTTTAGGTCCGCAGGTGAGTGCGGGCCCAGGATCGGCCGGGGAACAGACCACTGAACGCGATCAGCCCCCGACCGCAATTTCATGTTGGCTCAGTGCTGCTGGGGTGGAGCAGGTTGGAGGGTGGGCGCTGATGTAAGTATGGGCACGGGCGAGCGCTGAATGAAAAGCTCCCTGAAGGCATAGAGCTGAAGACTTCAAAACAATCAAATAAAGTTTTTAAAATCAGTAAAAAAAAGTCCAAGCATCACAATCAGTCACCTGAACATATACATGTTAAAAATTCTGTCCATAGATTTTTATTTTTCTTTCATTTAATACCAGAAACCTCATCCCGCCCTTGGATGAGATTTCCTCAAAAATGCAAAGTCCATGTGGCAGATTCTCCTGTCCGCTGACAGTAAGGTTGAATGGGCCACATAAAATCAGGGACAATTAGAACTTTAATAACTTTAATTGTCCTCTTAATTGCTGGTGGGCGCACTTCCAACACTTGCGCGCCCGCTGACCAAAATATCATGTGTGCGCAGGGTGAATTTCGCGTCCGATCGGGTCAGGCGTGCACCCGCATGCCAAACTAAAAATTCTGCCCATTGGCTGTGTTTCTATCCACAGATGCTACCAGACCTGCTGAATATTTCCAGCATTATCTGTTCTTATTTCAGATTTCCAGCACAGCATATTGCTTTTACTCAGCCCTTTTGTCATTTAATTTATTTTGCCTTCCATCCCATCAGACTTTCACTTTTGTTCTTTCTCTCTATTCCTTTTCTAGCCTCTGTACTTGTTTAAAAACACATTACGTTTCTATTGTTTTCCAGCTGTGATAAATGGCCATCAACCGTAAACATTTATTCTGTTTTTCTCCCCACAGGTGCTGCCTGACCAGCTGAGCATTTCTACCATTTTCTGTTCAGATAATTATTTTTATCTCCAGTAATGGCCATAATGTCATGAAACTATCATATTTTTCATAATATTATTGCGGGTTTATGGTCATCTGTGTGACTGATTTAATTAAATTAGATAAAAGCAAAAAAATGCGGCTGCTGGAAATCCAAAACAAAAACAAAAATACCTGGAAAAACTCAGCAGGTCTGACAGCATCTGCGGAGAGGAACACAGTTAACGTTTTGAGTCCGAATGACTCTTCATCAGAACTAAGGAAAAATAGAAGAGGTGAAAATATAAGCTGATTTAAGGGGGGGTGGGACAGGTAGAGCTGGATAGAGGGCCAGTGATAGATGGAGATTGCCAAAAGATGCCATAGACAAAAGAACAAAGAGGTGTTGACGGTGGTGATATTAGCTAAGATATGTGCTAATGGTGACATCAAGGGTAGAATGCAGGACAAGCAAGGTACAGACAGCCCTAGTGGGGGTGGGGTCAGGGGAAGGGATCGAAATAGGCTAAAAGGTAGAGATAAAACAAATTAAAAATAATGGAAATAGGTGGGAAAAGAAAAATATATATAAATTATTGGAAAAAGGGGGATCGGAAAGGGGGTGGGGATGGAGGAGAGAGTTCATGATCTAAAGTTGTTGAACTCAATATCCAATCCGGAAGGCTGTAAAGTGCCTAGTCGGAAGATGAGGGGCTGTTCCTCTAGTTTGCGTTCAGCTTCACTGGAACATTGCAGCAGGCCAAGGATGGACATGTGGACATGAGAGCAGGGTGGAGTGTTGAAATAGCAAGCGACAAGGTCTGGGTCACGCTTGCAGACAGGCCAAGTGTTCTGCAAAGCGGTCACCCAGTCTGCGTTTGGTCTCTCCAATGTAGAGGAAACCGCATTGGGAGCAGCAAATGCAGTAGACCAAATTGAGGGAAGTGCAAGTGAAGAACTGCTTCACTTGCAGGGGTGTTTGGGCCCTTGGTCGGTGAGGAGGGGGGGGGGAAGTAAAGGGGCAGGTGTTGCACCTTCTGCAATTGCATGGGAAGGTGGCGTGGGAGGGGGTTGAGGTGTTGGTGTGATGGAGGAGCGGGCCAGGGTGTCCCGGAGGGAACGATCCCTACAGAATGCCGACACTGGGGGTGAAGGGAAGATGTGTTTGATAGTGGCATCATGCTGGAGTTGGAGGAAATGGCGGAGGATGATCCTTTGAATGTGGAGGCTGGTGGGGTGAAAGTGAGGACAAGGGAGACCCTATCATGGTTCTGGGAGGGAGAGGAAGGTGTGAGGGCAGAGGTGCAGGAGATGGGTCGGACAGAGTTGAGTGTCCTGTCAACCACCGTGGGTGGAAAACCTCAGTTAAGAAAGAAGGAAGACATGTCAGAGGAATTGTTTTGGAAAGTGGCATTATCAGAACAAATGCGACGGAGGCGAAGGAACTGAGAGAATGGGATGGAGTCCTTACAGGAAGCGGGGTGTGAGGAGCTGTAGTTGAGGTAGCTGTGGGAGTCAGTGGGCTTGTAATGAATATTGGTGGACAGTCTATAACCAGAAATTGAGACAGAGAGGTCAACGAAGGGAAGGGAAGTGTCAGTGATGGACCATGTGAAAGTGATGGAAATTGGAAGTAAAATTAATAAATTTTTCCAGGTCCAGACGAGAGCATGAAGCAGCACTGAAACAGTCATCGATGCACCGGAGAAAGAGCTGTGGGAGGGAGCCTGAGTAGGGCTGGAACAAGGAATGTTCTACATATCCCATAAAGAGACAGGCATAACTGGGGTCCATGCGGGTACCCATAACCACACCTTTTATTTGGAGGAAGTGGGACGAGTTTAAGGAGAAATTGTTCAGTGAGAGAGCAAGTTCAACCAAACAGAGGAGAGTAGTGGTGGATGGGGATTGTTCGGGTCTCTGTTCAAGGAAGAAGCAGAGAGCCCTCAGACCATCCTGGTGGGGGATGGAGGCGTAGAGGGATTGGACATCCATGGTGAGTGGAAGGCGGTCAGGGCCAAGGAACTGGAAATTGTTGATATGATGTAGGGCATCAGAGGAATCGCAGATGTAGGTGGGAAGAGCCTGGAGAAGGGGAGAGAGAACGGAGTCAAGATAGGAAGAAATGAGTTCCATAGGGCAGGAACAGGCCGACAAGGTCGGTCTACCGGGACAGTCCTGTTTGTGGATTTTGGGGAGGAGGTAGAAGTGGGCTGTCTGAGGTTGGGAGACTATAAGGATGGAAGCTGTGGAGGGAAGATCTCCGGAGGAGATGAGGTCAGTGACAGTCCTGGAAACAATGTTTTGATGTTCAGTGGCAGGGTTATCATCCCAGGGGGAGGTAGGAGGAAGTGTCTGCGAGTTGGCGCTCAGCCTCTGCGAGGTAGAGGTCAGTACGCCAGACAACAACAGCCTTGTTGGCAGGTTTGATAACAAAGACAGGGTTGGACCTGAGAGAACGGAGTGCAGCAAGTTCAGAAGGAGACAGGTTGGAGTGGGTGAGAGGAGAAGAGAAATTCAGAGGACCGATGTCACGCCAACAGTTCTCAATGAAAAGATCAAGAGCAGGTAAGAGGCCAGAGGGAGGGGTCCAGTTGGAGGGAGGATACTAGAGGCGAGTGAAAGGATCCGTAGAATGGGAAGAGGACTCCTGCCCAAAGGAGCGAACACAGAGACGAAGGCGGCAGAAGAGTTCAGCATCACGCCAAGCCCGGAATTCATTGAGGTGAGGGCGTAAGGGTATGAAACTGAGTCCTTTGCTGAAAGCAGTCCTTGGGGAAAAGCCTTCAGCCACTTTAGCAGAAGTCTGTTGTCTACTAACTAAAGTTGTATCACAAACACTCGCACTGTCAAGTGGATTCTGCGGTGTCCTTGCTGGGTTGATTTTATAATTTCAAATCTATTTTGGACTGTTGCCCTAAAGGGGGTGTGTAGTAGGAAGCTTGTTTAATTAAGAACTTTGGAAACTGTTAAGACTAATTAACCATGTAATTGCAACCTTGTGTGTGTGTTTATTTTTTTTTCTTTTGTTAATAAATGTTTTAGCTTAACTTTACAACACTAAAGGTGTTAGTGAACTCAATTCTTCTGAATTCAGTGCATAAGCCTTCTCATAATAAATATAAATTGCAAAAGTGTTGTGATAGCGTGGCCAAATTTCCCTTGTGGATTTGGTCCACCTGGCACATATCACCTGCCACATCATAACAATAAGCAGTCTCCATTAAAAGGAATGATTATCACTGGATATTTCTACAGCAAGCTTAAGACTGCCATTATATCCAATCAAGTCCATTTAAATGAATTAAATACAAAAATGCTTGAAATACTCAGCAAGTCAAGCAGCATCTATGGCAAGAAACTGAGTTAACTTTTCAGGGTGATTACCTTTAATATGAACTGAAGAAAAATAGAAATGTAGGAGTTTATGAACCAGTAGAAGTGGAGACGGGGCAAGAAGAAAAAAATGGAAGCTCTGTGATAGGGTGGTGGGCAGGAAAGATTAACAAATGTTTTCATGATGCAAAAGCCAAACAGACTGGTGATAGGTATAATAAATATACAAAGATGAGGCATGAATGGCTATACAGCAGCCATCTGAATGCACCATGAAGAGAGAAACAAGCTGACATGACCTCCATTCACTCCGCAGGCGTGAACCCGAGTTTCCTATCGCCTGTCATTTTAATTCTTCACCTTGCTCCCGCTCTGATGTTTCTCTCCATGGCCTGCTACAATGTTTCAATGAAGCTTAGGCCAAGCTCTTCTTGGCATTCGCTAGCCTTCTGGACTCAATGGAGTTCAACAACCTTCGATCATAGCCTCTGCCTCCACCTCGTTCTTTTTTTTTTGAGGTCCTTTTTGCTGGCTTGTTTCTTTCTCTATCCCTTCATGTTGCATTCAGATGGCTGTGGTAAAGCCATTCACGCCCCATCTTTGTTTCTTTATTATACCCAGGATACCACTGCTGGAGTTTCTCAGGGCAGTGTCCTAGGCTTAAAAATCTTCTGCTGCTTCATCAATGACCTTCCCTCCAGCATAAGATTAGAAATGGGGATATTCACTGAAGATTGCAGTGTTCAATTCCATTCACAATTTCTCAGATAATGAGGCAGTCTATACCTGCATGCAGCAAGATCTGAACAATGTTCAGGCTTGGGCTGATAAATGGCAAGCAATATTCACAAGTGCCAGGCAATGACCATATCCAACAAGAGAGAATCCAACCACCTCCCCTTCATGTTCAATGACATTGTTAATCCATCATTAAATCCTTCCCCCAACCCAACCAACCATTATCAACATCCTGAGAGGTTACCATTGACCAGAGACTTACTGGACCAGCCACATACTGTGGCTACAAGAGTAGATCAGAGGCTAAGAATTCTGCAGTGAGTAGCTCATCGTCAGAATCCCTAAACCTGTTCGCTATCTATAAGGCACAAGTCAGGAGTGTGATGGAATACTCTCCATTTGCCTAGATGAATCTAGCTCCAACAAGAAACTCAACTGCATCAAGAACAAACCTGCCCCTTGATAGGCACTCCTTGCACCATCTTAAATATTCACTCCCTCTATCACCTGCACACAGTGACAGCAGTGTGCACCATTTACAAAGATCCACTGTAGCAACTTGACAAAGTTCCTTCAGCAGCACCTTTCAAACACACAACTTCTGCCACCTAGAACAAAGGCAGGAGGCACATAGCAACACTGACAGGTTCACTGCAAGTTCCCCTCCAAGTTCACCTTCTATCTTACTTGGAAATATATTACTGTGCCTTCATTGTTGTCCTTGCCAGCAATGCCTATATTCATGGATGAATAAATAAAAAGATATCCAGCTTATTTATCCTTTCTGCCATTTGAGATTATAATGGTAGCACTTCTCACAGTGGCAGCCCTACATATAGAAATGTATAACTAATTTGGATTCAATGAGCATCTATTTACAGAAAAAGATATTTAAGAAAAACAGAATTCCATGTTTTGTTACTTTACGAAAATACCTCACCTGGAATTACAGTTCAGCGACAACTGATAACTTCTGCAGTTGAACAGATACTTCTGCATCAGGCTAACATTTGGTAAACTATATTTCTGAATTTTCCCTGATTCTCGACCCTACAAAATACAAATCAATGTAACTCATTTTGCACATAATTGGTCAAAATTTTCCAAAAACTTTTTATCGCCAATATTCTCATTAGCATGCTTGGTATTATTAATTTTAAGTTATAGACTATCTCTTGCCACCAACCATACCCCACCTACCCACATAACCAGAAAAGCTCGAGAAATGAAGGCTCATTCCTATGATCAAAATTACCAGAAAAGAGGTGCACGTAATTGAAACAAAGATTCTGTAGTTTGTGGTGGATCTTCTTTAGTCTTCATTTATGAGGCATCCTTTACACATTGCTGGAGTTGGGCTAAGTTGCACTGTGTTCAACTTACTACAACTTATATTTATATAGCACCTTTAACGTAATGAAATGTCCAAGGTACTTCACAGTAGTATTATAGAACAAAGTATGACACCGAACCACAAAAGGAAATATTAGTTCAGGTGACCAAAACCTTGGACAAAGAGGTAGGTTTTAAGAGGTGCCTTAAAGGAGGAGTGGGAGATAGAGAGTTAGTGAGGTGTAGGGAGGGAATTCCAGTTTGGGGTCTAGACAACTGAAAACATTGTGGAGCAATTATAATCAGTTCAAGGCTGGAATTAGAGTACAGATATCTCGTAGGGTTGCGGGGCTGGAAGAAATTACACAGGAGGGCGGGGTAAGGCCATGAAGGGATTTGAAAACATGGATGAGAATTGTAAAGTCAAGACATTGTTTGACCGGGTGCTAATATAGGTTGGTGAGCACAGGGGTGATCGGAAAACCTGGCTTGCTGTGAGTTAAGACATGTGCAGCTGAGTGTTGGACGGCTACAAGTTTATGGAAGGTAGAATGTGGGAGACGAGGCAAGAGTGCATTGGAATAGTCTAGGCTCAAGGTAACAAAGGCATGATTGGGGGTTTCAGTTGCAGATGAGCTAAGACACCGGAAAAATCGGACCACGTTTTGGAATTGGAAATAGGCGTAAGCCACGTGAAAAGCACCAGCTCATTGTAACATTTTGATGCAACAACCAGCCAGTGTTAGCGGACAAGTTCAGGTCCTTATCTTAGATATTCTCTTGGGTACAACCTAAGTAGTGACTCCAGTAAGTGGCCTGATATCAAGCTATAGAATAGCCTAAAAAAAAATTCCCCAATGATCTTAACAGGATTTTGTGCTTTTGCACATGCCTTTCTTCAATCTTTTTAAAGGCAGACCGATAAAACACTTGATAAGATAAAGCCGCATATGAATCATTGAACTTTTATTTCATAGCAAGTGAACAGCATCAGCTGGTAGCACTTTCACCTTTGAGTCAGCAGTTGCATCCCACTCCAGGCCATGAGCACAACAATGTAGGTTGGCACTCCAGTGCAGTAACTGCCACATTTCCTATATTACAACAATGACTACACTTCAAAAGTATTTCACTGACTGTAAAGCACTTTGGGATGTCCAGTCATCATGAAAGGCACTGTATAAATGTAAGTGTTCCTTTTTTGAAGATACAGGGCACCAGTTTTGATAAGATTTACTTAATTCAATCAGCACAACTTGCTTTTACACATTAAGAGTTCATCTTGTTTAATTTAAAAAATAACTTCTAACTTCTGTCCTGTATTCCAACTCACTTGTGAGATTTTCTGGACCTCACTGCCTCTGGTATCGCTGCCTCTTTTGTTAATCTCCACAGCCAAAAAGGTACCAGACAGTTCTGAACACAGTGGGTTTGTGGTGTTTATTATCGGCTGATAAATTGTTTCTTTAGTGAGACAACCGTAAGACATTAGTATTTCATTTAGCCATATAGTTCCACACTAGCCTTTTTAAAAAAAACTTGCGCCAATGCACCATGCAATTTCTGTGGAAGAATTAATCCAAAATATTTGCAACTCACATGAGAATCTCTCCCCCTGCAATAGTATAAGACTCCAGAATGCAATAATATAAAGAGGCTAAGAGGATAATATTATGTGAATTCTGTGCAAGGCCTGAGAAGATGGTTAAGTGGATGTGTGAAGGTCAAAGAATGAAGACCAGCCCACATGTGGATAATTTTTCTTCAATTAGCATCCTCCACACACCACTGGAGATTAATCCAGCAGTATCTGCCATAAAAAGAGGGAGATCCTTGTGTTGAATAAACAGATACATCTGGCAACATATATCAACTAAAATTGCTAAAAGGATTCTTCTAAGTTCAAGCTATAGGCCTAGGTAAAAACATGGAGGGTTACAGTGCTACTAACAGGCACCAATTTGAAAAAAGCCCATGAAACACTCCAAATTGAGTCAGAACTACTAGAATGTTGCAAGCTGGGTACATGTGTCTCAGTCTGGTGAAAGACTTTTAAATCTAACAAAGTAGCAGCAGTAGAATATGCTGACTCCCCATTCAAGTAAGCATAGAAGCCTTCCTGCCAATTAGCACCACATTGTGCCGTGAGAGTTCAACATGTGGCAAGTGAAGCATGGAAGTCATTGAAAATCTGTAACTGGTCCTTTAAGAAGTGCAGAACCCTAATTTATTTGACTTATTCTTCACTCTTAATACTGCCAACATGTGTTCCTGTTGCCAGCAGCTTTCCTTTATGTTGGGCCACATAGCTCCAGCCAGAAATGTGTGCACGCTTCGTACCTATCATATTGGAGCTTTAGTAGGTTGGTTGGCACCCAGAAAACAGGAATCAACCGTCGGAATGCAAAAGCCTCATCCAGCAACAGAGCTGTGAAGTTAGTCCACACTGACATCCGTGCAAATATATTAATAAACCTCTCAAAGCAAAATATTAATCAAAATAATCTTAAATTAAACAGGTACTTCTAAGTTAAATGAACAAATGGAGTTACCACAATCAATATTTTATCAGATGCAGTGATGCAGCAGATCGGATCCTTTGTTGTCTAAGGGAAGAAAAACACAAGAGTACAAAATGAAATGTGAACCCCGCTCTAGCCCCATTTGAAATTAAACAACGCATAAAAAATGTCATGTCTCTAATCCCACACCCACTCCTCCAACCCCAAAATACAGAATTAGATGGTTTCTAATACAAGACTGAAAGCTTCAAAATCTATCCAAGTATTAAAGAGCATATGCAATCAAGTTATTTCACAAGTGCACTCTATATTCATCTCATATCAAAGTGTTAACCCCATCACCCATTAAATGTGGCATAGAACAATTACTAAGGGCACAAAAATCGTGCAAGGAGGAGCTACCTGATAACTTCCAGCATGCAAGGAACCACTGCATCTTCCTGTCCAGCTGCATGGCATAACTCAACTCGAGTAACACACAAGGGTGCCCTGTGTGTGTACCACAACCTGCTGAATATGGGTGATCATGATGTTACTGATGCTAACAGACCAGGATATCAAAATTGGTCAATGAATGTGCAGACAACAGCTTCCTTATTTACCTTTGAAATAACAAGCACTGGGACACTCTGGCACTGTTAAAAGCGCCACTTGACATGTTGCAGCCAAGGTACTTTCGACTTACTTGTGCCCGTGTAAAATTGGGGGAAGCATTATGGTGAGTGGATGAATTTGCAGTTTTGGCTGACCACAAAGGCAGAAAGTAACATTTCCTTGCATAGATATGGGTGGGGCTGTATTTGAAATGCCACTTGAGCAGGCCTTGCAGGGGTGGAGGCAGGGAGCAGAGCCTCTGTAAGGAGGCAGGAGAAGGAGGCCTTTTTTAAAGAAGCCAAAAGGGTTTCTTTGGGAGCACCGCTTCCACATTGTAATGAGCCAGGAGTAGTGTCCTAGGAAGCTAAGCTCCGAAAAGAGAGCTGCTCTACCTCCTTCATGATAACCTGGAGCCTCAAGACAGGATGAGGGTGACCTTTCCAGTGGCTGTAATGATCACCATCACCCTTTTTTTCTAGATCCTTACTGGCAGGAGCAAGCAAGATCAGCAATGTGTCAAAGCTATTAAGGCCTAGCCACTACCTCCAGGGATCTGAAGGCCACCTTGGAAGGATAAATGGAAATAGGAGGAGAAAGAGCAGGAGGAGGACAGCGATGACGAGGATGAGATGATGACATCCACACATGCAGCTGGACAGAGCACATGGGACCGCATTGTGGGGCTTTTCTTCAGTTAAAGGCAACTTCCCGAAGCCTGCCATTCCTTAATAATACACCCATTTTGGATACCCATGACAAATCCTCTTGGTCAATATCACTTAAAGGTCAGCAGCAAAAACCTTCACTCAACAGCTTTATCCAGCAATACAAAATAAAATAAATCCCCTGTGAATCCTCCTTCGTACCTGTTTTGCAAGTGCCCTTACCTGGTGCTCCTGCATAGTGCTATCCCAGTCACTGTAGCATGACTGGTGAAAGGTTCCTGACTTTCATTGGTGAGGGTGCAGTTTGCTTTGTAGTATGCCCTCAAGCAGCCAGTAGCTTCAGACTATTTAATCGGCCTTTTAAGCATCCTGGTGTGCAATGTCTTCAGCATTTTTCTTTAGTCCTCATCCGATTCCCCTGCAGCAGAGCTCATTTGTTACCTTATCTTCTCATGAGCTCAAACACAAGCTGACCAATCCCCTGTCCTGGATGCAGCCCACTTGTGCCCAATGACTCACAATGTGAAGTTCCCGACTCTAAACTAGCTTCTAATGTTCACACGGTGCCAATATCTGAGTTGGTGTCTGAGTGTTAGGTCAAGTGATGATGCTTCTTCCTCAGGCGTGCTCTTTCTCTCACCTTTCCACCTGAGGCCACAGTGGCTGAACAGCTGGCAGTTCTGAACTCTCTGAAAGCACAAAAGCATAAGGAGGGTGAGGAGGAAAGCAGAAGGTCCATGGTTCACTATCAGCAGTTTCCATTTCATGGCATCTTTCAAGATGAGTAGAGAAGATGCATAAGGCAGCAACTTACCATCATCCAGCATGGCCTCGACAGCACTGGATACCGCTGGCATTAATCATCTGTGACATTAGTGCCCATTACTCGGAAAGCCATCTCCCCGAGGGTGCTGACAGGATGGATTCTTGATGGTCCTCAGCTGGCCCTCTGGGCCTCTCTCCTGTTGTGTGCCATCTTCTCTTGCAAGAGGCAGGGCAGAATGTCAGTGACTGCGTGTCAGGGTGAAATTCCTGCCATAGTTGAATAACTAAGTTTGTGGAGGCATGTAGAGGCATGTTTGTGACTGGCACGATTGGAAGGCATTTGTGGGTGAATTGTAGTGTAAGGACGTTCAGGATGAATTGTGAATGTCAGAGTGGGCTGCTGGGTGAGTCACAGAGCTGTGGTGCATTGAGGTATGTGAACATCCGAATTAGGAGGAGTAAGCCACTCAGCCCCTCGAGCCTGCTCCATCATTCAATAAAATCATGGCTGATCTGATTGTAACCTCAATCGCACATTCAACCCCTTGTTAATCAAGAGTCTATCTTGCTCTGCCTTAAAAATATTCAAAGACTCTGGAACTCTTCCGAAAGAGGCGGTGGGAGCAAAGACTCGCAACCCTTGGAGAGAAAAAATTCTCATCTCAGCCTTGAATGAGCAACACATTTTTAAACAGTGACCCCTAGTTCTAGAATCTTCCATAAGGGAAAACATCCTCTCCACATCCACTCTGTCAAGGCCCCTCAGGATCTAAAGGTTTCAATCAAGTCAGCTCTTACTCTTCTGATTTCAAGCGGATACCACCCTAACCTGCCCAACCTTTCCTCATAAGGCAACCCGCCCATCCCTGGTATGAGCCTAGTAAACCGTCTCTGCACTGCTTCTAATATATTTACATCTTGCCTTAAAATAAGGAAACAAGTACTGTACACAGTATTCCAGGTGTGGTCTCATCAGTGCCCTGTACAACTGAAGCACAACTTCCCTACTTTTGTAGTCAATTTCCCTCACAATAAATGATAACATTTTATTAGCTTTCCTAATTATTTGCTGTACCTGCATATCAGCCTTTTGTGATTCATGCACTAGGACACCCAGATCCCTCTGAATCACAGAACTCTGCAATCTCTCATTATTTTGACAATAAGCTTATTTTTTAGTCTTCCTGCCAAAATGGACAATTTCACATTTGCCCACATTATACTCGTTTTGTCAGATCTTTGCTCACTCACTTAACCTATGTCCCTTTGTAGCCTCCTTATGTCCTATTCACAATTTACTTTCCTACCTATCTTTGGCGTCAGCAAATTTAGCAACCATACCTTCAGTCCCTTCATCTAAGTCATTTATATAAATTGTAAAAAATTGAGGCCCCAGCACTGATCCCTGTGACAGACCACTTGTTACATCCTGCCAGCCGGAAAAAGACCCATTTATGCAAACTCTCACTTCTTGTTAGCTAGTCAATCTTCTATCCATGCCACACCATTAGCTTTTATTTTCCGCGATAACCTTTGAGGGGGCACTTTATCAAATGCCTTCTGGAAATCTAAGTACAGTACATCCACTGGTTCCCCTTCAACCACAGCCCATGTGAATCCTGCAAAGAACTCCAATGAATTGGTTAGACATGATTTTCCTTTTACAAAACCATTTGACTCTGCCTGATTGGCTTGAATTTTTCTAACTGCCCTGCTAAAACATCTTTAATAATAGCAAATAGCTTCCAACATTTTCCCTAAGACAGATGTTAGGCTAACTGGCTTGTAGTTTCCTGCTTTGACTCCCTCCCTTTTTGAATAAAGGAGTAACATTTGTTACATTTTCCAATCTAATAGAACCTTCCCCAAACCTAGGGAATTTTGGAAAATTAAAGTCAATGCATCAACTATCTCACTAGCTATTTCTTTCAAGACCTTAGGGTGAAGTTCATCCAGACCTAAGGATTTGTCAGCCCGCAGCCTCAACAATTTGCTCAATACCACTTCCCAGGTGATTGCAATTCTCCCACGTTCCTCCTTCCCTTCAATTTGTGTGTGATGTAGTGGATGAGAGATGTGGTCAAGGCAGTGGGCCTGTCCACTGGCTAAAGGGCCAGTGATAAGGCTCAAAATACATTGGGCGGGAGGGGGCAAATTCACCCTTAAAAGTTCCAAAATAGCCTGTGAAAAGTCAAAGACGGGAGCAAAAATTCTAAATATTAAAGAGGAAAGACAGCCTCATACATATTAGCTCTAACCTCTGCCTCCTCTGTAACCCAAACAGGGCTGAACAGTTAAAAGTGCAAACACAGTGAGAGCGGGAAAATAATGCAGAGATGCTTTTGGAGGAGCAGTGAGGGTAGGAGGGACAGAATCTGTGAGGAGCTACTCTTTCAAACATGAGCCAGAATTTTATGCTCCACCAGGCAGCTTTTTAGTTGGGGGGGGCGGGGGGGGGGGAGCTGTAGCATAAAAGTGCAGGAACAGGATTCCCTCCAGGTTCCCACCCACCCCAACCTCCCGACAATTTTATGCTGGAGTGGGCAAGGCCTCGGACAGGAAGCCTGCCCTTTCCCCAATTGAGAACCTTTCAGAGGCCAATTAATGGCTACTTAAGGGCCGTTTCCCACCCAGCCTCAATTTTTATGCTGACGGGTGGATTGAAGCTCCGTGGGGGAAACCCCACCCCGCCCTATCCCCGGAGATCACAATCACCACTGTCGCAATCCCCCTGGGCCTTCCCTACCTTCCCCGCCCTGGGACCCCAGACACATACCTGGGTCTCCGGTTCCCTGGACTTCATTTCAAGCAGTACCGTGCAGTTCCTCTTCCGGCCACTGAAGTGCGGGAGTCCCGCCTATTGCCAATCACCTCTCATTTGAGTGTAAAATGGCTACGAGGCAGCCAAAGTTGGTGGGGATGATAGCGAGGACTGAGTCACAAATTCCCTCCTTCCCACCCTTGCTTCTCCACCAATCACAGATGCTGTCTTTGGAGGAGCAGGAAGAGTGGGAGGGAGGAACCTGTGATTGGAGGGGCTGGAGCAGTGAGCATGGGAGGGAAAGAATTCATGGTCTGAATTTTTAGGATGGCGGGGCTCGCCAGGAGGGAGGGAATCTGTGATTGGAGATCATGGAACAATTATTCTGGTTGATCTCGCTGCCATCTCTCAGCTATGCCATCACCAAATCACTTCAACCTGCTGCTGGAAGATGAGTCCAACCTGTTTGACCTCCTCTGGGAGGTCAAGGAGAAGGAGCAGAAAAATTAAAAAAAAAAGTGGAGGGAGATGGCAGCCAAAAAGCCAGAGCAGGGGCTGGGAGCAGGACCTCCAGCAGCCTTTTGGCTGCCGCCATCTCTAATGTAGCCAAAATCAGGAGGAAAGAGTCTTAGAGAGGCCTAAGAATCCGTCAGTAACAAGGCCAGGAGCTGCCCCAGGGGAGCCCCCTATAACGAGAATGTCTTCATGGCCAGCAGCGAAAAGGTCAGTTCTCCTGGCTTGCAGCTTTGTAATATTGTGCACAAAAGCATTTATAAATTAGTAGTTTAAAACACCACCTGGGGGTGGTGGTGGTTGGGGGTGGGGGGGGGGGGGGTGGTGGGGGGGGGGTAGGGCGCGGTAGTGTAATCAAGGACTGCAAATGTAGCTCAAAGTTTTATTTCTATGGAAAAAGAATCAACATCAACACATGGTGTGTGTAAATTGCAGCAGTGATAGTCCGCAAACTGTGAACCTGTTGAACTTTTCAAAATTCAAAACAAAAATTCAAAACAATGCTGCCAGACCTGCTGAGTTTTTCCAGGTAATTCTATTTTTGTTTTGGATTTCCAGCATCCGCAGTTTTTTTGTTTTTTTCAAAATTCAACACAGATATAGAAGGACTATGTGGCTGCATCACCTAATAAAGGGGTTAGTGAAAATGAAAAAGGAGCCTCTGGAACATCAAAAAGTAGCCCTCAAGAAAATTAAGCTGAGCAGTTCTATCCTCAAAAAGGGCGCTTGAAAGAAAATATTTTAACCTTGGCTGGTGGCAACCCTGCCACGCCCATTCCCTACATCCCAACAACCCAATTTAATTCCAAACAGGCACTGGTTGGCAATAGGGCTTCAGGGCAGATGTCCCACCTTGATGCACCACCAGCCAAAGGCTGGCAGCTCTCCATAACCAGGAGAGGTCACTGCTGTTGGTACTGCAGCCGGGGCAAGGAGTAGGACCATCGCTGGAGCCCTGAAAAAAGGTAGGGGGTGAGGCAGGGTCACTGGGGCCAGTCAGGGTGGCGCTGGCAAAGTGGCAGGGGGGAGGGGTCAGCTTAAAAGCCAGGTAGGACTCTTCGTGCATGGGCAGCCCTTGCCACTGGCGTGGGTCTCTGTTGGGCATAGGGTGCCAAAGTAGGAGGGATCGCCCTCCCCAAGTCACAGGGGTGCCTGCCAGGGTTTACCTGGTGGGTTGCCCACATGACAAGGCCCCAGTTCACCATTGGCTGTATACCAGTGGCAGTAGAATGAGGTTCTAAAGTGACTCTTAAGTGGCATCAATTGGCCGCCGGGCGGGAAGCCTATCCTCAACCCTTCCTACCCTGGACTTACTTGGGTGGGGGAAGCAGGGAATGGGTAAGGCAACAGTGTCTTCATGCCACACCTTCGCATCCCAAAAAATGCACCACCTCCCCATCATCTTCCCACCAGCCTGCCTGCGGGAAGCATTAAATTCCACCCATAAATTGCAGATACATTCATTTACTTTGACCATACAGGTAAGGTCATCAATATGTATGGGGCTGCCAGGTTCAGGGATCCACATTCTGGGCTCCCATTCCCTTTGAAGGCTCAACCTTGAGCTTCCAGCCCTCCCCCTGGCCATCACTGGAAACATGGCCTCCTTTCTGCCTTCTACCTCTCTCGGTGCCACTGAAATGGAGAGTCCTCAGATTTGCTTGGTATGCCAGCCCCCTTCTCCCTCAGTGTCAAAATGCAATTATCCAACAGCCTGTAACTTCCCTTTCATAAGGGCTGCACCTTTAAAAAGGGAAGGCTGTCTGGAGCACATGGTTTGTTCACAATGCTATTCACCCCTCTGCAGTGCACAGAAGATGCCTGCGGCACAAAGGAATCTGGAGCAGTACAGCTGTCATTTGTGGCCACACTACTATCGGGGAAATGAGGTGGGTAGGCAAAATGTGTGTCTTACCTCGTTTCCAATGAGCGTGAACACGCTGCAACTTGCAGCCCCCATGCCCAAAAGTCAAAGCAAATGAATTTCACACCAATACGAAGTGCTGCAAGCCACATGCTCACATAACGTGGCTGCTGGATGGGGCACTTTGAAAATATAAATCCCCTATTCTAACATATATCCATTTTTCTATGTCCATATAGGAAAAGGTTGCACACAGGACATGAACCAGAGGGATCACCTAATCTAACTGCTTAAGAATTCCTGAGATTCTGGATCTTGAAGAATAGACAAAACGGGCCAGGATTTTACTGCCCCTCCCGCCTGGTGGGTTACTACTGTCTCGCTGAACTGAATGGAGTTTTTAATGACTTGCCGCATCCACCATGGGGAGACATGCCGTGGAGGGGCTGTAAAATCCTGGCCGTGGTGTTGGAAGAAAAGGTGTACGTCAGAGGCTTCATCCAGACTCAAGGGATTTCTACAGCACAGCCTCCCTTGCTCGACGTCCTAACTCAGGAACAGCTTTCATAACAAATACTCTGAATTAGCATTTATAATTCTGTATCGATGGCCATGGATCAGCTACATATCACAGAATAGAGGGGAAGGGAAAGATCACTGATTGTGGTAACGAGCACAGGTCACCATAAGTAGAATGGAGGTCAAAGGCTTCCTCGAGTGGCCAGGGTAAGAACTCTTACTCCACCCGGCACACAAGGAATACAATAAACAAGTTCTGATCTACTACAGCTGACACATCTTGCTTTCAATTCACTGTCAGGTTTTCCAGCTGCTACATTTAAATCAGACTCCCAATTATACTGCAAGAGTCTGATTTAAATATGATAATCAAGCTCCCCCTTCAAAGATGGGACATAGAAATGGAAAATAAAAATGGCAACGGGCATATAAGCAGCAGGTTAGTAAAGTATTTTGCAGGATTTATCAATCTCCTGAAAAAAAATCAGCAACACAAACATGCATAGTTGTTTCATTAAATACAAAAGAAACACTTACGGAAAAGGCTTTACTGAAATCTAGTGTACCGTCTCCTCCAACAGATGATTCATCATCAACATGATAAATTCTGTTAGCAGGAAAGATAAAAATCAAGTTTTTTTTGTTAGAAAGCAATTTTGTCTAACAACTTAAAAACCCACATACTAAAATATTTTCACCTAGTTTTGGTAAAATATTAGATTCAAGAATACCAAAATATCAAAGGTGCAAATACTATTTTATAAATAGTAAAAAATACTCCATTAATCAATCACTGACATTATATTACAATTAAATTCAAATGGGATTAATGTATGAATGTTTCAATCATAATCAATTTGGTTATTAAGCCTCCATTGAGCTATTAAAATATCAACCAAAAAGCATTTATCAAATTTAATTTTACAAGAGACCAGTAAATGTATTATTTAATTGAAATTCAATATCCAAATACAGAGTGCAATTCTCTGCATCTCATGGCTGAAAGAGTAGTGGAGGTGTGGTTGGGGAAGGTGAAGAAATGGAAAACATCGCACTGAGAAATTGCCTCTAAGAGAGACATCCATCTTGCATCAGATGATCTTACACATCTCTTCCCAGATAAGTGGCATTGAAAGCTCACTCTGAAGAAAGCCTTGAGTGCTCTGTCTAAAGGAGACAACAAACAATATAGGCAACCTTGCTTTGTAGAATCATAATTCTCTGATCCTAAAGCATTTTGCACATACTATTAAAGTGAATTTAACAATAAGATCGGAGCTTGGTCTTCATTTTATTTTAAAAACAGAGATGCAACTCCTCTGCTAAAGGCACCAACTCATGCTGATGGCACAAAGCTAGGTACAAATATGAATTGTGAGGAGGATGCAAAGAGGCTTCAAAGGGGTTTAGACAGGCTAAATGAGTGGGCAAGAATATTGCAGATGGAATATAATGTGGAAAAACGTGAACTCATCCACTTTGGTTGGAGAAACAGTAATGAAGAGTACTTTTTAAATGGTGAGAGATTGGGAAATGTTGATGTCCAAAGGGACCCGGATGTCCTTGTTCATGAGTCACTGAAAGCTAACATGCAGGTGCAGCGAGCAATTAGGAATGCAAATGGTACATTGACCTTTATTTCAAGTGGATCTGAGTCAAGAGTAAAGATGTGTTGCTGCAATTGTATGAGCCTTGGCGAGACCGCACCTAGAGTACTGCGTAAGTTTTGATCTTACCTACTGAAGGATACATTTACCTTACAGGGAATGCAACAAAGGTTTACCAGACTGATTCCTGGGATGGTGGGATTGTCCTACGAGAAGACTGGGCTTGTATTCTCTAGAGTTTAGAAGAATGAGAGGCGATCTCATTGAAACATACAAAATTCTTACAGGGCTCGACAAGGTAGATGCAGCAAGGATTTTCCCGCTGACTGGGGTGCCTAGAACTGGGGACAGTCTCAGAATAAGAGATAGGCCATTTAGGCCTGAGATGAGAAGGAAATTCTTCACTCAGAGCGTGGTGAATCTTTGGATTTTTCTACCCCAGAGTGCTAGATAGTAAAGAGATATGGGGATAGTGCAGGAAAATGGCGTTGAGTTGGGGGTTCAGTCATGATATAAGTGAATGGCAGAGAAGGCTGGAAAGGTAAAATGGCCTACTCCTGTTCCTATTACCTATGTTCCTAAGTTCACGCTGGTCTACAGTTCCACAGGGGTCTTCAACCCCAAAAGGGGTCCTTCTTTGTGCGTGAATGTGCATAGTGATTGCCAGCAGAGAGAATGCAATCATAGCAGGATTCACAGCCAAACCCAATCCTGCCCTTAAGTCAACATCTATTATGCATGCAGGGGCACTGGTCAGAAAAGGGAACTGTGACTGTTGTTGCCTTTCTCAGTCACAGTCACTCATCCTTCTGTCAAGCTGGTTAAAACTTTATGATTAATACTACTACTACTACTACATGATATAAAATAAAAACTGAAAACGCTGGTCTGGCAGCACTTGCGGAGAGAGAAATAAATAGTTAACATTTTGAGCCCGTGTAACTCTGGCTAAAACTTTGTTTCTCTAACCATTGATAATACTAACCTCTCCCGCCCCTCTTTCCTTGTTCGTGCCACCTGGTTGATTTCCATTGCTGTGAGTTTCTTTGCTACACGATATTGCCAGGTATAGAATGCTTCTTTAGAGGCCACAATTACGTGTGTTTTTGTCATGGTTATAAATAAGGGATCTATAACAAGAATAATAGCTTTATTTAATATGTTTAAGAGCAAATCAAAAATAATTGGCAGTAAAACCATTATAAATCTAATGTTGCAACGCCAGTACCATTGTATTTTGCTTTGCCTGGTACATGTTTAATGTTTCATAAATAGAAAATTTTTAATAACATTATTTTTCCAGAAGATTTTACTGCGAACATATTAAAAATTCACAAGATCGTATTGAGCATTTCTTCAGCAATCCTGTCACTATCTCTCTGTCCATCATGAGCTAATGTCAAAATATAAAAGTAGAATGCATAAACAGTCTGCAATGCAAAATATAAATCATATTCGATTACCATTTGCCACAATATCCTAAAAGGTACAATGATCTAGTAATGGTTACAATAACCTTGGAAAACGCACTAAACCAAAATTAGTAAAGATTCCTTAGAACCATTTAAAGAACAAAAAGTTCCACAATGTCTGGCCAACAGTCCTCCTTCAATCCATTTCTGGGATCCCCCTGTAACAAAGATGGCTATTGCATATATGTACTTTAGTAACTGAAATTCAAAGTAGTTTATTCACTACGAAGCACTGAGATATTGCCAACAAAAGCAATAGTGGTCTCTATGAATGCATGTACTTTCTCTCTGTAAAAGTTCATGTACGCTTTGAAGGAAATATCACTCCTAAGTAGCAAAATGCAATGATATAATTTAGCAACAGAAATATAACAAAATTTCAAAATATTAAATATAAATAAAACATTTTAAATGCAAATATTTCAAAAAGTCTTACAGCCTAGCTTTTATCAAGCAATTAACGTCTTTTTTAAAAATTTGATGAAATTAAATAAATGCTGAGATTGTTTGCATCTATTTATAGAAGAACAGTAAAAGGGGAAAAAAAGAGCATTAGGGTATTTTTAACCAATGCAATGGCCTGAAAATTCTGTGGAAATCTGTTCAAATAATTTCACTAAGAAAGAATTTAGTCTATTTCTAGGATACAAGTAAAGCTAAATATATGTGAAACAATGGTATAATAATACATTCACCTTTGGTGATAAAATATTTAAACTAAAAACTAGAGATAAAAGGGATAGAAAAAGCATTCTATGGATTTTTCTTCAGTACATTCATGGGATGGGAGTGTCACTGACAAAGCCAACATTTATTGTCCATTCTTAATCGCCTTGAAAAGATGGTGGTGAGCCATCTTCATGAACCATAACAATATTATAGAATTTTGATCCAGCAATGAAGAAGGGACAGTAATATGTTTCCAACTAAGGATGCTGTGTTATTTTGAGTGGAAATTACAAATGGTGGTTTTCTCACGCATCTGTTGCCTTTGTCCTTCTCAGTGGCTGGGTTTTGAGAGATGCTTTGGAATAAGCCTTTGAGAGTTACTGCAGTGCATCTTATAGGTCATACACCTTGCAGTCATGGTGTGCCAGTTGTGGAGGGAGTGAATGTTTTAGGTGGTAGATGGGGGTGCTGATCATAGGGCTGCTTTGTCCTGAATGGTGTCAAACTTCCTGAGTGGTGTTGGTGGGCAGGCAGTCAAGCAAGTGGAGAGTACCATCACACTTCTGACTTGTACCTTGTAAATGGTGGAAAGGCTGCAGGGAGTCAGGAAGTGAGTTACTTGCAGAGATCTCAGCTTCTGACCTGCTCTTGTAGCCACAGTATTTGGCTGGTCAACGGCAGCCTCCAGGATGTGGGTGGGGGAAATGTCAAAGGTGATGGTTAGATTCTCTTTTTGAGGATGGCAACTGACTGACAGTTTTGTGGCATGAACTTGTGTGAATTTAGTCCATGTTTTGCTGCATGCTAACACTGACTGCATCAGTGTTGTGAATGAAACTGAACATTGCACAATAATCAGTGAACATCCCCACTTCTAATCTTGTGATGGAGGGTGCCCTAAATGTAAAGAAGGGATTTCCCCTCCACAGGGATTGTGCAGTGGTCACTCCTACCAAATGGTCATGAACAGATGAACCTACAATAGATAGATTGGTGAAGATCGGGCAAGTAGGTAAGCAGGTTTTTAATCTCATGTTGGTTCTCTCACTGCCTTCCGCAGGCTTGTCTGATATCTATGTCCTTCAAGACTCAGCCAGCTTAGTCAGTAGTGTTGCAACCAAGTCACTCTTGGTGATGGGCATTGAAGACTCCCACAGAGTATATTCTGTGCCCTTGCTACCCTCAATGCTTCTTCCCAAGTAGTGATCAACATGGGGGGGTTCTTGATTTACCAACTGAGGGAGGGCGGTAGGTGGTAATCAGCACAAGATATGGAAAATGGAAAAATATGAACGTATAATCACACAACAAACAAGTGTGATCAGTGAAGCAATGTCTACAGGAAGAAATAAATTGGCAAAAAAAAGTAGGAATTACTAATTTTTTTAAAGAGTGTGAAGGATATGTGCAGTGAGAAAAGATAATAAATATGTTAAATCCTGAGGAAGAAAAAAAAGAATGAACTTGTATTTATAAAACTTCTCATCACATTCACAATAAAAGGAGATCTTTGTGCCCACTTCCACATGACTCTCCTTTATTTCATGGACTGTATCAGTTCAAGGAGAAAGTTTCATTGTGAAACTTACTGTGCATTTGGCCGAGGAGGCAACTTCTCCTCAAAGATTGTTCTGCTGGCCAACTTATTTTGGGACATCTGGGATTTAGAGGAAGGAAAAGGAGAACAAGCAGAAGGGCTTCTTGGATGCCAACGAAGTGAGACATCAAGAAAGGAGGAAGGCAACTTTATGCTGTTACCCCATCAGCAGAATATAATTGGCCATAAAAAAACACTTTTTTTAAAACTACCCAACAGAGAAGAATTTTTGCAGGGTCTGGTTCTGCAGGGAGGTAAGTCAGGTGCTTTGTGATTTATTTGCAGGGAGGCATTACTGGGATGGAGCGTCAGTGGGTATCAAGGTCATCACAACAATTACTCTTGTGTAGGGGAATTCCCAGGACTGGGGGGGTGGGTGCTGTGCGCTCAGCTTACATTCCCAGTATTCGTCCTTTGCCACTTCATTCGTGCATTCAGCAAGTAATTAATGCACTGATCACCAGAACCAGCAGCATTAACTGCCTCATGCAGCATTGGGTCTGCACATTGTGCTTTTCCTACATGCGTTGCGCTCCTCGAATGAACTAGCAAATTCCCTCCCAGTTCACATGATGCCTTTATTTTAAGGGAATCTACTGTGTCCCTGTTACTTACTGGCAGAATCAACTGCTAGCTGGCTTCAAGACAGAAGCCAAGAATGGGATTAAAGAGTAGTTATTCAGAGTGGCAGAAGGTGGGAAGCAGTATTCCACAAGGGTCAGTACTGGGACCACTGCTGTTCACAATTTACAATGACGATTTGGACTTTGAAATCAAAAATACGATTTCTAAATTTGCGGATGACACTAAATTGGAAGGAGTGGGATGTGAATAGTCAATACTGAGGAGGACTGTAATAAATTACAGTAGGACATTAATAAACTTGCAGAACGGGTAAATAATTGGCAAATGAAACTCAACACATATACATGAGTTGGTCGGAGGTTTCTGTAGCAGAGATAGGGAGGTCATTTGTTACTTGAAAGATGTAAGTCTAGGTAGGTAGAAGAACAAAGGGGCTTGGAGTACAAATAGATTTTTTTAAAAGCACTAAGTTTTATTTCTATAAGAATAGAATTGAGGTGTAGGAAAGTTAGGTTAAATCTGTACCAAACATTAGTTAGATCACAATTAGAATATTGCGTGCAGTTCTTGTCGCCATATTATGAAAAAAGGATATGGAGGCACTGGATAGGGTGCAGAGAAGATTTACAAATATAATACCAGAAATGTGTGGGTATATGTATCAGGAAAGGATTGACAAGCTGGGTCTCTTCTGTCTTGAAAAGAGAACGCTGACTGGTGACCTAATAGAGGTCCTTAAAGTTATGAAAGGTTTTGATAGAATGGGTGCAAAATGAAGTTTTCCTCTTTTGGGGAAGAGCATAACTAGGGACCATCAGTATAAGATAGTCACCAAGAAATCCAAAAAGGAATTCAGAAGAAACCTCTTCACCTAAAAGAGTAGTAAGAATGTGGATCTCACTAACACAGTGAGCGGTTGAAGCAAATAGTATAGATGCATTTAAGGTGAAACTAAACAAGCGTATGAGGGAGAAGGGAATAAATAGATGGTTACGATGGTAGATGAGAAAAGGTAGGAGGAGGTTCGATTGGAGCATAAACATTGGCGTAGGCTGGTTGGGTAAAACAGCCTATTCCTGTATCATATATCCTATGTACTCCTATCTCGGTTGAAGAGGTCCAGGAGAAAGCACCAAGTGGCCCAATGGCATATGCAAAGGTGAATGAAACTTTGATTGATCAAGCATTTTCTTGATTACTCAGCCTTCCCAGTTCATCAATTCCTATGATCATTCCCATTCAATGTAATCTAACAAAATCCACACCATAATCAGGGCCAACCTATTAGTTTCCTAATATCCTTACTTTGATCTCATAAATCAAAGAAAATTGCACAATGTACTTACTGTAACAAAAAAGCTTTATTAATATAAAATACAACTGTGAATGATAATTCTTATCAAATAGGCTTATCTTTCTGATTACTGAATAAGCGTTGTCCCTTTCCTAAACAAAAACAGAATTACCTGGAAAAACTCAGCAGGTCTGGCAGCATCAGCGGAGAAGAAAAGAGTTGACGTTTTGAGTCCACATGACCCTTCGACAGAACTTGAGTGAATCCAAGAAAGGGGTGAAATATAAACTGGTTTAAGGTGTGTGTGTGTGTGTGTGTGTGTGTGTGTGTGTGTGTGTGTGTGTGTGTGTGTGGGGGGGGTGGGGTGTGGTTTGGGTGGGGGGAGCGAAGTGGAGGGGGTTGGTGTGGTTGTAGGGACAAACAAGCAGTGATAGAAGCAGATCATCAAAAGATGTCACAGACAACAGAACAAAAGAACACATAGGTGTTAAAGTTGGTGATATTATCTAAACAAATGTGCTAATTAAGAATGGATGGTAGGGCATTCAAGGTATAGCTCTAGTGGGGTTGGGGGGAGCATAAAAGTTTTAAAAATATTTAAAAATAATGGAAATAGGTGGGAAAAGAAAAATCTATATAATTTATTGGAAAAAACAAAAGGAAGGGGGAAACAGAAAGGGGGTGGCGATGGAGGAGGGAGCTCAAGACCTAAAGTTGTTGAATTCAATATTCAGTCCGGAAGGCTGTAAAGTGCCTAGTCGGAAGATGAGGTGTTGTTCCTCCAGTTTGCGTTGGGCTTCACTGGAACAATGCAGCAAGCCAAGGACAGACATGTGGGCAAGAGAGCAGGGTGGAGTGTTAAAATGGCAAGCGAAAGGGAGGTTTGGGTCATTCTTGCGGACAGACCGCAGGTGTTCTGCAAAGCGGTCGCCCAGTTTACGTTTGGTCTCTCCAATGTAGAGGAGACCACATTGGGAGCAACGAATGCAGTAGACTAAGTTGGGGGAAATGCAAATGAAATGCTGCTTCACTTGAAAGGAGTGTTTGGGCCATTGGACGGTGAGAAGAGAGGAAGTGAAGGGGTAGGTGTTGCATCTTTTGCGTGGGCATGGGGTGGTGCCATAGGAGGGGGTTGAGGAGTAGGGGGTGATGGAGGAGTGGACCAGGGTGTCCCGGAGGGATATCCCTTTCCTGTCTATTCTCCTGCTTCTTCACAGTGTTGGCCTTTGACAGGAGCTAAGCAGACAATGGTAACTGACGTTATTGAGAGGCTCCAGGTTCTAGAACTCTGCAAGCAGGTCCTGCAGGGGTTGCCTTAGGCTCCTGATCTTCTGCTGATATGGAGACATCCCAACTATGCCTGCTTTTAAATTACTTAAAGACATGGCTTCAAGCATTGGTGCAGTACTTCACAATGTGTTGTCATTCCACTGCGCTAAACTTGCAAGTCAGTAAATAATTCAGTATACAAGCTTCTTTCTAACATTTCCTCAGATAACTCCCAAGATACTTTTTGTGACTACCTTTTACTATATTTTTCAATATCTAAAAATTATGACATTGCTAAAAACAAAGGAGTCTAACTTCATCCTGTAAGCGAAGTGTACATTTTAGGGTCAGCTTTTGCAAGTAACAATGTGTGTTATAGGTAATCATGCTAGAATTAGTATCACATTCTCCAACAACACTTGACACAAAGTATTCATCACAATTACAAACCCAATGCAGTAAAGCAATTTCATTCTAACTTTCATATTTTATCAGAAACCATATTTTATATCTCTAATGCATAATGTAATGTGTGGTGGACTTTTTCGTTTAGTCTAAAGCCTATTAAATAGAGATATCTTGTAGTCATCACTACGATTTAATATAAAACTGTTATAAATTTGTTTTTGTGCTGAATTAACTTTAAAATTAAGATTTATTTGGCAATACTTATGGTTACAATATTATCCAAACATCCAACCTTAGAAAAGATCCCAATTCATCCATCACTACATTACCTTTATAGACTAGACTACAAAATAAAGGCTTGGCCTCCTTGGCTCACAAATCTACATTGGGATGCTCAAAGGTTAGAATTATTGCTACAAATAAGCAATTAGAAATGCTAAAAATTCAAATTTTTGAAAAACTGGTGAAAACAATAATACTGAAATTGATAGAAAGCTTGTAACAGAGATAAAGTTAACAGGAAGTACAGACAATGAAAGTTCCCTAGATGAGAGTCATTTTATAGAGGCGCTTTAGGAAATTCAGTCGTGAAGAAATTAATATCTGAATGCTTGGGAGGTATTTTAAATTGACAGTATTTTTGTTAGTCATGGGTTGACTGACATTTCTTAAACATTTTGTATCCTGAAAACTTGTTTTAAGAAATGTGTTAATTCTTGTATAATAATTTAAACTAAAAAGTTTCTTTTTTTGCAAATCCAAAAAATTCAAAATAATAAACCCACACATAAAATTAGCATCTTTTTATGACATTATATTTAGAATATTGCATTTTAAAGAACTTAATCTCTATACAAATCTTCCACCATAGGAAAAATGAATCAATAGTAAAGTCAAAGTGTTAATGCTTTCAGGCTTAAATCAGTACAATAAAGTTTACTGAATGGAGGAAATGTGTGTCATCAATTATAGAATTCTAGCAAACTTTTTACAGTTACTGTTAGATACTATCCAGCTTGCTGGACACCAAGTATGTCTGAATGGAGAAATTGGCTAGACTTCAAAGTACAGTGGCTAAGAACTCCATAAACTTTACACCATTTTATTTCCAGCATTATGTCAGCTAAATGCATTAAATTTTCTCAACATCCTAGTGCTCCTGTGTATGGAAGGCTTACCACACTGAAAAAGAATTTTACAGGATGTCATTGAGACAGAAAAAGAGAATACTTGGCTGCATCTGTAACGTACTGATGAAAGGTTTCACTGTTAAAACATAGGCTAGTGAGACAACAGAACTCATTCAGAACCAAGACTAAAAACAACCTCAACCATATTTACTCTTCAATCAATTTAAAAGTAATGATTATTGAAATACCTATAGCTAAGTAATAGCAACGGTTAGCACCACAGAAAAACTCAATTGCTTTTCAAAGCAGATGAAATAATACAGTTGAGTATACAACAGAACAAAAGACTGCACTCATACATAAATATCAAATTATATATAGGTTTCCTTAGGTTGAGTCTAATCATTCAAATCCTCAATATTCTCAAATATACATGATTGGAAAAAGATACATAACTCTCAAATAAAAAAAAGTGCCAATCCAATTGCTGCCTCGCCAATATTAAAAAAGTGTAATAACCCAAATTGTTCACTTTATAGAAGTTAGGAAGATAGACTCCTCCGCACATTTCTACTGCAGTGTCCTCAGCATCCTCCCATCCTTAAGTAAAACATTCCGTGAATCGTGCAGTGAATCAGGTATTCAGCACAAGCAATATTCTAGAACCATTTACATTACGTTAATTTGAATATTTTTCTAGTCATCTACTTTTATTTTGTAATACATGGCCATCACCCTACAACTAACAAAATCCTCAGTTGAAAGACACATCCAGTTATGAGATTTCTCTTGCTTCGTATGTATAAGTAGTTCAGGTAGCCCTTTAGTTACTTATCCTGTCAAGGATTTTTAAATCAGTCACTTGAAACAAATTAAAATATCAGCCAAGTAGCCTCATGGAGTATTAGCCTAATATTAACATTGCCATTTTCTGGTCAAGCAGCAAAATTATCAAAGTATAAAGATGAACAAATTCTACAGAAAATTATTGAATCACTGAAAATATTCACATTCCAGATCTTTATAGCACACTCCTTTCTAAGAAATCCTGAAAGCAGACTGTTGAACAAGGACAACAAAGTTAACAGCTCTTTTGATTATGGTCTTTCCTAAAATATGCAACAAATGGCTAGATTAACAGTGGAGTCCACTGTGCTGCTATCCACCAATATCCAGGGTCTAGCATCAATTGCTATTTGAAGAAGAGCATTTCAAACTTCTCGTGTCCTTTGCGTGAAGTGTTTCCTATGTTCAGTCCTAAAAGGTCTAGTTCTAATTTTTAGACTCTGACCCCTAGTCCTAGACTACCCAACTTGTGGAAATTGTTTCTCTCAAGCTATGGTTATCTGTTCCACTTAAGATTTTGAAAACGTCCATTATGTCACCCTAAAACCTTCAAATTCCAGGAAATTTAGTCCATATAATCTCTCCTCATAATTCAACCCTTGGAGTTCAGATATCATTCAAGTAAATCTATGCTGCAATAACAAAACTGAATGGCTGGGATTTTATAGGGCTGTGGTGGCCCCATCCACCACCCTGAAGGTCAGGAACAACCTCGCCTCCACCAGTCATGGAAACCCAACTGAATTTTACATTGATCATGCAATGGATTTCCAGCAGTCATGGCTTCTGCCCTGTCAGGAAGACAGTAGTGTATATAATGTTATAGGAAATTATTTAAATTTGGACTTGGAGTAGGGTCTTTGTCTGTGCGTCTCTTAATTGGATTAAAAACAGCTAGTCTGGGGTGCTTTGATGTAAAGTAGTTTTGAGATGTTAAACAGTAAGGTAAAGGAGACATTTGCATTTTGTTAAATAAACCATTCAAAGACTGGGGGTGAAATCTTGTACCTAGCTAGAAGACACCAAGCAATATGTCTATATTACTAATAAAACTGGTACTAAGAAAAGGGTTTTAAATTGTTAGAAGAGGTGGAGCTCAAAGGGCCTGGTGATACAATGAGAGTTTACATTCAACGGGAAGGAAGGCTAGGTATATACAGAAGAGTTTTGTGTATGGAAGTGAGAGGCATGTGAGATCTAAGCCACCTGTAAGCCTACAACTCTGTGAAGGAACAAATTGGAAGGACCCTCATCTTGAATTTGTAAGATAAAATGTGCTTTGCCTGGTGTCTGTTTAAAGCCTATGGGTTGTTGTTGCCTTGGGGAAGATTTACCTGGGAGTGATTAATTTGGGGATTTGTTTAAAAGTTTTTATGGTAGTAATTTGTAGACGAGCATGTGTTTAAATTTGGTGTTAAATTAATAAATGTTTGATTTAATTATGAAAAACCTCCTGAGGCTTGGTGGTTTTTATTCCTGAAATTCAGAGCTGCATCTCAAACATACCAATTGAAAATATAGGTTGTGACAGTTGTTTAAAGATTCCTTGCTGGGCCAAAATACCCCTCTAAAAGAGGATATCCCGCACCCTCCCCTGGCAAGAGCTGCCAGCCAATTATAGGGCTAACAACAGCTCTTCAGTCACAGCAGTGTCACTGCTGGTACTGCAGCAGGTCCCATAGCAGTAGCAATTAAGGGCAGAATGCAGGTGTGAAGTGCAGGCAGTCCCTGGTGAGGGCAAGCGGGTTGGGGATGGGGGGGGGGGGGGGGGGGGGGTTTGCAATCCTGAATGCAGGGAAGTGGTCTTCCAGCAGGGAGAGCAGGGTCCTCCATGGACCAAAGGGTGCCTGATCAGGAGGGCACCCCCCCACATCCCCATGAAGTAGTCACTAGGGTATATCTTGAGACCTCTCTATCTGGCGAGGTTTCCACCTGTTTGACCACTTAAGGATGTCAACTGGCCTGAGGACAGGTAGGCTGCTGCCACCTACCCTGCTACTCGTAAAATCCCAGTGGTGGCAGGAAGGCGACAAGCATGGCACTTAAAGACAAAACTAATGTAATTTTTCATCATCCCAGCTGATTTTATGCCTCCCCCTGCCACCCAGCCGCTCCCTGGGGCCTTAAAATTCCGACCAGTGTTTTTTTTTAAATTGAGCAGACAAATAAGTATCTTTCATCACCATGGCCACTTTAGTCTATGTATAAGGAAGATGAATCAGTCACATTAGAAGAAACTGGCCAAAGCAAACAAACTGCAACTCTTTTTAACATTCTGAATATAAATCACTACCTAAAACAAGAATTTTCATACTTTCATCAATAAATCAAACTTGTATACTCACCAATGTCAATATATTTTGAATCCAAGGGGGTCCCAATGGAATTACACAACACAAGAACATACTAAAACAGGAGAAAATTGCATGATGTTATGACAATGAATTAAAAAATAATCAAATACATCTTAAAAAAGCATTGTGTAGCCTATAATTTAATTGGCATGCAGTTCAAATTAACACAAATACATACACTGAGCTGAATATTCCCATCTTAGGTTTTTCTGTTCAGTCTTCCAGGAAGCACCCAATTAAGAAGGTGCCTCTGGGATCATCGTCCAACTAGAATCAGCAAGTGGGTTGAGGAAGTGGAAAAGCAATTCAGCATGTGTGATTGTAAGGGCGCCAGCAGCCTTCAGAGTGTCAATAATGAGAATGCTGCTGAGATATTTGAGATGAGAGGGGGCAGAATTAAATGGAAGGGCAAAATGGCTAGGGGAAATGGCAGCCACTTCTTCAATACTAGCACTATCTGTGACAACAGTTCTCTTGGCAATGATCATGCAATTGTAAGCCTCTGCTGGTCAACAACCTGAGGTTTGATGATTTGCTCCTTTGCCGTGCAGATTACATATCATTTTCATGATGCTCTGACCTCCCATTGCACACCCGCCTGTTATGAGCTGCAAACACTGCTGGGATCCCATGTGCCTCGGGTCAAATTCAATTGCTCTCTGAAAAAGGATGCTAAATTGCTTTATTCGCAACCTCAATTGACTTCTTGCCTCTGCCAGGTGGGTTGTCATATTTGCACAAAAAGCACCACTGGGAAAAGCGGCGAGGGCAGGAACACGTCAGCTTTCACGTTCAACATTATTTTTTTCTAATTTTCCTCGCCTCCCCACCTCTAATGCCATCTCAAAGAGCCTGGCAAAACTCCCCCCCATTAGCAGTGAAATAAATTCTAGAAATGGTTACCATAGCAACTACAGATTCCATTTCATTCTCATCCTTTCAAATGCAGCACATAAACAGAAAAACAAATTAACCTGTGACAAGAAGTAAGTGACGAAACAGAATAAGCTGACAATACTTTAGTTACTTTTCAAAGTTAATACATAACACATTAAGTAATAAGATAAAGATGAAGTTATGAGAATGTCCATATGTAAATGAGATTACATTAGCCTTGTCCTCAAGTTTTTGTTTGTAAAATACAAATCTGTATATAATTATTTATGTGAATTTTGTATAAATTCATAAGATAGTTGGGCAGTTTTTATTCATTCACAGGGTGAACGCATCATTGGCAAGGCTAGCATTTATTGTCCATCCCTAATTGCCTTTGAGAAGGTGGTGGTAAGCCACCTTCTTGAATACAACTGAGTGGCTTGCTAGGCCATATCAGAGGGAAATTGAAAAGTAAATCACACTGTTTTGGGCATGGAGTCACATAGGTCAGACAAGTAAGGACAGCCGATTTCCTTCCCCAAAGGAAATTAGTGAACCAGATTGGTTCTTATAATAATCTGGTAGTTTCATGGTCACCATTACCGATTCTAATTTTTTATTCTAAAATTATTTAATTGAATTTAAAATCATTCACTGCTGTAGTGGAATTTGAACTCATGTATCCAGATCATTAAACCAGGCCTGTGGATTACTAATCCAATAACATAGCCACTATTCTACCAATTCCACTACAGGTTCTCATGGAGATGGAATAAATCTAAAGAATGAAAAGGTAATTTGATCAACTAGCTTACTCCTTTTGGTTCACTTCAGTCCCACCTTCCCAACATACCCATTGGGCTGAATTTTGCCATCGGCAAGCAGGGGGCGGGGCCTGCTCCCCGACACGTAAAATGACGCAAGATGACGTCAGGGGGAACGTCATCCCGCCCCATTTAAATTTTCAGGAAGGCAGGGTCGCAGCGAAATCAGCTGCGGGCCCGTCGACCTGTCAATGGCCAATTGAGGCCATTGACAGGATTATTGAAACAATTAAAGGAAGGTTGTTGGGCAGGCCAGGAACCCCAGCGGGCAATAGAAAAAACATGAAACCTCATCCACCAGTGGAATGATGTTTCGTGCAGGGATTAAAAAAGTTTAATAAAGTTTTAGTGCAATTTATGAACATGTCCCATCTCATGTGACATTGTCACATGAGGGGGACATGTTAAGGATTTTTATTTTTAACGTTTTTAAAACTGTCAGCGATCTCCCTGAGGCAGCACTTATCCTCAGGGAGATGTGCGCTCTTTGGTACGGATGCGCGAAAGAGCGCACTCTCACTTTTGGGGAATTTCACTCCTGCCCACCCAGGAAGCGCACAGTGAGTGGGGAGAATATTGAAATTTTGTATTTTCCTCCCTAATTAAGATGATTGGTGAATTACAGAAGTAGGAAATAGCTGATTACAAAAAGGAGAAATTGGAGCCAATTTTCCTGACCATTTCCCCTCCAACAGAAAGGTCAGATTAAAGGGGTGCAGGCTCAAAAGCAGAAATATAAGTTAGGTGTCATCTTCCCACCTCCTTTTCCAGATCATTCACTAGCTGGGTGCCTGTATGCAGGGGTGCCCAGAGAACATGATGCTGCAGTTAGCCTTGCACTACTGCAGTACAAAGGACCCACGAGAGTTCCAGGGTCAGACCAAACAATGAAAATAAAACCATTTGATTAAACTGCAGTTGTGCCTACCACCCCCACAAGATCTTTAGATGGAACTGAAACTTTCTGATGTCTGGGGCCTAACATGCATCTGCAGGTGCAGCTTAGGACAGGAACCTCTGGTGATCCGAGGGCCTAAACAGGCACAGTGTGCTTTAGGTGTATATACTTTATTATATGTGTCCAATGTGCCAGTTTCTGGGAGCTGATGCTTTATCCTCGCCCTTCCTAGCACCTTACTGAATTACCTCTGTAATTCACCAATCTCCTGTCAAGGAAATGTATGAAGCTGGGCACAGAAGCAGACCATTCAACCCATCAAGCCTGCACTGCCATTCAATTAGATCATGGTTGATCAGTATCTGAACTTCATTTACTTATTGTAACAAATCCTTTGATATCCTTGGGGAACAAAGATCTATTGATCTCACTTTTGCAAGCATTTTATTATTTTTGAGATAAATGCTGAGTCAACAGTTGACTAAATATTTCAGTTACAGTCCTAATACAAAATGTGGTAAATAGTGAATATAATTCCTTACCTGCGGAGAACTCTCATCAGCTTTAGTTGCTAAAATGCAAAAGTCTCCACATGTAGTTATTGAAAGCAGACTCCTTACGTATTTTACATACTTTTCATTGTTTTTGGTGTCCCAAAAGACTACACAGTATTCCAATCGATCTGGTCTGGTATATGCATACACTACTGTGTTGGAGCAATAACCCCACTGCCAAAAGACAAAAATTGAATCACAATGTTTGCTTAAAATAAAAAAGGATATTGTTTCATAAAAAAATGTACTTTTTTGATCTCATAAATCATTATAATGACAGACCACAAAACGTTAGCATGCAGGTACAGCAAGTAATTCGGAAGGCAAATGAAATGTTGGCCTTTATTTCAAGGGGGACTGAGTACAAAAGTAGGGAAGTCTTACTATTATTACTATCCAACATGTTGGTGAGACCAAATCTACAGTACTCCATGCAGTTTTCATCTCCTCATTAAAGGATGATAAACTTGCACTGGAGGTGGTTCAGAGAGGGGTCATTGATTCCTGGGATAAAGGAGTTATTCTATGAGGAAAGGTTGAGCAGGTTGGCCTTTTACTCATTGGAGTTTAGAAGAATGAGAAGTGATCTTATTGAGGCATATAAGATCTAGAGGGAACTTGACAGGGTAGATTCTAAGAAGATGTTTTCCTTTGTAAGGGAATCTAGAACTAGGAGGCACAGTTTTAGAATAAGGGCTCCTGCCTGTGATTTGCATTTGGCCATACAAAGAGATAATAGGGACTGCTGACCAAAAGCTTGGACAAAGAAGTGCATTTTAAAGAGGGGATTAAAAGGAAAACAGAGAGAGGTTTAGGGAGGGAATTGGAGTGCTTAGATCCATTAAAGCTGAAGGCGTTGCCACCACGATGAAGCAATTATAATCAGAGATGAGGCCAGAATTGGAGGAACGCAGAGATGCCTTGTAGGGGGTTATAAAGATGAGGAGGGGGTGAGGTCATGGAAAGATTTGAAAACAACAAGAATTTTGAAATTGTGGCACTTTCAAACTGGGAGCCAATATAGCTCAGCCAGCACAAGGGAGATGGGTGAACAGGAATTGGTGCAAGTTATGAGACAGGCAGTACAGTTTTAGAGGAGCTCCAATATACAGAGGGTGCAAGGTGGAAGGCAGGCCATGAGTGCATTGGAATAGCCGAGTCAAGAGGTAACAAAGACATTGAAGAGAGTTTCAGCATCAAATGAGCTGAGTCAAGAGCAGAGACAGAGGATATAGCAGAGATGGAAGTAGACCCCACCCTCGCTATCCTTCCCAATACCAGGTACTTCAATCAGGCACAGAGTGCCCAAAAACAAGGGACCACCCCCAGAAACCCAAATAGGGTTTTCCGGACAGCCTCCCCAGATGTCAAGTCCCTTGCCCGCTGTTGGTTGAATACTAGCAGCAGGGTAAGCCCTTAAGTGGCCATTTGAAGGCCTTGATCGCAAGCCTTCCTGCTCCACACTTAATCAGAGGGAAGCGGGAAAGCAGCAGGATCTCTATCTGCACAATTCTTAACTATACCAAATGTGTACAATTAGCATGAAGAAAAAACACCTACTCATCTTCAGAATACAAAAAAATAGTTAGGGATGCTGGTAGGTTTTACCTTGTAATCAGGTCTGATGTTGGCAAAATAAATAAAAGAATCAACAGCAAGGGCAATTCTCAACCCTCCTCCTTCCCACGATGCTGCATACATTTGCTTGCCAGACACTTTTAATGTGCGCAAATGCTTGAAGAAATGGGCAAAGTGAGGAGAATATCTAGGTTATAATTCTGAAAATACCAAGAATGTAACACACAATATAACAGCGTTCCTCAAATTTAACAATTGCATTATCTGTCTTAAATTGACGCTGATCTTGATTATTTTATGTAGTTTAGATTCAGTATTCTAACTGACTTAAAAGCTGTATACAAGGAATCATTATAATTCTTTAAACTCTGTTGGTAAAGAAATTTTAAAAAAGACTAGCATTTAGATGGTATTATTTATTTATTTTGAACAGTGAAGATGGATTTTTAGAAATATTTTTGGGAATATGGTGGTATTCTGTAAAGAAGGATGTGTGTGTATATTTTATATATACATATTACTTACACACACATTATATAGATAAAGTTTAGTAAAAACAGCTTGTCTGTGGGAGCAGAGAGATAAAGGTAAAAGTGCTATATGCATGCATTTGTAATGATAGGCTATGGTGAAGTTGAATGTATAGGTAATTAGGTTGGGTTTGAAATTTGCCTTACAGGATAAGTAGCAACTTAACTTTTCACCTGTTAAGTTTCAAAGGGAATGTAGAAATAATAAAAGGACTTTTACAACTTACAAAGGTTTCGTAGGTAAACAAGATTATAAAATATTATTTTACCTGAAAGTGGAGGCAATAGGAAGACATGAAAGATCTTTATATTTTGGAAAAATTGAGTTCAAAAGAGGTGCTTAGAACAATGGAGTCAAAAGATCAAAGGGGAAAACGATATTTAACGAAAGATGTTTAGTTGAGTTGTGTTGGCTGTGCGGGGGAAATGTCCTGAAACTAGCTCTGTGCTCAGAAAAGTTGTAAATTTTAAGCAGCCATGCAATTTAAAGCCAGAGGAGTCTTTGTTTTCAGAAAGTAGTCTGTTCTTGAACTTCCTTTGGTTTTTTTAACAGCAGAGGGGAGGAGAGTGAGAAATTGTGTGGTACACCTTTTACTAAAGTGAAAGCAGTTTTGCTTTTGGTAATATTACTGATTTTTATGGTTAAAATCTTTAAGGGAGTTGTTGCCAAGTAGTTTGTGTGTGCTGACCAAGTAGGGTTTTGGGAAATGTTTTGTAAGACTGTTTTAACTCTAATTTTAATCCTGTATGTTTGTTTCTTTTTCTTGTTACTAAATCTTTTAATTTTAAAATCCTAAAAGTATTACTAGGATTCTATGTTTCTGAGATCAGTAGTTTTCCTCTTATTTTCAAAATACAAAAAAAAGTTATGATCAGTAAGACAAGTTTTACTCTAGGCTTGCTCAGCAAATAACATCAGCTGTGATTGTAACAGAACATCCTAAAGCATTTCACAACCAATTACTTTAAGGCATGCTCATTGCTTTGTTGGCTACTATGGCAGACGATTTGTACACAGCAAGAAGTTAGTTTACTTACACTATGCTATTGATTGATTTTGTTCAACTGCTTCTCGGTTTTTCAGGCTGTGAGATTCCGAACAAGCATAACCCTTTCCTCAGTTTTTTCTTATGCAATGAGGTATCTAGCTGACTTGAAATTTCCACCAATCAAAAAAAGAGCAAAAAAACTCTCACCTCACCAAAAGGAGTGTAGAACTGCACAACATTGATTTGCTTGTCTTGACCAGCTGACACTTGAGAACCAGCAACAGCCAATACACTCCCACAATAGTTCCACTGAATGCCAACCACATTTATACCAGTATCAATCAGGACAGGATCTAGCATGAAAAATGAGAAGATTGCATTATTCACTCCAGGTTTGGAGTGGAGTTTCCACTTTTGACCACAAATCAGGGAATTGCAACCATCAGCTCAAAACTGTGCTAGTTAAGTTACAGTTCAAGCTTTGACAAAGATATATTTGTATAATCACAAGCTTAAAATCTTCCACAAAGCAGTACAATCGGGCAGTGTAATACAACATAATTTCCTTTGGTAAAAACAAAAAAACTGCGGATGCTGGAAATCCAAAACAAAAACAGAATTACCTGGAAAAACTCAGCAGGTCTGGCAGCATAAACCTGCTGAGTTTTTCCAGGTAATTCTGCTTTTGTTTATAATTTCCTTTGGTATTGTGCATTCAATGATGTGTTTAATAGAAACTGGTGCAATTTTATTAAGATAGCTTAAAAATGGATTTATCACAAATAGTTGGATTTTACACTCATCCTCCATTGGGTTTGAAGTTAGAGGTGGGGGTATAAAATCCCGTGGGCAGCGTGTCTGCCATCTATCTACATGCTCTGCCCCCTCTGCAATTATACATGCTGTGGGAGAGCCATTCGGTGGCCCTCCTGCTGTCGGGCAATTGAGGCCCTTAAGTGGCCAATTAGTGGCTGCTTAAGAGCCTCATCCCACCACTACATGTAAAAGCCCAGCAGGGCTTAGCCTAAATAGCCAAGTGGTTATGGTACTGGGTTTGTAACCCCAGGATCAAGAGTTCAAATCTCACAATGGCAAACTATGAAACAATGTAACTTCATCTGAAACAGATGGAAACAGGTTTACTCAAAAGAGTATCAAGAGTTCAAATCTCACAATGGCAAACTATGAAACAATGTAACTTCATCTGAAACAGATGGAAACAGGTTTGTACTCGAAAGAGCTACATAGTGCTTGGCCTAAATAGCCAAGTGGTTATGGTACTGGGTTTGTAACCCCAAGATCAAGAGTTCAAATCTCTCAATGGCAAACTATGAAACAATGTAACTTCATCTGAAACAGATGGAAACGGGTTTACTCAAAAGAGTATCAAGAGTTCAAATCTCACAATGGCAAACTATGAAACAACGTAACTTCATCTGATACAGATGGAAACAGGTTTGTACTCGTAAGAGTTAAAAGCCCAGCAGGGGGAGGTGGTTGCATAGCGGTAATGTCACTGGACTAACACGCCAGAGACCCAAGCTAATAGTCTAGGAATGTGGGTTCAAATCACATCAGGTCTGCTGGTGGGATTTAAATTCAAAAAATAAATAAATAAATAATAAAAGCCCAGCAGGGCGTGCAGTGGTCTCCCATCAGAGCATACCCCTGTTCGGACAGAATGCCACATTGGCCCCAAGCCCCGAACCCTCCCTCGGGAGCTGGTGCCCCGCAACATGAGCTGCCTTGCAGAAATGCCCTGTGTGTCCTTTAGCACGGCATGGAGGGGTTTCCTGTAAGGGCTGCTGTTGCACACCCTTCACTTCCTAGCCCTCGCCCGGACATGTCCTGGCGAGCCTCGTTGCCATCGGCAGTGGAGGTCGCCGTTGGGGGGCCCTCTACGGAGGTGTCCTCCTGCTTTCCATCGGGGACCTGGGGTGGAGGGTGTTGCACGCAGCAGTTCCGTACAACCGCAGAATGTATCGGTTCACGGACTACCAAGACACTTGCCATTTTTGTGGACTTGTGGAGTCCGTGGACCACGTTTACATGGGTGGAGTCCGTGGACCACGTTTACATGGGTGTTGTAGGCTGCACCCCCTTTTCAGTTATTTAAAAAACTTTTTATTGCTGTTTTGTTTACACTTCAGTCCCATGCTCCTGATCTACGGGCACCCGGTGCGGGGGGGGCGGTGCCAGGAGGGAGGAGGACCTCCTCGTGAACCTGCTCCTGGGCTTGGCCAAGTTAGCCATTAACAGGTCCAGGCAGCAGGCGATCGAGGGGGTCGTCCAACCCAAATGTCTGCCCCTCTCCCACGGCTACATTCATGCCCAGGTGTCCCTGGAGAGGGAGCACGCTGTGTCTGCTGGCACCATCGAAGTCTTCCGTGCCCTGGTGGGCACCCCGGGGGCTGGGGTGCTTTATCAACCCTTTTAATCACATTTTGGTTTCATGTTTGTAAGTTTCCTTTAAATTTTGTCTTTGGTTTTACAGTTCCCTAATTTAGGGGCTGTGTTAATTTTGTCCCTGATTTTGTTAATTTAGTTTAGTTGGTTGACTCAGAGCTAAAAGCTCAGCAGCTTTAATTATGGGGGCTGGTTATGGGCAAAGGGGGGAGCTCCTTTATGGGACGCCTGGGCCAATCAGAGGCCCTCGCTGCACCCCTTACTTCCCCCCCCCCCCAACCTTCCCCCCGTACACCCCAAAAGGCCATCCCACCCCCATCCATCCTGGCCCCCCAGCCACCTCACCAGGACCAGCAGGTCTGTCTCCAATGATAGGTACCCCCCCACCACTCCAACCTAGTACTTACTTTGCATCTGGCTCCTTGATATCTGGGACTGGATACAATCTTAGCAGTGGCCACCGCTCCTGGTGGCACTGGTGGGACCAGAAAACTGCCAGCCATCTGACTGGCCAGCAGCTCTGTGGCAAGACTTCATCACCAGGCATGGGCGTAAGCCTGCTTCAGGCTAATTAACATTTCCCACACCATTAAATGGCTCCATGCAGCTGTCCAGAGCGGGGGCAGACTCCCCTCTGACATTTTAGCGAGGGCTGAAGGGCAGCAGGGACCATGGCACCCTATAAATTCCAGCCCTAAGCATTTTAATAGAAGAGGCTAGTCCTTCATCCGTGAGTAACCCGATTTTAAAATTGCTGAAAAACAATTTTAAAAAACTATATTGAATCATCACTAGTTACATTGGTGAACACTAGTCAGTTTCTTAGTAAATTACATATTTTTTGAAGACTAAAAACATTTAGTATGTGCCTGAGAAAGCAACTTGAATTGCCTTCCTAAAATGGGCAGGAACTTGCAATGTTGACCTGGGGACATGAGCAGTTTTGTTGTCAAAGCTGGTCCTGGCATATCAAATCTTAATCCAATTTAAAAGGTTTGGAAAACCATAAAGGAAGTGGTTTTGGGCATAACACACCTATGTTTAAGATTCCCTGACCTTTTGTGCTGGCACAGCTGCTAGTTTGGAATCTGGTACAAACTAGGAAAAAGAAGTGAAACTCAACCCCACAGTCTTCCTTGTTATTCAAATGCCACACAATCTTCATATTCAAACTCACATATTTCTCCCATGTACATGGCACAGGAGAAAATTCATTAGAGCAGTGCTCTGGTCGTTTTAAAAGCTTAATACTTTTACAAGCATTTATATTCATTCAACTGTGCATCTATCCCGGTTGTGGAACAGCTCCTCAGTTTTGTAGTACCTGAAAACAAAGCAGTTTTCTATATACTAAATTCAAAGCACAACAAAGACAGCCCAAGCCTGCATGGCTGTCCAGCTCTTGCTGTATATGGACACAGGACTACTTCAATATCTTGAAAAGTAGCAAATGGGACTTCATCAGCAATCATCAGCAAGCAACCCCCACTTCTGATCTTATGATACAGGGAAGGTCACTGATAAAGCAACTGAAGATGGTTGAGCCTAGGACACTACCCTGAGGAACTCCTACAGCTCCAGGGACTGAGATGATTGGCCACCAAAAACTACAACCTTTGTGCTAGGTAGGACTCCAACCAGTGGAGAATTGTCCCCATGAAGCCCTGACTCCTTGTCACCACACTCAGTCAGATGTTGCCTTAATGTTAACTTGCGTAAGTAATTTCTTCAATTCTTAACCTACGTGTACAATTAGTACACTAAAAATGCAGGCTCTGCTTTGATCACCTGATAAACTGAAAGTCCTTCCTTTACAGGTTAAGATGAGGAAAAATGGCCTGTTTTTTTTTCCCGCCAAAACTTATAACTAATAGTTGTTTGGTAGTACAGAACTTGAGTATTGCTGGAAAAAGACATGCTGGTGAAACTTTTTGTCTTGCATTCCTCAGGACAGAATTGCAAGAATACCAAATTTCAAAGGGAACAACAATTCATGCCACATGAGAAAATGGTGCTGATTGGTTGGCAAGTGGACTCTGATTGATAGAGGCTTTGCCATGGTAAACGTACCAGGGAAACAGTTATCCCCCATTTTTTGTTATTTATTACTGTGAAGGAGAATACATCATACAAAAGGTTCCTTCTTATACCCTTCATGCTGTTCACTATGTGGACATCCTTGATGACTTGCCCAAATCTGCCATTTGCCCAAAAGACCTCAATGGAGCTGCTCATAACACATGTTCATTTTTTTTTTATATTTGTTCATCAGGGGTAGGCATTGCTGGCAAGGCCAACATTTATTACCCATCATTTAACGTCCCTCAAAAGATGGAGGTGAGCTTCCTTCCTGAACCACTGCAATCCATCTGGTGCAGGTACCCCTATGGTGCTATTAAGGAGAGCGTTCCAGAATTTTGACCCAGTGACAGTGAAGGAATAGCGATACAATTCCAAGTCAGGATGGTATGTTAATTGAATGGTGCTCCCATGCATCTGCTGCCCTTGTCCTTCTAGGTGGTAGAGGTTGCGAATTTGGAAAGTGGTGTCGAAGGAGCCTTGGTGAGTTGTTGCAGTGCATCTTGTAGGTAGTACTCTCTAGTGCTACTTCGCCTAAGCGTTGGAAGGAACGAATGTTTATGGTGGTGGATGGGACGCAAATCAAGCAGGTTGCTTTGTCCTGGATTGTGTCGAGCTTCTTGAGTGTTATTAGAGCTGAAGGGTCCATCACACTCCTGACTTATGCCTTGTAGATGGTGGACAAGTCTCGAGGAGTCAGGACATGAGTTACTCATCACAGAATTCCCAGCCTCTCACCTTCTCTTGTAGCCATGGTATTTATGTGGCTGGTTAATGGTAACCCCCAGGATGTTGATGGTGGGGGATTCAGTGATGGTGATGCACTGAATGTCATGGGGAGAAGGTTAGATTCTCCCTTGTTGGAGATGGTCATTGCCTGACACTTGTGTGGCACGAATGTTACTTGCCACTTAGCAGCCCAATCCTGTACATTGTTCTGGTCTTGCTGCATATGGACACGGACTGCTTCAATATCTTGAAAAGTAGCAAATGGTACTGAACACTGTGCAATCATTAACAAGCACCCCAATTCTTACATTATGATGTAGGGAAGATGACTGATGAAGCAGTGAAGGTGGTTGGGCCTAGGACACTATCCTGAGGAACTCGTGCAGCAATGTCCTCAGCTGAGATGATTGACCTGCAACAACCACAATCAACTTTCTCTGTGCTAGGTATGACCCAACCAGTGGAGAATTCCTCCCACCCACCCCGAATCCCATTAACTTCAATTTTGCCAGGGCTCCTTGATACCACACTCAGTCAATTGCTGCCTTGATGCCAAGGGCAGTCAATCTCAGCTCATCTCTCGAGTTCAAATCAAACTGAGTATCACTGAACAAGCTATTGCTGTGAAGTGCCACATGATCACACTGTGGACAGCTTTCCATCAATCTGCTGCGATTGAAAGTAGACTGATGGGCACTAATTGGCTGGATTGGATTTGTGCTGCTTTTTATGGACAGGACATACCACATTGCCAGGTAAATGCCATTCTTGCTTAGGTATGAGACCTCTTGCTGATGTATGCAACCAATGAATAGTGCAGATAGTGTTTGCTGCATTGTGGCTGACTCTCAAATGCCCTCTGAAATGGCCTAACAAGCCACTCAGTCGTATCAAGGCGCTAAAAAGTCTAAAAGGAATGGAACCACACAGACCACTCAGCATCGACCTAGGCAACAGAAACAACAATGGCAAACTCAGCCTTGGCAATCCTGCAATGTCCTCGTTAATAGCATCTGGGGGCTAGTGCCAAAATTGGGAGAGCTATCTCTCAGACTAGTCAAGCAACAGCCTGACATAATCAGACTCATGGAATCATCCCTTACACACAATGTCCCAGACATCACCATCACCATCCCTGGGTATGTCCCGTCCCACAAGCAGGACAGACCCAGCAGAGGTGGCAGCATAATGGTATACAGTCAGGAGGGAGTTGCCCTCGGAGTCCTCAACAGTGACTCTGGACATCAAGTAGTCTCATGGCAAGAGGTCAAACATGGGCAAAGAAGGCTCCTGCTGATTACCACATACCACTCCCATTCAGCTGATGACTCAGTATTCCTCCATGTTGAACACCACTTGGAGGAAGCACTCTGAGGGTGGCATGGGCACAGAATGTACCCTGGATGGGGGATTTCAATGTCTATCATCAAGAGTGGCTCGATAGCACCACTACAGTCCGAGCTGGCTGGGTCCTAAAGGAGTTGGCTGCTAGACTGGGTCTGCAGCAGATGGTAAGGGAACCAAGAGAGAAAAATAAAATTGACTTCATCCTCACACAGATGCATCTGTCCATGACAATATTAGTAGGAGTGACCACCACAAAGTCCTTGTGAAGATGAAGTCACATTTTCACATAATTTTCTGTGGCACTACCACCTTGCTAAATGGGATAGATTTCGAACAGATCTGACAACTCAAGACTGGATAACCAAGAGGTGCTGTAGCCAGCAGCAGCAGAACTGCACTCAAACACAATCTGTAACTTCATGGCCCGGCATATCCCCCACTGTACCATCACCACCAAGCCAGGGGATTAAACCTGGTTCAATAAAGAATGCAAGAGGAAATGCCTGGAGCAGCATCAAGCATGCCTAAAAGTGAGGTGTCAATCCGGTGAAACTGCAACACAGGACTACTTGCCTGTCAACAGCAAAAGCAGCAAGTGATAGACAGAGCTAAACAAGTCCACAACCAATGGATCAGATCTGTAATCTTGCCACATTCAGTCCTGAATGTTGGTGGACGATTAAACAACTTACTGGAGGATGAGACTCCTCAATGATGGGGAGTCCAGCACATCAGTGCAAAAGATAAGGCTGATACATTCGCGACAATCTTCAGCCAGAGTGCTGAGTGGATGATCCATCTCAGCCTCCTCCAGAGGCCCCTAGCATAGTCTTCAGTCAATTCAATTCACTCCATGTGATATCAAGAAACGGCTGAAGGCACTGGATACTGCCCTGACAATATTCCGGCAATAGTACAGAAGTCCAGAACTTGCTGCTCCCCTACCCAAGCTGTTGCAGTATTGCTACAACACTAGCACCTACCTGGCAATGTTGAAAATTGCCCGAGTATGTCCTGTACACAAAAAAACAGGGCAAATCCAACCGGGCCAATTACCGACTCATCAGTCTACTCTCGATCATCAGTAAAGTGATGGAAGGCGTCATCAACAGTGCTATCTAGCAGCATTTGCCAAGCAATTACCTGTTCACTGATGCTCAGTTAGGGCCACTCAGCTCCTCACCTCATTACAGCCTTGGATCAAACATGGACAAAAGAGCTGAACTCCAGAGGCGAACTAAAGTGATTGCCCTTAACATCAAGTCAGCATTTGATGGAGTGTGGCATCAAGGAGCCCTGGCAAAACTGCTGCCAATGGGAATCAGGGGAAAACTCTGCTGGTTGGAGTCATATCTCGCACAAAGGAACATAGTTGTGGTTGTTGGAGGTCAATCGCCTCAATTCCAGGACACCACTGCAGGTGTTCCTCAGATGCTGTTCTAGGCCCAAACATCTTCAGCCGCTTCATCAATGACCTTCCTTCCATCATAAAGTCAGAAGTGGGGATTGTGCAATGTTCAGCACCATTCGTGACTCCTCAGATACTGAAGCAATCAATGTACAAATGCAGCAAAGCCTAGACAATATACAGCTTGGGCTGACAAGTGGCAAGTAAAATTCACGCCACACAAGTGCCAGGCAATGACCATCTCCAACAAAAGAATCTACCATCGCCCCTTGACATTCAATGGCATTACATTCACTCAATCTCCTGCTATCAACTTCCTAGGGGTTACCAATGACCAGAAACTGAACTGGACTAGCCATATAACTATTGTGGCTACAAGAGCAGGTCAGAGGCTAGGAATCCTGCAGCGAGTAATTCACCTCCTGACTCCCCAAAGCCTGTCCACTGTCTACAAGGCACAAATCAGGCATGTGATGGAATACTCTCCACTTGCCAAAAGCTTGACAAAAGCACCTGCTTAATTGCCACCACATCTACAAACATTCACTCCCTTCACTACTGATGCACAGTGGCAGCAGTGTGTACCATCTACAGGATGCACTGCAGGAACTCACCAAAACAGCACCTTTCAAACCAACGACCCTTTCCAAACCCACAACCACTACCATCTGGAAGGACAAGGGCAGCAGACCAATGGGAACACCACTACCTGGAAGTTCCCCTCCAAGCTACCCACCATCCTGACTTAGAACTATATCATTGTACCTTCACTGTCGCTGGGTCAAAATCCTGGAACTCTCTCCCTAACAGCACATTGGGTGTATCTACGCTACAGGGACTGCAGCGGTACAAGAAGGCAGCTCACCACCACCCTCTCAAGGGCAATTAGGGATGGGCAATAAACACTAGCCTAGCCAGCGACAGCCACATCCTGTAAATGAATAAAGAAAAAATGCAGCAAACATTTAAGGCAGCACAAATTAACTCTCAATCGTTCATTGTGATGTATTGTATACCGCGATCCTCACACCTGTTTTCAGAGTAGCCTAATTTAATCCCCTCTATATTCAACTCAATTTAAAATCTGCCTCCTGTTGGTCAATTGTGGAGAGATAAAGGAAATAAAAAGACTTGTCTTGCCTGACCACCAGATGTCCCAAGCACTTCACAGCCAATGAAATACTTTCGAAGTTTAGTCACTATTGTAATGTAGGAAACAATAGCCAGCAAGCTCCTGCAAACAGTAATATGATGACGACCAGATCATCTGTTTTTGTGATGTTGATTGAGGACTAAATATTGGCCTGGACAGCAGAGATAACTCACCCCTCCTCTTTGAAATAGTGCCAAAGGATACTTATGTCCACTTGAGAGGGCAGACTGGGCCTCAGTTTAATGTCTCCTCTAAAAAATAGCATCTCCAACAGTATATCACTCCCTCAGTGCTGGACTGGAAGTGTCAGATTTGATTTTTGTGCTCAAGTCCTGGAGTGGATTTGGAAGTGCCACCAACTGAGCCACGGCTGACACTAATATTGACAATATTCATGTGGTGTGTAACAGATTGCACTGGTTTCAGATTATGGGTGTGCAATGATGAACAAACTAAAAGAAAATAAAATTCCTGAATCTATCCCAAATTTATACAATGACAATACTCACTCTCATCATGTTCATGACGCATTATTTGACATCGGCCATTGTCTAAACAGATAGCAAGGCAGGGACAGTCTGGTTCAACATAGCCTTCACTTCCAGAATACCAATGGATACCAACAATGCTAACGGCACCAGTTACATTAGCAAGACACTGCAGCACCAGCTTCACCTAAAAAGCAAAAAGATATACTCAATTCATACAAAATTAGATTACAGATAATCATATGGAAAGGTTTTAATCACAATATCAAACAGCTCCTAAAAGGAGTCATGTCAATAGGGGTAGTCAGGTCAGGGGCTGGTCAAGTCAGGTCGGAGGGTTAGCTGAGTGTAGTCAACTCTGGTCAGGGGGCTAGTCACATCTGGTCAGAGGGTGTAGTGTGGTCAGGAGGGGTAGTCAGAGAGTTGGGTCGGTGGGGTGGAGGGGTGGTGTCAGTTATATAGTTGCCCAGCAATTAAACTAGGTTTTTTCGGTTTAACATTTCCTGGATAGCTATTCAGGTAAGCCCCACAGCAAATCTGAAGTCTCTGATTCTAACTTAGAGTCAGAGACATCTGCAGAGAGCCCTTGCAATGGGCAATTGCAAACAGGAAGTTCAACTTCTCAGGCAATTCCCAAGGAGGCAAGCGCATCAGAATTTCTGCAGGGTCCTGATGCGCATCTTGGGTCCTACATCCAGTCTCCGATGATCCGGAGGCCAGAAGATTTGGACCAATATATTCAGTAGCTGAAGTAGAAATGAATTTTAAAATCGTAATTCTTCCTTAAGAGGTCTTCATAACTGATAATTTTCAAAAGTGTACTCTTTTGCTTCACCCTTCCCTATATACATACAAGAGTGTTAATCATACTTAAGAGTGCTTCATGTATACTGCAAATCTGAGGCAACTTTGAATGGTCTCAAATCATTGCCACTGGTTAAAAATTGCATTCTCACATATTTATCGAGAATTAAAATACAAGTAGATCCAGAATTTCTATAAAAATGGAAGGAAAATTCACTAATTTGAAAACTATCATAAAAATCTATATGCCTACAATAAAATTTCCTTGGCTGTCATATATGTGTATTTCCCCATTAGCCATGCCAAATATAAGAATCTTGCTGTCTGGCGACCATGCAACTTGAGTCAGTTGGAGGCCCTTCAATTCCTTGCCCCAAATACGGTTACCTGACAAAATACAGAAAACATGAGACCTTTAAGAAAAGTTAAAAAGCAAGAAGATAATATTAATTGGCAGTTAGCAAATAGTTTTATGGATAATACAAAGGCAGTGGTTGCAAAAATGTTAACATATACAATGACCTATATTAAAATAAATAATCCAACAATATTTCTATTACAATCATGTGAGCAGTGGTTGAATGGCTTCCCTCTTTTCCCCACTCCTCGTCTGACCACAGCAGGTTTTTTAAAAGGATATGCTTGCCAATTAGGTGAGCAATTAATTGTTATAAAAACAATAAATGCAGGAAAAACTCAGCAGGTCTGACAGTATCTGTGGAGAGAAAGAGAGTTAATGTTTCGAGTCCATATGACTCTTCTTCAGAGCTAAAGGGCAGTAGAAATGTGGTGAATTATATACTGTTTAATTGGGAGGGGGGGGGGGTTGGAACAGGTGAAGCTGGATAGAAGGCCAATGATAGGTGGAGGCAAAGGAGAGATTGCGAAAGATGTCATAAATAACAGGTCAAAGAATTGTTAATAGTGGTGGTGCTGGCTAAAGGAGGTACTAATGGTGACATTAAGAGTGGAAAGCAGAACGTGATAATGGCAGGACCAGGGTGAGCAATCCGGAAGTGATAGATGGCCCTAGTGGGGGCGGGGTGGGGAAAGGTGACAGTGGTGGGAAAAAAAGATTGAAAAGGCTAAAAGCTGGGGATAAAACAATGCATAAAAATGGGAATACATTTTTTAAAAATAAGTGGGAGGAAAATTAATTAATTAAAAAATAAAAATGAATAAGAAAAAAGGGAGGTTTAACTGTTTACGTGCTTTGACTGCAAAAAGCACCACTGGTTTCCTTGAGTTTCTTTAAAAGTGAAGAGGATGGATTTATTCTAGTTAACCCAGTCTAAGAAAAATAATAGAAACACTCCAACATTCACACACACATGCACAGGTTCACACGTAAAGTAGTTAACAAAGTGGGAGTATAGTTTAAGTGATATCTCAAAAGTCAATAAAGATTAAAGTAACATGGTTCTTGTAGGTTGATGACTTGGATGGGTCCAGGCTGGGTTCAGTAGTCCTTCTAGTTTTGGTATCGTGGCAGTTTAAAGACGTAGATGGGTGATTTATCCGTTTTTCGGGAGACAGCAGCTGCTGGGGTGACTTACTTAAAAACATCTCTGCCTGGGCACATGAATAGGCAAAAACAGCAGTCAGGGTTTGAGCTTGTAAAACAGTTGGGAGAGGGAGAGAGATCCACACAGGGATCTGCTGTGTTGCTCATTTCAGGCTGGCTTGTATTTCCCTGATGGTTGCAGTAAGTAAGATTGGTTATCCAAGGTCAGTTTCGACCAGGTGACCACCCGATCAATACTTCCATTGACCACTTAAATAATCAAACTTAGAAGCTACTGCTGCGTCATGGGGAATGGATGGTGATTATTCACAACTACTTATGATGAAGCGGTTTCTCTACAGCTCTATTTGTTCAGTTTCAAGCTCAGGGACAACGGCCGGAATTTTCCAGCCCCTCACGCAGGCAGGGTCTTCTGGTCCCGCAAATGTGAATGGAGATTTAAATGGCTTGCCTACCGCACCACAGGGAAATCTGCCGCAGGGGTGCTGGAAAATTCCGGCCAATGAGTCTGAGTCAATGGATTTTGAATCTTGAAGCCCATAGACTATAGAAGCTGTGAATTCTGCAGATGGGTTCCCTTCAGCGTGTCCAGTCAAGGCAAGGCACCCCACCCCAGGTCATTTAATTAAGAACATTCAGGACACTTGAGGTAATTCTGCGTCAGTAGAAATGAAAAAAGTCACCTTACCTTCAACGGCTATCTTAACAGTTTTAGTCCTTTTAAAACTTAGTGATTTTCCATCAGTAAATACATAAGTCATTTATTTTATATAAAGCATGGCTTTGTAACACTGGGCAGGAATTTGTGCTCAGCGGGCGGGCGCACACCGACCCGCTCGAGCGTGAAATGATGTGCGTTGACGTCAGCCCAGTGTGCCGACATCAACACGCAGTCGAGTGATAGTTTGGTCAGCGGGCGCCGGAACCGGCAGCATGCCCAGCAATTAAAAGGCCTGTTAAGGTCAATTAACGTAATCAATTAAAGTGAATCTTTCAATTAATGTTATCAATTAAGTACATTTTTAGCTGCCATCCAACCAAACGATTGGCGGGCAGACGAAAAAGCCAAACGGCCTTTGCATTTTTGGAAACCTCATCCACGGGCAGGATGAGCTTTCCAAAAACAAATAAAAATTTTAACTTTTCATTAATAACATGTCCCTGCTCATGTGACTCTGTCACGAGGGGGCATGTTCTATTAAATTTTTATTGCCTTTATTTTTTTTTAACATCTCTGCATCTTACTGAGGCAGCTCCGTGCCTCAGGAAATAGTGCAGCGCTCACTCGTGCGCATGCGCAAAGTATGTGCTTGGCTGGCTCACAACCCCCCACCTCCTGCCCCCAAGAACAGGCAGTGCTCAGCACCACCGCTTGTGTTTCACACTGGGTGGGCCTTAATTGGCCCACCAGCGTGAATCACGATGCAGTGCCAATTGCGGAGGGCGGGCAGCTTCCTGACCGCCCCTGCCGAGCCCGCCCATCAATGGCAAAATTCTGCCCACTATGTTTGCAAGATAGGTTTATAGTAGACAATAACATCACTGATGTTTATTTATGTGAATTTTATTAAATTGCAAGTCCGTAAAAAAATTCTACATATCTGAATGTCAGAATCTAATTCGTATCATAAGTTTTCAGTTCAAAATACGTTACCGTCCACTGAACCCACAATGACAGCACCATCTTCATACACGATGCAGATTTTCTGTCCATCAGCATTCCAGCTCATACTGCGAACCACAGATTTGTTTCTATTGTTGATCATTTCCTCATACCAAGAACCTGTGATCAAGTGACAAGTATTGAGTCTAATAAAAAAAAAATCAACAATTAACTAACTGTTTCCAACCTTGTCCAAAGAAGAACTTGAAAACTGCTGTTGCGAGCACCTTCAATTATAATGCATAGGGACTTTGATTTTTTTTTCAATTTTTTCCTAAATAAATGCACTGATATAATTAATCCCACTAGTTCAGAATTATAACAACTTAATTAGTTCTCTCATTTATCACATTTTCTCTTTTAAATTTGACTAACATAAAAGCATACTCTCTACTTAAAATTTACCATTTGCTCTAATTTTGCTCCCTCATGTTGCCCCCCCACCATGTTTTTTTTCCTCCTTATTTTCACTTTGTGGTTTTAATATTTTTTTAATGTTTCTTTCTGTTACAACTGCAATAAGACCGTGCCTCCAACTACCTCTAACTTATTGCTGTCCTCTCATTCACTCCACTGTCCTATTCCTTTGGAGAAATGAAAGATGACATATTAATCATCATTTCTGGTCAAATGAAATGGGACTGAATGAATTGTTCTCAAGAGCCAGCATGCATTCAGTGGACCGAATGGCCTCCTTCTGTGCCGTTTATGACTCTACAACCAACTGTTGCCAAAAGGGTAGGCAAATATGCTCCTTAGATTTAAGTTGGTTACAAGGACATCTGCAGGGTCCGCCTGATATCAGCTTCTCTATCACTTTGGAGAAATGTCATGTGTGACCCAGTGACTCCACACAGATACACAGCTCAAGTTAACATCTCAACAATACTTAGCTTGAGCCTGTCAAGTTATACACAGATTAAAAAGTAGAGAGTTATGCTAAACTTGTATCGAACCTTTATTAGACTACAATAGAATACTGTGTGCAGTTCTGATCGCCAAATTATAAAAAGGATATTGAGACTCTGAAGAGGATGCAGAGATTTACAAGGGTAACTCCTGAAATGTACACACATTTCTGGGATGGTTTGACAGTCTGAGTCTTTTTGCTCTCAAAAGAGGAAAGCTGAGTGGTGACCCTAATAGAGGTCTTTAAAATTATGAACGATTTTGATAGAGTGGGTAGAGAAAGAATGTTTTCTCTTGTGGGTAAGTGCATAACTAGAGGCCATCAATATAAGATAGTAATCAAGAAATCCAATAGGGAATTCAGAATAAGCTTCTGTACCCAAAGAGCAGTAAGAATTTTGAACCCGCTACTACAGGGAGTGGTTGAAGTGAATAGTATGGATGAGTTTAAGAGGAAGGTAGACAAGCATTTGAGAGAAAGGAATAGATGGTTAATTTGGATGGGAAAAAATGGAAGGAGGTTTGAGTGGAGCATAAGCACCAGCATGGACTGGTTGGGCCAAATGGCGTGTTTCTATGCCATATATCTTATGTGATGTAAGTTATAAGTCAATTCACTTTGAACAAACGCTACACTCTGTGGTTTATATCCGAAGCCAACTGATCCCAACTATGAAAATCAGTTTAACAAATTGTAATGCAGCCCAGCAAATATTTTGTTCAATTTTACTGCTTACCCCTAGAAGAGTTAACTGACCTTTGTACAACATCCACACAATAATGAGACCATTCTGGTCACTGGTTGTCAACTTCTGGTACTGCTCATTCCAAGTCACCACCTGTACAGCACCTGATCAAACATAGTTTAATGAAGATAACTGGCTAACAGAAGATAATTTTCAATCTAGTTCCTTTATTACTCATGCCAAAAATAATTTATAATTTGTATCAAATTAAACTTTTCCAAAAACTGATCCAATTAGTAAATCAGACATGGCCCATAGAAATGAAAGAGACATATGGGCAAGAGGAGAGTGAACGATTTCATTTTGGAAAAAAAAATGTAATGGATGAAATAGTTAGGAAATATAAAGTGCAAATAAAAGAATGCTAAATACAAAGTAAAAGTAAACATTTTGGCATTGAAGAGCTATGCTGTGAATAATGTGGTTAACCAGGGATTGAATATACCACCTGTTTATCAGATTATTTGGAAGCATGAGGAGAGAATCATTTGTAGTGGAACTTGATTGGAACTTTATCATATTCAAGCTATACATATGGGGGAAGCACATGGCTGTGCATTTACATTGTTTAATGTGTCTACTTTCTAGATTGCATCTCCAGTTTGGGAAAAGCAAATTCAGTAAAAAAAAAAGAAAGTTGGGTCACCTCTGGAGGTTAGTCTGCTCCTTCAGGTGAATAAGATTAACAAGATAAGCTAACATACTTCTTAGAGGAGTTACATGTTATCATAATACCAACTATCTTCTTCCATAACAGAGACAAATTCAAAGTACAACCAAAAAGGTTGGTTACCACATTTTATTGCCATGTAGGAGCCAGACACTTCCTTATTGGAGGGTGGGGGTGGTCAGGGGATTAAACAGTTGGCAAAAGAAAGTATTTCATAAAGAAAAAGGTTGGGGGAAACATGCTTACGTTGCACATCTCCTAGCAGTCACTTCATGACTACCTTCGTAGAAACCAGAAAATGCCACTCAACTTGTTAAAATAACTGATGCACAAATGAACAAGAATAAAAGGGGGAAAAAAGTGTTTAAAAATAAATATTCCTCCAGAGAAACCAATTTGTAGTTTCTGCATAGCTTCATGAGGAGGTTATGGGACACAATTTGTAGCTCATCAATAGGCACACCTAATAGCTCAATGGACAAGTTGCAAATAAATGAAGTTCAGCACCTCATGTAGGTTACAGGATGTTTCCCACAAACTTTCAGCATATAATGAATCTACACCAAACTTTTGGTAGTAAGTAATTAATGTGAATGTTATATAGAAATTTTAATTTTAAGCAACAACTAAATTATGCATGTTAACAGAATCACTCGAAGGATTGAATTTATTGCTTTGAATTTATTGACCTCCTCCCAGTCACCACAACATTTTGCATCTTCACACAGCTATAATATCTATCATACAATTATGTTGAGCCTATTATAATACAAAGAACTGATTATAATTTGCTTCAGGATAGACAGGTCAATAAATTCTAGTTATGTATTTTAACTAGATAGACTGCTATATAAACAGTTTAGTAACCGTAGCAGTAGCAGCAACTGATTCAGTTTTAATTAGTGGCCAATAGCTAACAACTAAAGTAGCCACATAGTGCATTCCTAACCGAGCAGATATATAAAATAAAACAAAAACTTACCACTGTGCCCTTCTAGTGTCTGATTCATGGAAAGGTTACTGGGTGCAGCTAGTCCCTTTAATCTTGTATCATCTACAGAAATCCACAGTGGTCAATTAGAACCTAAACTTCAATGTCATTTCATGATGCTGTTTATTGTTGCTTTAAATACAAATCAGGTATGCTTAAGAAAAAACTTAGAAGAGTAAGATCAAAAGTGCCAGAATAGTTTAGCTCCCGAAACCAATTTTCTCCGCACCCCCCCACCCCACCCCGCCCCTCCCCACGCCACCCCCCACTTCCAAAATCAGTGGCCTGTAATAATTCCGTCTGTGGGTGTAGGCCAGAAGCTTAGCCTAAAAATGCATTAATTCTGGGGTTTATTCTGCTGATATCAAGTTAAGTTCAAATTTCTGGGGAATATTATCTGAACACATCCAAAAGTAAAATTGCAGAAATCAGCAGAAATAACCAAAGTATAAGGAAAGCACCAAACTCACATCATAAATTCAGGTACGTAGATGAAAATGGTTCAACTCATTTAACTTTCATTAATGCATATTAGACACAGCATATTTAAAAATATGCCATCAGGGAAACATTTCAACATTTAACGTAACTTATGTGATGCCATGAAATGTATTCCAAGAAACAGACAAAATAGTACAAATCTCAGTGAGGGTAAAAAATTTTGAGATGATGTTCAAAAAATTGAAATGAAACACCAGAAAAATGGTTTTGTGTTGGTAATCGGATTGTAACTGTAAGCGGGTATCTGAGCAAAAGCAATTGCAGGAAACTTCCACATAAACCTCCGTAGCTTGGGGATGGGGCAATTATTATGCAGGAGATGGGTTAGAACATAAAAGATTGCAATTTCAGCATTTCATACTTGTGCATAACTCAACAGGACCAAAATACAGTTACCTTTTAGGCCACACATTTGAAATGTGTCCCAAGTCCAAATGTCACTGGGTGCAGGTATCCATGAAATTCCAAGCCAACTCCTCATGCTACGTACAACTACACAAACAGCCCTCAAGTACTTAAGCCATGTGGAAATTCTTCATTTGAGTCAAATTTTGACGAGCCATTTAACAGTGGGAGTACAGAGCACAACCCGATCACATTCCTGTATAACTCTGCGTCCTTACACATCAACAGCTGTATGTTATGCCATTTGGCTTCCTAATTTGTCCCCCACCATAGATACTAGCAAATACAATGTGTTTCCAACATTTTCTGATTTTATTTCATAAGATAGTGTAACCCATGGTCAACTGAGCTGAAAACAAGTCAGAAAACTGGGCCAATACATTGGTTATTGAAATGTTAAATCATATGCCCACCAATAACCATACACGCACACCCTCCTGCAGGTGTCAAATAGGAATCCTTATGATTTTTTTCTCCTCCTCCTCCATTAGCAAGAAGTACGAAGACCAATTGTACTGCCCCCACCACAGCTGCAGCAAAGATCGTTTAATTTACAATTTATCTGCATTAGGGTCCATTTCTCATTTTTCTATTCTCCTCCTTTCCCAACTGGTTTTAGTCTTCTTCCCTGCGCACATCTGAACCCAAACAAAACCACAAAGTATGTGTGATTGGCTCCACGCCACATATGGATTGTAGCACTCCAGAGCAGATTCAGCCTGCATTAAAAACTTACATTTCACTGCTTACTGATCAGCTTCCATTAAATAAAGATGTAGTAAAATGTTTTATTTATCAGCCCTCATTATGCTACAGAGTATGGACATTTCATGTGATAGTACGTCAAGGCCACACTTGCCTAAAGGGCCACTTGTGTTCACTTTGCTTGTCATATTTCAACTAAAGTATTGCAAACAGGAGTAGAAGAATTTTTTATTATTGACTTGAAGATGTTTCTCCTGTTTGGAGAATACTCATTGAAATATCTTATATGAAACAACAACTGTCAGAAAACGTTCATAAAATAGTCACTATTGTCAATTTAGATTTTTTTCCCCCAATCATGAGATCATTTCAACATCCCCACCATAGTAAAACAGACTTTAGTTAATCTGAATCTTAGCTCCAAATCAAAAGATTATGGATTCAAGTAACATATCAGAGGCTTGACCGTGTAATCTAGGTAATGCTTCAGTACAGTACTGAGGCAGTAGGGTTGTTTTTTGCATGTGATGTTAAAACAAGATATCATCTAGCAGTTCAAAAGAACTTAAAATGTGCCAAGGCTCAAAAAAACACCAAGAAAACAGATTGGACTGTACTGTGCAGTCAGCTGCAAAGCAATAGCACTGGTTGCTTGCATCAAAGAAAGCTGCCCACAAAGATCTAGCAATCTCTGTGGCACAGGCTTCGCCTTTCCTGAAGGAAGTCCGAACCTGGTGCCAAGTTAAGGAGATCTCCAGGGGTAAAATTCTTAGCATGGCGGGTGGGCGCACATGCAACCCAACCGAGAGTAAAGTGATGCGTGACATCAGGCGCGTGCCCAGACGTCAACGTGCACTCTCGCGATATTTCGTCGGCAGCCCGCCTGCCGAGAATTAAAAGGCCTATTCAGGCCATTTAAAAGGTAATTGAAGTAAAATTTTCATTGTCCATTCAACCTTACGGTTTGCAGGCAGGTAAAAGGGCCAAGCGGCCTTTGCACTCTTTTGGAAACCTCATCCACGGGTGGGATGAGATTTCCAAAAGCAAATAAAAATTAAAAACTTTAATTTTTCATAATTAACATGTCCCTGCTCATGTGACAGAGTCATGTTTCATAACATTTATCAAATCAGTTCATCTCCCCGAGGCAACTCTCTGCCTCAGCGAGATTATGTAGCACGCACTTGCACGCATGCGCCAAGGTCGCCCTCACCCGGCTCGCACTCCTCCCCCCACCCGCCCAAGCAGCACTCAGCGCTGCCATTCACATTTCATGCTGGGCAGGCCTTAATTGGTTTGCAAGTGTGAAATTGCCTTCGGGGCCCAATCGCAGGTGGTGGTCAGTTTCCCAACTGCCCCCGCCCTGCTCACATGCCAAGGGCAAAATTCTGCCCCAGGTGTCCATGAAGTAAGGTACACAGCCAATCACACTGAAGTATTAATACTTAAAGCAACCAGGAAGTTAAAAAAACACTGAATCCATTCACTTTTGTTTGTGAGATTTTGCAGACAGTGAAATAAATGATTAGGATATGCACATAAGTTAAAGTAGAAACAAAAATATCATAAAAATGTTAGTGAGGATGCTTAATAATAATTTATGAACTTAGCACACATTAAAAGCATATTACTCAACAGGGGGTAACTTTTGCAAGGGTTTTTACAACAATACTAAAAATGCAAAAGTGAAAGTTTGCATCAGTTTACTGATTTCTAGTTGATTGCATTTTGAGAGGCCTCAACAGCACATCCTCAGGAGAAGTGCGGAATCACTGACAGCAACTTCCAGATTTTACTATTTTACCATTTAACTGCATATGTGTAGACTCCAGAACGCCATGTCAGTTTCAGGGGAGTAATGACAATGAACACTCATAACCATCACATAATCTGGGCCAATATCTGGTCATTAATCTCACTGCTGATTTTGGAACTTTGATGTATAAAAATTAACTCACATTTATTCAGCTATTAACATTGCCAATGAATTATTTTTGAAGTGCAGCCAATGTATCACTTTGAGACATACTGAAAACATAACAGACAATATAAATAGAAGATTTTCTTTCTTTCAAAATAATAGGAATTAGAATGTAGTCATTAGCCAATATATTTTAAAGATGGGCCTACAACCTGTAAGGTCACAAGATTGATTTGAATCCAAAAATCCAGCTCTACTAACTACCCAATACAACATCTCACTGCTTTTTAAAATCAATCCAATCTGGCCTTAATATTTCCTTCACAATCTTTTGCTTATGTCCTGTTCTATTTCCTTGACCTATATATTCCAGATTTACTTTCTCTAGCCCATTAACTATCTCATAAGCTTCTATAACATTTGGCATGTCACTATATAAATCCAAGTTTTTCTTTCTTTTCAAGGCTGAATCAAGTCATTCTTCATAGTTGATGACTCTAAATCAATGTAATAGTCCTTTTTCTCTTTCTGCAACCTCTTTCTCCTTCCATATCATGAAAAACAGAACAGTACACAGTTCTCCAGATACAATACACTGGCCAGGATGTACATCTTTTGCATGAATTTTGGAAATGCATCATAAAGTATATGCAAAAATTCTTCAAAATTACACTAGATACATTTTGGCTTTCTAAATTTTTCCTTACCTGTCTGTGTTTCAAGTTTCAGCACCTTTAAAAGGCCATCTTCCCCACCACAAGCAATAAATCCTTGATCTTTATTCCATGAAACACATCTCAGCTGATTGTTATTAGGAATAGCAATCTGAAACAAATAACAAAAGAAAACATTGTACATAAACACAGATAACTTAAAATCAGATGCATGATTTTTAAATACATAAGTAACAAACACATTCTTTAAGGGTAAGATTGCAACCACGTGCAGTGCACTAAACCGCAAATTTATTGAAGGCTCTTCTCCCCATTCCTGAAAAGAATGCACTGTCACAGCTGATACATACAAACTCAATCTTATTCTAGACTCTTACCCAGCTAACAACAGGGAGTCAGTCTCAAACTCAACTTATTTCTTCATCCATTTTTTGCCTGCTGCTCAAAGGATCATAGAAACCGTGTCACACCAGGGAACAAGTGCAGCAAAAAATGCCTCCAAATCCTCACATGCAGCAACATCAGTGAGTCACCTAAACTATCACTATAGTTTATATAGAAAACTACAGAAAAGATTCATGAGAATGGTTCCAGCAATGAGGAATTTGGTTATGAATAGATTAGAGAAGTTAGGACTGTTCTCCTTGGAGAAGAGAAGGTTGAGAGGGGATTTGATAGAGGTATTTAAAACCATGAGGAGTCTGAACAGAGTGGATAAGGAGAAACTGTTCCCACTCATGAAAGAATCGGGAATGAGAGGGCACAGATTTAAAGTAATTGGCAAAAGGAGCAAAAAAGTGATATGAGAAAAAAACTTTGTCATGCAGCAGGTGGTTAAGATCTGGAATGCACTGCCCGAGGGTGTGGTGGAGACAGGCTCAATCAAAGCATTCAAAAGGGAATTAGACTGTTATCTGAAAAGGAAGAATATGCAGGGTTATGGGAATAAGGCAGGAGAATGGCACTAAGGGAATGGTTCATTCGAAGAGTCATAGAACACACGATGGGTTGAGTGGCTGCCTTCTGTGCTGTAAAAATTCTGTGATTCTGTGTACCATGATACTGGCTGAGAATTTGCCAAGTAACTAGCTTTCAACAACCTTAGCTCCAATTTTCCTCATTTATTCCAATGGCCAATCTAATAACTGAATAAACAGGAAGTAGTCTAAGGAATTACTTTCTTATTTGGTGCCATAAGCGACTCATTACTTGCAGAAGCATGAACTTCCAATAAATGATATTCTTGTTTACAAATAATATCCCACCATACCCTAAAGCCAAAAAATGGGCATCATTGTTTGTTAGAATGAGTGTGATTTTTTTTTCCTCATTAAGTTACAAATCTATCATTTCTAAACTTCAATAAATATCTGCCCTGAATTTGCATTTAAATCTCAATTTTAATTCGAGAAAAAGTTTCCGACCTCACATTCATGCCATTACTAAGGCCACATCTCCACCTCTGTAACATCACCCAATGTTTCCCATTTTGCAACTTATCTGCTGTTGAAAACCTCATTCATGCCTTTGCTACCTTTGGACCTGACTATTCCAATGCATTCCTGGCTGGCCTCCCACATTCTACACTCTGTAAACTTGAGGTCATCCAAAGCTTTGCTACCTATGTCTTAAATCACACCAAGTCCCGTTCCCCTTTCACCCTGCCAGCTCATTGACCTTACATTGGCCTTGGTCAAGCAATGTCTTGATTGTAAAATTCTTCACCTTGTTTTTAAATCCCTCCATGGCCTTGCCCCTCCCTATCTCTATAATCTCCTCCAGCCCCATAACCCTCCAAGATATCTGCACCCCTCCAATTCTGATCTCTTGGGCACTTCTGCGTTCAATCGCTCCACCATTGGTGGCTGTGCTTTTAGTTGCCATGGCCCTAAGCTCTGAAATACACACCCCCCACCACCCACCCCCTCCACCAACTTATACCTCTCTGCTTCGCCATCTCACTTTTCTTCTTCAAGACACACATTAAAACCTATTGACCAAGCTTTTGGTCATCTGAATTAATATCTCTATGTGGCTCAGTATCATATTTTGTTTTATAATGCTCCTTTGAGGTGCCTTTGGGGTGTTTCATTAATTTAAAAGTGCTATATAAATATAAGTTGTTGCTGTGATGTCCAGGTTTGCAGTCTTTAGAATGCCAATCACATTTCATAATCAGGAGCAGTGCCTTCAGACATCTCAGCCCTCACTGTCTTGAACTCTAAATGCCATCATTACCTTACTTTCTCCCTGCATCTTTAAAAACCTTCTTAAACCTCTTTACATGTAACGCTTCAGTTACCACTTTGTAATCTAACAACTAGCTAAGCATCAGTTTCCTTTGTTTTTCCCCAATACAAAATATAAATATACACTGATGTCAATTCTAACTGATATTGGCAAGTGGGAGATCATGCACAAAGTAAGGATAGTTGTAAACAGATGGGTTTTTTTTTTTAGAAATTATTGGTTTCAAGGTCCTGACCATACATTATTTTTTACAAATATTAATTACAGTACAGGAGTAATTTAAAAGTTCCTGTAAGAACCAAAACTGCCCCCACCCCATGGAACCACACCTATTTCCCATTCTTTAGTCCACTGCTCACCTTTTAAATCTGTACATTTTCCCTTCTGCACTTAGTTCTAACAGTTTCTTTGGTTGGCCATGTACAGCTATGTTAAAACAAAACATCTGCCCAGTCAAGTAGGATCATGCACATTCAAATTCGGGGGTGGGTGGGGGGGAGAGAGGGACATTCTTTCATGTTGAAGGGATGGACTCCATAAACTGTTTTAATGGTGAATTTGAGGGCTGTTTGCTGAAAAGGCTGGAACATGAGGGACACATTGAAGGATTTGGAGAGGGAGAGGGAGTGGGAGTTAGATAGTGGGAGTAGCTCTGGTGTTGAAAAACAAATTACCCTGTGGTCACTAAAACCATCACCATTACCAACTAAAACAAACGAAAGCTACTTCGTAAATTAAAAAGTGACTAAAACAAAAATATTTTGCACAAATGACCTCCCCTCCCCTCTCTCCCTCTTTAACCACAATAAGAAGCTCTGCAGTTACAGGAGTGACTAAGGGTCGTGCGCATGCGCCACAATCTCCCCGGACTTGGGTTGCTCGAGCTCCGTCCGTTGTGGTTTAAACCGTGCGGAGCTCAAGAGGCCTAGTCTGTAAGAACCATCGACTATCTCACCTTCTTACTCAAATAAATGAACATGGTTCAAAAAGCGTCGTCCGCACGACCACGGAAGAGGCGAATTATCGGTGCTTCTTTTCCTCCTCCTCCTCTCCCCACCAGCCCGTTTCGCCTTCAGCTGCTGTAAGCAAACGGGCCGCGTCGCCTGGTAACCACGGCCAGCAACGGCTCCCAGCCAATCCCTGAGCGAACACTCCTCCGCTCGTCCAATCGGCTGCGTGCTGCTTTCAGCCAATCCAGGATGGGGGCCTGAAGGGAACCTTCAGCCAATCGGCGACCGGCAGCGCTGGCATCACAATGGGCGCTGGGATTTCATCGCAGGGGTCCCAGCGCAGAGCCTACCTGCAGCTCACCACCACCTTGATGGAGAGAGCAGCGTGCGGGTTGCAGTGATTCGCTTCAGCAATCAGATAAAAGCAAAACACTGCGGACGCTGGAAATCTGAAACAACATCAAAAATTGCTGGAAAAACTCAGCAGGTCTGGCAGCGGAAGACGAGTCAACGTGAACTCTGTTTCTCTCTCCGCAGACGCTGCCAGACCTGCTGAGTTTTTCCAGCAATTTTTGTTGTTGTTTAACATTTAGAGTCCTTCAGAGCCCTTAAGCAATGCCTTTCCCATCCCCCTTCTTTCCCAATAATTTATATAGATTTTTCTTTTCCCACCTACTTCCATCATTTTTAAATGTATTTCCATCCATTGTTTTATCTCCACCTTTTGGCCTAATTCGATCCCTTCCCCCGCCCCCCCCCCCCCCCCCCCCCCCACCACCCCCACGAGGGCTATCTGTACCTTGCTAGTCCTGCTTTCTACCCTTAATTAGCACATTCCTTTTGATAATATCACCACCTTCAACACCTCTTTGTCCTTTTGTCTGTGATCTCTTGTGGCTATCTCCACCTATCACTGGCCCTCTATCCAGCTCTACCTGTCCCACCCCCACCCTTAAACCAGCTTATATTTCACCTCTTTTCTACTTTTCCTTAGTTCTGATGAAGAGTCATTCGGACTCAAAACGTTAACTGTATCCCTCTCCGCAGATGCTGTCAGGTATTTTTGTTTTTGTTCTGTTTTTGTTCCTGGTCAGACCACCCATGGCGGCAAGGTCAGAGGAGAGGTTCAGTCCAAAAAAATCCTCAACAGTGGAACAGGTAAAGGAAGACTGTGTCTCACCAGCTGTGAAGACAGAAGAAGGCTTCAGTGACAAGATAACAGTCCTTGTGGTTTGACGTCACCAAAATACATCACAGAAGGAGACCATTCAGCCAATCAAGTCTATACCAGCTGTCTGTAGAAACATCCAGTCAAACCCTTGCACCACTCTATCCCTGTAGCCCCTCAAGTTTATTTCCTTCAAAAGTGACCATCCAATTTCCTTTTGAAATCATTCATCATTTCCACTTGCACCACTCTGATACGCAGCGAGTTCAAAATCACTACCTGTGTAAAAAAAATTCTTCCTCATATCCCCCTGTATTTCTTGCCCAAAACCTTTAATCTTTGTCCCCCAGTTCTTGCTATCAGTTAATCACAGAATCAGAATCACAGAACCACACAGTGCAGAAGAGGCCCATCGAGTCTGCACTGACACGTGAGAAACACCTGACCTACCTACCTAATCCCATTTACCAGCACTTGGCCCATAGCCTTGAATGTTATGACGTGCCAAGTGCTCGTCCAGGTACTTTTTAAAGGATGTGAGGCAACCCACCTCCACCACCCTCCCAGGCAGCGCATTCCAGACCGTCACCACCCTCTGGGTAAAAAAGTTTTTCCTCACATCCCCCCTAAACCTCCTGCCACTCACCTTGAACTTATGTCCCCTCGTGACTGACCCTTCAACTAAGGGGAACAGCTGCTCCCTATCCACCCTGTCCATGCCCCTCATAATCTTGTACACCTTAATCAGGTCGCCCCTCAGTCTTCTCTGCTCCAATGAAAACAACCCAAGTCTTTTCAACCTCTCTTCATAATTTAAATGTTTCATCCCAGGCATCATCTTGGTGAATCTTCTCTGCACTCCCTCCAGTGCAATCATATCCTTCCTATAATGTGGTGACCAGAACTTCACACAGTACTCCAGACGTGGCCTCACCAAGGTTCTGTACAACTCCAACATGACCTCCCTACTTTTGTAATCAATACCTCGACTGATAAAGGCAAATGTCCCAAATGCCTTTTTCACCACCCCACTAACATGCCCCTCCGCCTTCAGAGATCTATGGATACACACGCCAAGGTCCCTTTGTTCCTCAGAACTTCCTAGTGTCATTGAATACTTACTTGTCAAATTACTCCTTCTAAAGTGTATCACCTCACACTTTTCAGGATTAAATTCCATCTGCCACTTATCTGCCCATTTGACCATCCCGTCTATATCTTCCTGTAGCCCAAGACATTCAACCTCACTGTCAACCACCCGGCCAATCTTTGTGTCATCTGCAAACTTACTAATCCTACCCCCCTATTGTTTAATAAATGACAAATAACAGGGGACCGAGCACAGATCCCTGTGGTACACCACTGGATACTGGCTTCCATTCACTAAAGCATCCTTCTGTCATCACCCTCTGTCTCCTACAACTAAGCCAATTTTTAATCCACCTTATCAAATTACCCTGAATCCCAAGTGCATTTGCCTTCTTTATAAGTCTCCCATGTGAGACCATGTCAAAGGCTTTTCTGAAATCCATATAAACTACATCAACTGCACTACCCTCATCTACACACCTGGGATCAGCTTTTCTTTGACTGCCATACCTAAACCTGTCAGAATCTCGCACACCTCTAGCAAATCTCTCTTCAACCCCCTGCTCCAAGGAGAACAACCCCAGCCTCTCCAATCTAACTCTGTAGTTAAATTCCCTGGTCACTGGAACCATTCTGGTAAATCTCCACTGCACCCTGTCAAAGATCTCCATGTCCTTGCCGAACATCCCATCGTATATACCCAGGGAAAGGGTAGGCCCACGCAGGGACAGAGATGGGAATCTGTGTGGAGCCAGAAGAAATGGGAGAGATACTAAATGAGTACTTCTCATCAGTATTCACCAAAGAGAAGGACTTAGTGGTCGATTTGTCAATTTATCTACACACTCTTCCCGAGTGTGTAGATAGCCTGGATCATGTTGAGATCAAAAAAGAGGAGGTTTTAGGCGTCTTGAAGAATATTAAGGTGGATAAGTCCCCAGGGCCAGATGGGATCTACCCCAGACTACTGAGGGAGGCAAAGGGGGAGATTGCTGGGGCCTTGACAGAAATCTTTGTATCCTCACTAGCTACGGGTGAGGTCCCAGAGGAATGGAGAATGAACAATGTTGTTCCATTGTTTAAGAAGGGTAGCAGGGATAATCCAGGAAATTACAGGCTGGTGAGCCTTACTTCAGTGGTAGGGAAATTATTGGAGAAGATTCTTCATGACAGGATTTACTACCATTTGGAAGCAAATGGGCGTATTAGTGAGAGGCAGCATGGTTTTGTGAAGGGGAAGTCGTGTCTCACTAACTCGATCGAGTTTTTTGAGGAAGTGACAAAGATGATCAACGATAGAAGGGCAGTGGATATTATCTACATGGATTTCAGAAAGACCTTTGACAAGGTCCTTCATGGCAGACTGGTACAGAAGGTAAAGTCGCATGGGATCAGAGGTGAGCTGGCAAGATGGATACAGAATTGGCTTGGTCATAGAAGACAGAGGGTAGCAGTGGAAGGGTGCTTTTCTGAATGGACAGCTGTGACTAGTGGAGTTCTGCAGGGATCAGTGTTGGGACCTTTGCTGTTTGTAGTATACATAAATGATTTGGAGGAAAATGTCACTGGGCTAATTAGTAAGTTTGCAGACGACACTAAGGTTGGAGGAGTTGCAGATAGTGAAGAGGATTGTCAAAGGATACAATGGGATATAGATCGGTTGAAGACATGGGCGGAAAAATGGCAGATGGAGTTTAATCCAGACAAATGCAAGGTAATGCATTTTGGAAGGTCTAATACAGGTAGGAATTATACAGTAAATGGCAGAACCCTTAAGTGCATCGATGGGCAGAGGAATCTAGGTGTATAGGTCTACAGGTCACTGAAAGTGGCAACACAGGTGGATAAGGTAGTCAGGAAGGCATATGGCATGCTTGCCTTCATTGGCAGGGGTATTGAATATAAAAGCTGGGAAGTCATGCTGCAGCTGTATAGAACCTTGGTTAGGCGACGCTTGGAATATTGCGTGCAATTCTGGTCACCACATTACCAGAAGGATATGGAGGCTTTGGAGAGGGTGCAGAGGAGGTTTACCAGGATGCTGCCTGGTCTGGAGGTTATTAACTATGAGGAGAGGTTGGAGGAACTCAGATTGATCTCACTAGAGCGACGGAGATTCAGGGGTGACTTGATAGAAGTTTACAAAATTATGGGTGGCATGGACAGAGTAGATAATCAGAAGCTATTTCCCAGGGTGGAAGAGTCAATTACTAGGGGACATAGATTTAAGGTGAGAGGAGAAAACTATAGAGGATTTGTGCGGGGCAAGTTTTTTACGCAGAGAATAGTGAGTGTCTGGAATTCACTCCCAGAGGAGGTGGTGGAAGCAGGTACGATAGTGGTGTTTAAAAGACAGCTTGACAAATACATGAATAAGATGGGAATAGAGGGACACGGACCCCGGAAGTGCAAAATGTTTTAGTTTGACAGTCAATATGATCAGTGCAGGTATGGAGGGCCAAAGGGCCTGTTCCTGTGCTGTACTTTTCTTTGTTCTGTGTTCTTTGTATTTGAGAACCAGAGACAGAATCATTCTTTCCGCAGACTCCTGACTTTCACAGATTTTTTCATAGCTGCCTTTCAAGCATTCTGCTTCCAAAAACCTGACTGCTTTTCTTAGCAACTATTTGTTACTCTTAAAAGCATCTCACTGTGTCAAAAGCACCTCACTCGGCCTCTTCCGGAGGTCCCCAGCATCACAGATGCCAGTCTTCAGCCAATTTGATTCACTCCACTTGATATCAAGAAACGGCTGAAGGCACTGGATTCTGCAAAGGCTATGGGCCCTGACAATATTCCAGCAATAGTACTGAAGACTTGAGCTTCAGAACTTGCTGCACCCCTAGCCAAGCTGTTCCAGTACAGCTACAACACTGGCATCTACGTGGCTATGTGGAAAATTGCCCAGGTATGTCCTGTACACAAAAAGCAGGACAAATCCAACCCATCCAATTATTGCCCCATCAGCCTACTTTCGGTCGTCAGTAAAGTGATTGAAGAGGTCATCAACAGTGTTATCAAGCAGCACTTGCATAGCAATAACCTGCTCACTGATGCCCAGTTTGGGTTCCACTAGGGTCACTCAGCTCCTGACCTCATTACAGACGTGGCTCAAACTTGGACAAAGGAGCTGAACTCCCAAGGTGAGGTGAGAGTGACAGCAAGGCAGCATTTGATCAAGAGTGGCATCAAGGAGCTCTAGAAGAACTGAGGGAGAACGTGTTTGAGGTGTACAAAATTATGAGGGGCATAGATGGAGTAGACAAGAAGAAACTTTTCCCCTTAGTGGAGGGGTCAATAACCAGGGAGTATAGATTTAGGTAAGGGATATGAGTTTTAGAGGGGATTTGAGGCAAGTGGGGATGTTCGCTGATGATTGCACAATGTTCAGCACTATTCGTGACTCCTCAGATACTGAAGCACTCCCATGTTCAAATACAGCATAACCTGGACAATATCCAGGCTTGGGCTGACAAGTGGCAAGTAAAATGTGCGCCACACAAGTGCCAGGCAATGACCATCTCCAACAAAAGAAAAGCTAATTATCTCCCCATGGTATTACCATGGCTGAATCCCCCTATTATCAATACCTTGGGTGTTACCATCGATCAGAAACTGAACTGGACTAGCCATATAAATACTGTGGCTATAAGAGCAGGTCAGAAACTAGGAATCCTGCAGTGAGTTACTCACCTCCTGACCAGTGGCCAGTCCCTGGAAATTGACTGGGTGCAGATTAGGCAACAACATTGCAATCGTCCACGGGGCAGAATTTTACGAGTTGGTGAGTGGGGGTGAAGCCCGCTCGCCAACATATAAAATGACATGTGGTGATGTCAGGGGGAACTCCCGATGTCACCGCGCCCAATTAAAATTTTCAGGAAGGCGGGAGCTCAGCAAAATCAGTTGCTTGCCTGCCGACATGTCAATGGCCAATTGAGGCCATTGACAGGGTCAATTATGCAATTAAAGGACATGAGCGTCCAACCTTAAGGTTGTTGGGCAGGCCAGGAGCCCTGGCGGCAACTAGAAAAAACATGAAACTTCATCCACAGATGGGATGAGGTTTCATGTGGGCTTTAAAAAATTTTAATAAAGATTTTGTAAAAATTATGGACATGTCCCAATTCATGTGGCATGGTCACATGAGGGGACATGTAAGCGAAATTTTATTTTTCTATTTTTATCTTTTTTACATGTACTGCTGATCTCCCTGAGGTTGCACTTAGCCTCAGGGAGATGAGTTGCTCTTTCGCGCACGTGCGTGAAGGAGCACACTTTCGATTTTGGGATTCCTCCCCCCCTGCATAGTGCTTCTGTGTGGACATCACGCTGGGTGGGCCTTAATTGGCCCACCCACGTAAAATAGCTCCAAACAGAGGCGTTGATCGGAAGCGTGCCCGTACGTGCCCACCCATCAACTGCCCCCCCAATGGGGGGAAAATTTAGCCCATGGTGGCCAATATAGTTTGGACATGGAGGCGACCGAGTTTAAAGAGTCTTCCACCTATTGACACCAGAGGGCAGTTTATCTTTGGTGAGGTGAATAGGCAGCGTCAAGTAGATTGTAAATAATTAAGGCACTATCACACAGCCTTGCTTAACCCTAGTTGGGATTTTAAAGAGGAATGTTTTAGATCTCTCACCGAAGACAGTTGCAGTCATATCATGGCTTCATGAAGGGGAAATCATGTCTGACAAATTAATTAGAATTCTTTGAGGAGACAATTAGCAGGATAGATAAAGGGGAACCAGTAGGTGTAATATATTTGGATTTCCAAAAGACGTTCAATAAGGTACCGCATGTAAGGCTATTTAAAAAACTAAGAGCCCATGGTGTTGGGGGTAGTATATTAGCATGGATAGAGAATTGGCTAACTAACAGAAGACAGAGAGCTGGGATAAGTGGGGCGTTTTCAGGCTGGCAACCTGTAACAAGTAGAGTGCCACAGGGATCAGTTCTGGGGTCATAATTATTTACAATATATATTAATGACTTAGATGACGGAATTGAATGTACTGTTGCCAAGTTTGCGGATGATACAAAGAACAAAGAAAAGTACAGCACAGCAACAGGCCCTTCCACCCACCAAGCCTGCGCCGATCATATTGACTGTCAAACTAAAACATTTTGCACTTCCAGGGTCCGAATCCCTCTATTCCCATCCTATTCATGTATTTGTCAAGCTGCTTTTTAAACACCAGTATTGTACCTGCTTCGACCACCTCCTCTGGCAGCGAATTCCAGACACTCACTAGCCTCTGCGTAAAAAACTTGCCCCGCACATCTCCTCTAAAGTTTTCTCCTCTCACCTTAAATCTATGTCCCCTAGTAATTGACTCTTCCAACCTAGGAAAAAGCTTCTGACTATCTACTCTGTCCATGCCACTCATAATTTTGTAAACTTCTATCAAGTTACCCCTCAATCTCTGACACTCTAGTGAGAACAATCTGAACTTCTCCAACCTCTCCTCATAGCTAATAACCTCCAGATCAAGCACCCTTCCACTGCTACCCTCTGTCTTCTATGACCAAGCTAATTATGTATCCATCTTGCCAGCTCTCCACTGATCCCATGCGACTTTACCTTCTGTACCAGTCTGCCATGAAGGACCTTGTTAAAGGTCTTACTGAAATCCATATAGATAACATTCACTGCCCTTCCATCATTGATCATCTTTGTCACTTCCTCGAAAAACTCAATCAAGTTAGTGAGGCATGACCTCCCCTTCATAAAACCATGCTGCCTCTCACTAATACGCCCATTTGCTTTCAAATGGTAGTAAATCCTGTCACGAAGAATCTTCTCCAATGATTTCCCTACCACTGACGTAAGGCTCACCAGCCTGTAATTTCCTGGATTATCCCTGCTACCCTTCTTAAACAATGGAACAACATTGGCCACTCTCCAGTTCTCTGGGACCTTACCTGTAGCCAGTGAGGATACAAAGATTTCTGTCAAGGCCTCAGCAATCTCCTCCCTTGCCTCCCTCAGTACTCTAGGGTAGATCCCATCTGGCCCTGGGGACTTATCCACTTTAATATTCTTCAAGACGCCTAACACCTCTTTTCTGATCTCAGCATGATCCAGGCTACCTACACACTCTTCCCTAGACAAATTGACTGCTAAGTCCTTGTCTTTGGTGAATACTGATGAGAAGTACTCATTTAGTATCTCTCCCATTTCTTCTGGCTCCACACACAGATTCCCACCTCTGTCCATGAGTGGGCCTACCCTTTCCCTGGCTACCCTCTTGCTTTTTACATATGTAGGTGGGAAGACAAGTGGTGAGGATGACACAAAAAGTCTACAGACGGATATAGGCAGGTTACATGAGTGGGCAAAAACTTGGCAAATGGAATGTAATGTGGGAAAATGTGAGGTTATGCACTTTGGCGGGAAGAATAGAGGAGCTGAATATTATTGAAATGGAAAAAGACTGCTGAAAACTGCAGCACAGAGGGATTTGGGGTCCTAATGCATGAATCACAAAAAGCTAGCATACAAGTTCAGCAGGTAATAGGGAAGACAAATAGAATGTTGGCCTTGATTTCAAGGGAATGGATTATAAAAATAGGGGAGTCTTGCTAAAACTATACAAGATACTAGGTAGACCTCACCTAGAATACTGTGAACAGTTTTGGTCACCTTATCTAAGGAAAGATACACTGGCATTGGAGGCAGTCCAGAGGTATGGAGGAATTTTCTTATGAGGAGATTTTGGGTAGGTTGAGCCTGCACTCATTGGAGTTTAGAAGAATCAGGGGCAACCTTATTGAAACATGTAACATTCTCAGAGGGCTCGATAGGGTGGATGCTGAGAGGTTGTTTCCCCCTCAGAGAGTCTACAACCAGAGGGCATAATCTCAGAGTAAGGGGTCGCCCATTTAAGGCAGAGATGAGGAGGAATTTCTTCTCTCAGTGGGTGGTGAATCTGTGGAACTCTTTACCACAAAGGGCTATAAAGGTTGGGTTGTTAAGTATATTCAAGGTTGAGATGGACAGATTTTTAATCAGTAAAGGAATCAAGGGCTATGGGGAAAAAGCAGGAAAGTGGAGTTGAGGGTTATCAGAATAGCCATGATCTCATTGAAAGGCAGAGCAGACTCAATGGGCCGAATGGCCTACTTCTGTTCCTACGTCTTATGGTCACTCTCCACTGCTCGCAGTAGTAGAGAATTCCAAAGATTTATGACCCTCTGAGAGAAGAAATTCCCCCTCATCTCCATCTTAAATGGAAGATCCCTTATTTTTAAACTGTGCCCTCTAGTTCTAGATTTCCCAGTGAGGGGGAACATACTCTCAGTATCTACCCTGTCAAGTCCCCTCAGAATCTTGTATGTTTCAATAAGATCCCCTCTCATTCTTCCAAACTTCAATGAGTATAGAACCAACCTGCTCAACATTTCCTCATAAGAAAGCACCTTCATCCCAGGAGTCAGCCTAGTGAACCTTATCTGAACTGCTTCCAGTATATCCCTCCTTATGTAAGGAGACTAAAACTGTACACAGTACTCTAGATGCAGTCACACTAATGTCCTGTACAATTGTAGCAAAACTTCCCTACTTTTACACTCCATTCCCCTTTTGATAAAGGCCAACATTCCATTTGCCTTCCTAATTGCCTGTTGTACCTGTGTGCTAATGTTTTGTGACTTATGTACAACGATACCCAGACCCTTCTGTACTGCAGCATTCTGCCGTTTCTCTCCATTTAAATAATATTCTGCTTTTCTATTCTTCCTACTAAAGTTTCTTTACATTTTCCCATTTTATACTTCACCTGCCAAATTTTTCCACTCACTTAACCTATCTATATCCCTTTGCAGACTCTTTGTATCCTCCTCACAACTTGCTTTCCTGCAAATTTGGCTACAACAGGGTTGGTCCCTTCATCCAAGTCATTAATATAGATTGTAAGTAGTTGAGGCCCTGGTTTTGATTTCCATGGCACTCCACTACTTACAGTTTGCCGACCTGAAAATGACTAATTTATCCCGACTCTCTGTTTCCTGTCAATTAGCCAATCCTCTGTCCATGCTAACATATTACCCCCAACACCACGAGCTCTTAACTTGTGCAGTAACTTTTTATGTGGCACCTTATCGAATGCCTTGTGGAAATCCAAATACACTATATATTACTGGTAACCCTTTATCCATACTGTTTGTTACATCCTCAATGAACTCTAATAAATGTGTCAAACAAGATTTCCCTTTCACAAGAACATGTTGACTTTGTCTTATGCTTTTCTAAATGTCCTGTTACTTTCTCCTTAATGATGGATTCTAGCATTTCCCCAATGACTGATGTTAGTCTGCATAGTTCCTTGCTTTCTATTTCCCTCATTTCTTGAGTAGGGGTGAAACATTTGCAGTTTTCTAATCTGTTGGGACCTGCCCAAAATCTAGGAAATTTTAGAAGATTGAAACCACTGCATCCACTGGGCAGGATTTTAACATCAGCGAGCGGGGGCGAGGCCTGCTCACCGACACGTAAAATGATGCAGGATGATCTCAGGTAGAAGTCCAGATGTCATCCCCCCCCATTTAAATTTTCAGGAAGTGGGGGGGTGCAGCAAAATCAGCTGCAGGCCCGCCGACCTGTCAATGGCCATTTGAGGCCATTCACAGGATTAGTTAAGCAATTAAAGGACTTGCCCATCCAACCTTAAGTTTGGCGGGCAGGCCAGGAGCCCCGGTGGCAACTAGAAAAAACATGAAACTTCATCCACCGGCGGGATGAGGTTTCATGTAGGGTTTTAAAAATTATAATAAAGTTGTTATGGAAATTATGAACATGTCCCAACTCATTGTCACATGAGGGGACATGTAAGAGAAGTTTTTTTCTCTATTTTTAATATTTTTAAAAGTAGAAGCAATCTCCCTGAGGCTGCACTTAGCCTCAGGGAGATGAGTGCGCTCTTTCATGCGCATACGTGAAAGAGCACACTCTCGATTTTAGGGATTCCCTCCCACCCACACATGGAGGGCATAGCACTTCCCTGCGGATGTCACGCTGGGCGGGCCTTAATTGGCCCACCCGCGCAAAATGGCGGCGCGGTCCCGATCGCCGGTGGTGATCAGGTCCATGCCCGCCCGACGAACAAAAAATTCAGCCCACTCTCTCTAGTTGTTACTGAACCATGGGGTTTTTTAGAGATATGTAGGTTGCTGGGGATGTCAAGATTGTGTATCTGCGTGAATGATGGAAATCTTAGATTGTCACAAGAGATCAGTCAGCAGTTTGATAGAGAGGAATGTTGTGGTCACTTTGACAAACGGACCACAGGAGACTCAGGTACAAGTTTCGATTGTTTATTCGAGCAATTGCAAGGAGGGCACCATCTCAATACAGCTTGAGACAGTACTCTGCTAAGCTACAAGTGTTCGCCATATTTATACATTATTGGTCACATACGAGAACATCCTCTAGATTCCAATCTTGTCAACATATAGGTTTACATTAAACAGACAGGTGTCTGGTACAAAGGTAACCCTACTTACACCCAGGCAGAGACCTGCCTTCCTATCTAAGCAGGGACCATCTGTCCTTCCCCTATCTGTTGAAGAGTACACTTAATCTATGTTATTGCCATTCTCTGACTCCAGTCTAACTCCCAGGACCTTGCTGGTGATTGCAAACCCTGAGGGTATACAAAGTTTGAGAGTGTATAAGGTTCATCTGGTTTAACTGTTTAATTGTTGATTTACTGATTTGTGCTGGCCTGCCTATAGATTCTAATTTAAGTAATTCATTCCCTTATAATGAATTCTCCCTTACCATAAATTCTCATTTACTTTCTTCCCCCTAACAGGAAGATTATTTTCTCCTCTAAGCCAATTGTACTCCTTTGCCTCACGCTCTATTGCTATTGGTTAACTGTTGAGTTAATTTATTGAAGCAGAATTTTTAAATACCCTTCAAGCTGAGGAGTTGTTCTTTTAGTTCAGTTGGACATCTGACATCGTATTCCTAAGCTTCCTGTGTCCTGCTGCCACTCATAGTGCCATGACTCACATACATTATAAATCTCTCATGGGACCAAACTCCACACAGATTTTTACAAAACCAATATAGTAATAATTTATCCCAGTTTTGAAAATTTCAATTGATCCATCCAGGCTTTTGCAAGAGTGGGTTCCTGCTTTCCACAACACTTGTTGTGAAAAAGTGCTCTTTGTTTTCACTTTTATTTCAATAAAGTGTGACTCAGTGATAACACTCTTTGTTCTGAATCAGACAGCCATGAGGTCAAATCCCTTCCAGAGTCTTGAGTATATAACCCAGGAGGACTGAAGGAGTGTTACATAGTTGGAGGTGCTATCAAACAGGCAGAGGGAGATAGGAGAGCAAATACATAGGCAAATTACTGAGAAGTGCAAAAGCAGATGGGCAGTAATAAGGGATTTCAACTTCTCTAACATTAACTTGGCAAATTCAATGTAAAAGGTACAGAGGGTGCAGAATTCTTAAAATGCATTCAGGAGAACTGCATAGCAAAACGTAGTAAGCCCATCAAAAGAAGATGCAGTATGGGACCTAGTATTAGAGAATTAATTTAGGCAGTTGAAAATGTAATAGTGTGACAGAACTTTGAAAATTGTATTCTGTTCTGGACAAACCCCTTAATAAGCCTAAGGGGCCGTTAATTGGCAGTGAGTGTGTTCCCTGTACCCTCCCCCTGTTGGCTCTTTCAAAATGCAAAACTGCTCCAGAGGCATAGGGATCCTGGTACAATCTCCGGGACCACAATTTTCAAAGCTCCCCCCGCCCCTGATCCTGCAGCCCTTTGAAAATACTGACCATGATTTGGCAAAAGTTGTCTGCAAAGAGCCACTTAAAGGTAAATCAGTGTCAGAGAAGTGGGACACTTTCAAGGAGGAGCCAAAAGGGATGCAGAACATGTACCTTTTCACAAAAAGGGTAGGACTCACAAATCTAAACAACCACCCCACCCCCCCAGATGTTAAAGTGCGTACGGAGTAGAATAAGGCACGAGAAAAGAAAACTAATGCCAAAATCTCAATACTCCAGAAAGCCTAAAGGACCATAGAAAGGTTAGGAGTGAAATTAAAAAAACAAATTTGAAAGCAAATAGAGGGCATGACAAAATATTGGCTAGGAAAATCCAAGGGAAACCCAAAGATGTTTTATAAATACATAATGATCAAAAGGATAACTATGGAAAGAGCAGAACCAATTAGAGACCAAAAAGATAACGTGTAGAGACAGAAGACGTGGGCATGATTCTTAATGAACACTTTGTGTCTGTTTTACAAAAGAGAGGAATGAAACAGACATTGTGGATAAGAAGAAGGAATAGTGTGAAATATTGGATGGAAAAAACATAGTGGGTAGGAAATATCAAGGTGTTTAGCATACAGGAAAATGGGTAAGTCACCAGGCCCCGGTGAAATATATTCCAAGCTGCTAAGGAAAGGAAGGGAAAAATGTAGCAGAAGCTCTAACCACAATTTCCTGATGCTCCCTCACTATAGAAGTGGTGGTGGAGACTGCCAATAAAACCATAGAACACTACAGCACAGAAAACAGGCCATTCGGCCCTTCTAGTCTATGCCGAAATATTATTGTGCTAGTCCCATTGACCTGCACCTAGTCCATAACCCTCCAGACCTCTCCCATCCATGTATCTATCTAATTTATTCTTAAAACTTAAGAGTGAGCCCGCATTTACCATGTCACGTGGTAGCTCGTTCCTCACTCCCACCACTTTCTGAGTGAAGAAGTTCCCCCTAATGTTCCCCCTAAACCTTTCCCCTTTCACCCTAAAGCCATGTCCTCTTGTGTTTATTTCTCCTAATCTAAGTAGAAAGAGCCTACTCACATTTACTCTGTCTATACCCCTCATAATTTTGTAAACTTCTATCATATCTCCCATCATTCTTCTACACTCCAAGGAATAAAGTCCTAACCTGTTTAATCTTTCCCTGTAACTCAACTCCTTAAGACCCGGCAACATCCTAGTAAATCTTCTCTGCGCTCTCTCAATCTTACTGATATCCTTCCTGTATTTAGGTGACCAGAACTGCACACAATGATGTGCCATTGTTTAAAAAGGAAGGAAAGGATAGTCCAAATAATTACAGGCCAGTTAGCCTAACCTTGGTGATGAGATATTGGAAAAAGTGATGAGATAAAAGATAAATCATCATTTAGCGAGGCATGGATTAATCTAAGATAATCAGCATGGATTTGTGAAGGGAAAATCATGTCTGACTAACTTGATTAATTTTTTGAGGTGGTATCAAGGAGAGTCAATGAGCGTAGTGGTTTTACATAGCTTATATCGATTTTAGCAAGGCGTTTGACAGTGGCTGTCTGGTCAGAAAATTAAAAATCCATAGGATCCAAGGGAAAGTGGTAAATTGGATGTAAAATTGGCTCAGTGGTAGGAAGCAAAGGGTAATGGTGGTTGGGTATTTTTGTGACTGGAAGGCTGTCTCCAATGGGGTTCTGCAGGGGTCAGTGCTGGGTCCCTTGCTACTCATGGTATATATCAATGATTTAGACTTCAGTGTAGAGGACATGATTAAGAAGTTTGCAGATGATACAAAAATTATCCATTTGATTGATAGTGAGGAAGAAGGTTGTAGACTGCAGGAAGATATCAATGGATTGTTCAGGTGGATGTGCTGTACTTAGATTTCCAGAAGGTATTTGACAAGGTGCCACATCAAAGGTTACTACACAAAAAAAACCTCACATAGGGCATAACATTATCACGGTTAGAGGATTGGTTAGCTAACAGGAAACAGAATAGGTATAAATGGGTATTTTCAGGTTGGCACAATGTGTCGAGTGTAAGTCACGAGGATCAGTGCTGGTGCCTCAAATATTTCTGATTTATATCGATGATTTGGATGAAGGGACCAAATGTATGGTTGTTAAATTTGCTGATGACACAAAGATAGGTAAGAAAGTAAGTTGTGAAGAGGACTTAAGAAGCCTGCAAAGCAAGCAGCACTTGGTTAGCAATAACCTGCTAACTGACATTCAGTTTGGGTTCCACCAGGGTCACCAGACTTCATTACAGCCTTGGTTCAAACATGATCAAAAGAGCTCAACTCAAGAGCTGAGGCAGGAGTGACTGCCCTTGGCATCAAGGCAGCATGAAATAGAGTGTGGCATCAGGGAGCCCTGGCAAAACTGGAGCCAATGGGAATCAGGGGGAAAGCTTTCAGCTTGTTGGAGTCATACCTAGCACAAAGGAATATGGTTGTAGTTGTAAGAGGTCAATCACCGCAGTTCTGGGACATCACTGCAGGAGTTCCTCAGGGTAGTACCCTAGGCCCAACCATCTTCAGCTGCTTCAGCAATGACCTTCCATCATAAGGTCAGAAGTGGGGATGCTCGCTGATGATTGCACAATGTTCAGCACCATTAGTGACTCCTCAGATACTGAAGCAGTCCATGTCCAAATGCAGCAAGACCTGGACAATATCCAGTCTTGGGCTGACAAGTGGCAAATAACATTTGTGCCACACAAGTTCCAGGCAATGATCATCTTCAACAAGAGAGAATCTAGCCATTGCCTCTTGACATTCAATAGCATTACCATCGCTGAATCCCCCACTATCAGATTAGAACTAGGAGACTCAGTTTAAAAATATGGGGTCTCCCATTTAAGGCGGAGATGAGGGGAAATTTCTTCTCCCAGAGCATCATGTGTTTTGGAACTCTCTTCCCCAGAGAGCAATGGAGGCAGAATCATTGAATATTTTTAAGACAGAGGTAGATAGATTCTTGACTCACAAGAGAATCAAAGGTAACTGGAGGCAGGCGGGAATATGGAGTTGAGGCCACGCTCAGATCAACCGTGATATTATTAAATGGTGGAGCAGACTCGAGGGGCCAAGTAGCCTACTCCTGCTCCTAATTTGTATGTGGGCAGGAAAGTGGCAAATTAAATTCAATCTGGAGAAGTATGATGTCATGCATTTGTGGAGGACAATCAAGGCAAGGGAATATACAACAAATGGTAGGATTTTCAGAGTGTGGAGGAACAGAGGGACTTTGGAGCACATATCCACATATCCCTGAAGGTAGCAGGACAAGTGGTGGTGTAGTCAAGAAGGCATACAGAATACTTTCCTTTATTGGCCGAAGCGTAGAGCATACAAACGTAGAGTATAGAGAGGTTATACTGGAACTGTATGAAACACTAGTTATACCACAGCTAAAGTACTGTACTGTTGTGGTCACTGTGTTACAGGATGGATGTGATCGTACTGGGAAGGATATAGAGGTAATTTACGAGGATGTTGCCAGGAACGGAGAATTTTAGCCAATGAGGAAAGATTGGATATGCTGTGGTTGATTTCTTTGGAGCAGAGGAGGCTGAGGGGAGATTTAATTGAGCCGTACAAAATTATGAGGGACCTATGATGGATGGGAAGGATAAGAAAGCTGTGCACAAGTTTACTGTTGTGTTATCTAAATAACAACATTAATTACACTTCAGAAGTACTTCATTGGGACACTGAGCTTGTGAAATCCACTATCTAAATGTAAGTTCTTTCTTTCTTACTCACAAATGATGTTACTTTCACTTTAAGATTATGCCCTTTCATTTTGTATTGCTCCAGCAGAGGCAATACTGGTTACATCAAGCCACAGATGTGAGACATCAACTTGCAGCAACAATAACTATGATTAAAAACAATAAACTGTACCCATCAGAGGTCTAAGTGCATTTTAATTCAGGTTTATTGTAATAATTGAGCCAAAACAGTATCTTCTAGTGTAGTATAAATACGGCACAAATATATCTATTGTCTTTTTTCTCTTCATTGTGTCTTTTTTTCTCACTTCACCCTCCAACTAAGTGCAGATGTGATTGCCATAATCATGTTAATATTTTTCATGAAAATGAACGAGAACACCATGGAGTTGGGACTATAGCATCATTCAAAGTATTACTGAAAGTCTTTCAATTACAGGCCCTATCATTCCACTTAATACTCAAGCTTCTTCTAAGTAAAAGATCATAAGCAAACTACAATGCCAGAATTTATTTGCACAGTACATGAAGGGATGAGATCATAATTTACAGTACTTGGAAGTGGGAAATCATGATCTCATACACAAGACTTTCCCCAACTGCAGGAGCATGGGTAAGCATGCTCTTTCATTCACTCAATTTGTCTTACTCTGTTTCAGAGCCTTGGAAGAATTTCCAAAAATCACAGAACAGGCTGTGAAGGTGGTTAAAAAGGTAAATGGGTTCCTTGACTTTATTAATATAGGCACAGAGCACAACAGCAAGGAATTTATGCTAATCGTAATAAAATACTGGTTAGGCTGTAGTTGGAGAGTTGTGGTCAATTCTGCACACAAGCTTTAGGAAGGATATTAAGACTTTAGAGAAGGTGCAGAAGAGATTTGTTAGAATGGTACCAGGTACAAAAGACCTCAATTACATGGGGAGACTGGAAAAAACTGGTGTCGTTTTTATTAGAGCAAAGAAGGCGAAAGGAAGATTGGATGATTTGATAGGTGTCTTCAAAATTATGAACAGCTTTGTTAGAGTAAATGAGGACAATGGCAGAATCATCAGTAACCAGAGGTCACAGAATTAAGGTGATTGATTGGTCAAAGAACCAGAAGTGACTTGATGAAGCATTTTTTATGCTGTGAGTTGTTATGATCTGAATGCATTGCCTGAAAGAGGGATGGAAGCAGATTCAATAACAACTATCAAAAGGGAATTGGATACATAATTGGAGAGGAAAAGTGTGCATGGTTATAGGGAAAGGCTTGGCCTAAATAGCCAAGTGGTTATGGTACTGGGTTTGTAACCCCAAGGTCAAGAGTTCAAATCTCACAATGGCAAACTATGAAACAATGAATGTGTTTGAGTGAGTTATAGGGAAAGATGGTACTGGGTTTGTAACCCCAAGATCAAGAGTTCACATCTCACCATGGCAAACTATGAAACAATGTAACTTCATCTGGAACAGATGGAAATGGGTTTGTACTCAAAAGAGTTATAGGGAAAGAACAGGGCAGTGAGATGAATTGGATCACTTTCATAGTGTCAGCAGAGACATGATAAGCCAGATGACCTTCTTTTGCACTGTTAAATTCTGACTCTATCTGTGATTTTATGGGTGAGAACTTAACTCATTCAAAATCCACCCACTTGCATAGAATTAAAATGTGGCCATATATATCAATATCTGTTTATCTTCTGTCCTAACTTTTCCCAATATTCTATCTCAATTTTCAACTTTATTTCTTGACCTCTGAGGAACCAAACAGTTTATGGGAAAATAGTTAAAACATTAAGGAGAGGAAACAGGATAATATATGAACGTCATTGAACAACATGCCTCATAGACTGGAAAACTTCAACATTCTCAGAAATTCCCATGAACAACCGACTCAATCACCAGGGAATGTAGAGGTACTGCCCAAGCTAAGCAGACAGTGGACCATTTTCAAACCACGGGCAGGATTTTTCACTGATGGGGTAGGTGCGCGCCTGACCTGTTCGGACGTAAAATGATGCGCAATGACATCGGGTGAGCGTCCCAACATCACGCCCTCATGCGATATTTCAGTCGGCAGGCACACACAGGAGTCAGCAGCGCGCTCGCCGACAATTAACAGGCCTGTTCAAGCCATTAAAGTAATAATTGAATGTACTTTTCCACTGCCCGTCCAACTTTACGGTTAGCGGCAGGCGAATCGGCCAGGCAGCCTTTGGATTTTTTTATGAAACCTCATCCGCGGGTGGGATGAGGTTTCCAACAGGAATTAAAAATGAAATGAAGATGTTTGAATCTCATCTATAACACGTCCCTGCTGATCTGACAGGGCCACATGAGGGGACATGTTTTTAACATTTTTAAATTCTTTATGTTTTTAAAAATCTTCAGCTCCCTGGGGAGAATTTTCTGAATGACGGGCGGGCCGATTGGGAGTGGGCACAAGTGGGCGCGGAGCTCATTGCTGCCCTGATCGGCTCCGCGCTACCATTTTACATGGGCTGGCCAACTAAGGCCTGCCCAGCGTGAGGCACAGCCGATAGCGCTCAGCGCTACCTGTGCGGGTGGTGGGAGGGGGTGGGAGGAGGGAGAGTCAACGCCTGCGCTGTTTCGTGCATGTGCGCAAAAGAGCGCAGAAATCTCCCTCAGGCACAGAGCTGCTTGAGGGAGATTAAGTACAAATTGAGATTTTTTAACAAAGAAACATAAAAATGATTTACATATGTCCCCTCATGGGACAGTGTCACATGAGTTGGGACATGTTTGAGTTGTGCAAAAATTATTTATTTATTGAATAAAACCTTCAGGAAGCCTCCTCCTGCCCATGGATGAGGTTTCCTGAAAACGCAAAGGCCGCTTGGGCTCTTCACCTGCACCCCCCCCCCCACCTTAAGGTCGGACGGGCAACGTAGGTAAGTACTTTAATTGTTTTTCTAATGGCCTTAACAGGCCTTTGACAGGTCGTCGGGCGCGCAGCTGCCTCCGGCATGCGCCTGCCGAACGAAAGACCTGAATAACGCGCGGAGATGTCGGGACTCACGCCTGATGTCACCGCCTGTCGTTTTACGCGTTGGCGTGTCGGACCCGCCCCAGCAGGCTGGCGTCAAAATCCTGGCCCCTGAGGCAGCTCTGTGCCTTCAGGGAGCTTTCAGTGTGCACACCTGCGCGCATGCACAAACTTGCGCGCGCCCTCCTCCCGGCCCCAATGCCAGCCGCGCTCAGCGTTGCAGTGCGCGATTCACGCTGGCTGGCTGGCTTGCTGGCTGTTAACTGCCCAGCCAGCGTGAATTCGCGGTCGGGACCCGATTGCAGGTGGTGGTCGGTTTTGTGACCACTCCCGGGTCCGCCCGCCCGACGCGGTAAAAATCCTGCCCCATTTGTTTGAAACGGAAAGGATGTCTTTATTATGCAAGCGCGTTATGTTCAGCGACCTCACATGTGTAATAAATGGCAGGTCGCACCAATATGGTGAAGAATATTTAACAACAGAAAAATATTCTGACTGGCACAAAACATGCTGGCAACATTTTGAGTTGAACCTTCTATTTGTTACATCAACGGCATACAGCCTAAAGTGACATCTTAGGATGTTACGATGTGGTATCTGGAATTTCTTGTAAAACTCCAGTGGATAATACCAGCTTTTTATATTGCATATTCACTTGGATTTATTGCCTTTGCTTTTCCCTGATGTCGTAGGCTACTTCCGTCATGATAAGCCACAGTAATTTTGCCATTGTAAAAGTCAAGTTAAGGGACTTATAATTTCCGGGACCACAGTTCCAACTTAAAAAGAATGCCGTCGCACTAAAAGACTTTGGGCAGAATTTTACGGCAGTGGGATTTTACGTTCCCGCTGTCGTCAATGGAGGTTTATAACAGCCCGGTGCCAGCCAAAAGGGGGGCCGTAAAATTCTGCCCTTTTAATCTTCTGTCATCTTTGTTCACATCTGCGTTAACAAAATTGCCGCCACGTCACCTATAGTATTTACTTTAGTTCTCTCTGTTACATTCCATCTTGGCCAAAAAGACTTGCATTTAAAAAGTGCCTTTCACAACCACCAGAGCCCTTTACAGTCAATGAAGTACTTTTGAAGTGTAGGCACTGTTGTAATGTAGGAAATGCAGCAGCCAATTTGCACACAGTGGGGCTGAATTTTGCCCTCGTCGGGCGGGGTGGGGGGTGGGGGGGGAGGTCAGGCCCGGGAGTGGCTGTGAAACTGACCACTGCCCGCGATCAGGCCCTGACTGTGGTTTCACACTGCTGGGTCACCTCAGGCCCGCCCAGGGTAAAACACGGCTTGTCACTGGCCAGGAAGGGCCAAGCAGGGGGGGCAGGGGGCCTGTTAGCCGCCGGGTCCAATGCCGACCCGGCAGCCGGTATAAACAAGGCCCGGGCAGGCCCAAAAAGGCTGCCAGGGAAGGACGTTTGGCCGCCGCTCAGGCGATGCACTCGAGTGCAGCAGCAAGCGCCAGGCGGGAGGGCAGGTCAGGTGGGCGCTCAGACCCCCTCCACTTTTCCGATGAGTGCCTCGCTGTCCTGCTAGAGGAGGTGGCTGCCAGGAGGGACACCCTTGACCCCCAGAGATGGGAGGAGCGCAAACTGGAGAAACAGCCCCTCATCTTCCGCCCAGGCACTTTACAGCCTTCCGGACTGAATATTGAGTTCAACAATTTTAGATCGTGAACTCTCTCCTCCATCCCCACTCCCTTTCCAATTCCCCTTTTTTCCAATAATTTATATAGATTTTTCTTTTCCCACCTATTTCCATTATTTTTAAATGTATTTCCATCCATTGTTTTATCTCTACCTTTTAGCCTATTTCGATCCCTTCCCAACCCACCCCCACAAGGGCTATCTGTACCTTGCTCGTCCTGCTTTCTACCCTTAATGTCACCTATTAGCACATTCCTTTAGATAATATCATCACCTTCAACACCTCTTTGTCCTTTACTTCATGGCAATATTTAAACCAGATGGATTTTGATAAACATGTCCACATAGCCGCAAAGTCCTGACGCAGCAACAGCCTGGAGTAACAGGTTGTTCACATCAGTACTGAGGAGCTACCGTGCAGGTATATTACTTTAACATGCCAATGACTCAAGTACCTTTTGTCTGTGACATCTTTTGGTTATCTCCACCTATCACTGGCCCTCTGTCCAGCTCTACCTGTCCCACCCCACCCCTTAAACCAGCTTATATTTCACCTCTTTTCTATTTTCCCTTAGTTCTGTTGAAGAGTCATACGGAATCGAAACGTTAACTCTGTTCCTCTCCGCAGATGCTGCCAGACCTGCTGAGTTTTTCCAGGTATTTTTGTTTTTGTTTTGGTTTCCGGCATCCGCAGTTTTTTGCTTTTATTTTAGTGCAAAATGTAAAATTGCTGCAGTGTAGAAACAGGTGCCTGGAACGAGGCAATCATGATAGTGATAAACTTTCATTGTATTTGTGTAGATATTGTTTAAAGGAATATTGCTGTTGTGGCAGAAGTGAATAAACTGTTTAACAGCCCTGACTGTGAGGGGCCTAGTGGAACAGAGTGTGTCCTAGGAAATAGAAATCTTGGCTACTTGGCGTCCTTGTGGAGAGAAAGGAAGTGGAAACAACAGGCTGAATAGAAGCTTTTATTTCTAAATAAACTTCTTTCTTATGTATGGTATTATTCTTATGCATAGGTATGCAAGATGGAAAATAATTTGTTTCTAGTCTATGCTGAGCTAGTTAATCATATCTGGCATGACTGCAGGAGAGCTTCAATTGGCCTCTGTGTCCTAAATTTCAGGAAGGAAAAATCATCTAGGATTCATACTCCTGATCATTTTTCAGTAATCCTTACTGGAAATATGAATATCAGGTGCAGACAGGATCAGAGACGACTATGATTCTTCTACAACTGAGTAGCTGCCGACACCCTCGTACAAAAGGGTGTCTAGCACCGTATCTCTGTGAACAGACAAAGCTTTCAGGACAGAGAATAAAGGGGAAAAAATTGCCACGAAAAATAAAATATATATTGGGGCTAGGAGAAAGTGCGACACATATATATATATATAAGACAAGCCTCTGGGGTTAAATTTATTAGCATTCTGGAATCTAATAAATATTGGCTGCTGAGTTAGCCATTCCACTGTTGGCTTCACAAAAAACATCTCAATTTTGCCTCAGCAATGAAATGCATTAAATTGCATGTGGTTGCTGTTTTTGCATGGTAGAGAGAACTAAATTTGTCACAGGAAGTTAGGTCAAATCATTTCAAGTCTAAGTACCCTTCTAACAAGAAATAAAGCAAGCGTTGATTGCTGCCAATCAACCTCATTGGCACTGAAAGGTAACTGCTACAAATGTGACCCCTCATTCCTCCAGGTTTTAATTGTTGGAGATTTTAAAGTCGTAAAATGTTACTTTTTTTTCCTTTCCCCTTCTTTCTCTTTCCCCTCCCCTTTCATCCAATCTTCATTTCCCTCTCTTTATTTATCTTTGCGCACCTGATTTGATGTTGAATTCACCCACTCTAATGAACACTTCCTTCTTAGTTCTTGTACTAGTTATTTCTCAATCCTTCCGTCTGATTGATTAAAGATATACGCAGTAGCTTTTCCTCTTCACTCAAGTCCCAGACGCTTGGGGTTTTTAGGTCCTGATCGAGGAAGGAAAGCTCTAAAAATAATGCCGTAGGCCAGTGTGCCAGTAGGCCAGTTCACATTACCACTCCTGCCACCAGCGATTTCCCTCAAGGGGAAAGTGGACCCTGAAAGCCCACTCAGTTTAGGATTAGGCCAATTAATCCTGTTAAGGAGCTAATTGTCAGCTCATTAAGGCCAGTTTGGAACTTTGGTGGAGCCGCATGGGTTGCACACTGGATCAGGGATAGATCAGGTACATGGAAGTGGCAACACAGTGGGGATCCAGTCATGGCTGTACCATAAACTTAGATGAGCCCATAAGAGGGAGCAAGGCTGAGAGAGGCAGTCAGCTATTGGCACGCAGGTGCCATCGGGTGCACACATGTTGCAGGGAGAGTGATCTGTACACTTGGGTGTACTTGTCTAACTTGCGAGAGCAGAAGAGGAGGGAATTAGGCTTTGAGACATTATCAGGAGTCCAGCTGAGCAAAGGAAGAGCAACAGTTGGTAATGGGAGCATGGTTTTCAGATATTGGGTCTGGTGGCTCTGAGGATCAACATCTTCAGCAGCAGACACAAAGCCCCAGATATAAGAACGGAGGAGAGGAACGCAACAGAGGCCGTGCCCTCAGCATAGGATCTACTGCCAAAGACCATGGGAGTTGGACATGACACAGGAGACTGTGCCTAATCGGGCAGATAATCACTGGGATTTGTGCCCTCGTCGTGGAAGATCTCTCTGCCAGTAGCCATGAAAGTGACAATGGCCTTGAATCTCTTCACTTCTGGATCCTTCCAAGGATTAACTGCAGACCTTGGTGGCATCTCATAAGTGGCTGCATACCACTGCATCTTACAGGCCACTGATGCCCTGTTTGTGAAAGCTGCATGTTACATACAATTTCAAACAGAACAGGCCTTTCAGACACAGAGGGTAGTGATTTTGCCTCCAATGCTGGATTCCCCCAGGCGCATGACATCATGGATTGCACCCATGTGACCATCAATAGGAAGGGCTTCCATTCCCTCAATCTTCAGACAGTCTGCAACAGCTTCCTGGCAGCTGCTCCTTCATTGTCCAGCAATCCATGTTGTTGCAGTGCTTAATCCACCCCCAACCTATATGGTGGATTCTAAGGAACCAAGGCTACCCCTTGAAGGGGAAGCCACTTACCCCTTTATGAGACCCTGAGACAGAGGCACAGAGGTGCTACAACCAAAGCCTTCTGCATGCAAAGACTATCATCAAGCAGGCCATTGAGCATCTGAAGGTCAGTGCGGTTCCAGTGCCTGGACTGGCTGGTTGGCACCTGACAATATGCATTTGCAAGGGTCTGCTATGTTCTCCATAACATTGCTCACCAGGGTGTCAGGCCTCTGCCTTTCTCCCTCAAGCTTCAGCGCTTGCATTTTTTCTTCAATTGGTATCCACAGTAATGGCCACGATACTGTATTTAAATGAGGCCTACAATTGAGCAGTCCCTCTTCCATTCCCATATGTTGACCGACAGTCAGCTGCACAATGTGCCCTCCAGCCAATTAGCAGCCCCTTTGCGAAAACTGGGGGTTGAGTCTACTTACCCGCTCTAGAACATCGTCGGTTTCCCTTTCTAAGATAGAAGGGGAATAGAAAATTATGCTGAAAGAAAAATCCTGCCTTTGGTTTCCCTTGCTGCAAAATTTTTCAATTCACTTTAGAAATTTGACAAGTGAAAAAATTTAAAACTTAATTATCAAGGAATATAAAAAGAAATCATAAAATGTTCTATAAGCACACAAATAACGCAAGTAAAATTAAAGTAGGGGTAGGGCCACTAAAAGATGAGCATGATAAACTCAGATATACTGACAGGGAAATGGCAGAAGTATTAGATAATTACTTCACTTCAGCTTTTACTAATAGGCAGTTCACTAGAGGATGAGCTTAAAAATAATATTAATGGAGTTGGTATGGAAAGGGAGAAAATAATTGACTAACTAGCAAAATTAATAGAGGATAAAACCCCACATGTGAGCATCCATGCATACTCAAGAATAGCAGGGATGAGATAGCAGAGGCATTAGTTTACGTATGAATATTCCATAGCAAAAAGGACTGCTGGACTGTTTATATTGTACCCATTTGCAAAAAAGGGGATAGAGCAAAACCCGGAAACTAAAGGCAAGTCAGCTTAATATCAAAGGTAGGAACAGATATTGAAGTTTACATTAGTAGATGTGATAGGGAATCTAGAGACAGAAAATATAATAGAAAATAGTGAATATGAATTCCAGACAGCTTAGTCATGATTAACTAACCTGATAGAATTATTTGAAGGGGCAGCAGAAAGAGTAGACAAGGATAATGTAGTTGATGTCAGATACTGGGATTGTCAAAAGGCCTTTGGTGAAGTACCTCTTGATAGGCTCATGACAAAAATTAGGGCATTTGGAGTCAGGGGAGAAACATGAATGAACAACAAATTGTTGAAGAAATAGCAAAGGTAAAGGATAGTTATTCAGATCAGAGGAAGGTAGGAAGCAGTGTTCTAGAAGGATCAGTGCTGGAGCCAGTTATTCGTAATTTGCATTCATGGTTTGGATTTAGGAATAAGTAACTCAAATCAAAACTTGTGGATGATATTGAGCAGGTAGAACTAGCATTGAGCAAAAATATAACATAATACAAGAAGACTTTAGAAAACTTGCAAACTGGGCAGCTAAATGCTAAGTTTAACATAGTTAAATGTGTAGTGATGCACTTTGGTAGGAAAAGCATATCATCTAGATCTTGAAAATGGGAACTGAATGGCCTGGAATAGCACAGCAATCTAGGGATATGCGTGAACAAATGATTAAAAGCAGTTTTGCAAGTAAACAAAGCAATTAAAACTGTTAGTAAAACACAGGGGACTGTTTCTAGTAGTTTAGAATTTAAAGATAGCGAAGTTATGTAAACGTTTAAGCCACAGTTGTGTACAGTTCTTGTCTCTATTATAAATTTAAAAAGTGAGGAAAATATTTACAAGGATGGCACCAGAGCTTAGAGATTCTATTAGGAAAACTTCAACAGATTGGGGCTTTTTTATTCAGCAAATAGAAGATCTGGAGGAGACCTGATGGAGATCTTTAAAATCACGAATGCAGTGGACAGAGTAGGTGTGGATAGAATGATTCCACTTATGGGAGAATCCAAAACAAGAGGCCATAAATACAAGATAGATTCTAGTAAACCCAATTGGAAATATGGAGAATTTTTTTTACTGAAAGAATGGTTAGAATATAGAACTCGCTATCACAGGGAATGGTTGGATCAAGTAGTTTAGAGGTTTTCAAAAGGAAATTAGCCGATTACATGAGAAAAAAGGAATAGAAAGTTATGTTGAAAGACTGAGATGATGTGATTGGAATAGGAAGAGACTCATGGTTTATAAACATCAGCACAGACTACTTGGGCTGAATGACCTGTTTCTGTGCTGTTTATTCTGTGTAATTCTAAATGTGCATGGCCAAGTCTAATTAATGGAAGATGCTGTTAGGTGCCCTGCAATAGCAAAGTTTAGTCCATAATGGTAAGGGGCTAAGTGAAGGATACTTGAACAGGATCATCATGATATCTGATGCAAATAATAAACAAATTATAGTATGCATACCAATCATAATCTAGTTATACAATGGCTTTTTTGTTGTCTTTTTTTGAAATATATGGATGGATGGAACAGTGTTGGGGGGGAATACATTTTTCATATAATAAGTAGTGTCAGGCCCAACACTGTCTATCAGACAGGTTATTCTCACACTTTCCTACTTTGTTGAAGTTTGGACAAGTTATAGATGCCATATCAAGGCCCTAGAACATCATCAACGCTGTCTTAGAAGAATCTTGTGAATCAAGTGAGAGGACAAAAGAACAAACATGAGCATCCTCCAAGACAAAGACATGCAAAGTATAGAAGCCATGATAATCTTACATTAGCTGAGATGGACAGGACATGTCATCAGAATGCTCGACTCAAGATTGCCCAAACAGGTGCTCTGCTCAGAGCTACACAATGGAGCTCATTCACATGGGGGCCAAAGGAAAAGTTTCAAAGACAAGCCTCCATGAAAGTCTGTTCTGTTAACATCAAAACTTGGGAGGCAGATGCCAATTGTGACCAAAATAGAAATCTATCATCAAAAATGGTATCAAGACCTTTCAATCAACAACAGCAGCCACTGAGAGAGAACAGTGAGGGGAACAGAAAGCAAGGTCAGCTGCTTGAGCCAATAATCCACCACCACCCCTGTTGGCTGATAACCAATGTCCTCATTATGGCCTGTAATTACAGAGTCTGTAAGGCTAAGATGGAGATCATAAGCCATCTGTGAACCCACAGCCAACACTGACATCTCAGCTAAACCCAGCCATCCGCAAGGAAGAATCATCCTCAACAAGAAGGATTGCCGATGATGATGGTAATACGAATCGATACACTGATATATATATATGACAGGAAGAATCAGTTTGGGAGAATGGACATGTTTTGTTACATTTTATGGGGTTTTTTTTGCTAAGAAAGGCCTTAAATAATTGAGACTTTGATTTTTGAAGGGAGATAAGTTAATATTTAGTTTTCTATCACCGGGTAGGTGTTAGGATCAGATTAGATCAAGAGATAGTGCAGCTCAATGTACAAAAGCAAAGTGATTGAATAAAGACAAGATATAATAAAATTAAAGACAAGTTTTAATGCATGTTTGTGGAAGTGAATGAACAGAAAACTAGCGGTTTGGTGCATTTTCATATTATTACTGAATCAGAACCTTCACATACTCCTATATAAGCTACAAATTATATTTGGATTGGGAACACTAACATTATAGAATAAAACACAATTTATTTAACTTCTTTACTGTCAAATATACATTTTACTGGATTTGAAAATAGAATACATGAAAATTGAATTCAAATATACATTATGAATATTCTTGTCAATAGCATCACTATTTTTCAGTGATAAATTATGGTCAGTTAAATTCAGAGAACGGCATAGATGACAAATAAACTAGATGAATCAGGTAGTGATTTTCATACATAATATATTTAAGCTTTCTTTTACCCCTAATTTATTTTATCTATCAACTTACTTATTTGTGAAGTTTATACAGTCAAGACAAATATTGATATATAGCACTTATGCAATATGTCACAGTAGTAAAATCAATACTTTCAGCAGCTGAGCCAATATGTAGTAACACCCGAATGAATGGCTTCAGTTTGCTGCATGGCATATGTTAATATTCTATGCCTTGTTATAGTTCTTACAACCTATAGTTGCAGCATGTAAGTAAAAGTAACTAGTCAGATCAAGATTATAGTAAAAGCTTGGAAAGAACTATGCTCAATAAAATGGACAGTTAGCCTAATAGTAGTGCATGCACTCTTTAAACAGAGTATTTGCACAATCTTCAGTGTCGACCCAGGTGGTATTCAAATGCTTGCATTTTTTTTGTTACACGAGCTAGTATAAAATAGTTAAGGATTACGACATTAAGTTGTTCAAAATAACTTTACAATTGTTATAGACTGTATATTACTGTACTGAATCTTTCATTATCTATACATAAAAAGGCATATTCTTAAATTTTATTTCTTTTGTTCTTTCAATCTATTCTAATTTTAATGATTTTTCTGATCCTTTCCTATAGGCATGACAGTGGGATAGTTATATATGCTCTATTTCTACCCATCTGTATCATCCATAGAATGAAAGGATATGAATCAGTGCTGAATTTTTCCACTACTATTTAACAATGCCAGCTAAAAACTTTTCCATTGAGGTCAGCCAAGTGTCCTCCTTCCGAGAGTAAAGTTGTTTGCTACATCTATCAGGCTGCTCAAAATGTGATGTGCGTGCGTGCGTGTGTGTGTGGGGGGTACTGTAACAACAGTAACCAGGACAAATCATTCTTCATTCAGCTTACTATATTCTACTGTTTCTTCAGCAACTGTTTTTCACTTTGGATAGATTTACAGAGGCAAAGACAACTAGTTACAAAATCCATTAAGCAATCTGCAACAAATAATCTGGATGGAAATAACAAATTAAGTATGAAAAGGATATTTTTGCCAGCCAGTGCTTGAAAATTAGATTGGACATCCTTTTGGAAATCAAGAAGAGCTTCACACTTGCATGGATCTTGAATAGTGATTTTTCTCTGAGCTTCTTCTGCAAAGTAAAAATCTATTCTGTGATTATATGCATGTTTATGATTTGTCTTATTTTCAGTAACTGCTTAACTGCTTTTGTAAAATGGGATAGCAAATCATTCAATATTTTTCAAATGAAAATTATCCATGTAAGAATGGCAAAGTAAATGGCATTCATTAAAATCAAAATTCACTCACATATAAATGGTCAGTAAAATTCTGTTTGACAATAACGTTTTAAAAGAAAGGCAAGTGTATGGAAAATTAATTCAAAGAACGCAGTCAAAGAATTCGGGAGATTCCAATTCAAGGTAAAAGTTAACTGGCGCAACAGGAACACACCCTTCAAATAAATTAACATGACAATGAAAATACGTTGCCAGCAATAACCCAAGTAGAACCAGGACCAAGGATAGACGATGCAATTGCTCAGTATCTTGTAAAATAATGGGGAGTGTAATATTCTGGAAAAGTGTTCTGAAGGAATCAAATTTTGATAGAGGTAAGTGGCTTACTTGCACAAGTTTTCTGATCCTCGTTTAATATAAAACCTGTAAAGCACCTGCAGTAATAGTCTGTTTCTGTGTTCACACATATTTGCTCGCAATCATGGTTCCCAAAAGCGCACATATCCTCCACTGTAATATTTTATTAAAATTAATGCATCTTATCCATAAAATTTGGTGATACCAATCTAAATTCGGGGTTACAATAATCACAACCAGAATGTTCATTTGTTCCATATGAAACGTTTTATTAAAGTATTTTGTGTGGGTAACGGAAGCAAATCATAATGTTCTGAAAAGTGGGCTTTCTTAAAGATTACTTGTACAACTAGGTTGAGCCTCATCAGAGGACATTAAGCATCAACAATGTGGTGTTTGACAAAAGTAAAATGAAGCTCTCTACCCCTCTCTTATCCTTCCATACACTCATTACCACCTACTATTTTACTAAGCTTTCGGCTTCCTGTCCTAATATCTCCTAGTGGTTCAATGACAAATTGTATTGGGTAACACTCCTGTGCAATGCCTTGTGGCATGTTACAATGGTCAAGGTGCTTCATATGTGCAAGCTGTTGTTTCAAATATAGGTAATATGCTGTATATGTGAACTTCATAATATCGCTGAGAAGCATATTTACATCTTGAGCTTGAGACGATGTCTGCCACCCGAGCAGGCAGACATGAAGCAGGAATGGAGATGGGCTAACCCCAGAGTGGTTAAGACGACAGGCTCACCTCAGTAGCCACTGTTGCGGTTGCTGTTTTGAACTCTGCTTGAAGTGCTGGCAAGTATATGGAAGGCAGTTAAAAAAATTTCCTGCTGCCTCTCCTGGCTGCAGTTTGTTTGAAACACATACTGGAATGTCTCCTCTCTTAATGGGCCAAGAATTTAAAGGAAAAGCTTTTGCAACATGAGATGCATAATTTTATTAAATTTGTGCAAAACAGTAATAACAGCATGTGAACAAATTGGTAACTCCTCACCAGTGGAGTGACAGTGAAAACTCTGGGCAGTAGTTCAGATCTCCAAGAGGATAAGATTGCACAGTACTGAGGAAGAGTTGCCATTCCGTGTCAAAGCACAGGCTTGGAGCATTCACGACCTTGTACTAAGTCCCTCAGGCATCGGATTTAGATAAACCTCTGCTGGATCAGATGATCTCTCACAATCATGCTTCCTGCAAAGATTTTGTTCTGAAGCCCCAGGGCTGGACACTTCCATATTCAGTCAGACCAACTCATGCAGCAGTAGGTTCCTCCTCCGTGTCCACTGCCCCTCCTCTCCTATGCCCTGCTACTCCTCTTCCTCTGATGAGCTCAGCCCACTGTGTCTGCATCCTCAAAAATCACTCCTTTTCGATGGCCCATATTGTAAATGGCAAACGGACCATAATCATTTACAAGACCCTTGCAAGTATTGCTGGGCACCACCTGAGCAGTCCAGACAGCAAAGGCACAACTTTAGTAGCCTGATAGACTGCTCTGTTAGGGTTCTGGTGAGCAGATGGTTCTCATTGTAAGACCTCAGTGCCTCTGTTCCTTGCATTCATAGTCAGGAGGGGGTGGGGGGTGAGATAAACCAGCTGCTGAAACTTAAACTGGTGGAGAATGAATGCATCATGGCAGTTACTAGGAAAGCATGCATACACATGAAGGAAGATCTCCTTGTGGTCTCAGACCAGCTGCATATTCAAGGAGTGGTAAGCCTTCCTGTTAATTAACCTTTCTGGTTGGTCAATGGGTGCCTTGTGGCAACATGGGTGCAGTCCATTATGGACTTGGGGGAAATCAGGCAAAGGCAGCAAAACCCAGTGACCTCCAAAGCAACATCGGTTGGGAATCTTATGTAGTCTCTAGCCTTTGCAAAGAGGGCATCTGTCACCTGGGTGATAAAGTGGTTTGCAGTGTTACTCACAAAAAGAGGGTGTAGTGGAAAAATTAATCCAGGCTGGTCTCTTGGTTAAAGCTGGTTTATTTACAAGATACTCCTCAGTGCTACTAAACTTCCTAATAGTGTCCACAGTGTCCCAGCTGTACCTTTTTATTCTATTTAGATGGGATAATTAATGCCCATCACCTGTTCAACTAACAATTGGTTTTAACAAGATAATTGCCATATTAACAGATTCCCCTCTAATGTCACACATTTCCACATCCATAATTCTCAAATTTCTTTTGCCACACACAATACCTACACACCATTGCATCATTATAAAACACACCTCTTCCAACAGATTTAATAATTTTTTAGAGCCGGCACTTCTTTTTGTAAAACAGTCTGAAAGTTGGTGACTTGTGTCGACCCATTTTCTCTTAGAGATCTCTTTTCTCGCTAAGATGTCCTTTATGCTGGCTAGGTCTATTCGTGGCCTTTTTTTCCATGACACTTTGTGGAATGAACGTTGTCCCAAAGAGACCGGTTATCAACATAACATTCTATGGGCAAACTTTTCCCCACATTGCCACTTACATAACATTTCTGTCAATATCTTGGATAAGTAAACCCCCATATCTACTAAGGCTAATGTTTCAGCAGCTAAGGTGCTTTTCACTACCCTTTTTATTTTCTTGGCCTCCCAAGCCAGTGGGCAACATTTATCGTCCTTTCCCACCAAGAATATGATGAACCCTGCTGTGCTAGAGAACCCGTCTGGAAGATCGGCATGTGAAGCATCACTAAAAATGACCAACCTCATATCTTCTGGATCACCCAAGGCTGGAAACTTGAGCACACACCTCTCAGAATTTAATTTTAAGTGTTTTATTTGCTCTCAGAACTTGCTCAACTGTAGCATTTTTCATCATGGCACTCAGCTCCAACACATCAGAACTAGCGTCAGGCCTAGTTTACACAACCAGTTTAACTGCCCAATCAAACTTCTCAACTGTTCCATTTCTTTCTTGGTAGCAGGATCCTCTTATTGTGAGGATATACCATGAGTTATTGGGCTATAATTAACATTTTCTAGATAAGATTGTTGATTCAATGTCACTCCTAACTTGCTCTGTTTAATGTCTAAACCATGTATTTAAAGGCCCCAGAAGTCTGACTTCCAACCTGGAATTCCTTCTTTATCTTCTCAATTACCCATTGTTCAAATTCTACAGATCCTCCCCACAGGAAATCATCAACATGCATGCTAAAGATCCCAGCTAGTTTCTCCTTATGGTACCAGTAGAACATCGCGGCATTTGCCTTTAACTGAATGCAACCTGCTTTCAACAAGACAGACCTCACAGAAAAATACCATACTCTTAATGCATCATTCAACCCGTAAACACATTTATTCGACTTCCATAGCTATTGCAGTTTGCAACCTGGTTGATCAGCTAATATCTTATGTCACATGTCATCTATTACTGCATGGTTTCTTTCACAAAGACCATTACTAAACGGACTCTCAGCTGCAGTGTGCATAACTATGATGTTTAAATTTTCACACATATCTTGAAATTCCTCACTGGCGAATTCCCCACCATTACCTGTGAGGAACTTCATTGGTGTTCCTAATCCTGTTCCTACCCATTTCTCCATGACCTTATTGACAATGGTCCTTTTGCATCACATTGTATAGACTAAATCTGGTTGCCATATCCATGAAGCCTAGTAAAGAAATACCACTATCCTTGTCCCAAACTTTCAAGTCCATTGCCACTGCATCGTTAAACTCCCTGGCTAGTAGCAGCTCACAACAGGTCACAGTGCTGTCTTGCGATACTTAACGCAAATTTCACACTGAGCAGTGATTTGTTTAATAAGGTCATCATATCCTTTATCAACCACTCCCGCATCTCGAAGTAGAGTCTTCGGTTTCTGTGGCGCTGGATATGCAAACTGTCTATGTAATTTCCAAATGTTCTTCTTTTTGTCCACCAGATTCTCATTCTCAGCAGTTAACAAAGCTTCATGAACTTGTTGATGAGAAATCTCTGGCTTCCTTAGTGGCAAGCAATAATGGCCTGACCAAGTAGAATGTAGATCCACATTTTTTCCAAACACGACTGCTCTATCATGCTTCATATCTAGCGTCATCTGAGCCTTCTTCATCTCAGATTGACTCAACAGTAGCGGTATTTCGCTAGAAACCACATTGATACTGATAAACAGATTGATCTCTGCTATCTTACAAGGGAGGACCACCTGTTTGGAGGATGTTAATGTATTGTCATCTCCGAACCTGAAGCAGGTAGAGCTTTCATACTCCTTGACCTTCCACCATTCTGCCGCATCGAGAGACTCCAGATAGCACTCAAGCCAATCCATGCCGCACACCGTAGAAGTGCAACCACTGTCCAGAACTGCATAGTTGAAGGAATCTACCATCAAGATACTCATCACTGGATTCAAGCTCAGTGATCAATACAATTCCATCATGGCTGTCACCATCATCATTTTCAGTTTCAGATGAATCCGTCTTGTGGGTCACTTCAAAAACACAATTCCTTCACTGTGGGCAGTTCATTATGTAGTGGTAGCGGGAATCACACTGAAAACACCCATTAACCATTCCCCGTGCATTTTTTTGGGGTTTAAACGTCTACGGTCACCATCCCAGACACGCTTTTTGTCCCGACTCTCAAACTGGCTAGGGTTACGACCATTTTCAGACCTCTTGTCATTAACCCCAACTTTGTATTGGAATCTTCGTCTAATATTTGGTCAACCACAAATTCAGCTACCATTGAATCGTCTATCCTTTGTTTTCCAGCATAGTTGTTCGCCTTTGCTAAAAAAGTTGCAGGGAACGACTGTTTCCCCAGATATTTTTTCAGGGCAGCAGCCACTTGATCTAAGAGAGATTCTTTCCCCCGGAACTGAACCCCTGTTAGTGCTAAAAGTCTATCAACATGGGAAATGCGAGCACAGCCCAGTAACTTAAATGCCAATACTGATTCTGGAATTTTAAGTTCAAGTCACTGTAGTCTCCTGCACCATTTATCAAAATCTATGATATATTCTTCCATGGACTGATCATCTGATTTCCTAAACCTATCAAAGATTGTCCAAGCTTCATACGCTTCCAATAACTCAACCTTTTTGTAGAACTTATCCAAAAATTGTATCAGACGGTTTAATCCCTCTTCATGATCCAAATCATCCACTTTCCACTCTGAAAATACATTACTCCTTACCTTAATTTTGGCTGGTAATGATAACACCAAAGCCATACCTTGCTTCTTCTAGGTTATAGTAGTAACCTGGGTCCAACTTCAACTTCAGCCTTCCATTGCTGATAAGGTTCAGAGCCGAAAACATTGGTGGATTGTCAAAACTTGCGATTTTGCACCATCCTTCTGCCATTCCATAACTTAAATTGTCAGCAACAGTACACTTCTTTTTCCTCAGAGGACTCAGGCAGAAATCTTCATATACGGCAATCAATCAGCAAAGCTTAGAGTTCATCCTCTGCTACCATGTTACTCACAATAAGAGGTTGTGGTGGAAGAATTAATCCAGGTTAAAGATGGTTTATTTCCATGGGTACTCCTCAGTGCTACTAACTTCCTAATAGCTTCCACACAAAGAGTTCCAGCTGTAACTTTTTATTCCATTTAGATGGGATAATTAATGCCCATCACCTGTTTAGCTGACAATTGATTTTAACAAGATGATTGCCATATTAACATGCAGTCAACTGTAAGATGTCACTGGGGTCTGCAGCTGGGTCTTGGAAGGATCCAGCAGTGAAGAAATTCAAGGCCATAATTACCTTGACCGATATTGGGAGGGTGTGGTTATAGTTCCTCACTGTGTCTGTAAACATCTGCCTGGAGAGTCACCGTCTCCTTCAGCACTGATTTTCTGTTATGTCCAAGTAACTTCACCTGTTCTGGTAGATTCTATCCTAAGGGTAGTATCTCCTTCTGCTTGTGTCCCCCATCCCTCTACTTTGGTCTCCTGAAGCCTGGGGTTTCTTCCTGCTCCACAGTTTCAATAGCCCCTGTTTCTAAGGGTGCAGCACCCATATCCAGCTACCCTTCCTGTTGGTCAGGTGAGATCCAGGCAACCTTGGTCAGTAATCAGTGACCCAATGTCCAGGCGATGCTAGGAGATTGATAACCCACTGAGGTGACTAAGTTCTGCCTTTTGGCCCCTCCCCTTCCTTTGACATGCTCCTGCAACATTTAACTTCAGGAAATGAGCACTTTCACACATAAGATGGCCTGCCACTAGCCTGCTGATTCATCGATGACATTCCACTCTCCTATCTTCACTGTGTGAGCACTGAGGTGAAGTCCAGCTGCCTTTGGAAAAGTCACAAACCATCTGAAAAATTGGCTTTTACTAATCCCTTAAATGCTTCAGTTGGCCCCTTAATAAGGGTAGGTAAATCCAGAGGCCCACAATCAACCCCGCCCTCATGCAAGACGCTTGCGGAGGGAACAGAGGTGGAAGTGTCGGCCATGCGATGCAGTGGCCATTTTTTTCTGCCAGCCTTCATTCTGGTCCCTTCCAGGGTGGCAAAATGCAACTTAAATCTTTACAAGAACTGTGTAAGACTGAAAGAGTATGTGGCGATTATCATCAGGTTCATACCCGCTACAGCCAACTATGATCTTGCAGAACAACACATGCCCATCGTGAATGGCAAAGCCCTCGTGGTAAGTGGCTTACGTGAACAGGTTTTCAGGTCCTCATTCAATATAAAACCTGGACGACACCTGCAATGATACCCTGTTGTGGTGTTGACACATATTTGCTCACAGTCATGGTTTCCTGCAGCACATAAATCCAAACCTGAAATAAACCATTAAATTTAATATATCTTATTCATTGCTGTACTTAAATGACGGCGATAAAATCACAAACAAAATGTTAACACCTCGACGTAAAATGTCTTATAAAAATACTTAACGTGGGTAAAGTGAACAAATCTACAATTAGTGCCCTGAGAAGCCGGTAATGGACTTTCTTGGAGATTATGGGCAGAATTTAATGGTCCCCCACTGGCATGTTTGCTGGTGGTTTTGGGTGGGTGGTAGAGAGTTGGTGGTGTAAAATCTCATTGTCTCATTCTTGTAACTAGCAACTGGGATTTTGAATCTCTTTTTTAAAGTTATCAGTGTCTATGGAGACCGTAACAAAACTGGGGGACTTGTTGTGGGATTTCAAATCCACAAGGTGCACTGGGATTTGCTAAAGTTTAAGTGAACAAGATATCACAGTGACTTTTACTGTAATTATTGAATAGTTAAGTCTATTGTGGAAGCTTTTCTCAAAAGAGAGGATTTGTCTTTGAGTGCTTTGCAATGGTTAGCAAAGGTTAATTTAAGAGTGAGGCAGAAAAGTTAGAAATAGATTTGAGAGAGGTGCCCGGAAGTCAGAAATAGTTGAGGTTACTGGCTCAACATTTGAATCTTGAGGAAGGAAAAGATAATCCAGAAAAGGCACAGATTGAGTTGGCTTGGATTCAACTACAAATGAAGCAACTTGGACTCAAAAGAGTGGGAAAAAAAAGAAACAGAAATGAAAAAATACTTGGGCCCAAATCTTCCAGGTCGTCAGAGACTTGGATGTACGGTGGGAGATATGTATCAGGACATCGTGTGGACATACGTGGGAATTTCCCAGGAAGTGTAAACTTTTCTTGGGCTGATTCCCTGCTGCCCGGGACCCTCCACAAATGTCTCCAACCCTGAGCTACAAGCAAAGCCTTGGGCCAGATACACGGAACTTACCAAGGAAATGCTAGACAGTTTAATACCTGCTCTAACAGTTGGGTAACTCCACAACCAACCCCCTTGATCATGCACTGACCAACCAATTACACCCTAGACCACCTGACAACGCTCCCTGACCACCCGATTACTCCCCAACCCGACCCAGCTACCACCCAACTACCCAACCCAACCACCCAACTACCCATCCGACCCAACCCGACTAATCCTATGACTAGATCTGACTGCCCCCCCTCGACTACTTGTCCATAACCAATGACTCCCTCCCCCCCCATTAACTCAACTATGCTTCGACTCAACTACCCACTCACCCACCAACAACCTCAGCCACCTACCCATCTGCCTACCTCACCCAGCTACCCACCTCGCACACCCAACCCACCTATCCACGTCACCAACCTATCCATTCACCCATTCATCCACTCATCCAATCACTCATCCATTCGCTAACCCATACTCATTCATTAAAAGACTGCATCTTTAAAAACTTATCTGAATAGAGCAGCTGGTGCCATAAAAAGGGGCTGTGTCCTCTCCCTCCCCCGACTCTACTCCGCTCATAGATTTAGACAGGAGCTGCTGTACTGCCCATTCATGTGTCAGCCAGGATTGGAAGGTCCAGGAAGAAATGGGCAGCAGCATTGGGTCAGTAAAGTCTTAACAGGCAGCAGCAGTGCGCCCGGGGCATTAACTCAAAAGAGATAGAGAAAAGCAAAAGTTTGAGTTTGGGAAAGAAAGAGAAATGTGAAAACTTGTGTTAGAATTCCAAAAGGAAGAGAAAGAGAAAGGCAGAGAGAAAGGGAAGCCAAGAAATTTGAATTGGACAGGAAAAGGCTTCAATTATAAGGAGAAGAACAATTTCATTGAATTCAGAAATAATGGATCTGATATTTGATGTATGTGTTAAGTGGAGTGGTCTGTGGAAGTTTGAACAGAAAACAAGTTAGAAAAGTAAAATTTTCAGGTAAACAACAAAATAAATCTATACCCATAATGACACAGACTCATTTACTATTTACTATACTATCACAGTAGAAACGCGAAGAAATATCATTTAGCCCATCTCACTCATGATCTTCTTTTGGTCCATGTAAAGGACACACTCAAACATTTTTATCTTTCCTATTGGCTCTAGATACATGAAATAAAAAAGAAGCCATTCTAAGGCCTGAACAGGAAAGGGGATCTGTTGTATTTTGTGTATTGGTGTGAAAGCAAATCTAATGCTTCATACTATTCGAAGTTTGCTTATCATGGAACAGCAAATAAATTACAGAAGGGATCTTAAAACATTTTTTTCTTCTATATGTTATCAATTTGGCATATTTTTAATGTATAACCTATCAGCAAATAGAACAATTATCAGTATCTATATTCAATGTGGGTACAAAATGGAGAAAAAAAATCTTTCCAAGAGCTGTGTAAAGGTCAAAGAATCTATAACAATCACTTTCTAATATCATAGGAACAAAAACAACACTTAGGCTCATACCACCTACAACCAACTATAACCACACAGAATAACCTATGTCCATTATAACTTGGCAAAACCCCAGTAGTTAGTGGCTTACTTTAGCAGGTTTTCTGGTCCTCGTTCAATATGAAACCGAGAGAGCACCTGCAGTAAATGGTATAACCATTGCCATGTTGCTGTGCTCACACATGTATGCTCACAGTCACGGTTTCCAAGGGTGCACCTGAAATATCATCACCTAAAATATTTCATTAAATTTAATGTGTCTTATCTATAAAAATGGGTGAAGGAAACAATCTGATATTTATTACCGCATTTTAGTGGTAATCAAAATCACAAGCAAGAAGCTAAATATTTCCCACATAAAATGTTTTATTAAAAGTATTTTAAGTGAGTAATGTGAGCAAATCTACAATTCGTGCTTTAAAAAGGTGGTCATAGAGTCATAGAGTTATACAGCACAGAAACAGGCCCTTCGGCCCATCGTGTCTGTGCCAGCCATCAAGCACCTATCTATTCTAATCCCACTTTCTAGCACTTGGCCCTGTATGCTATGGCGTTTCAAGTGCTCATCTAAATACTTCTTAAATGTTATGAGGGTTCCTGCCTCTACCAAGCCTTCATGTAGTGTGTTCCAGATTCCAACCACCTTCTGGGTGAAAAAGTTTTTCCTCAAATCCCCTCTAAGCTTCCTTCCCCTTACCTTAAATCTATGCCCCCTGGTAATTGACACCTCTTCCTATCTACCCTATCCATGCCCTTCATAACTTTGTATATCACTATCAGGTCCCCCCTCAGCCTTCTCTGCTCTAAGCAAAACAATCCTAGCCTATCCTGTCTCTCTTCATGGCTGAAACGCTCCAGCCCAGGCAACATCCTAGTGAATCTTCTCTGCACCTTCTCGAGTGCAATCACATCCTTCCTATAGTGTGGCGACCAAAACTGCGTACAGTACTTCAGCTGTGGCCTAACTAGGGTTTTATGCAATTCCAGCATAACCTCCCTGCTCTTATATTCTATGCCTCGGCTAATAAAGGCAAATATCCCATATGCCTTCTTAACCACCTTACCTACGTGTGCTGCTACCTTCAGGGATCTACGGACATGTACACCAAAATCCCTCTGACCCTCTGTACTTCCTAGGGTCCTACCATTCATTGTGTATTCCCTTGCCGTATTAGTCCTCCCAAAATGCATCACCTCACACTTCTCAGGATTAAGTTCCAGTTGCCACTGCTCTTCTCATCTCACCAGCCCATTTATATTGTCCCATAATCTAAGGCTTTCCTCCTCACTATTTACAACATCACCAATTTTCATCTCATCTGCGAACTTACTGATCACACCTACTATATTCACGTCTAAATCATTAATGTACACTACAAACAGCAAGGGTCCCAGCATCAATCCCTGCAGTACACCACTCATCACATGCTTCCAATCACAACAACAACCTTTGACCATCACCCTCTGCCTCCTGCCACTAAGCCAATTTTGGATCCAATTTGCCAAAATGTCTTGGATCCCATGGCTCTTACCTTCTTGACCATTCTCCCATGTGGGACCTCGTCAAAAGCCTTACTGAAGTCCATGTAGACTATATCAACTGCACTACCCTCATCTAAACAAGTAGTTACCTCCTCAAAAAATTCAATCAAATTTATTAGACATGATCTCCCCCTCAGAAAGCCATGCTGACTATCTCTGATTAATCCCTGCTTCTCCAAGTGGAGATTAATCCTGTCGCTCAGATTTACACTTCCTAAACTTCTCTAGGGCTTCCACTGTTTTTAGCCCTCTGTATCTGCCATAAGCCTCATTTTCTTTCCTTATCCAATCCTCAATATCCCTTGACATCCAGGTTTTCCTGAACTTGTTGGTCCTACCCTTCACCTTTATGGGAACATGGTGGCCCTGAACTCTCAGTATTTCCTATTTGAATGATTCCCACTTGTCCGATGTACACTTTCCTACAAGTAGCCACTCCCACCTTGGCCAGATCCTGTCTTTTATTGAAATTGGCCTTCCCCCAATTCAGGATCTTTATTTCCGATCTTTATTTCCATAATTACCTTAAATCTTACAGAGTTATGGTCGCTATCCCTGAAATGCTCCCCCACTGACACTTCTACCACTTGCCCGGCTTCATTCCCTAAGATTAGGTCCAGTACTGCCCTTTTTCTTGTAGTACTTTCTAAGTGCTGACTCAAAAAGCTCTCCTGGATGCACTTTAAGAATTCTGCCCACTCTGAGCCTTTCATGCTAAGACTATCCAGTTAATACTGGGGAAGTTGAAATCCCTTACTCTTATTACCCTATTATTTTTACACTGCTCTGAGATTTGCCTACATATCTGCTCCTCTATCTCCTCTTGACTGTTTGGAGGCCGATAGTACACTCCCAGTAAAATAATTGCCCCATTTTTGTTTTTAAGTTCTACCTATATGGCCTCATTTGAGGAACCTTTTAAGGTACTATCCTTCCTTACTGCAGTAATTGACTCCTTGATCAATGGTGCAATGCCACCTCCCCTTTTACACAACCCACCCCATCATGCATGGAGATTCTACACCCTGGAATATTGAGCTGCCAGTCCTGCTCCTCCTTCGACCATGTCTCTGTGATAGCAACAATATCATATTCCCATGTGTTAATCAACAGCCTCAATTTATCTGCCTTATTTGTAAGACTCCTTGTGTTAAAATAAATGTGATCCAGCCTTCAATTATTCCTTTGTGCCTTAACAGGTCCATATTTGCTCTGCCTTCCAGGCTGACTTAGTTTCTTGTCTATACTTGGCTGTGCATCACCCCCAACTGTACCTCCACTCTGTATCCCACCCCCTGCCAAATTAGTTTAAACCCCACCCCAACAGCACTAGTAAACCTCCCTGCAAGGATATTGATCCTGTTCCAGGTCAGGTGATAGGTCTTCTTAGAGATTATTTGCACAACTGAGTTGTGTGTGAGACTACATCACAGTGCATTTAGAACCAACCATGTAGTTCTTGACTAGAGTTAAGTGAAGCTCTACATCTTTACCTCCTCCTTCAAAATGTTTCTTTTTGACTGAGCTTTGGGAACTTGTTCTTAGGTGACTCAGTGACAAATTTTGTTTGGCAACATCCCTCTGAGATGCCCTGGAATGTTTTACTATGGTAGAGGTGCTATGTAAGGGAGTTGTCCATATGGTTGAATATGGGCATTGTGCTGGATATGTGAACTTTATAATGTCACCTAAAAATATTCATTTCTACCTTATGTATTGTTTCATGATTTCCTCCCATGCATTGAAGTAAAACTAGGAGATTTTCAGTGACATATTCTACTGAAGTAAAATACCATAAATATGAAATTAGATCCCTATGAGTGAATTATTAATATTTTTATGAATCAATTTAATGAATTTTCAACATTAACAATGAGAGGAAGAGCAAAGGACTGTGTTAGTATTTGGTGGGACTGTGGAAGTTTGAATAAAGAACACATTAATGGTAAGTGGCTTACGTGAGCAGGTTTTCTGATCCTCGTTCAATATGAAACCGGGACGGCACCTGCAGTAATATGAGGTTGGCGTGCTCACGCATATGTGCTCACAGTCATGGCTTCCAACAGCACACATATCCTCACCTGAAATATTGGATTAAATTTAATATATCTTTTCCTTAAAATTTGCTGAAGAGAAACAAGCTAAAATTTATTGCTGTGTTTTAATGGTAGCAATAATCACAAACAAAAAGGTCAACATTGTCCATATAAAATGTTTTATTAAAAGTACTTTAGGTGACTAACATGAGCAAATCTACATTTAGTGCTTTAAAGAGGTGAAGATAGATCTTCTTAGGGATTATTTGTACAACTGAGTTGCTCATGTGACCACTTCAGAGGGCTTTCAAAACCAACCATGTGGAGCTTGACTTAGTTAAATGAAGCTCTCTACCCTTGTCTTCTTTTTCAACATATTCCTTTTTGACTAAGCTGTTAGTAACCTGTAATTTGCTGACTCAGTGACAACTTTTGTTTGGTTACATTCCTTGGAATGTATCACTATGGTAGAAGTGCTATCTAATGCAAGTTGTCGATATGGCTGAATATAGGTATTGTAATGGATATGTGAACTTATGTCACCCAAAAATAGTAAATTCCATCTTGATGTATGAAGAAACCTTCACCGCGAATTCCTAATGAGGTGGTGGTGGTGTTACAGATTTTTCAGGAAGTCCAAGTTGCTATACAACATGCATTTTCAGATGCGTGTTGTAGACTGGAACTTTGGATAGTGATGGTACAGACTCCAACTCTATTCCCATCACTTGGCTGAGCAAGAATCTCTCTTACTCTTAGCACCTGCCAGTGGTGTTTGTTGGAAGGATTTGCAAGTTGATACTCAACCTGTTTGGCTGCATTATGAATACACCTTCCTCAGTTATCAAATCCTTGAATGGGACTTGAACCTGTAGCTTCTAACTCCGAGGCTGGGACATTTACCTGCACTGCCACAAGACCTCCCCATCTTATTGAAATAAAATTTCCTAAATATGCAATTACATACCAATGAGTGACTTATTAATATTTTTATGAATCAATTTTTAACATTAACAATGAGAGAAAGAGCAAAATATTTTGTTAGTATTCAGTGGGATTGTTAAGTGGCCTGTGGAAGTTTGTATAAAGAACACATTAATGATAAGTGGCTTACGTGAGCAGGTTTTCTGATCCTCATTCAATATGAAACCGGGACGGCATTTGCAGTAATATGATGTTGGCGTGCTCACGCATATGTGCTCACAGTCATGGTTTCCAACAGCACACATATCCTCACCTGAAATATTGGATTAAATTTAATATATCTTTTCCTTAAAATTTGCAGAAGAGAAACAATCTAAAATTCATTGCTGTGTTTTAATGGTAGCAATAATCACAAACAAAAAGGTCAACATTGCCCATATAAAATGTTTTATTAAAAGTACTTTAAGTGACTAACATGAGCAAATCTATATTTAGTGCTTTAAAGAGGTGAAGATAGATCTTCTTAGGGATTATTTGTACAACTGAGTTGCTCACGTGACCACTCAGAGGGCTTTCAAAACCAACCATGTAGAGCTTGACTTAGTTAAATGAAGCTCTCTACCTTTGTCTTCTTCTTCAACATATTCCTTTTTGACTAAGCTGTTAGTAACCTGTAATTTGCTGACTCAGTGACGAATTTTTGTTTGGTAACATTCCTCTATGGTGCCTTGGAATGTATCACTATGGTAGAAGTGCTATCTAACGCAAGTTATTGATATGGCTGAATATGGGTATTGTACTGGATATGTGAACTTATGTCACCCAAAAATAGTGATTTCCATCTTGATGTATGAAGAAACTTTCACCGCAAAATCCTAATGAAGTGGTGGTGGTGTTACAGATTTTTCAGGAAGTCCAAGTTGCTGTACAACATGCATTTTCAGATGCGTATTGTAGACTGGAGCTTTGCATAGTGATGGTCGAGGCGTAAGTTGCCTGTGGAAGTTTGGATAAAGAACATATTAATGATAAGTGGCTTACGCGAGCAGGTTTTCTGGTCCTCGTTCAATATGAAACCGGGACGGCACTTGCAGTAATATGATGTTGGCGTGCTCACACATATGTGCTCACAGTCATGGTTTCCAACAGCACACATATCCTCACCTGAAATATTGGATTAAATTTAATATATCTTTTCCTTAAAATTTGCTGAAGAGAAACAAGCTAAGATTCATTGCTGTGTTTTAATGGTAGCTATAATCACAAACAAGTTGTTAACATGTTTCATGCAAAACTATTAAAACATTTAACGTGGATAAAGTTGTAAAAGCTACAATTAGTGCCCTGAGAAGATGGAAATGGGCCACCTTAGGGATTATTTGTACATCTGAGTTACTCAGTAGGCTAGATCAGAGGGCATTTAGAACCAACCATGTGGTCTCTGATTAGAGTTAAATCAAGTTCTCCTTCTTCACCATATTCCTGTTTGACTAAGCTGTTGGTAACCTGTTCTTTGCTGACTCAGTGACAAATTTTGTTTGACAACATTCCTCTGAAGTGCCTTATAATATATCACTATGGTAGAGGTGCTATATAATGCAACTTGTCGATATGGCTGAATATGGGTATTGTACTGGATATGTGAACTTATGTCACCCAAAAATAGCAATTTCCACCTTAATGTATTAGGGGACTTTCACTGCAAATGCCTAATGAGGTGGTGGTGAGTTACAGACTTTTCAGGAAGTCCACGTTGCTGTACAACATGCATTTTCAGATGCGTGTTGTAGACTGGAGCTTTGGATAGTGATGGTGGAGGCTCCAACTCTATTCCCATCACTTGGCTGAGCAAGAATCTCTCTTACTCTTAGCACCTGCCAGTGGCATATGTTGGAAGGATTTGCAGATTGATACTCAACCTGTTTGGCTGCATTATGAATACACCTTCCTCGGTCATCAAATCCTTGAATGGGACTTGAACCTGTAGCTTCTAACTCCGAGGCTGGGACATTTACCTGCACTGCCACAAGACCTCCCCATCCTATTGAAAAAGAATATGCTAAATATGCAATTACATACCTGTGAGTGATTTATTAATATTTTAATGAATCAATTTTCATCATTAACAATGAGAGGAAAAGCAAAAGATTTTGTTAGTATTTGGTGGGATTGTTAAGTGGCCTGTGGAAGTTTGGATAAAGAACACATTAATGATAAGTGACTTACGTGAGCAGGTTTTCTGGTCCTCATTCAATATGAAACCGGGACGGCATTTGCAGTAATATGATGTTGCCGTGCTCACGCATATGTGCTCACAGTCATGGTTTCCAACAGCACACATATCCTCACCTGAAATATTGGATTAAATTTAATATATCTTTTCCTTAAAATTTGCTGAAGAGAAACAAGCTAAGATTCATTGCTGTGTTTTAGTGGTAGCAATAATCACAAACAAAATGTTAACATGTTTCATGCAAAACTATTAAAACATTTAACGTGGATAAAGTTGTAAAAGCTACAATTAGTGCCCTGAGAAGATGGAAGTAGGCCATCTTAGAAATTATTTGTACAACTGAGTTGCTCGGTAGGCCACATCAGAGGGCATTTAGAAACAACCATGTAGTCTCTGATTAGAGTTAAATGAAAATTTCCATCTTTGTCACCTCCTTCACCATATTCCTGTTTGACTAAGCTGTTGGTAACCTGTCCTTTGCTAATTCAGTGACAAATTTTGTTTGACAACATTCCTCTGAAGTGCCTTATAATGTAAGAGGTCTATATAATGCAACTTGTCGATATGGCTGAATATGGGTATTGTACTGGATATATGAACTTTAGTCACCCAAAAATAGTAAGTTCCATCTTAAAGTATTAGGAGACCTTCACCATCAAATCCTAATGAGGTGGTGGTGATGTGTTACAGATTTTTCAGGAAGTCCAAGTTGCTGTACAACATGCATTTTCAGATGCGTATTGTAGACTGGAGCTTTGAATAGTGATGGTGGAGGCTCCAACTCTATTCCCATCACTTGGCTGAGCAAGAATCTCTCTTACTCTTAGCACCTGCCAGTGGCGTATGTTGGAAGGATTTGCAGGTTGATACTCAACCTGTTTGGCTGCATTATGAATACACCTTCCTCAGTCATCAAATCCTTGAATGGGACTTGAACCTGTAGCTTCTAACTCCGAGGCTGGGACATTTACCTACACTGCCACAAGACCTCCTCATCCTACTGAAATAGAATATCCTAAATATGCAATTACTTATTAATATTTTTATGAATCAATTTTTAACATTAACAATGAAAGGAAAAGCAAAAGATTTTGTTAGTATTGGTGGGATTGTTAAGCTGCCTGTGGAAGTTTGGATAAAGAACACATTGATGATAAGTGGCTTACGCGAGCAGGTTTTCTGGTCCTCATTCAATATGAAACCGGGACGGCATTTGCAGTAATATGATGTTGCCGTGCTCACACATATGTGCTCACAGTCATGGTTTCCAACAGCACACATATCCTCACCTGAAATATTGGATTAAATTTAATATATCTTTTCCTTAAAATTTGCTGAAGAGAAACAAGCTAAGATTCATTGCTGTGTTTTAATGGTAGCAATAATCACAAACAAAATGTTAACATGTTTCATGCAAAACTATTAAAACATTTAACGTGGATAAAGTTGTAAAAGCTACAATTAGTGCCCTGAGAAGATGGAAGTAGGCCATCTTAGAAATTATTTGTACATCTGAGTTGCTCGGTAGGCCACATCAGAGGGCATTTAGAAACAACCATGTAGTCTCTGATTAGAGTTAAATGAAAATTTCCATCTTTGTCACCTCCTTCACCATATTCCTGTTTGACTAAGCTGTTGGTAACCTGTCCTTTGCTGATTCAGTGACAAATATTGTTTGACTACATTCCTCTGAAGTGCCTTATAATGTATTACTATCTTAAGAGGTGCTATATAATGCAACTTGTAAATTTGGCTGAATATGGGTATCGTACTCGGTATGTGAACTTATGTCACCCAAAAATAGTAAGCTCTATCTTAATGTATTAGGAGACCTTCACCATGAAATCCTAATGAAGTGGTGGTGATGTGTTACAGATTTTTCAGGAAGTCCACGTTGCTGTACAACATGCATTTTCAGATGCGTATTGTAGACTGGAGCTTTGGATAGTGATGGTGGAGGCTCCAACTCTATTCCCATCACTTGGCTGAGCAAGAATCTCTCTTACTCTTAGCACCTGCCAGTGGCATATGTTGGAAGGATTTGCAGATTGATACTCAACTTGTCTTGCTGCATTATGAATACACCTTCCTTAGTCATCAAATCCTTGAATGGGACTTGAACCTGTAGCTTCTAACTCCGAGGCTGGGACATTTACCTACACTGCCACAAGACCTCCCCATCCTATTGAAATAGAATATCCTAAATATGCAATTACTTATTAATACTTTTATGAATCAATTTTCAACATTAACAATGAGAGGAAAAGCAAAAGATTTTGTTAGTATTTGGTGGGATTGTTAAGTGGCTGTGGAAGTTTGGATAAAGAACACATTAATGATAAGTGGCTTACGCGAGCAGGTTTTCTGATCCTCATTCAATATGAAACCGGGACGGCATTTGCAGTAATATGATGTTGCCGTGCTCACGCATATGTGCTCACAGTCATGGTTTCCAACAGCACACATATCCTCACCTGAAATATTGGATTAAAATTAATATATCTTTTCCTTAAAATTTGCTGAAGAGAAACAAGCTAAAATTCATTGCTGTGTTTTAATGGTAGCAATAATCACAAACAAAATGTTAACATGTTTCATGCAAAACTATTAAAACATTTAACGTGGATAAAGTTGTAAAAGCTACAATTAGTGCCCTGAGAAGATGTAAATGGGCCACCTTAGGGATTATTTGTACATCTGAGTTGCTCGGTAGGCTAGATCAGAGGACATTTAGAACCAACCCTGTTGTCTTTGATTAGAGTTAAATGAAGCTTTCCATCTTTGCCTCCTCCTTCAAGCCTACCTTTTTGACAAACCTTTGGTCACTTGTCCTAATATGTTCCTATGTAACCTGATAACAATTTTTAAAAAATGCTCCTGTGAAGTGTTTTGAGCCATGTTACTACATTAACGTTGCTATATAAATGCAAGTTGATATTGTTAAATATGGGTATTGTGCTGGACATGTGAACTTCATAATGTCATCTTGAGATTTTGTTTCCTTTTTGAAGGATTTGCTCCACTATTTCCTCCCATGCACCCAAGTGAAGTTAGGAGATTTTCATTAAGATGTTCTATTGAAGGAAAATACACCATATTTGGAGTTTTGTACCCATGAGTCATTTATTATCATTTTTATGAATGAATTTAATTGATTTTCAACACTAATAGTGACAGGAAGAGCAACTCTCAATTAAAATAATAAATGTGAAAGGCTGCAGAGGATACTGAGTTACCTGGATAACAGAATATCAAAGAGAATGTGTTCTGAAACTGGTAGAATATCATTCGCAATTGGCAGGAATGTTGATTTATAAACTGAGCCATTAGTTTCATGAGGATTCAGATCAGCAGTTCCTATATTTACTTTCAATGTATGTATGAACCTGTATATCATAATATCCAGACTGATGCAACAATTCAGAAGACATGGATTTGATGACTGTTAATATTTGGTGGGCGTGTTAAGATGATTGGCCTATGAAATTTTGGATAGGTAACACAATGGTAACTGACTTACGTGAGCATGTTTTCTGGTCCTCATTCAGTATAAAACCTGGACGGCACCTGCAGTAATAGGATGTGGCTGTGCTCTCACATATTTGTTCACAGTCATGGTTTCCAATGGCGCACATATCCTTACCTGAAATAATTTATTCAAATTAATGTATATTATCCATAAAAATTGGTGAAGAAATGCAGCTTGAAATGTATTGCTGTATTTTAATGGTGACTGAATCACAAGACAAGACAAGTGTTAACATTGTCCAGATAAAAAGTATTTTATGTAGGTAATGTAAGCAAAGTTACAATTAATGTTCTGAGAAAGTGGTGATGGACCTTCTTAGAGATTATTTGTAAAACTAAGTTGCTTGCTAAGTTATTTCAGATGGCATTAATTATCAATCACGTAGTGTTTAACTCGAGTTAAATGAAGCTCTCTACAACTCACTCCTCCTTCAAAATACCTTCCTTTTTGACGAGGCTTTTGGTCAACTACCTAATATCTTCTAATGTAGCTTGATAAATTTTATTTGGTAATGTTCCTGTTAAGCACCTTGTGACATATTGCAATGTTAAAGATGGTGTGTAAATGCAAGTTGTCGCATTTGAACATGGGTATTGTGCCAGGTATTTCAATTTCACAATGCCTTCTAAAATTTTAACTTCAATTTTGAAGAATTTGATTCATGATTTCCTCCCATGCACTGAAGTGAAACTAAGGAATTTTCACTGAAATACATTACTGCAGATATGTACAGAATGCACAAAAAGGAATTATATACCTCTAAGTGATTCATTAACATTTTTATGAATCAGTTTAATTGATTTTCAACATTAGCAATGAGAGGAACAGCAAAAGTCAATATAAGAATAAATGTGAAAAGTTGCAGAGGATAGTGAGTGTTGCCTGAATAACAAAATATAAACGAAATAGTGTTCTCAAACTAGTAGAGTATCATTTCTGGTCATCAGGAATGTTGTGTTGATTTATAAACTCAAACCAATTAGTTTTATTAGAAGTCAGAACAGCAGTTCCAGTATTTACTCGCAATCCCTGAATCGGTTGACTACAACATCAGGACTGTTGCAGGAATTCAGAAGATGTGAATTTGATGGCTTTGTAAACATTTGGTGTTAAATGGAACGTCATGTGGAGGTTTGAACGGAGAACAAGTTAGCAAAATAAAAGTTGCATGAAAGGAATACAACATAACAAACCTATAGCCATAATGCCAAAAACTTGTATATTCTCAACGATATTATCACAAATATTGAGTAGATAACATTTCGCCCATCTCACTCACTCCTCTATTTTCCTTCATGGAGGGGACACACTCACACCTTTTTTTATCTTCTCTGTTCTATTTTTTCTATTGGAGTGAAAGCAAATTTAATGCTTTATACTTCTTGACATTTGCCTATGTTGGCACAGCAAATAACTTACAGGAAGTATCTATAAATATATTTCCTTCTTCGGGCAATCCATTCAAATTATTTTTAGCATATAACCTATCAGCAAATTAAACAATTATCAGTACCTATACTCAGATGTGTTAACAAAGAAAGAGATAAAGGCAACCAAATTCATTTGCCCTAATTTTTAGGCAAGGTGTTTACAATTTGTGGGGAACTTGTGCCCATTCTGATCTATGTGGGTAAGAATCAAAGCGTGTCCACCCGCCTCAATTGAATGCTTTTAATGCAAATTCCTGTGCCTCCAGGCTGCTCTCTTCTGCCATGGACTAAAGGACTAATGGTAGTGGTTAGTGCTAAAAATGGTGCTGATAGTGGCATAAAGGGAAGAAAGCAGAATGTGATTATAGCAGGAGAAGGGTAGCATTGTGTGAAAGAACAACATGGAACAAGTAACAGGTGGCCCTGTAGGGGATGGGGTGGGGGGAGAGAGGGCTGTGGTGGGGAGATAGAAAGGGGGATAAAAAAGGGGATAAAACCATGGATAAATGAATAAAAATAAAAATAAATGAATAAAAAATGTATAAAAAAGGGATTAAAAAAAGGGGTTGAGAATGGGGGAGAGAGTCCACGGTCTGAAGTTGTTGAACTCAATGTTAAGTCCAGAAGGCTGTCAAGTGCCTAATCAGAAGATGGGGTGGTGTTCCTCCTGTCCGCAAACTGGAGGAAAAGCACCTCATCCTCCAATTCGGCACTTTACAGCCTTCCGGACTTAACATTGAGTTCAACAACTTCAGACCATGAACTCTCTCCTCCATTCTCAACCCCTTTTTTTAATCCCTTTTTTTACATTCATTTTTATTTTTTGTTCACATTTTTACTTTTATTCATTTATCTGTGGTTTTATTCCCCTTTTTATCCCCCTTTCTAACCCATTTTCTATCCATTTTTTCCCCACCACAGCCCTCTCTCCCCCCACCCCATCCCCTACAGGGCCACCTGTTACTTGTTCCATGTTGTTCTTTCACACAATGCTACCCTTGTTCTGCTATTATCACATTCTGCTTTCTTCCCTTTATGCCACTATCAGCACCATTTTTTAGCACTAACACTCCCTTTGTCCTTTAGTTCATGACATCTTTGTCAATCCCTCCTTTGTCCCCACCTATTGCTGGCCTTCTATCCATCTGCCCCATCCCCCTTAAACAGTATAAATTTTTATCACATTTCCACTTCTCTTCAGCTCTGAGGAAGGGTCATCTGGACTCGAAACGTTAACTCTGTTTCTCTCTCCACAGATGCTGCTAGATCTGCTGAGTTTTTCCAGCATTTTCTGTTTTTGTTTCAGATTTCCAGCATCTGCAGCATTTTGCTTTTAACCTAGTGCTCTCTTCTGCTGGTGAACCATGTACATGACAGGCGCACTGGCGCGTTGCTGCAGACTACATGCAACAGATAGCCTGCTCCTCTTAAAGAAGGCTTCGCCTTAAAGGGAAGCTGGGAAAAAATGATTGCTGCACTGGAAATTGTTGAAGGTTAAAGACGAGGGCAGGCAGAGGGACTCACAGCTGTGGTGCTGGAGGCATTAGTGATGCAGGTAGACAGGAAGAGAGTCATCATGGTCCTGCGGAGAGCTAAGGGACCCTCATGGAGACCCTCAGAAGGGATTAAGAGCAGGTAGCCAGGACTGGAGTCTGGACCTAAGGACCTGGCAGCAGTGCCACAAGAAATCCAATGACCTCAGTATGGGTGGTCAAAGTCAGTGAATGTTTCTTCACATTGATATCTCCTACCCACTGCAGCACCCACCTCTCATGCTGTTCATCCCCCATCACCCACTCAGCACCAGCCCCTGGCACTCAGGACTCAGGCCTAACATCCAGATATTCCACCTCATCCTCACACACGTACCAATGTTGTTAGCCTCACACCCACCTTTCACTGCCGCCACATACCTCCAGCTATTCAGCTATGGCAGGCTACCATCAAAGCACAGTGTTACACAATCACTGACATCCTGTCCTCTCTCCTGCTGGATAAGGTGGCACACAATAAAAGCACAGCAGGGTGCAGAGCAGAACATTTGGGGGACAAAGAGGTTTACATCTCCTGAATACAGATGGCTCTCAGCATCACAGAGCCGGCTGTGACAGGGCCCACGGCATCCAATGTCACTGAGAACATTGAGGATGACAGCGTCTTCCTGCTTTATATTTCTTCTTAACTCTATGTTCACCCACATTGCGCTATCTGGCATGATGAACAAACTGCTGATGACGTAACTAACGACCTCTTGCATCACACCCCTTCCCTCAGCCGAACCTTCATCTTCTGAACCCCCACTTTCAGACACCCAATAACTGTCATCTGCCCAGCCACAGGAGTCCCAGAAGAGGGAAAGGGAGCAACAGCACAGAGGCCCTGTCACTTGATCTGATACTTGCAGCCATCAGCTCAGACAATGGAATTGCACCTACCTTAGGAGGCGAGCGGTGATCAGCACGTGGTGAGTCACTGGGCACGAGTGGGCTGTAACCAGGCCAGGGTGAATGGATAGTTTGGTTGCCAGCTCACTGGAGGGTGAGGTCATAAATGAGATATATTGCAGAGGTCTCGGATGAGCATGTTGATGGGGCAGCATACGGGACAGCACTGATTGACGGCCATGCACATCAAGACACTGGGTGCATTGTTTGACCTGCCAGACAGCCTCCTATCAGCCAAGAAACACAAAGGAGTCCTGCTGTACCTTGACAGAGGGCACGGTGCAGAGCTTGCCCTCCCTACAGCCTCTGCTCCATTTCCCTGCTGTGCTGCAGATCAGAAGGCACTGCTACAGCTGCTCTCAAACCTGTGTGGACAGGTCATCTGTCCCTCTGACATCCCTGCGTGAATGTGGCAACAGTCTCTGGCAAATGCACCAAAACATCCCCAAAAAGTCCTTAGTACGTTCAGATACTTTCTAATAGAAAAAGTTCCAAACATTTAGCTCACCTGCGAAGGGTGCCTGGCCCTTTAAATAATTTCGGGAATGGACAATGTAGGCGTTGCCAGGGCTTGCATTGTTCCAAGTTGGAAACCTAGCGTCATGTCAACATGTTGGGCTGTGTGACCTCAGGGTGGCAGCAATTCAACGTGTTCTGGTGAACGCAGCAACCTGCTACCCAATCATTGAGGAACAGCCCACAGATAACAGCCCACGGTGCTGTCTGCTCCTGGGGAAGTGAGAAAGGCCTGTGTAGCACCACAAGAGGTGGCACTAGATGAATGAATTTTGCTCGCAAAGAACTATGTATGAATAAAATAATGAATGGTGATTATCTTTCAAATTGTGAGGACAAAGCAATAGTTAGGCTTATACCACCCTCTGCCAACTATGATCTTGCAGAAAAAAACCCATGTGCATCATAACACCGCTAGTAGTGAGTAGCTTACGTGAGCAGGTTTTCTGGTCTTCGTTCAATATAAAACCTGGACGGCACTTGCAGTAAAAGCCCGTTGTAGTATTCACGCATATTTGCTGACAGTCATGGTTTCCAATGGCACACATATTCTCACCTGAAATATTGGATTAAAATTAGTGTATATTATCCATAAAAATCTTTGAAGAAAGGCAACTTGAAATTCATCGATGTATTTTAATCATGGCAATAATCACAAACAAAATGCTAACATTGGCCATGTGAAGTTTGATTAAAAATATTTTAAGGGGATGATGTGAGCATATATACAGTTAGTGCACTGAGAAGATGATGATTGCCCTTCTTAGAGATTATTTGTAAAACAGAGTTGCTCATCAGAGGCCATTAAAAATCAACCATGTTGTGTTTGACTAAAATTAAATGAAGCTCTCTACCAACATCCTCCTTCAAGACATTGCTTAAAATCTACCCTTTTGATCAAGTTTTTGGTCACCCATCCTATCTCCTCATGTGGCTTGATGACAAATTCTACTTGGTAATACTGTTGGGAATCATCTTAGGGAGTATTGGTACATTAAAGGTGCTATATATATACAAGTTGTTGTTGAATAGCATGGGTATTGTGTTGGATATATAAATTTCACAATATCACGCAGAGATGTTTATATCCATTCTGCAATAGTTGTTTCACTATTTCCTTTCATGTCTTGAAGTAAAAGTAAGAGATCTTCACTGAGATGTCCCACTGGAGGAAAATAAGAATGTGGAATATGGCATTACTTACATATGAGTGATTTACTAACATTTTTATGAATCAATTTAACATTGAGAGGAAGAGTACAAGAATAAATGTGAAAGGCAGCAGGGAATAGTAATTGTTGCCTGGATCACAAGATATCAATGAGAATGTGTTCTGAAACTTGCAGACAATGATCCCCAGTTTTCAGGAATGCTGTACTGATTTACAAATCGAAACACTAGACTTATTAGAAATCAGAACAGCAGTTCCAGCATGTTCTTTTAATCCCTGAAGCGGTGCATTACAATATCCAGCCTGATGCAGGAATTCAGAAGACATAGATTTGATGATTTTGTTAATATTTGGTGGGTATGTTAAGTAGTGTGGTCTCTGGACAGAGAACACGTTAGCAAAATAAAAGCTGCGTAAAAATTAAGGGAACAAAATAAACCTACACCCATAATGTTCGTGATGTATTGTCAGTCATATTAACACTAGAATGTAGAAATGAGAAGAAATAACATTTAACCCATCTCATTCATCCTCTTCTTTTGGTCCATATAAGGGACACACTCAAACCATCTTCCCGATTGGCTCCAGATTCATAAAACAGCAAGTAACCTGCTCTGAGAGACTTAATGGGAAAGTGGGATCTGTTGTACTTATTGTATTAATGTGAAATCAAACCTAATGCTTTATACCGCTTGATTTTTCCCATCGGGATGTATCTAAAAATACATTGGGTGAATGGTGAAGTCTGACCGCTGAGCTGAAAGCAGGAGCTGGCCCTGCTTCAGCCGGCAACAGGACCAGGGTGGCATATTGCCATGGCAACCAATCAAGAGGACAGTGACCATTGCTGTGGCTGAATGATCAAGGAGATGGGATCTCATTGGTGATGCATTTGGTTGGGGAAAGCTGAGGCCCGGCTAATGGGGGAGGGCATCGTTAAGCACTGACAGCTTCGTTGCTGCAAAGGTGACCATTGGTTCAGTGGGGTTGTCCTCTGTGACCCCCCATATCCCGCTGGGAGGCCACCAGGATTTACCTGGCAATCTCCCCATTTGACAGTGGCCCTCTTAACGTGGGCAAAATGCCTGCAGTGGCATCAAGTGACCCTTAATTACCCTCTTAAGTGGGCCAACTGGCCACTTAGCAAGTGACAGAGCTGCCAACCTTCCCACTGCTAGCAATATGACATAGCAGCAAGGAGACATCGTGCTCCCCTCCTGACACCTTCACCCTCCACTTTGCCTGCCCTCCCACCTCACGGCCTGTCACTAATGAGCTGGGAACGTTCAGCCCATTTTGTTACCTTGGTCAATTCATTCAATATCTTTTTAGTGTATAACCTATCAGCAAATTGGACAATTAACAGTATCTACATCCGTAGTACAAGTGCAAAAAGGTCATAAAATCTTGCCAAGAACTGTGAGAAAGGGAAAGAATGTTTGATAATTATTTTCATAAGGACTAAGGCAATATTCATGTTCAGACCACCTACAACCAACTATAATTTCACAGAACAACCCCATATCCTTCAAAACATGGCAAAAATAGCTTACGTGAGCAGGTTTTCTGGTCTTCATTCAATATAAAACCTGGACGGCACCTACAGTAATAGGATGTTGTAGTGCTCACACATATTTGCTGACAGTCATGATTTCCAATGGCACACATATCCACACCTGAAACGAATTTTTTAAAAGACTTTGACAGCAACAATAGATGGAAAAAGAACATGTATTAAAAACACAGATGATATAGCTTAATTTCTTATTGGTATATCAACAATAAATATAACTTAACCAAGTGTTGAGTAGTCCATTCTAATGAACCCTAACCTTATCTAGTAAATGTTTCAACCATGGCTCTTAGACCAACAAATGGTATCAATCACTGTATATTTGAACTAAGGTACCTGCAACCCCCTTTTTATGTAAGTATAAATAAGCAATAATGTGTTCTCACCACATTCCCCTTGTTTGGGTAACACATTCAATAATATTTTAGCAAAAGGGATTTTTCATGTTTTTACAGACACTTAGTAGGTACAACAATTGAAAAAAAATGATATTATTAGGGGAAATGTAAGTTTTCATTTATTTATATTATGTCTATTCAATCTTCATAAAATTATTTGGAAGTTACATTTAATGATTTATAATTTAATGATCTTTGTTCTTTCTCTTTTTTTTGTCTTTCCTTTATTTGTTCATGGGATGTGACATAGCTGGCAAGGCCAACATTGATTGCCCATCTCTAACTGACCTTGAGAAGGTGGTTGTGAGGTACCTTCTGGTACTGCTACAGTCCATCTGGTGTAGGTACGCCCATAGAGCTTTTAGGGAGGAAGTTCTGGGATTTTGACCTAGCAACAGTGAAGGAAGAGCAATATAGTTCCAAGACAGAAAAATGTATGACTTGCAGGTGATGGTATTCCCATACATTTGCTGTCCTTGACCTTCTAGATCAAAGGTTTTGGGAGATACTGTTGAAGATATTGATGAGTCACTGCTGTGCATCTTGTAGATGGTATACACTGCTGCCACTGTGCGTTGGTGGTGGAGGGTGTGAATGTTTAAGGTGGTGGATAGAATATCAATCAATTGGGCTGCTTTGTCCTGGATGGTGTCGAGCTTCTTGAGTGTTGTTGGAGCTACACTCATCCAGGCAAGTGGGAAGTATTCCATCACACTCCTGACTTGTGCCTTGTAGATGGTGGAAAGGCTTTGGGGAGTCAGGAGGTGAGTTACTCGCAGCAGAAAACCCAGGCTCTGACCTTCTCTTGTAGGCAAAATATTTATGTGGCTCATCCAGTTATTTTTCTGATAACCCCCAGGTTGGGTATTCAGCAATAGTAACGCCATTGAATGTCAAGAAGAGGTTGTTAAATTCTCTCTTGATAGTCATTGCCTGGCACTAGCGTGATATGATAGATAATTGCCAATTATCAGACAAGGCCGAGTGTTGTCCAGGACTTGCTGCATGTGGACATGGACTCTTTCATTATTTCAGGAGTTGCAAATTAAACTGAACACTGTGAAATCATCAAGCACCCTCCTTTCTGACCTTATGATGGAGGGAGGGTTACTGATGAAAGAACTGAAGATGGTTAGGCCTAGGATTTTGCCCTGATGCACTTCTGTAGTGATGTCCTGGGCTGAGATGATTTGCCACCAACAACCTCAACCATTGTCCTTTACGCTAGGTTTTAGAAGAGTATTTCTTAATTATCATTGTAACATTTATTGAGACATGTGATGATTATCTTAATTAGAATGTGATCATGTTTAGTATGAATGTTTATTGACAAGGTATGGCAATGATGCATTTATTGACCCAGTACTTAACAATTATCATCAATAAACTGAACAATATTCATCATCCAACTTCTAGCAGGCAATTCTGAGTTATTATATCTGCTGTCAAAAATTAAATACTCAGAATAATAGAAAAACATGGCACAGAAGGAGGCCGTGGGCCCATCATGCCTGTAATGGCTCTTTGCCTCTTTACCTCATGCCTCTTTGAAAAAGCCATCCAATCGGTCCCGCTGCCCTGCCCTTTTCCCATAACTATGCCAATTTTCCCTCTCAAATATTTACCCAATTGCTTTCTGAATGTTACTCTTGAGTCTTCTTCCACCACCCTCTCAGGCCATGCCATTGCAGAACATAACAACTCGATGTGTAGAAAAAATTCTCTTAATCTCCCCTCTGGTTCTTTTGACAATTATCTTAAATCGATATCTTCTGGTTATCAGCCCGCTTGACAGTGGAAACAATTTCTTCTTAGTCACTTTACCAAAAAGCTTAATAATCTTGAAAAACTCTATTAAACCTTCCCTGAACTTCCTTTGCTCTGTGGAGAACAATTCCAGCTTCTCTAGGCACTCTACAGCCTTCCGGACTCAACATTGAGATCAATTTCTGACTGTAACCACTGCCCCATTTTGTTTCCTTTTTCTTTACTAGTTTTGATTTTACTCTCTTCTCCTTCTGCCATTCACACCTCCTCTAGACACATTAGACATGTTGTTTATTTCTTTACTTGTTTACTTCTTTACACTACCACTCGCTTTGGCCTTACACCATGAAACCTTTTGTCATTAAAGCTCTCCACCCTATCACGGTCCTTCCCTAATGTTTTTTTCCCTCCCACAGCACATCCCCCACCCTCTTCACTTGCTTAAAACCTATTACATTTCTAACTTTCTCCAATTCTAATGAAAGTTCATTGACCTCAAAAGTTGGGCAGAATTTAATGTAACTGATATGGGTCAAGCCAGGAAGCCAAGTTGCTTCTTTGGGGGAGGCACGACCAGGTCAGGTACTTAAATGGCCAGCGGTGGGCCTTCCCCGCAATTCAGGACCCCAGGGGCAGAAATCCCGCCTCCCAAGAGCTACTGACCGATCAGTGGCTAGCAGCTCTCCTTCGCTGGCAGTGCAACCAGGAGTGGTAGCTGCTTCCTGTAATGCACCAGGGTCTTTACCAGTTGTTGGCGGTGGATCAGGTGAGTTAAGGTGGGATGGGGGCTGACGGAAGGGGTTCGTGGGAGGGGGACAAGGGAGTTGGAGGCAAAGCCGGGTGGGGGGGTGGGGATGTGGCTTTCAGCGGCCCCCCCACTGCCCCCATGCCGGATACATCAGTCGGACAATAAATGTGTTTGAAAAAGGGTCCCCTTAGAAGGTTTGCAGTCAAACCCAAGAGGGTCTGCTTGTCCACCTTATGGAGACATGGAAAAACTGAGCCTCTGGTATTTAATCCGTGAGCCACCACGAAATTCCAGTGGGCTCGGGGGTAATTGGTGTCAGTTGGCTCAATAATGAGCCTATCTGACATTTCACCGTGAGCGAGCAAGTTTCCACCTTCTGACCTCCAACTTTAGCCGCAGGAGAATTTTTTGCCACCGGGTGATTGACTTGCGGCCACTCCTGTGATGATGCAGGCCTGGCCACCATGTTTCCTGCTGTGACAGGCTGCATTAAATCCAGCCTGTTAACTCTGTTTCTCTCTCCAGTGGTATTGCCTGACCTGCTGAGTATTCCCAGCATTTCTGATACTATTCCAGTTTCTCTGGCACCTAATTTGCCTGTCAGTAGGCAGTCAGCTATTGCAAATTATTATAATGGATGACATATGCAAACTTAACTGCACGAGTAATGAACAGTGCTGTCTGCTCCATTCATTGGCTGTCCATTTGATTTAGGAGGTGTTGGGGGTGGGGCGAGTGGGAGCAGGGAAGCAAACTTCACTGACACCAATTAAAGGCAGCCATCACCTGTTAAAAAGGAGGAGCGCTCTAGCTGTAGGCAACAGGGAACATTTTTAAAGAGAGAAGTGGCTTCAAGACTTGCGGGTTCTACCTCCCAGGTTTGCGGCTGTGGACGGAACGATGGAGAACCTGCTCTTTCATCACCCCCACCTCTGCCCCTGGCAATGCCTGCACCAATGGTGGAAAGAGGTTGCAGAGCAACATAATGTTCCAGGATTGCTCACAACGTTCTCCTTCACTGTCCTATAATCACTGCACCTCCTTACCCTTCCACTCACATAATTTTCCCCTCCTACCCTCACCACTATTGCGACTCTCATTTCCCCATACCCTACATTTTCCACACACCATACAAGCTATTCAGCTATGACAGTGACATCCTCAAATCACCTCACAAGCTTGTCAACAACATATTTTCTTCTTGTTTGGAGAACATCACACAGGATATTCAGCAGGAGGCTCTTCCCGGTGGAAGTGAACGTGCTTGCCTTTATGGACAGGGGCTGGGACATGTGGCAACACTGGAGAAAAATGTTATGCGGGAGTTCTTCACTCCCTATCCTCTTTCACCTTCTTATTTTTATCTCACCTTCCACAGTCCACAGGACAAACTGCAGCTGCTTCCAGAATGAGAGCTTTGCTATCATTCACACGAAAATCTAAGCCTTGACCCGTTCTTTCGTTTTGTGTCCTAAAATTGTTGACACCCACTGCACATTTCAGAGAGCGGAAGCCATCCCTTCCTATAGATGCGCAATCATTCAGTCGTGCCCTCACAAGCAAGAGCTCAGATATTGGAACCGTGCATACTTTAGAGGCAAGGCTAGTGGAGGGGGGTCTTCAAATGGTGAATCACAAGAGTGCAGGGTTCAGGAGGCTTGCTGGAGGTTCCACACTTTCAGCAGTCTCAGATGTTGACTTTGAGGCCCTAGGTACTGAATAATGGAAACCTGCCAGTGAACCTGAGCACAATGGTCCAGAAGATGGGCAGGGTCTAGCTCCAACTTGTGTCAGAGTTTCACACATAGAATGGACACCATGCTGTCCAACATGGGGTGAGTGGTCAGCCACCTTGACTGTGGGGGCCAGTAATGACAGGGGCTTCCACAATGTTTTGCCTTGGTGGAAGAGATATTTATGGTGGTCTCTCAGAATGACAGAGTGTCTGTTCCATGGCATTCACTCCATCAGTGCTATTGTTAGTGCCACACAGCTGGGCCAGAGTGCCCAGTCAAAGTGCAGCGGCAAATGAGCACTCAAGATCCAGATCTGCTCAAAGTTACACCAGCCATCTGAAGTGTCCTCAATGGAAACTTAGCAGCCTTCTGATTTCCAAGCTGTAACCACTGGAGAGCACTTTCTAGATGAACTTGGTTAGGTAAATGAGCACACAATTAAAGTACTAAAGGGATATGCAGAGAAGTCTTAATTATTCATGTTAGATATTGTAAGCAGATAGAACTGAGTTTTTGGTTTACATATTTTTATTTAGAATTTGTGTAGTCAATTGAGGCCTCCTCCTGCTCCTAATTTGTAGGTTCGTATGTAACATGATCATACTCACGGTGCTCCACTTTCTCAGCCAATTGGAAAGTGGATGGTCTTTTTAATTACCTGATTGGATGATTCATGACAATCAATCAACAAGCTTTTCTTCAATTTCGGAGAATTTTTTTATGACTAATGAACGAATGCGTTCAAAGAAAATGTTTAAATATTATTTTTATGACCCCTTTGATTTCTCTGCTGGGTTGCTCACAGCAATGACATCTGCCACTCGTCCATTCTGATTTCACCCATTTGCTTTGCTTTTTCTTGGATTTCTGTGGCTCTTCTGCTAAAGTTATGATTGATGATGGGAGAACCTTCATTAAAGTTCTCCCCCGATGTCCTCTTATTCCTATTGATATTGAGATGGGTGGTTTAGCGTATGTATTTTACCATGTGTTGAATGCTTTGTTAGATCTTTTGTCTATTTGAAATTGGTGCTTTTAAAATGCTTTGTCATTTTTCTGAAGAACGCTCATTTTCTTTGAGACTCTGCTTCAACCTTTACTTTTATTCAACCCAATATGATCTACAAAATCTGGATAGCAAAACTTGCAAAGTATTGTGGCAATTTTGGGTTGTGTAAAAGCACAGCACATTATTAGATTGCTATTTTGCTCACTTAATTTACATCCCCATATTTTAGTAACACCAGAAATAGCTTACCACAAAGCGTCTCCATGAACATAGAAGTCAGCTTCTCAATCACACCATATGTTTCCACGTAGAAGACATGATCATCCACTGGTTCACTGGCCATTAGTCTGAGTGCCTGCATGTCAGCCCTGTCCACCCCAACAGCGTAGATCTCAATACCAGCAGCCCGAGCACTTGCAGATATTTCTTTCACCTGGTCCTGGGGCCTCCCATCTGTCACAATGATGGCTACTTTGGAGATACCAAGTTCCGAAGGTCTTGCTCCTGCAGTCTCCATGAAAGCCTGGTTCATAGCACTCTCGATGGCCAAACCTGTCATAGTGCCAGTTGAAAGGGGCTCAATTTGAGAAATTGCCTGCTTCATGTCTTTCTTGTTATTGTAGGTTTTGAGCATGAACTCCATCTTCACAGTACTTGCATAGTTGATAATTGCCACTCGGGTGCTATCAGGTCCAACATCCAACGTATCAATCATATTAGCTAGGAAGACTCTCACCTTCTCAAATTCCTGGGGTCGGACACTACGTGAACTATCGATGATAAAAACCAAATCATGGGGTCGACTTTTACATTGTGCTTCTGTAAAAGTAGCAAATATTAAAAAACAAAGATACACATTTGTGGAAATGAAATGTACTTATATATTTTATTTAAAACAGGTAAGCTGCCAGTGATGCTGTATACATTCAGTTGATGCATTTATTTTGTGTACAAGGTGGCAACGGTGGTTGGGAGAGGCTTCAGAACCTCACTCTGCAGCACCACCTCCTGGCCAGAATCTGCAGCTACTTTGAGACGTTTGTCTCAGCAAAATTCAAAACAGCAAAATGTTAAAATAGCAGTTTGCAATGCTTAAGTGTTGACAGAAGAGCTGACCAAGATCTTAACAACAAGAATTAAGATCTGTAATGCATGCCCTATGCAAATTTAAAAGGAATTAAAGATATTCCCTCTTTTGGTCCTCCTCCATAATGCTTGCTGTGTTGGCATCATGGGGAGAATGGCGCGATCAGCTGGGCGCTGCCATTTTATGTGGGCAGGCCAATTAAGGCCCGCCCATTATGACCTGTGCCCAGAAGCGCTGAGCAGTCCCTGTGAGGGGGTTGGGAGAGGTGGTGGGGGGGCGGGGGGGGGGTTGTTGCCTGAGTCTGGGCCTATGCTCTTTTGCGCATGCACGCGAAAGAGCTCAGGAATCTCCCACAGGCACAGAGCTACCTCAGAGAGGTTAGTCTGAGCTCAAAAAAATTTAATAAAGGAAATAAATTTTTTTAAAGACATGCCTCCTCATGTGAAACTATCACATGAGCTGGGACATGTCTATTAATTTTATTAAGAATGTTTGCAAGATTTAAAAAACCTTCATGAAACCTCATCCTGCCCGTGGATGAGGTTTCATGATAAATGCGAAGGCCGCCTGGGCTCTTCACCTGCCCCATACCGCCACCCCCCCCACCCCTCCCCCCCCCCCCCCCCCCCCCGGCCAACCTTAAGGTTGGATGGGCAGCTCAGTTTATTGCTTTAATTGATAGTTACCTGGCTTTAATAGGCCTTCGACAGTTTGGCAGGCATGCAGCCGACTCGGCTGCACACCCGCCGAACTGAAAATCTGAATGATGCGTGGAGACATTGGGACACACCCCCAACGTCACCATGTGTCATTTTACACCTCGGCGAGTGGGCCCCACCCCCATTCGCCAAGCTGAAGATTGTGCCCCATGACTCTGCAATGTCTCACATTATAACTCATTCTTTCTCAGTACCTCAAAGTTGTCGACTGCTTACCTTCCTTCTACAGTCTAGACTTTAAAAATCCAAAGATTCTATCAGCAAATGACAACTCCTTAATCTACTTCATCATCTTCACTACTTTTATAACAATGATGATGTCAAGCACCACGGGCTTCCTCATAATAAAAGAAAATCAAATTGTAAATGTAAATTAATTGCAAATCTATCATTAAAAGAATACGGTTAAACTGTCATATTGCACATGAAAAATGAACAGCTGGGAGTGTTTAAGACTCCTTGTGGAAATGATAACTGACAGGAAAAATTATCTAGTGAGTTTTAACTCCTGAGCTATGAACAGCAGTGCAATTGAGCAAATATAGATATCCCATCCTGCAGTAGTGAATCACTAATTGATGCTTTAAAATACTGAAAGCTTGTCCTTGGTGTGTCCCAGAACATATACATTTGAAATTCAACTTTTATTCATTTCTTTTTTTGAAAACTGACCAGCCTCTTATTATCTTGGGTAGGTTGTACATTTCCAAAGCTCACTAACATAAACTCAAGCACGTAAAAATATTCAGCTTATCAAAACCATGCCTTTGACAGGCCAACTTGCCTTAGCACTGATCACAACTATGTGTTTAATCTTCTGAGGGAAAGTTCTTCAAAGTGTTTTTATTTTACATGTTCATTGAATATGGGCTTCACTGGCAAGATCAGCATTTATTGCCCTAATTGCCCTTGGGAAGATCTGTGTAGCCATCTATTGATCCGCTGCAGTCTGCATAGTGAAGGTACTCAAACCTTTAGCAAGGGAGTCTCAGGATTTAGACCCAGTGACAAGGAAGGAATGGAGTGAAGCTCTAGACAGCTAATGCTATTCAATGTGACTTGCCTTCCCTAATAAATAATAGTGGTTATGTAACAATTGTAGTCAGATACCACAACAGTAAATTAAATTTATATAGAGACTTTAACATTTAAAATGTCCAGAACACTTCACAGAGGAGAAACAGATGGTGAGTAGCGGTTAAAGAGTTTTGAAAGGCTCAGAGATTGATAGAAGGAGTTCTGGACTGTAGGGACCAAATGGCCATGAAGTCTATCACCACTGATGTAGGAAGGGGCAGTGGAATGTAAGACAGGCCAGAATCAGAGAGATGAAGTAAATCAGGTCATAGCCATTCAGTGATGGCTGAAGATACAGTCTGGGATGAATGGCTGTACCAAATGGTAGGGAGGGGTGAATATGTTGCACATTTAGGGCTGAATTTTACAGCTGAAAATTGAGCATGTTGCCCCCGGCTGCCATGCTATAGTAAAATACTGTGGGATGACATCAAGTCGGCAATCCAACATTATCATGCCAGCCTCCAGTATAACAGAAGGCGAGTGGGCAAAGAAATCAGAAGCTTGCCCGCCATTTTGACATAGCCAATTAATAATCTACTGATCTTGTCAAAGACCCAGCTCTATGCAATTTTCCATTGCCCACTCCATTTTTCGACCGTTGGATGGGAAAATGTTTGGGAGTGATTCACACCAGGTATGAGAATGTGGCACAAGGGCAGATGAAAAGGCCTTCCAACAGGACCCAGGCGGCAAGTCACAGCAGAGTCTGCTGGTGAAGGTGGCAGTGTTTGTATGCTTTTAGGCTTCATTTATTCACTATTTTGAAGCTGCCTAAGAAATAAGGAGAGATTGAGAGGGTGGGAGGAGGGGCTTCAAATTGCTGGCTGTGACCCAACTTCCTGCTCATGGCATAACCCCTCTCCCCACTGATGAACTAGCCTAGGCACTTGATTGGATGTGGAGCTCCCTTTTGCACCATTAATTGTCTGTCTTCTTGCTGGGCGGCTGCTAATTGACCATCCAACGCTTGATTTGCCATGCTGAGACAGTGGGGGTAGGAGCGAGCGGACCACTCATTTCCAACCCTCCTCCCTCACCCCAACGAAAACCCTAAAATCCAGCCCTTTGATCCCTCCTTAGATATTCTCTGGAGATCAGGAGTTGTCCATACTGCCCAAAATTTAATCATACAACAGCAAAACTCCGGGAGATGAAGGTAGAGTATAACAATAATAACCCTTTGCAATTAAAAACTGGTTATCTTGTCTTTTTCACACATACTCATGTGGATTTCTCCCCTCCTTCAGTAGGAAGGCTGAAAGCACTTTCGTGAGAGGAGGCTAAATGCAAGTTCTTAACTTGCTTTATTTTACAAACAGCAAATGAAAGTACAATATAAATCATTATCAAAACCCACTCATTTAAATAAATTTCAAACCCTTCCAAATGAATAAAGAAAAAATAAATAAAACCATGTCACACTATTTCACGTTAGAATCAGAATGTCAGACAGGCCATTTAGGACTCAAATGATGATGAATTTCTTCACTCAGAGGGCAGTGAATCTTTGAACTTCTCTGATCCAGAGGGCTGTGGAGGCTTAGTTGTTCAAGGCTAAGATTGATAGATTTCTATATGTTAAAAACATCAAGGAATATGGGGATAGTGCAGGAAAATGGGATTGAAGTAGAAGATTAGCCATGATCTCATTGAATGGTGCAAAGGGCTTGAAGGGCTGAATGCTTTTGTTTCTTATTATCTTATGTTCTTATTAGCTGGTTAACTTCTGATTCTGACCTGCTTTAAACTTAAGATGACTCACTAAGCTAGGTTCCCTTTGCAAACCTCATTGGAATATATGCATCTCTTTGTCTTTTTCCCCTCCAATATTCACCAGAAGTGGGAAGATTGTCTCTCTAACTTTTTCCACTTTCAGGGATTCACTAGTAACCCTATCAAACAAAATAATACATTTTCAGCAAATAACCTCTACTGGGTAGCCAAGGATACCATACCAAGTGGATGGCATGGCCAGTGGTCTGAAGTGAGATAACAAATTACTGATTGTCCCTTGCCATTATGGAAAGCAGAAAGGGTAGTTTGGTAATGAGCACACCAATTTTCACCTTGGTGAATAAGATTCTAAACCTATGTGAACTCACTTCATCTTTAAGCGCTGTGCTTAACAGAAATTATTCACAAATCATTCCTGTGGAGGGATTGTCAATAAAATCAAAACATGGCGGGGAATTTGAAGAGATTTGTAAATGCAGACGAGGATTTTGAAATCAGTGCACTTCAGTAGAAGCTAATGGAGGTTGCTGAAGGCAGGGTGATGGGTGGGGACATGTTGTGGAACAGGATGTGAGGTAGAGGTCACAGTTCGGAATTTGTCATTGAAAGTACAAGACTGCAGGACAACAATCCGCACCTTTATATAATAGCTGTCAGATCTCCTGGCCTGCCCAACGATTAGTATGAAAGAGGGGGGAAACATAAGAATGTTCGTTTTACTTTTCTAAAACAATTAAATCAGTTTGACATTCTTTTTAAAAGTGAAGATATACCCCAGTCTCATTTCAATTCCAGTATGCACCATAGAAAGCTAGAAAATATGGCCACATAAATAGTTATTAGCCCAGGCTTTTCTGTAGTAATAACAGCGAGGCTATCTACACTCATCATTATTACAGAGCAAATCTGACAACAACATCTGGCATCTGCACACATGTAGTTAATTGCAGAAATGCAGAAGTTGCTTTGAGATACCTTGCTCCTCCATAGAGTGCACTGTTGCAGTCTTTACTTATAGTCACTACAATGAAATTACTGTCATGGCATAAACCTGGATACTTATGCATTAGTTCCTCACTAAAGACAACTGAAAAAGTTTGGGCTTGTACACTTAATAGCAAGTGAGTGTTTAACAACATAATAAATTATGCTGAACATAATCTCTGGCCCTGAAAAAAAAATTTGCCAGTGTGGCATTTCATTCCCTCAGAAGCAAGCTAATGTTGCAGATTGAAAATAAAATAAATGATTAGTCTTTTACTTTTTCTGTTTATACTACTTTCCACCACCTCCCTCCCCCAATCCTATATGTATTTCCCAATCTTTATCTTGATTTCTAAATATACTATGAATCTAATTTATGGCCTGAATTTTATTGTAATACTATCACCTAGACTTTCAGCGCTGTCTGTTATTACAGGATAAATTCTTCAGCAACTTCTGATCTGAATGACTGGAAATTCAGAAGTTGCTGCCAAAGATAATCTGCTTCTCCACAATTTTTATTTGCTTTCTGTAGATGATTTTGAGAAGGTAACAGAGAGGTTTGACAAAGGAAATGTGGTGGAAAGTGGTGCATATGGATTTTCAAAAGGTATTTGATACAGTGCCACACAACAGACTAGTGAGCAAAATTCTAGGTCATGGAATAAGAGGGAAAGTAGGCATTTGGATAAGAAGTTGGCTGAGTGACAGGAAACAGGGAGTAGTGATAAATAGTTGTTTTTTTCAGATTGGAGGAAGGTTTATAGTGGAGTTCCTCAGGGGTCAGTGTTAGGACCCTTGCTCTTCCTGATATATATTAATGACTTAGACTGTGGTGTGCAGGGCATGATTTCAAAATTTGCAGATGATACAAAGATTGGAAATGTTGTCAACTGTGATGTGGATAGCCTTGAACTTCAAAAGGACATAGGTGTGTTGATGGATTGGGCAGTCAAGTGGCAGATGAAGTTTAATGCAGAGAATTGTGAGGTGATTCATTTAGGCTGGAAGATATGGTGAGACAGTATAAAATAAAGGAAGAAACTCTAAAGGAGATGCAGGAACAGAGGGACCTCAGTGTATACTTATATAGGTCATTGAAGATGGCAGGGCATGTTGAGCGAGCAGTTAATAAAGCATATAGTATCTTAGGCTTTATTAATAGGGGCATTGAGTACAAGAGTAAGGAGGTAATGTTGAACTTGTGTAAGACACCAGTTAAGCCTTATCTGGAGTACTGCGTCCAGTTCTGGGCACAATACTTGAGGAGGGATGTGAAGGCATTGGAGACGGTACAGAGCAGTTTCACAAGAATGATTCCTGGGATAATGAATTGTAGCTATGAGGATGGGCTGGAGAGGCTGGGACTTTTTTCCTTGGAGTAAAGAATACTCAGGGGAGACTTGATAGAGGTATTCAAGATCCTGGGGGATATGGATAGGGTAAATAGTGAAAAACTGTTCCCACTCAAGAGAACATCAAGGACTGGGGGCACAGATTCAAAATAATTGGCAAAAGGAGTAATAGTGATGTGAGGATTTTTTTTTTCACCCAGAGGATGACCTTGGAGTCTAGAACAAACTTCCTGAGAGGGTGGTGGAGGCAGGTGTTCAAAAGAGAATTGGATTGCTACCTAAAAAGAGGGAATGTGTAAGGTTATGGGGATAAGGCAAGGGAATGGGACCAGGTGGAATGCTTTTTCACAGTGCCAGTGCAGACTCAATGGGCCAAATGGCCTCCTTCTGCACTGCAAAGATACTGTGAACGTGTACTGCTTTATACTTCCTGGTTTGAACTCTGCAGCGCTCAGTGAGGATTCTTTCCATCTGATTGGCCGAGGGCATGCCCTGTCCACAGACACCTGGAGACCATAGGGTGCTGCAACAGAAGCCCCTCGTCAGGATGTCTCCATTCTAAAGCCTGGCAAAATTACAAGAGTCCATTCTTTCACCACCAACAGGAAAACCCAGAGAAATATTTTTACTGGGCTCAGACCCCACTTCCGCCGGAGGCTCAGAGAACCCCTTGCCAGCTGGAGAACCGCTGCGGAAATTCACAAAGGGAAGGTTCTGCTTATATCAAAAGGAAACCGAAACTCTCGCACAGCCACTGCTTTTTTTGTTGTTGTTGTTAAATAACCTCCATGCAACAGCTCCGACTGCCAGTCAGGTCAAATGTGTCTGTCTTCCTTTACCACTGCTGAGTTGGCTGTGCCAAGCTGGGTGACCACAGTTAATAATGATCTCTTTCTTTAACAACGAAGCACTTCTCTATAGAAGGTAAGGGCCATACAGACTTGGAACATCAACTCTGTTTCTCTCACCACGGTTGCCGTCGGATCTGCTGAGATTTTTCCCCCAGCGTTTTCTGTTATGTCCACCATCCACAGTATTTTACTTTCATCATCACTAGCCTATTACGAGAGGCTTAAGGGGTACCAAGTCCACCTCAACAAAGCTAACCGCCTCTTAACCAACCTGTCGTAGGCACGTTAGAAGCACACCTTCAGGAGCCATCAAGCGCTGGGGTGGGACTCGAACTCAGTACCACTAAGCTCAAAAGGCAGCGACCCGCTACCCAAGGCGGCGCCACAAGACCAACCACCCCTACTCGCGCGGTGACCGCCAATCATGCTATCTGGTTGCCGCCGCATTTCCCCCACGGTTTTCAAAGCTTGCGAGAAGAATGCAAAATAATTTCGGAATTGGTCTTTGCGGAGTAATCGGTTAGTTTGGTGTGAGGACACCCTGATGTGGATTGAGAGGGCGGAGAGCAGGAATCGATTAGAGGAATAAAAGCCGGTCAGAAAGATGAGGAGAGAAAGACAAACGACAAACAGGATAGTAAAAAGGTATTCGAACGCCTGGTGGTGATGAGTGAGACAGAATAACAGTCCAATAGAGAGAAAGGGAGCGATTGGTAGTTAAATTTAAAAAGAAACATGCAAAGCAGCTGAGTAAATCGAAAATAACAGATATGCAAATCGACGAAAAACAGATTAATTTTCACTAGGTGCTGATCTCTGCAATCCACAGAACTTGACTAGGAATTGGCAACCGGCCAGTTTGGGTTTCCATATTCCCTCGCCGTTCTCGCATAGAGAGGAAAGCACGGAAGATATAAAGGAAAATATAAAGGAAGTGTTTAGTCCAAGGGAAAGTATGAGAGTGTTGAAGTGAGCCAGTTTTTTTTTTCTTTCCAAGCTTATATCATCGGCTAACAAGGTGCTCAAATGTTGTCTTCTGTCATTTATACTCTCTGAATTCAAATTAAGTCATAAGAGAGCGCTACAAGGATGGTCAGGGCAAAAATGGTAATTAAAAAAAAACTTCATCAATAAGAAGACCATTTACTATTTGGATAATAGGAGTCTAAATGGAGCGAGGAGCTTGGGGATACAGATACAGATTATAACTTTAGACCATAACCTCTGCCTCCATTTTGCTCTATGTAGTTTCTTGAGGTCTTTGCTGCCTTGTTTCTCTCTCTCTCTATCCTTTCATGTGACATTCAGATGACTGCTGTTTAGCCATTTACGCCTCATCTTTGCACCTTCACCACTACCAGTCTTTTGCATCATGAAATATTTTGTGAGTTAATCTCTCCTGCCTTTCACCCTATCACCGAGTTTCCATTATGGTCCTCCTGCATTCCCCCAACCCCTTCTCTTGGGCTTAAAAAAAAACTCTTACATCTCTATCTTTAGTTCTGATGAAAGGTCATTGAGCTGGAACGCTGACTCTGTTTCTCTCTCCACAGCTGCTGCCTGATCTGCTGGGTATTCCCAACATTTTCTGTTTTTTTTTAATTTCTGTTTTCAGCCTACTGGCTGTCATGTAAACTTTAGCAGAAGGCTGGGGTCTTTGTAAATCGTGTTTAAAATGTAAGAGCAGGAAGGCCGGAGATGCGCCGCCACGAATATGTACCAGCTGACGGTGTGTGAGCTGCCTCTCCAAACCAGAGGTTCCAGGTTTCCCTAAAGCTGGAAGCAGTTTATCGCACATTGGCACCGGCACCGAGGCACCATAATGTGCACTATAAGTCGGCACAAAATACATAGGTTACTGGGGAAATAGCAGCTCTGCTGCGACTCGCACACGCTGCATCTCGAGGCTAGGTTCTGTGGATTTGAAGAATTATGCATTTTATCCCCGAATGACATCAGAAATTAATTACAGAAGTGGTGCGGGAAACAGTCACTCCACTCAACTCCCCCCGAACACTTTGCAAGGATTGCCCTAGCTTTTCTATTGCGATATATGGAAATGTGGGAAAGAATTTAGTATAAATTTGTTTTTGCATTTAAACTTAAAAAAAAATCTGGCCTCGACTTCATTAAAATCTGATCAGGAAAAAGAGAAGCTTAAGATGTCAAGAAAGAATGTGTAGAATCTCGAGAACCAACACAACGCTCAGGAGCGACTTGTTCTCTTTCACTTGAACGAATAATTATCGTTTACTTACAGAGACTTTGATGGTGATCAATAATTTCAGGAGCCAGAATTCAGTCTTGGAGAGTAGGACCTCAAGTGGAAATGCAAATGATTACAAGTGATGGAAAAAAGAGAATAAGAGTACGAGGATGATGTGAAGCACAGTGCTTAGACATATTTGACTCCGGGTTATAACCGAAGTTCCCAACAAATCTTTGCACTCTAACACTTTTACCGTCTGATTCTTTGCATTCTGCTGTGTTCTGTTAATTAGGCACGTTAATTTTTTTTTTAAATTGACCAATTGATGCACAGTTGTAAATACGACTGATTGTAAATTATTAAAAAAATATATACAATGGAAGCCAAGTGTGTTGTAACTACAGTCACAAAATTGTCCAATCAGAACAATAGATGGGATAAAGTGAAACTCATAATAATAATAAATTAGTTTCAGCGCGAATTGAAATCATATTTATTTCTCAAAAACGATATTTGTCGATGTGTCCTGTTGTGGCCAAATAGGGAAAATTAAACCAGTTACATCCATTTGATGGAATCATGATTTATTTCGACGTGTTTCTCGAATAGTTTGCCTTGTGATGTTTGTTTATTTTCCCGGGATCTACTTGTGGAATAGGCAATTACCAATCCTTGCAGATAAATCGCGAAAACATTTTACAAGGGTCAAATGAAAACAGTTTGAACCAATCATGTTCAAACGATTAGAGTTGAAACAAGAAACCATTTGTACAAAATCATATATGATTTTTTTTTCAATCAAGGGAATGACTAGTAAGATTTTGCTATTGTTTCTAGCGTACAGGTGAAAGAGCGAAGCTTTCTATCATTTTTCAATGTACCTTGTACAATGTTACTGCGCTGTGGAAGAGCTGGTTTGGTGTATCTGACCGGCGGTGGGATCCGAACTCTCTGGGTCGGGACCCTGTAAAAACGGTAATTAATCCCACGAACTTGGACGATGAGCATAAAGACACAGCAGAGAACGCCACTCCACAACTGCTTCATGATGTATGGTCTCCTCTTTTTCTCACCGTCCTTCTCTTTCTCACAAGTATCCGTGAGTTTTGCAGTTCATTTGGAGATTGCAGCCGTCTGAATAAACTTAAAGCTCCTAGTCTGGGCCACGTGTGAAATACTGAACCAATCGCCAATAAGTCTTTACTGGACGATGGGTATGAATTCCGAGCACGATCGCGTTTACGGTTGTTGAGACTGGGCTGGTGGACCCACCCCCTCGAACCACTGGCAAATACTCCACAAGAAATAAAGGCTTCTTGTGTCTGAGTGAGGGAGACAGTGGGTGAGGGTCTTACTGTGTGTGTGGGTGGGGGAGACTGTGGGCGAGGGTCTTACTGTGTGGGGAGGGGCGGGACTGGGCAGGGTCTTGTGTGTGGCTGAGGGAGACAGTGGGTGAGTGTCTTACTGTGGGTAGGGGAGATTGGGCAGGGTCTTGTGTGTGGGGAGGGAGACAGTGGGTGAGGGTCCTTCTGTGTGGGGGTGGGGGAGATTGGGCAGGGTCTTGTGTGTGGGGAGGAAGACAGTGGGTGAGGGTCTTTCCGTGTGTCAGTGAGGGGGACGGTGGTTGGGGGGGTGTTGCTTTGTGTCAATGAGGCCAATAGTCTCTGTGTGTGTGGGTGAAGGAGTCATTGGCTGGGGTTCGCTGTTTGTGGAGTAAGGGAGATGGGGAATGAGATAAAAGCAAAATACCGCGGATGCTGGAAATCTGAAATAACGACAGAAAATGCGGGGAAAACTCAGCAGGTCTGGCAGCATCTGTGGAGAGAGGGAGAATTAACGTTTTCAATCCGTATGACTTCTTCTGGGCTAAAGAGAAGAGAAATGTGATGGATATGACGAGTAAGATTCGGTTGTCTTGGTTAGAGAGATGGTTGGGGTCCTGCTTTGTGTGGGAAGGAGACGGTGGGCGTCTGGAATCTGAGAGTATACATTTCGTACAAAGCTGTTCAGTTCTCTTCATTGCTTCAGTACAAAGAGCCGAAATAAAGATAATTTTCAATACATCGGTGGGACTAATATAGATATTAATTCCGTATCAATGTAATGTTTTCCGAAGTTGAAAGTTAGTACAGGATTAATATTGGGGTTTACAAAGCTTCTGGCAGGAAAATAACCCTAAAGATTAGAGACGTCATATTTCTTAACTTCCAATGTTCAAATAAGAAAGATGTTAGATTTTTCCGAATAGAAATGATTGTCTGCCTATTTGTGTGTGAGACATCGACACTGTGCGAGACTGCTAGTGTGAATGTTTACGTCTGGAGCGGCTGTGCGTCTGTGCAGTTATTTGCGGGGTTTTTGCGACTGCATCTGCGTTTAACGCCAACCTCGAAGTTGTGCTTGAACGCGAAATACGCTAGGTAGAAATACGGAAGCGTTTTAAGTACATTATTTTGGTTTGAAATGTTCTTACAAATGACTTCGTACAATTCCTGGGTACAAATGGAATTGCAGCTCGACTCTCCAGCTGAGGAGTTGCCTTTCTGAACGATGTGTTCAACTAATTAAGCTGATAAGCTTTGAAAAGAAGCTGTAACATGGAATATAGAAATAGACAAGTAACACCCTTACCTCCTGTTTTACTAAACTTATTTGCAGCTGGATAATAATTATCTGGTGATGAAGTATACCAGCCTATTGTACTGTCGACATTTTTACACATCGAAATTTGTCTAAAACAAGTGTTCTAGTGTTAGTTTATATACGGTTTATAAATTCTGGCTTTCTGATGTATGGATTTTTTTTCATTAAGCTTTTCTTATGCAATCACAAGCGTAGCGTTTGGGAAGCTGCTGCATTAAAGACATCCTGTGAAAGTATTACCATCACGAAAAATCTTACAAGTTTTTCTTGCTTGAGAGGGGAAAAAGACAAATGTCACTTTCATCAGGGTGACACACTATGTATTTCTATAGAAATTACCTGGTTGCATTTTGGGTTTGCAAACAAAAATGGTTTGCTCAAACCTTTTTTTCTGGAAGGTAGTGCCAGAAACTGAGTTGCTGTTATGTTCCACTTTTAGGGCCAATGTCAGACAGATTTTCAATGTGCTAATGTGAAAGGTGCTGTATGCTGCTGCATTTGTGTCTGTTCAACTTGGTTTCAATGGGCAAGAAATATGTGTACAATATCAGAAGCCTGTAATTCATATTCTGTGGCTGCGAGGAACTCCGCCACATCCAGAACATAGTGCAGGAGAACACTAGCATCAGCAGTATGAGCAAAGCATAAAGAGGAAAGTGGAATTAATAAATTCCCAGCTCTACTTGTCTCACCCTCCCCTTAAACCAGCTTATATTTCACCTCTCTTCTATTTTTACTTAGTTCTGTTGAAGGGTCATTCGGACTCGAAACGTTAACTGTGTCCCTCTCTGCAGATGCTGCCAGACCTGCTGAGTTTTTCCAGGTATTTTTGTTTTTGTTTTGGATTTCCAGCATCCACAGTTTTTTGCTTTTATCGTGGAATTAATAAAGTATGGAATAGGACAAGGGGAAATACTCAAAGAGAAATACTTAAAGAGAAACAAAGATTTAGAGCAGGGATGACCAACTTGCAGCCTAGAACTCTTAAGATTGGTTAGTACAACAACTTGAGATATATGCAAATTAGTAGAAACATTGTCCTTTAGGTCAATTTTTTGAGATCATGGTTTTGGCAAGGAGCCTTACCTCCCTGATGCCTGTCAGGAAATTGTGTGAAATTCCCTTGATTTCTAATTAGCATAGCTGATAGGAAGCTTACCAGTAACATATAAAAGAACAGTTTTCCAAGTTTATGTAAACACCAACATGACTCAGGAAGACAAAAGGTTGGGATTCCCTGATTTATAGGCCAATCAAAATTGGACATTGTTGAAGAAGATTGCCAAATGTTGGCAAAAGTTCAGGAAGCATTTGCAGTTTTATGGAACATATGGTGTTAATGCTTATAACCAGAAATGTCATTATAAAATAATCTCCTTTAAGACATCTTTTGATGGAACCCAATATAAGTTCAATATAATGTATAGAATACTGGACAAAAATCTGTCATGATGTAATTATCCAATTATGAATTACAAATGTCACAACCTTGTTCAAAAAAGGGTTTAGGGTTAAACCCAGTGACTACAGTCAGGTCAATTTAAACTTGGTGGTCGGAAAACTTTTAAAGACGATAATGTATATTCATTAGGGAAAGCAAGCAAAACTAACTTGATTGAGTTTTTTGATGAAGTTACAGAAATGATTGATGAGGGTAACATGATGGTGTACATAGACTATATATAAATATACATATATAAATATATATGTGGACTACAGCAGTTCAAGAAGGCAGCTCACCACCACCTTCTCAAGGGCAATGAGGGATGGGCAATGAATGAACAGTGCACTTGCAGGGGAATGGGAATAGCTGATTTGCTCTTGCAGAGAGCCAGCAGGGACATAATGGGCTAAATGGCCTCATTCTGTTCTGTAACCATTTTATGATGCTAGAAACATCTGCAATTTTCAATTTTCCTCTATATGTGGACTGGTTAATTAGCCAAAAAGATATTGACAACTAAAATGTAATTGCTTTGATTAACTTTGTGAACTTTTTAGATTAACAGGGCATGATTATGTTGCGTTTCGAACTGGAAGATGAAACCACTGGTCTGTTCTTATCCCAGTTTTTCTTCTCTCTAATGTGCTGTGTTGTACTAGTCTGTAGATATTACAGCACAGGAGGAGGCCATTCAGAATTTGAGGCCTTCAAAGAACAACCCAATTCCTCCTTTCCCCTGGTCTCTCCTCATATTTGTGAAATTTCTTCCCTTTCAGTTATCCAATTCCACTTTGAAAGCTATTATTGAATCTTTCATCATCCTGTCAGGTTGTGCATTCCAAATCCTAATGACTCATTGCGGATAAAAAGATTTTTCCTAGTGTTGCCTCTGGTTCTTTCAGCCAATCAGCTTAAATCTGTCCTCCTGCTTTTGACCCTTCAGCAATTGCAGAGTTTCTCCTTATTTACTCTTATCTAAACCCTTCATGATTTTAAACACCTCTATCAAATCTCTTCATATTCTTTTCTGCTCTAAGGAAAACACCCCAGCTTCTCCATGTAACAGTAATCCTTCATGTCTGAAACCATTCTCTTAATTTTTTTCTGTATACCCTCTAAAGCTATCATGTCCTTCCTAAAGTGTGGTGCCCATAATTGAACACAATACTCCAACTGGAGCAAACTAGTGTTTTATATAGTTTTAGCACAACTTCTTGGCTTTGCATTCTATGTATTTATAAAGGCAAATACTTTACTAACATGTCCTTCAAAGATTGGTGCACAAACACTCCTGGAATGTTTTGTTCTTGAATGCCTTTAAGCTTAACTTGTATTGTGTCTCCTTAACCCTCTACTTTTCCACATTCAATTTCATCTACCATGTGTCCACTCATTCTACCTGTCTATATCCTCTTAAGGCCATTATCTTCTTCACTGTTTACTGCACTGCCAAGTTCATGTCATCTGGAAATTTTAAAATTGTGCCCTGTACCCCTTATCCATGTCATTTCTATACAACAGAAACAGCAATGGTCCTAGTACTGAACCTTGGGAAATGTCACTGTATACCTCCCTCCAGTGAGCTGTTCAGCAGTTGATATAGCTCCTTGGATGCTAGTCACCTTGCCCAACAACAAATGTTCATTACTTCATCTACTAGACAGTTAGTGTCAACAGGTGGCCAGGGTTTGAAGCTTGTCCTTAATTGATGCCCACAGATGGGCAATATCTTATAAGTGGTAGCTTCAAAGATAATGGACGTATTACTTTTGATCTTCCAGAATCCCTTAGATCATAGAACAGTCCTCAAAGATTAAAAGTTAGTAAACATCATCCCCACTTTTTAAGAAAGGAGGAAGAGAGAAAAATTGGGAACTACAGGCAAGTTAGCCTAACATCAGTAGTTGTCAAAAAGTTGGAACCTATTAAGGATGTGGTAATAAAGCACTTAGAAAGTCATACTATGATCGAGCAGAGTTAGCACAGATTTATGAAAAAGAAATCACATTTTTTGAGGATGCAATTAGTGGAATGGATAAAGTGCCACCAGTGGAAATGGTGTGTTTGGATTTTCAAGAAGCAATTGTTAAAGTACCATGCAAGGGGCTTTTCTACAAAATTAGGATTTGTGGAATTGATTGAGGATTAATGGACAGAGAGTAGGAATAAACAGGACATTTTTGTGTTTGCAGATTTTAACTATTGGATGTGGCAAGAATTGGTGCTTGTGCCTCAGCTATTTACAATCTATATTAATGGTTTAGATGAATGGATGCAGTGTTAAGTATTCAAGTTTGCTGAAATAGGTGGGAAAGTAAGCGGTGAGGACGTAAAGAGATATGGGCAGGTTGGGTGAGTGGGCAAGGAGATAGCAAATGGAATACAACATGAAGACATATGAATTTATCCATTTTGGTGGAATTTAAAAAGAGATTTTTTGAATGTTGGGAGACTGGAAAATGAGTGTATTCAGAGGGACCTGAGCATTCTTGTGCATGAATCACAGAAAGTTAACATGCTTGTATGACAAGCAATTAGAACGGCAAATGGTATGTTAGCTTTTGTTACAAAGTGATTAAAGTATAAGAACAAATACATTTTATAACAGTTGTACATGGCATTGATAAGGTCACACTTGGAGTGCTATGTGCAGTTTTGGTTTCCTTACCCAAGGAAGGACATAATTGCCCTAGAGGGATTTCAATGAAGATTCACTGGACTGGTGGAGGGGATTATCCTTTGAGGAGAGATTAAGTAGATCAGGTTTATATGCTCTGGTCTTTAGAAGAATGAGAGGTGATCTAATTGAAATATATCAAACTCTTAAGGGGCTTGACAGGGTAGATGCAGAGAAAATGTTTCCCTTGGTTGGGGAATCTAGAATATGGGGTAACAGTCTCAGAATAAAGGTCGACCATTTAGAACTGAGATGAGGAGAAACGTCTTCACTCAAAGGGCTATGAATCTTTGGGCACTCTCTGGGGTAGAGAGTGGTGGATGTTCAGTCATTGTGTTTATCCAAAACAGGGGTCGATAAACTTTTAGGTGCTAAAGGAATTGAGTGATACAGGATAGAGTGAGAAGATAGAGTTAAAGCACAAGATCTGCAATGAACCTGCTGAATGACTGAACAGGATTGAAGGGCCAAATGACCTATTCCTGCTTCTATTTCTTAGGTTCTTTCTCCATGAAGATAGTGACTCATTGTTTGGCCCCAACAGTTCCTTTCTTCCTTGCTGCTGCTACCTATTTCTTTTCTTCATTTCATTGGCATTTGGAATTATGTGTATGACAAAAACAGGACAAAACACTCAAATCTGAAATGGAACCGATGTATGCCTGCGTGGAGTGGAGCCGCCATTGCCTGATCTCAATAGTCACAGGATACTTGAACTGAATAGGTACAGTTGCTGCTGGTAACACATGGCAATGGCAGGGTTCAGGGAGCAAGGTGTGAAAGTAGAGGAGCAATTGCCCCAATTGGGTCAGGGGTGGGGAAAAACAGCAACACACCCAGCATAGACAGATTTAACATTTTGAGTCTTTATGACTCTTCATCAGAACTTCTTTTTCGTTCTGAATTTGAGTCATAGGGACTCGAAACGCTAACTCTGTCTTCCTCTCCACAGATGCTGTCAGACCTGCTGAGTTTTTCCAGCAATGTTTGTTTTTGTTTCAGATTTCCAGCATCCGCAGTATTTTGCTTTTACACCCAGCGTACCATTAGGACAAATGTGGGGGGAACGAAATACCTAGGGGGACCTGGCAAGTTGAGAGTGGAGGACAGAAATGTCGAGTCAGAGGATTTGCACCCAGCAATGGCTGCCTCTATCCCTTCTCAGCGGACAAGGGCCTAGCCTCAGTAGCAGCTGGCACTGTCATCACACAGACATTCAGGAATGGGGAAATAGAGCTGGAGGAGCTAGTTTGCTTAGCTCGATCCCACCTTTACACAATTGTATTTTTCTTTTTTTTAAAAAAAATCAGACTTTTAAAAAAAGTCCTGGAAGCTGTTTTGAACAGAGCTTTGAAAGATGCCACGATCCCCAGTTAAGAACCCCTGGGCTAGTATATTTATTGTTAAGTACATGTAAATGTTAATTTACTTACTTGTTCACCTTTTGTTCAATACATTTGCTTGATAGTTTATAACATAAAATAAGATTGAGGTATTGATGCCGTACAGCTTTTCAAAGTTAGAAGATGATTCCTGTGGAGGCACAAGATTGATCTTGTAGCTAAACTATGAATAGAAAGGTTTTTCATTAAGTTGCCTGGGCACACTACCTGAAACTTACCTGATGTCAGTGCAAGGTGCCCTCCAGACGTTAAGGAGTTACGATTGACCTAATCTAAAAATACAACAGCCTAAGTTTTTAAGAGAGGCAAAAAAACCCAAAAATGTAACAGGCAGAATGAAATTCAAAAACATCCAGGGGTTGATTTTCTACCGTAATTGTGGAAAGTGGGAGAATATTACATTGTGGGTCTCTCACCTAGCTGAGCGAGCAAACCTTCTGGGTAGAATCTAATTATATATTCCAAACTGGTTGATTTGTAGGTATAGTATTAAAACAGTTGCCATTGGGGGAGGCAGTGGCATTGTGGTTTTGTCACTGGACTAGTATTCCAGGGACCCAGGGTAATGCTCTGGAGACCCGGTTTCGAATACCTCCATGCAGACGATGAATTGAATTCAATAAAAATCTGGAATTAAAAGTCTAATGATGGCCATGAAACCATTGCCAATTTTCATAAAAGCCTATCTGGTTCACTAATGTCCTTCAGGGAAGGAAATCTGTCATCCTTACCTGGTCTGGCCCACATGTGACTCCAGATCCACAGCAATGTGGTTGACTCTAAATGCCCTCTGAACAAGGGCAATTAGGATGGGGAAATAAATGCTGGCCTAGCCAGCGACACCCACGTCCTATGGCTGAATTTAAAAAAAAACATCCTTTTAAAAGGCAGGTCCAAATTTTTAGTTGACTACTAACTGAAAGACTGCAGACTTATAATGGTGCACTGGCCAGACAGGGCCCTTTGATTTTCACATGCAGGATTAGAACATCTGATGTAAGAAATGGCTCCCGTTTAGAAAATGCAGGGGCATGGTCAACAGATGGCAGAACTCCTCATCCAGTTTGGATCACCTACAAACACTGGCATCAAATCCTTAGAATATTACTGAATCTGTTGGCACATGGATATCTCAGTGGTACTCAACTTGTAGGGGGTTGACGTTTCGAGTCCTCATGACCCTTCAACAGAATACAAGGTTCTGTTGAAGAGTCATGAGGCCTTGAAACGTCAACTCTTTTCTTCTCTGCCGATGCTGCCAGACCTGCTGAGTTTTTCCAGGTAATTCTGTTTTTGTTTTGGATTTCCAGCATCCGCAGTTTTTTTGTTTTTATCTCAACTTGTAGGCCAAGTCAGAACATGAGGGGCTGATGATGTGGGGGTAGGGCAGTAGCTTTAACTTTGGACAATGGTGTATACAGGCAATGGTGTGTACAGGCAATATTACTCAACCCAATTTAACCTTCCATCAGCTTTCTGCTCTAACTCTTTCACATTTAGGTCCCTCTATATTGATATATTGTGAAACATGCAATTGACTCGCTGGCACAGCATTGCTACAAGATGGCATCTGACCAGCCTAGGCATCTGAAGGAACATTTCCAAGTCAATAGTTTTCTCTATGATCCTAGGACTGGATGCAGGGATCGTGCTATTATCAGCATTCGCTTCCCAACTTATCCTGGGTGCAGAAGGGCCATCTTTAAAATGCTTTCATTTCCGAAGAATTACCCTTCAAAGGTCTGCTTCCTCCTTCCAGCACTGCGGATTGTATTGGGTAAAAGGGATTGTGCCTGCAAGCATGAAATGGATAATGGCAGAGGCAAGTGATCCATTTCCTCCACAGATGAACTTCCTTGGCATCCCTGGCTTCTTTCTTTTTAAAATGAAACTCAATGATAGAGGACTGAATATCATTCCTATTTTAGGCAATGATGATTTTACCAATCGATTTGAAAAGTTCACTTTGAAGAAGTTCCTTCCTGAAAAAGCAGCAGCAGGAAAATGAAGCTTTTTCATGATTTGTGCAGGAACTACTGCTCATCCAAATTAAAGGCTCCCAGGAAATTGCAATGTCCCTGTGTAATTTCCTGTCCCCAAAATCTGTCAGTCATGAAAGATAGGAAGTCCATTCCCTAGAAATTAGAACAGATTATGTAGTTCAAAGGTAGCAAACATGATTTATAAAATGTATTTTGTTAAATAAGATAGGTCATTCGATAGAATAGTAGTTGCAAGGAAATATACAAACGAATCCACAGACTATTAGCCCAATTAAAGACAATTTACAGCACAAATACAGGCTATTCAACCCAACTAGTTTATGCTCCACATGAACCTTCTCCCACCCAGGGTTGGTACAAGGGCATTAGGTGCCCTAGGTGAACCTTTTACATGCACCTCCACCCCCTCCACAATTAACTTTCAAGAACAAGTAAAAATTCTGCATAAATTAATTTATTTTACATGAAAAAGGGGAATATTATGATACTCATTGTACATTTTGTTCTACACTTTTCACAGGATATGTACTAAAAGGAATGCACATTATAATGTGTAATATGGCTCACATGATGTAATACCATGTGTTCCTGCATCAGTTATTAGATCATTTTATGTGCATTTACACGAGCAATAAGCTATACAGTTGAGTGGGCTGGATTAAACTACGTTCTTCAATATTATTTACTGCTTCCAGGTTTTGGAATGGTCAATGTAGATGTACAAATTTGTAAAACGGTCACAAACAGAATGAGTAATATGACAGGAAGCTTTGGGAAAGACTGCAAAAGTGGAAATCTATATGTATGGAAATCTATATGTATGTCAGTATATGTGGATATATATTAGTAGATCTAGATTTTTCGTTCCCACTGCTGAAGCCTGTTTATTTACTTACATAGTTTCAGGAGTGAGAATGGACAAAGAGAAAAAGTTCTGAACATTTTTTATGACAAAGAATCAAATGCACATCATAGCACAAAGCAGCAAAGTCACTGCAGCATGAACTGGAAATTGTAACATTTTTGATGATCTGTAGTGAAATTCAAATGCTTGTAGGCCCCTTCAAATAGGTGAGATTATTAGAATTCAAATGGCTAAAAAGATTAATATTGCCTGTTTCCCCATTACTGTCAAGAGTGTCCTCAGCACTTCAACATGTCAGCTTTGCATGCAGTTAGTATATATTAATAAAGGATGAAGTCCATACTAACAACAGAACATGACCTTGCTGGTTTATGGACATCATTGGCAGGGAAGCATCAGCAAGGGTGCAAGGTGTCACTACTCATGAGCTAAAATTGTCATCTGAAAAGTTTCTATTCATCATCTATGAAGATAAAGTGAGAATTGTGGTCATTAAGAAAGGAAGAATGGTGTCCTGAACTCCTTTAGTTCCTTGGTAATTCCTTTCAAATTTGGATTCTAAATACAATTCCCAATTTGTAATAATAAATTAAGATTAGATTCATCTCAATTTTCAACCATCTGATACAATGAAACAGAAATGAGACAGGCACAAGAAGCAGTTTATGTAAGCTAGTAACAAAACAATGAATTTCTGCATTATGATCATTTTCATCTCGTTGCCTCCCTACCCACCTCCACCACAGGTTTATTTACATAAAGGTAGCAATCAAGATGATGTCCTAGGGGGAACTAGGGGGAACATTTGCTGGAGTGGTTGGGGAGGATTTAAACTAAAATGGCAGGGGGATGGGAACCTATGTAAGGAGTCAGAGGAAGGGGAATCAAAGACAAGAACAAAAGACAGAAAGCGGAATAAGAAATCAAGGCCAAGAATCAAACAGGGCCTCAGCGAAAAATAGTGGGAACAGGACAAATAATGTTAAAATAACAAGCCTTAAGGCTTTGTGCCTTAACGCGAGGAGCATTTGCAATAAAGTGGATGAATTAACCACGCAAGTAAATGTAAACAGGTATAATATAGTCGGGATTACGGAGACATGGCTGCGGGGTGACCAGGGATGGGAACTGAACATCCAGGGGTATTCAGTATTTAGCAAGGACAGACAAAAAGGAAAAGGCGGTGGAGTTGCATTGCTGGTTAAAGAGGAAATTAATGCAATAGTGAGGAAAGATATTAGCTCCAGCGATGTGGAATCTGTATGGGTAGAGCTGAGAAACACTAAGGGACAAAAAACATTAGCGGGGGTTGTATATAGACCCCCAAACTGTAGTGGTGATGTTGGGAATGGCATTAAACAGGAAATTAGAGACACATGTAATAAAGGAACATCTATAATTATGGGTGACTTTAACATGCATATAGATTGGGCAAATCAAATTAGTAACAATACCGTAGAGGAGGAATTCCTGGAGTGTATACAGGATGTTTTTCTGGACCAATACAACAAGGAACCGAGAGAACAGGCCATTCTCGACTTGATATTGTGTAATGAGAAAGGAATAATTGGCAATCTAGTTGTGCGAGGCCCCTTGGGGATGAGCGACCATAATATGATAGAATTCTTCATCAAGGAGGAGAGTGACGTAATTGATTCTGAGACTTGGGTCCTGAATCTTAATAAAGGAAACTACAATGGTATGAGGCGTGAGTTGGCTATGATGCTTTGGGAAACATTTCTTAAAGGGATGATGGTGGATAGGCAATGACAAACATTCAAAGAGCGCATGGGTAAACTGCAACAATTGTTTATTCCTGTCTGACGCAAAAGTAAAACAGGAAATATGGCCAAACCATGGCTTACAAGGGAAATTAGAAATAGTATTAGATGCAAGGAAGAGGCGTACAAATTGGCCAGAAAAAACAACAGACCTGAGGATTGGGAGCAGTTTAGAATTCAGCAAACGAGGACCAAGGGATTGATTAAGAAGAGGAAAATAGAGTACGAGAGTAGGCTTGCAGGGAACATAAAAATTGGCTGTAAAAGTTTCTATAGGTATGTGAAAAGGAAAAGATTGGTGAAGACAAATGTAGGTCCCTTACAGTCAGAAACAGGGGAATTTATAATGGGGAACAAAGAAATGAATGACGAACTAAATACATACTTTGGTTCTGTCTTCACAAAGGGGGACACTAATAACGTACCAGAAATGTTGGGGAACACAGGGTTTAGCAAGAGGGAGTAACTGAAAGAAATCAGTATTAGTTGGGAAATGGTGTTGGAGAAATTGATGGGATTGAAGTCCGATAAATCCACGGGGCCTGATAATCTACATCCCAGAGTACTTAAGGAAGTGGCCCTAGAAATAGTGGATGTATTGGTGGTCATCTTCTGAGATTCTATAGACTCTGGAACAGTTCCAACAGATTGGAGGGTAGATAATGTTACCCCACTACTTAAAAAGGGTCGAGAGAAAACAGGGAATTATACCAGTCAGCCTGATGTAGGTAGAGGGGAAAATTCTAGAGTCCATTATAAAAGATTTAATAGCTGAGCATGTGGAAAACAGTGGCAGAATCGGACAGAGTCAGCATGGATTTATGAAAGGGAAATTATGCTTAACAAATCTACTGGAATTTTTCGAGGATGTAACTAGCAGAGTTGATGAGGGGGAGCCAGTGGATGTGGTTTATTTGGACTTTCAGAAGGCTTTCGACAAAGTCCCACATAAGTCCCAAATGGCGTGTAAAATTAAAGTGCATGGGATTGGTGGTAGCATATTGAAATGGATAGAAAACTGGTTGGCAGACAGGAAACAAAGAGTAGGAATAAATGGGTCTTTTTCCAAATGGCATGCAGTGACTAGTGGGAGACAGTAGGGATCGGTGCTGGGACCTGTTATTCACAATATATATTAATGATTTAGATGAGGGAACTAAATGTAATATCTCCAAATTTGCAATGACACAAAGCTGGGTGGGAGGGTGAGCTGTGAGGAGGATGCAGAGATGCTTCAGTGTGATTTGGACAAGCTGGGTGAGTGGGCAATGCATGGCAGATGCAGTGTAATGTGGATAAATTTGAGGTTATCTACTTTGGTAGCAAAAACAGGAAGGCAGATTATCTGAAGGCTATAAATTGAGAAAGGGGAATGTGCAACGAGACCTGGGTATCCTTGTACACCAGTCGCTGAAGGTAAGCATGTAGGTGCAGCAGGCGGTAAAGAAGGCAAATGATACGTTGGCCTTCATAGCCAGAGGATTCAAGTACAGGAGCAGGGATGTCTTGCTGCAATTGTTCAGGCCATTGGTGAGGCCACACCTGGAATATTGTGTGCAGTTTTGGTCTCCTTATCTGAGGATGTACTTGCTATAGAGGGAGTGTAGCGAAGGATTACCAGACTGATTTCTGGGATGGTGGGGCTGACATATGAGGAGAGATCGAGTTGATTATGATTATATTCGCTGGAGTTCAGAAGAATGAGGGGGGGATCTCATAGAAACCTATAAAATTCTAACAGGACGAGACAGGGTAGATGCAGGATGTTCCTGATGAGGGGGAGTCCAGAACCAGGGGTCACAGTCTGAGGATATGGGGTAGACCATTTAGGACTGAGATGAGGAGAAATCTCTTCACCCAGAGTGGTGAGCCTGTGGAATTTGTTACCACAGAAAATAGTTGAGACCAAAGCATTGTGTGTTTTCAAGAAGGAATTAGATATAGCTCTTGGGGGTGAAAGGGATCAAAGCGTATGGGGAGAAAGCAGGAGCAGGCTATTGAGTTGGATGATCAGCCATGATCATAATGGATGGTGGAGCAGGCTCGAAGAGCATGTTTCTAAGATCCTAAGACCTATTAAACTATCCACTAGTGTTGCAAGTCAGGGAGTTCCCAGGTCCAATCGCTTATCTTTGCTGAACTGATTGATCTTGACTGATTCAGTGTAACTATGCTGCAGTCAAGAATCAACACGTTCAAGTTTCAGTTTGATGCAACATTGTGGGAACTTTGTCCATATTCCCCAACAACATATCATCCCTCAGTTACAATTTTAAAAATCACTAGGCCCATCCCAACCCTATGTTTAAAAGACTGTGCACGGGATCCGCTTAAACCCAAGAAGGCTCCTAGGGTGGTGCTATGACAATACCAGGCCAAGTTCCTACACTCAGACAGAGAGCCCTTGCACACCCGGAGCAACAGCTGACACACTAAAAGATGACCTAGTATGGTATTTAAAATTATGAAAGGGCTTGGTAGGGTATAGAAAATGTTTCCACAGGGGGCCATAAATATAAGCTAGTCACATAAATCCAATGAAGAAGTTCAGGAGAAACTTCTTTACCTGTACAGTGGTTAGAATGTGGAACTAGCTACTTCAAGGATTAGATGACACAAATAGCATGGATATATTGAAAAGCAGTTGGATAAGTACACGAGGGAGAAAGGTATAGGGGATATGCAGATATGGTGGGAGTAGGGCTAGTGCAACCAACAAGCAAACTAGCAACACAAAAACAGAATTACCTGGAAAAACTCAGCAGGTCTGGCAGCATCGGCGGAGAAGAAAAGAGTTGACGTTTCGAGTCCTCATGACCCTTCGACAGAACTTGAGTTCGAGTCCAAGGAAGAGTTGAAATATAAGCTGGTTTAAGGTGTGTGTGTGTGTGTGTGTGGGGGGGGGGGGGGGGGGGTGGGTGGGTGGGGAGAGCGGAGAGAGAGAGAGAGTAGTGGAGAGGGGGGTGGTTGTAGGGACAAACAAGCAGTGATAGAAGCAGATCATCAAAAGATGTCAACAATAGAACAAAAGAACACATAGGTGTTAAAGTTGGTGATATTATCTAAACGAATGTGCTAATTAAGAATGGATGGTAGGGGACTCAAGGTATAGCTCTAGTGGGGGTGGGGAGAGCATAAAATATTTTAAAATATTTAAAAATAATGGAAATAGGTGGGAAAAGAAAAATCTATATAATTTATTGGAAAAAAAAGGAAGGGGGAAACAAAGGGGGTGGGGATGGGGGAGGGAGCTCACGACCTAAAGTTGTTGAATTCAATATTCAGTCCGGAAGGCTGTAAAGTGCCTAGTCGGAAGATGAGGTGTTGTTCCTCCATTTTGCGTTGGGCTTCACTGGAGCAATGCAGCAAGCCAAGGACAGACATGTGGGCAAGAGAGCAGGGTGGAGTGTTAAAATGGCAAGCGACAGGGAGGTTTGGATCATTCTTGCGGACAGACCTAGCAGTCACCTAAAGCGCCGACCGCCTCATGCTGCCAGGGGAACTGACCAAACATGCCATCTCCGAAGGCACAAAAACGGTCACCAAATACGCCAACTACATTTAGGTCGATTATTCTAAAGGTTACATAAAAAGTCGAGTGGAATGCCTGAGGTGGTGGCTGCAGATGAAGGGTGGTGCATCCTGCAAAGTTTCAAAGCAGTCGCTGACTAAAGTCACCAAGAAGCTGCCCAAGAAGTGGAGGAAATTTCACAGGCAGTGCTATTCAACTTATGCGTACAAGATGCTGACCAGGCCCACCCTTTCCACTAGGATCTCGTCCAAGACCATGAGTGTTCCGAATTCCTTCATTGTTGACATTTCTGAGTGCATCACCTCCGAGGCCTCGCACCTCATTCACTACAACAAGCACCACACCATCTCGGCCAGAGAGATCCAGAACCCCGACTGCCTCACGCTGCCAGGGGAAGTGGCCAAGCACGCTGTCACCGAAGGCACTAAAGCACTCACCAAATACACCACCTCCGTTTAAGTCGATCATTCCAAAGCTTATAAATAAACACGGTTTAGTCTGTCTTTTGTGTTAGGTGGTGGATGCTTGTAAGGTATAACTCTGTACATAAATATGTATAAAGATTGGAAAAAAAAAGCAGAAAAATTTGGGGGGCAGGGCGGAGGAGTAAAAAACTGAACAAATTGTTCATGAACTAAGGGATGAGAAATTTCCGCCAAATGGCAGATTTCCAACATTGGGGTTTCAGAAATCCGCCATTGGTGTCTTCCTTTCTGTCCTTCAGACTCCAAAAGACCAGCTTTAAAACAAAAACCAGAACTGCCAAGTCTTCTCTGCCCTCAGCAACTATCATTTAAAAAAAAACCCGTCGATTAAACTGTTGCTGAGAGCAGGAACTGATTGCAGAACAGCGAATGTGGAAAAGACAGAGCTGTTCCTTCAATCACAGATCCTGCCTCTTTTATGCTGACTGCTCCAGCTCCTCCAATCTCAGGTTCCCACTCTCCCAATCTTGCTGCTCCTCCAGGGACAGAATCTATGATTGGAGGAGCAGCAAGGGCAGGAAGGAGAGCGCCTGTCATTGGAGGTTGATGAGCAGTTATTCTTATTGGTCCCACTGACAACGTGCAGGAGACTTTCGACTTCGCTGTCACCCATCACTTTGACCAGATTCTCAACAAGTAGACCAACCAGTTTGACATGTCCTCCATAATGCTGAGGACAAGAAGCTGAATAAGAAGAAAAAAAATGGCCAGAGGCAGGCCGAAACCCAGAAGTGGGGGTCAGAGTCTGTACTGGGCTGGTTGTTGCAGAGGGCTCTCTGAGAAGGTGGGCTGGATGGAGAAACAATCTTCTTGTACATGTTCCTGACTGGTCTTGGTTTATTTGTTGTGGTTGGAATCCACCAGCTCCTGAAATCCAGAAAGAGATGACTAACTTTTAAGTAGGGATGGGTACATCTAAGTGATACTGCATTTTGGAGAAGGGGACGGTTTAGACTGTGAGCTGGGTGAGACTGTGGTAAGAAAACAATGCTGTCTGAATTTTTCAAATGGGACTGTAGGATTTTCTCAGATTGCAATACGTTAAAATTTCATCTTCTCTACTCAAGTGACTGTGAAAATCCCAATATACTTTGAGCTTCAAGTATTGCTTCTGAATCTGCATCATGGATACCCTTCTTTAACATTCAGCCAGTCGAGCTATATGTTTTTCTGGTGACTGCACCATTCCAGTAGCAGTCAATCCACAAATTCAAATGAATGCCTCTAAACTACCATTAGCCTGCTGTTTTCGAGAAAAGAGGCCCAATGGTGAACCTTTCTAAAGCATTGCTGAAACCAAAAGTACCCAACTGGACACTGCACTCAAAAAAAAACAAGGGGAGGAAGAGGGTGATGTATATTGGAACACAAACAGGCTGCTTTGCAGCCTAGATTCTTCACACTGTAAATCCCTGATGTTATGGAGGATCAATGAGCAGAGGTCAGCCATTTCCTCACTAGAACATAATGATAGTCACACCAAACCACTCTTGCAGAATACCTGTAGCCTTGCTAGAGTAGCACAAGCAGAGATCCAAAAACAGATCATATCTCCCCCCAGCCACCCACCCTTTCCAGTCCCCTCCCATTTACAGCAAACTCAGATTTACAAAGAAAACCAATTAGAGAAAGACATACTGAGAGTTATGAAAAAAAACAAAGTAAAGATGGTTCCAGATTTTAAATAACAACCATGAAGAAATATTTTGCTCTCTCAGTCTGCTTATATTGGAAAAACAGGTTTGGGAGTGAAATAATTTAAGAGAATACAAACTGACAAATCAAATGAAGAATACAATGGCCATTTAATGCATTCTTCCTCTTCAGTCGTCTGAAATAGATGTAGAGACTGGAGGTAGGACTCTGAAGATCTAAATCCAAGACCACCTCAACGCCCAATGAAAGTATATAAACTGCTCAGGAGATTCCACCACATACTGTCCCATGGAAACAAGAATGGGTTTTGTTTTCCTGTGAAATGAGAAGAGTTTTTAAACAGATGTCAACTTTGAGATTTATTGTAACAAAGCAATAACAGGGAAAGAACAATCCAAAATGGTGGCCAATCACAATAGGAAGTGTACCATCTTACTATCGTGATGAAAAATTCCAAAAACACGGTTAATATAAAATACATAATACCAAAAAGCTTTTAAGCCCACCAAGCCTGTTCCCTCTAAAACCATCTTGAATTTACTTATCCTTACTGTTACTGATTGCCTGATTAAGTTAAATTTACTGTGGCGACTGATATCTCAAAATTAATAGACACTAACCTAATCACTTGCACTGACTAGATTTAGCTTAGAATTCCCTCTAACCGATCTCGAAGAAATCTTGTGTATTATTTGTTAAATCTGTTCCATTTACAAATATTTAGCAGAAAATTGTTTGATACCACTATTGCATGGCTTTTGCATTCTCTTCATTATACTGTATAGGTTATACTTATCCCATTCAGAAATAAACCTCTTTAATTCTGTTCTGATTTGACAATAGGAACTTCAGTTCAAAGAAGTTCAATAGACCTCATCTTTCAATTAGGCACTTTACGGCCTTCTGGATTTAGTTCATCAATTTGGGATCATAACTGTTGCTTCCTTTTTCAGAATCAGTAATGATTCTGCTGCTTCCATTTACAGCTCATCTAGATCCACCTTCTGTTTCATTACCTGCCCGATTACCATCCCTTTCAGCATTTAATCACTCCCTCTTTCTACCCTAGCACAGGCCTTCCATTGTTATTCCCTACATTCTCTCTGTTCCCTGCCTCTGTATTTATTTAAACCCTTTACATCTGTAACTTTTTTCAATTTCTAAAAAAACTTCAAAATTTTTTCGCTCTCTACAGATGCAGCCGGATTTGCTAAATATTTCCAACTTCTGAAGTATTTTGCCTTTGAATCCAGTTATATCTTCCCCAGGATATCCATTTACCTTCCATAATTTCCAAATTCTTAATATATAAAAGCTTTCCTCCTTATCTTTTCAGAATATCCCATACAACAATATGATGAATTATTTCCCATATGAGGGTATGTCTTTACCTAGCATAAATGTTACTTTTCATACTAGCTGTCCTTATGGCCTTGAACAAACTGTAGCAATTTTGCATTGCGGATTCATTCACTATTCAAAACTGGGTTGAAACTATACAGATCTTGTACAGTTTTCAGAGAAAGGAGACTTTCATCAAATTAGGAGGGAATGGGGCTGGGCAGAGGTGGTTAAAAGAGCTTTGAGCCTGAATGGTGTTGGAATGTGAAACATCAATGGATTCAGACCCTGAACTTTTTCTCGGGTAGGTACTAAAACAGCTACAACTTTTGCCAGTAGCAAAAGAGAGAGTGTGAATGCGGTTAGAACATAATTGTATCATTTTCTATTCTCCAAAAACTTGAACTCATCCAAAGTTATGCTGCTTGTATCTGAATTCACACCAAGTCCTATTCACCCACCACACTGATGCTCACTTACCTAGACAGGCTCTCTATCCATCAACATCTCAATTTTAAAAAAATCCTCCAGTTCAAATCCCTCCATGTCCTCACTCCTGCCCATGTATTACCTCCTCCAGGATTACAAGCCTCAGATCTCTACTCTTCCAATTCTGACCCCTTGTGCATCCCCCACTTCCTTTGCCCCACTATTGGCTGCTGTGCCTTCAGCTGTCTAGGTCCCAAGCTCTGGAATTCCCTTCCCAAATCTCATGCCTCTCCACCTCTTTCCCCCTCTAAGACACTACTTAAAATCTTCGTTTTTTACCAAGCGTTTGATTATATGTTCCAATGATCATCAATTTCTTGATGGTCATGAAGTACCAAGACATTTCATGACCCTGAAGGCACTATATAAGCTGTAGGTCTAAATGAGGACGATCAACTGCGCAGCATGATATGAAAATTCTTAAAGAATATTCCTTCCATAAGGATGGTAAATTATTCTATTTATAGATGGACACATGTAATGCAAACAATTTAATAAAATATCAGAATTGGTTTCAAGAAAAGCTAGAGAGAGAAACTTCAGTCGGTTTTGTAAATATACTTACATGTAGGCCCAAAAACTTTCTACTGGGGATAAATCAGTTTAAGGCTATTGCAGTTATAAATAAGTTTTAAAATATAACTAACCACAGGCAAGTTTATTGCACAATCTCAACATAGGGATTTGGAAAGGCAATGACATTTCTTTTAATCAGACAGATTATCATTTTAAAGAGAAATTTAAATGCATTGTAAATTGAAACATTTAATGAATTTTTTAGATTAAAGTGACAATAAAGGAATCATACAATCCTTAAAATAACTGTTTACACTTGTATCAGTTATACAATGCATAAAACAGCAACACTTTGTTTAAACATTACAATTTCCTCTCCTTCACCTAAAAATAAACCATATCATACTGAAAGGAATCTGAAAGCAAATTGACAGCACAAGGAAAAGTGCACAAATACACTTGATCCATACATCCAACAGTGCATTTCCATATGGTCAATGGACACATAATTCACCAGTCTTAACTGAAAATTCCAACAGTTTGAAATCCATGTCTTGCAGTAAAAAATAGTGCAAAGTTGGATGGACCAGTGAAAAACTACTGTACATGATTTCTGCCTCAGGAGGTTGCATTAACATTTAATGATAGATAACCTGGAACCTCTAGTGGCAGAAACTAAGTATGGTTTATTTCAACTTCCAAGTATTCCAACAAGTGCTTTAACTGCTTATCTACTTCAAATGGTCAAATTTCAAATTAGCGACCCGTTCTGTCCTGTATTTATTCCAAGAACCATTCCACTCTCCATTTAATGTTATGAGGAAAATATAAAAATACAAATGCACCGAGATAATTTTAAATGAAAGGCAATTCAAATAAAAAAATCTCAATCTGGTGCAGGAGGATCAAAGATACTCACCCAGTTAATTAGAGAAAGTAAAAAAATGCATATTCAAGGCTTTTAGTTTCAATCATAAGTTTACATACAAAATATAATTTTCTAGATACTTAGAAGTTTACACAAATACAGAATACCTCTTACAAAGTCTCAAAGTTTAAATGCAAGGTAATCAGGCTTGAATTTGAGAAAAATGCTCATTTGTCATTGATTTACATTGAGTTCAAGCAGGCATGTATGGAGGTGGTGGCCCCTTCTCTGGCATCTTCACAGCCATTTCATAAGTTGGCAGCACATACTAAAAAAAATTTCAAAGCATAATTAAATATTAGAGCTGCGCCATCTCAAAACAAATGTAATTTAGTCATTTCATCATGGAAGCCAGTATAGGTAATCGATGCATGTTCATAAGCTTTACTCTAGTTAATTAACCTGATGATGAACTTTAGACAAAATAAGCTGTGATGTACCAAGAAAAAGTATGATGGTCCATCTTCACCAGTGCCAATTAAATTACCTCAATATGTATCCAAACTACCCTTTTGAGAACAGTGTAATGAAAAAGTACCATTTGTCATGCCACTGCCATGGAAGAGGGCATTGCTTCTATTTAAATAATCAGCCAATGTGCTGGATTACAGGGAAAAGGCAAGAGATTGGCATCAAGTTAAAATACTGAGGACCAGTGCAGATATGATGGGCCGAATGGCCTCCTTCTACAACATAACAATTCTGTGATTCTGAAAACAGTAATTAACAGTAACTGTGGCAGGAAGCAGATAGAAAATATAACCTGCACAATGTCACAAAGAACTTTACTTGTAAAGTGTGGTATTCATGGAGCTGCCAATCAATATTTCCATTCAGCTGAGCGTAACATTTCACTTGTAAGACTTCGGATTTTCAGTTGGCTGGAAAACAGCCTTTTAAACCTGACCTCGATCTTTTTTGGAACTTGTTTAGGTGAGGTACAAGAAAGAATGAGGGCAATTAAAGCCAGCTCTGTGAAATCAGGCAGTTCAAATTAATTGATAATTCAAAATACTAACTCAAAAACACTATTAAAATCTTTTTAGACATTGATTTAACTGAATAAGTACCTTCTGTTGCAGTCAGCCCTGTGCTTTATTTAAAAAACAACGGGCAGAATTTTCTGCCTACCAGGTGGGCGGGGAGCCGATCCCTGCTGGAGAAGGGGGCCGCACCGTTATTTTAAGTGGGCGGGCCAATTAAGGCCCACCCAGCGTGACGTCTGGGGGGAAGCGCTGTGTGCTTCCTGTGCGGGGGTGGGGGGATTCCCCAAATAAGAGAGAGCGCTCTTTTTCGCATGCACACAAAAGAGCGCACATCTCCCTGAGGCTAAGTGCTGCCTCAGGGAGATCGCTGACAGTTGTATAGACAATAAAAAAAGAGAAAAAAAATCCTTAACATGTACCCCTCATGTGACAATGTCACACGAGATGGGACAAGTTAATAAATTTCACTAAAACTTTTTAAATCCCTAAATGAAACCTCATCCCGCCGGTGGATGCGGTTTCATGTTTTTTCTATTCCCCGCAGGGGCTCCTGGCCTGTCCGACAACCCTAAGGTTGTACAGGCAGGTCCTTTAATTGTTTTAATGATCCTGTCAATGGCCTCATTTGGCCATTGACAGGTTGGTAGACCTGCAGCTGATTTTGCTGCGGGCCTGCCTTCCTGAAGATTTAAACGGGGCACGGTGACATCGGGGGTTCCCCCCTGACGTCATCCCGCGTCATTTTGCACGTCAGCGAGCAGGCCCCACCCCCTGCTCGCTGACAGCAAAATTCAGCCCAATGTTTCTTGAGGCAGTCACAAGTAGCCTATTAATACACTTCTGTGCCAGTGAGCAAATTGAGTGTTGCAGGCAGCATTTGTTATAGCAATAACAGGTGTTAACATTCAAAAGGACACAAGCCATCAACCTTTTGTAAGCCACTAAAGGCATACAAATAAGTTATATGAACCATGGGGTATGGTGGGAGGGGATGTGTGGAAAGAAAGGAGAAGGAAGAGAGGAACAAAGGGAGTCAACCCACATACTGAACATGAAAGGGTTTAACTGTGGAACAGCAGACTGAACTCCTGCAACAGAACTCTTCGCATACTATCAGGGCAGTAAAGTACCATACTACAATTTGGAAGCACCAGGAACACGAAGACATTTTGCAAACCAGTTTGGAGGCAGCAGCCAAACTCATCCCTTTACCTGAAGTCTAGACTAATGGATTTGACTACTTCACAGCCAGAACACACATCCTCTTTAAAAAAAATTGCTGCCAGGAGTCAAGCTCTGCTGATGATTACAGTCACAGCGTTCTCTCAAAAACAGCACTGCAATATTGGGTATCTATCTAAATAATCTGCTCAGAATACCACCACAAAGCTTCAGATAGCAGCTACTTATGCTTTGTCTAGAGCTGACCCTTATAAACTGAAATTGAATTATTTGCTGAATTCACTGTTTGAACATGGTGTTTCACACTTTATGAATGCAATTAGCAATCTAATTAACAGATGAAATTTGAGAAACATTTGCACTCATTACAACTGTGTCCATTTACACACAATTTTAGTTTCTGTAACAGCTTTCATTTTTAATATACTGAAACTTTCCATGTGATATTATTGGATGAGAGTGAAAAACAAAAGAGTTCCAAGCACAAATACTTGTTACCCTTAATCCTAGGTACCAAAAGAACAGGATGAAGTGGAGATTGAGGAGGCTTGTGAAGAGGAGATAGATAGAAAAGGATTCAGGGAGCAAATCCTGGGGTTTAGGTGTAATGCAGCTGAAAGGTATCAATGGATTTATAGGGGACATTACTAGGACTCTCAGCGGATCAGAGCTGGAAGAGATGTAGAAGTAGGGAGAACTAGAACTTGGAAGATTTGGAAACTAGGATGAGGATGTTAGAATTCCAGCAATGGGAGAAGCAATGTAGGTCAGCTAATAAAGACTGGGGCTCAGGTTTCAAGCAATATAGGTCTGAATGTGTTGCAGCTAACACAATGTGATATTTCAGACTAGCAAGCAGAACATTGAAGAAATTGGCCTGGAGAACGTGAAGGGGTGGAAAAGAGTTCTGTAGAGATGTAGACATCTCTTCCGGCTCTGATCTGCTGAGAGTCCTACTAGTGTCCCCTATAAATCCATTGATACCTTTCATTACACCTAAACCCCAGGATTTGCTTCCTAAATCCATTTCTATCTATCTCCTCTTCACAAGCCTCCTCAATCTCCACTTCATCATGTTCTTTTGGTACCTAGGATTAAGGGTGACAAGTCTTTGTGCTTGGAACTCTTTTTTCATTCTCATCCAATAATATCACATGGAAAGTTTCAGTATGTTAAAAATGAAAGCTGTTACAGACACTAAAATTGTGTGAAAATGGACACAGTTGTAATGAGTGCAAACGTTTCTCAAATTTCATCTGTTAATTAGATTACTAATTGCATGCATATAGTGTGAAACACCATGTTCAAACAGTGAATTCAGCAAATAATTCAATTTCAGTTTATAAAGGTCAGCTCTAGGCAAAGTTGTTAAAGCTCATAAGTAGCTGCTATCTGAAGCTTTGTGGTGGTATTCTGAGCAGATTATTTAGATAGATACCCAATATTGCAGTGCTGCTTTTGAGAGAAGGCTGTGACTGTAATCTTCAGCAGAACTTGACTCCTGGCAGCAATTTTTTTTAAAGAGGAAGTGGAATTGAAGCAGAGCTCAGGATCAAGCAGGACACTGGAGGATGCACACCATTAGATACCACCTATGCAAGCTGTCAAGGGGAGGGATGGAATTAATACATGTCATGTGCAAGCTTTGGTAGAGATTGATCAGGAACTGAAGATAGATTCTCTTCCTATTATTAAGCCTGGCAAATAGACTTAGACTTGACATTAGAGAGAAAAAGCATCTCAAAGGTTTTTCACCGCGTAAACCACTCTGCCTGAAAACATTACAAAAATGCTTTTATATAGCATGACCATTTTGTTGCATTGAGGTGGCTGTTGTTGGACATCTTGAATAGCTTCAGTTTGTGTCATGAAGGAACTCCCACAATGCTGTAGGGTAGGAAGTGCCAAGACAGACCCAATGATGATGGCTAATGTCTGTAACAGTTTAAAGTTTGGCAATGATGCTTTAAAACACATCACTGCAACAGACTCTTAATAATGCAGGACAAGGCTATTGCTTCATAGTGGAGGACATTTCTTTGGGAGGGTACGGGGTAGGACTGCAAAGCTTAGGTCTCATCCGTTGGTTATGGGATCACTTGGCGCTGTCTACTGCATGCTGCTTCTGTTTGGCATGCAAGTAGTTCTCTGTTGCAGCTTCACCAGATTAACACCTCATTTTTAGGTATGGCTGGTACTGCTCCTGGCATGCCCTCCTACACTCTTCATTGAACCAGGATTGATCCCCCAGCTTGATAGTAATGGTAAAGTGTGGGATATGCTGGGGATATTAGATTTCCTTCCCGAAAGAATATCAGTGGGTTTTTACAACAATCAACAAAGCTTTCACGGTCAAGCTCTCAATTCCAGATTTAATTGAATTTAAATTCAAACAACTACTGTGGTGAGATGTGAATCCTTGGCCCCAGGGCATCAGGCTGAGCTTCTGGATTTCTAGTCCAGTGACATTGCCAATACGCCACCACCTCCCCACTTTTCTCACTACATCTTCCCCAACCCAGGTTCCAAGGCCAACTCTCACCTGCAATTGCCTCGCAGCTGGGATGTACAAAATTCGTATAACCCAGGAATTCAATTTGAAGATTTTCAGCTATGTGACTCAGTGTAACGCAGCAAATATCTATAGCGTCACTGCAATTGCCTTCAAAGTTTCTAATGAAAGGTGGGCAGAGGGAGAAAAATAGCTTTGGATTGCTTTCCAGAAGCTTCTGTTGGAAATGCATGTGTAGACTTTGTAAGTAACAGGCTCAATGCATTCGCAGTCAAACAGCCCGCCATGCTCAAGATTTGTGGATAATTGCCACATGGGTGATCTACAAGGTGCCTGCCTCCTCACTTCCTTGAACACTATACACTAACAAGAAGTCAGTCACTATAAGGGGAGAACGGAGCCTTAGTGAAATAGGAGAAAAAAGGGGAAAAGAAAGTGAAGTTACTCTCACATCCTAACCTACATTGGATATGTGTAATTGACAGTATTCTTGCATACCTGTATAGGTGTTTCAAATGCTGGGTACACAGCTATCTCAGGTGTGTTTCTATTGTTGATGTACTTGTAGCAGTTCCAAACGCAGTTGATGAAGTAAGCCTGTGAAATAAAACAGCAACAGCTCTATGTACTTGATCATTAGCTGTTTCAATTATAGGTGATCTAGGAAAACATTTATAAATTTATAATGACCTAAACACTAAATGAGACAATAATGGAGCTAATGGACTTTTGTTTGCTTTTATAAACATTATACACCAGGTTTTAATAAAGTTAGTGAACTATGGTTGATCAGGCAATAAAGGATAAAAGCTGCAACAATTAGAACATTGGTTTCAGTGTGTTTTAAGGCATTATCATAAAGACTTTGGATGGCAAATTGAGTGAACTTTCAAGTTTGGCAGGAGGTAGTGGAGCAAAAAGAGGATGCTAAAACCAGTCAGGCTTTAGTATACTATTGTATCATGCAATTGCCCACAGAGAATGCGCTATTTATGATGCAGATCCATTGATCTGGTACTTCCTGCCAGTAGTGAAACTGCGGCTTATGCCCAACTGGCTACCACCTTTTTGTCTGAGCAGACCCAGATGTGCGGGTGTGTTCTGAAACTCCTACTGACTTAAGGGGCTGCACCCCTACGCATACATTACTTTTGCTGCAGGTGGCAGCAACATATTTCTATCTACAAAAGATGATGGACAAGAAGCAAACAATCCATTTCAATTGGGGTTTCTTCATATGCTGCATCTTTGCTGATGGCTGAACAGGCCTATCATTGAGGCAGGTTCTGCCATAAGTGCTACACATGAAGTTACCCAGTATCACTGTGGATTGCTTTGGTGTTGGCACCTGTTGTCAAGCCACTGTAGCCACTGGTCATCATGGTGGTGCACGACAGTCCAAAGGGGATGTCACCATTTTTCTCTCGTCAGCTCGTCACTTCCAGGTACCGTAATAGCTGCTTAGGGCCTTCATTTCACACTTGCAAGCATTATTGAAGCAGAGCTTTAGGTGTTCCACTGGTTATCTGGCTCTGGCTACCTCACCTTACAGAAAGTCCTTGGGTACATGACTGTCTTCCATCCTGCAGACATGTCCGAGTCAAAGCAGCAGTCCGTTTTGAGTGCTAACAAATTTGGGAACTCAGCCTTGGAGAGGATTGCCCATTCACAATGGTCCTGCCAGGGCATACCCATAATGCGCGGTAGACAGTGAAAACGGAAACTGTTGAGCTTTTCTTGATAGCTGTAAGTCATCCATGTTTCACAGCCATACAGCAAGGTGCTTAGAACACAGGCTATATAAACCATCAGCTTGCTCCCACAGTTCAGTCTGCTGTCATTCTGTGCGTGTTTCGTAAGTCGGCCAAAAGTTGGTAGGTTGCTTTCCGTACTCGTGTATCAAGTTCTGCAACAAGGGACAGGTTGTCTGCCACTGTGGACTGAGGTAGCAGAATTTGCTAACCACTTCCAGTGGGGCGTTAGTTAGTGAGATCAGGGCTCGAGATGCAACACCTTGTTCTATGACCACAGTTTTTTTTGATGCTGGTAATCAGGCAGAACAAGTTACAGACACGGCAGAGACAGTCTGTCAGCCCTTGTAGCCACGTTTTCATCTGGGCGACCAATGCAGTATCATCAGCATAGAGGAGTTCCCTGATCAAGATGCGCTATGTTTACTTCTTTGCTTTATTTTGATAGATTGTTGAACTTGCTATCTGACCTAGTGTGCAAGTGGACTCCTTCCATACCTCCAGGGAAAGCAAAGGTCAGGAGCAGGGAGAAGAAGAAATTAAGCAGAGTGGGGGCTAGAACACAGCCCTGTTTCACTCAGTTCTTCATTCTGAAACTGTCAGAAGTAGAGCCTTCAAATTGTACAATGCAGTGCATGCTGTCATGGAAGGAGCAGATCAGACTGAACAGCTTTGGTGGACAGCCCATTTCCCCCAAAATCTTGTACCATCCTGCTCTGCTGATGGTGTTGAATGCCTGAGGTGAGATCTATGAAAGCAAGGTAAAGAAGTATAGTCTATCCCCTATACTTCTTTTGTAGCAGGCATTTGGAGAAAATCATGTCCACAGTAGATGTGCTGGCACACATTGTGCTTCCAGGTCCACTCGGTCTGCAAGTTGGTACAGTCTTTTAAGTAATACCCTGGCGAAGCCTTTCCCATGATGCTAAGGAATAAGGTAGTCCTGTAGTTGTTGCAGTCCCGTCACCTGTTTTTGAATAGTGTGGTGATTTTTGCATCACATATCTCCTGTGGGACAAAGCCTACTTTTTAGCAGAGCAGGTGGTCATAAAGCTGTGGCAATAGATGGGACTTTCCATGCTTGAACAGTAAGGCTAGGATTCTATCCTTGCCAGTGCCTTTCTGTTTGCTTAGCAATCTATAGCCTTCTTGAGGGTTCTTCATCTAACTTATCCATGACAAGAATCTGTGGGACAGCATCAAGTGCGGAGTACTTAAAGGAGTACAGCTCATAGTAGTGCTTGGGCCAGCAGGCCATCTGTTTACTTTTGTAGGCAAGTACTTCATTATCTGCTGACTTGGGGCAACTATGTCGATGGTAGAACCAAGCACCCGCTTGATCTCTTCGTACATACTTGGAAATTTCCATTGTTTGGGTTTCTTGAAATAAAACGATCCAGTGTTTATTTGCACAGTATCTCCCTGTCTTTTACACAGCTGTCTTGGCTACTTTCAGGTCGTGCAGTGTTTTAGCTGTTGGATTTATGTTGTGCATCATGAAAGCTTTGTTTTTTTTGCATCAATAATAGATGTCATCACAGCCGAGAAGATCTCAAACCAGATTTTGTTGCGGGTTCCACCTTTACCAAGTTATGCCTCTGCTGCTTCATAGAGGATTGAGCTTAGTGACTTTCAAGCTTCATAGATACCGACATCAGCACTTACGGGTAAACCTTTGGTAGGTAGCAACTGTTCTAGCAACAGGATGCTGGTTTTTGGCATCATTACTTGTGCAAGGGATGTTGATACGTAGGCGATGCACACTTGCCTAGAATCAGTACCACACCTCCATCTTGACCTTGAAGGATGGTATTCAGAGCAAAGACGAAAACTTATGCGTTTGGGGCCTAGTCGGTTGCCGAAGTTTCCAGAAGGTGCAAACTTGAGAGAAACCCCAACTGCCTAATGGGACGACACTTCAGGTTTTGTGTTGGATTTTACTCCCTTAGCCATTAACTCAAGCTATGTTGAAAGGCATCAATCAGCAGCTCCAGAACACAACAGGCATGGATGTAATCTTGTCCTTCAAGGTGTACCATTCCTTGCCCCTCAAGGCAGCAAGCCTCCACCTCCAGTGCGCACTGGCAAAACCCAACCTAGCCACTAATCCCCCTCACAAGACCACTACTCCAGCGATTTAACCTCCTCAGCAAAACTCATGAGTACAAAACCACCTCAGTAAGCCCCCATCACAACACAAACTCAAAAGGCCTCCCAACCAGAGCACTAACTTCCCCCTCCCTGTCTTCCAGCCTCCTCACCATAGCATTAAACCCCACCACTAAATCCCCTCACCACAGCGTCAAATCCCTAATTATCCCTCAAAAGCCTTTAATTCTCCCAAGGATATCTCTTCGCCACAGCAAAATCCCCCAAGATAATGACCCCTTACTATGACACTAGATACCCCAAATTTACCCTCACTCAGCACTACGTGTCAGGCAGGAAATATGAGGCCTCTGGTTAATCAGTGAGGAACCTCTCCCCCAGCCACAAGGCTTCATAACAGCCCCAGCTGCACCTGTGGTGCCAGGAGAGCAACTCACTGGTTTGCTAAAGTGCTAGAAAAAAAGGCCTCCCTCCCCAACTTCACAGTGAGTCGCCAAGGGCTAATCCAACCCCACACTCAGGCCTCATAATGCACCAGGCCAAGACCTCCCCCCACCAAAAATCCCACTTAAAAAAAAAAACGACTGATCCACCCCCGTTTATCACTGATCTTCCCAAAGCTCCCGCTCACTGACTCTAGACCCATCTTTGCTGGGCACCTTAGCACGTTATTGGAACTGTCTTCTACTGCTGCTAAGAGCATCCCTAAATAAATTAGCATATAAACCAGGATAAGTATAGGGCAAGCAGCCTAAGTTTATGGCTGACAGTCCTGACGAGACCCTCAGCATGGGTTCCTGAGCCCAAAATGGCTCGCCTTCAGTTCCACATTTGAGCGCGTAGGCTCCCTTGAGCTTGGAGTGCCACTGTGGCTCTCAACAAGATCTGGTCCATTAAGTCACAGCAGCAACTCACCTTCCCTGCTGTGCAAAGGAACAGATGAGCACATGTCCTATGCCAGGTTTTTCTCCTTCTGCAGGCTCAAAGTTTCCCTCTCCCCAATAACAAGAGATTTCAATTGTTTTCTAACTTTGCTTGCCCTGGATCACAACATTGTTGAAATAAAAGTCAGGAGCATTTTGAGAGATGGAGTCCTCTATGTCAGATGTCACAGTGGCGAGTGTTGGGCATATAAAAAGGTTTTCAGACTCTCAAGTATGGGTAGGGGAAAGAGAAAGATCAGAGAGAAAATGAGAAAGTTGTACCTAGAGTCTAGCAGATTGAGTTTTTTGTGAGGGGAGGATGAACAAAAAAGTTGTGAATCCAAGGCAAGGTTGGTGGGAAATAATCACAGCCAAACATGATTGAGAGAAAAAAAAAAACAAAAAAACTGCGGATGCTGGAAATCCAAAACAAAAACAGAATTACCTGGAAAAACTCAGCAGGTCTGGCAGCATCGGCGGAGAAGAAAAGAGTTGACGTTTCGAGTCCTTATGACCCTTCAACAGTTCTGTTGAAGGGTCATGAGGACTCGAAACGTCAACTCTTTTCTTCTCCGCCGATACTGCCAGACCTGCTGAGTTTTTCCAGGTAATTCTATGATTGAGAGAAAGCAAATGAAGATAAAAGCTGTGTAACATGAATGAAGAGTTAAACATTACTGAAAAACGTGTTAACCACAATGAGGAAGAAAACTGATTGATGACTTATACATTTAAGTCTGTCTACATTATGACTAAGTGTTAGCAAGATTTACACCAAAAATAGGTCTAATTTAAAATTCTTATCTTGAAAAGATATGATGCCATACTTAACTGGTGTGATATTGTACCATGAGCCATGGTGCAGTTTTTTTCCTTCAGTGACTATTATAAAATATGACAGTATGTTTACAGAATGCGACACATCACTAATGATTAAAATGCAAGCAGTCTATAAAATGGCTTTTTGGTGAATTACACCAGGCATTCTTTTTGAAGCGTGCTTTAATAGAAGAGTTTTCTCTGTAGGTATTTTTCTATATTTGTGTTTGTGCTTCAAGCTTTTTATTTGCTCTCCAATCAAGTAGGGAAATTGTGACAAGTTTTAAGCATAATTAACTTTTATTCGATGTGTCATACATGTTCAAGCCACTAACTTTTACTATTGTTATGTTTTTATTGCTTTACCTTAATAGTTATAATAATGGTGAAGGAAAGTAGAACTATCAGTAGAAGGCAGCTAGAGTCCAAAGCCAGAAGGTCATCCTTGTAAGGGAAGTCAGGCTGTAAAAGAAAACAACATTGTTATACTTTTGAACCATTAACCACAGCAGTTTATACTTTTAGCACATACTAAAAATATCTGAACAATGGCTTAAAAACTTTAAAAAAGTGATCGCGAAACATGTATTTAATAAATAATATAGCTGGAATATCTGCCAGTTTGTGTCAATGGGCAAATTTAGCTTCAATACAGATAAATATCTAAGGTAATATATTTTGGTAGGAAGAATACGGTCGATCATTTGTTACTTGGAAGAGGCAAGTCTAGGTGCCATAGAGGAACAAACAAACAGATCTTGCAGTACAAATACATCATTCACCAAAAGTTGCATCACGGGTTAGCAAGACCATGGCCTGAATTTTTCCCCCATTGTCGGGGGGGGGGGGGGGTTTTTTTGTTGTGTGGGGGCGGGTGGGAGCGAGCATGAACCTGATCAACACCCCCCGATCAGATGCACGCCATCATTTTAAGCGGGCAGGCCAATTAAGGCCCACCCAGCGTGACGCTCGACTGAAAGCGCTGAGTGCTCCCTGTGAGGGCGGGCGAGCGATTCCCAGAGTCTGGGCCTGCGCTTTTTAATAGCATAGAAATCTCCCTGAGGCACAGAGGTGCCTCAGGGAGGTTTGTTTAAGGTTCAAACATTTAAATAAAGAATCTAAAATATATTAAGACATGTCCCCTCATGTGACAGTGTCATATGAGCTGGGACAGGTCAAGGAACATGAATTAAAAAATGTATTTAATTTATAAACACGAAACCTCAATCTGCCTGTGGATGAGGTTCCATGAAAAATGTGAAGGCCGTCTGGGCTCTTCGCCAACCTTAAAGTTGGACGGGCAGCTCATTTAATTGATTTACTTAGTTTTAAACAGGCCGTAATAGGCCTTTGATAGTTTGGCAGGTGTGCAGCTGAGTTGGCTGTGCGCCTGCCAAACTGAAAATCTAAATGACGCATGGTGACGTCAGGACACCCGCCCAACGTCACTGCGCGTCATTTGATGTGTCAGCGAGCGGGCCCCGCCCCCACTCGCCAACCGGAAAATTCTCCCTCATATCAAAAGCAAACCTGGCACTATATTTTATTTCTATGGGATAAAATTGAAAAGTATGGAAGCTATTCTAAACCTGTATTGAACCTTGGTTAGACTGTGTGCAGCTCTGGTCGCCGTATTCTAAAAAGAATACTGAGATGCTAGAGATGTTTTACAATAATACCATCTGTGTGGGTATACTTTTCAGGAAAGGATTGATAGGGTGGGTCTCTCTTGTATAAAGAAGACTGAGTGCCTAATAGTGGTCTTTAAAATTAAGAAAGGCTTTGATAGAGTGGATAGAGAGAGAATGTTTTATCTTGTGGGGAAGAGCAAAACTAGAGACCATCAACACAGGATAGCCACCAAAAAATCCTATGGGGAATTTAGCAAGAAACTTCACCCAAAGAGTGACAAGAATATGGAACTTGCTACTACCTGGGACAATGCTGCAGGAGTTCCTCAGTGTTGTGTACCAGGACCTACCATCTTCAGCTGCCTCATCAATGACCTTCCCTCCATCATAACATCAGAAGTGGGGATGTTCTCTGATGATTGCACAATCTTCAGCACCATTCGAGACTACTCGGGTACTGAAGCAGTCCATGTCCAAATGCAGCAAGATCTGGACTTGGGCTAGTAAGTGGCAATTAACATGTGCGTCACACAAGTGCCAGGCAATGACCATCTCCAACAAGAGAGAATCTAACCTTTCCATGACATTCAATGGCATAGCCATCACTATCCTGGGGCTTACCAATGACCAGAAACTGAACTGGACTAGCCATATAAATACTGAGGCCATAAGAGCAGGTCAGAGGCAGAGAATTCTGCAATGAGTAACTTACCTCCTGACTCCCCCAAAGTCTGTCCACCATCTATCGGACAATTCAGGAGTGTGATGGAACACTCCACGTGCCTGGATAAGCGCAGCTTCAACAACACTCAAGAAGCTCGACACCATCCAGGACAAAGCAGCCCGCTTGATTGGTACTCCTTCCACTACAATAAAATCGACTCCCTCCACCACCAATGCACAATGGTAGCAGTGAACACCACCTACAAGATTCACTGTTGCAACTCACCAAGGCTCCTTCGACAGCACCTTCCAAACCCACAAACTCTACCATCTAGGAGGACAAGGGCAGCAGATAGATGGGAACACCACCACTTTAAAGTTCCCATCCAAGTCACACACTGTCCTGGCTTGGAACCATGCCGCTATTCCTTCACTGTTGCGGGGTCAAAATCCTGGAACTCCCTTCCTAAAAGCTCTGTGGGTATTCCTACAACACACGGGGGGGCGGGGCCCGCTCGCCAAGATGTAAAATGATGCACGGTGACGTCGGGCGTGTGTCCCAACGCAACCGCACGTTATTCAGATTTTCAGTTCGGCGGGCGCGCACCAGAGTCAGCTGCATTCCCGCCGAACTGTCAAAGGCCTATTAAGGCCCGTTAACCATCAATTAAAACAATAAACTGAGCTGCCTGCCCAACCTTAAGGTTGACAGGCAGACGAAGAGCCCAGGCAGCCTTCACAATTTTCATGAAATCTCATCCACAGGCGGGATGAGGTTTCATGAAGTGTTTATAAATTAAATAAACCTCGTCCATGGGCGGGATGAGGTTATGAAGGTTTTTAAAGGTTTGATAAATTTTAAAATAAAATTCATAGACATGTCCCAGCTCAGGTGACAGTTTCACATCAGGGGACATGTCTTAACATTTTTTTTCTCTTAATTAAAATTTTTTAAACTTAAACTAATCTCCCTGGGGCATCGCTGTGCCTCAGGGAATTTCTGCGCTCTTTCGCACACATGCTGGAGGGTTCACTGAAGCTAGGATTGGTTCCAGGGGATGTGAACATCTACTTAAGAGACTGAGTAACATAACAAAACTGGGGGTTTTTGTTGTCAATAAAAGTAGAAAGGGGTTCTGTTTGGTTATTTAAAGTATAATTTGACTACAGGGAAAAAATGTTCAATAGTGTTTTGTCTTTAGCCATTGATACAGCCAAAGTTAAAATGTAATAACTGGAAGTTTAAATTTCGCTTTAAACCATTACCGGTTTTCAAACTGGGTGCAAGCTCTCTCCCACCTTTTGCATGGTGAATAAGAGAGTCAGCACTTTCTCTGCTTAAGGTGCAGACCTGGCCAGCATCTATCTTTTCACTCTCAAATTCTCAGTTGGGTGCTGGTCACCCAGGACCAAACACTCAAAAGACCTGCTGTCTGTGATTTCTCTGGGTTTACAGGGAGGCAAGTACACAAAATGACTTCCTCTATTTTCCTCTCCATGGCAACAGGAAACACACTAACCCTGCATCCAAGCAGAAATGTTAATCAGCTATCTCTAAATACCACTGCCTTTCATCTTAGGAAAGAAAGGAACAGGTTCCAGCACAACTATTCATACCTTGATACTGATAACATCTTTCTAGGTTTTAGGAGACTAGAGTCTCTTGATTGTGGACTTAAAAACAGCTGTCACTGTCTCCTGGTGTTAACATTTGGCACCCCCCTTTCAATAGCACAGTGAGACTCTCCTTTTGATCTAACGGCTAAACTACCCAGGTTTACTGTAAGGGGGTCACATGACCTCTTTCCTTTAACATACATTTAAAGATAGTTTCACCATGATAATCTTATAAACCAAAGATATGGTCCTAAAACAGTCATATGCTTCACTTGTAACACCTACTTTGGTGCCATATAACCTATGCCATCCTATGCAAAATTGAATGCAAATAATTACATTCAATAATTGAAATAATTTGCTTTTCTATTCTGGTTACGTCCAGGCAATTTTTTTTGTTGTTGAAGTGTAAGCAAACATGGCAACCATGTCCTATAGCAAGCTCCCACAGCAACAAATGGGATAATAGACCAATTAATCCATTTTGAGGAGGTGCTGGTCGTTGGCTAGGACACCAAGGAGAGCTTCTACAGGTCATATCATGGGACCATTTATTTCAGCCTGAAATGGTTTGACATTTTATCCCAAAGACAGCACCTCCAACAATATAGTACTTGCTCAGAATGCAATGAAGTATCATCCTATATTAGGATGTTGCCTGAAACTTGGCTACCTATACATGTGTCACTAAAAATTCAAAACTCAATATAACAGGAAGCAAACACAGGACTACTGAAAACATGTCAGCGGTTGGGATTATTAGCACTCAGATCTACCCAGGTTCTCTCAATTGTTATAAAAATGGATTTTTAACTAGAGCTTACCAGCTGGTCCAGATAGTCCTTGATTCTGGGGACATAGGTGAGAAAACTGATAGCAACAAGGCAAGAAAGGGCAAAATTAAACAACAGGTAGCAGAAGAATGGAATAAGCCAACCTCCACGATGCTGGATGAAAGGGGTAAACAAAAATAAGAGTTAGAAAATGTTGCAAATTTAGCAATTATAAACCAAGGGCAAGTAAACTTTACAGGCAATGTAATGAAAGTACTTACAGTGACAGCACCATACACCAACATGGCACTGATAGTAAACATCAAAAGTGAGATGGTAAAACCAACACAAGCATTCTCTATAGGGGGAAAAGGAAAAAAAAAGAAACAAATTCATAAAATAATATTAATTACAGGGAGTTCCGTCAACTGGTTAAATATATCTGGTCTGCAGCAAATATTTTGAAAAATTTATAGGTTTATCATTCAAATTTCACACTTTTATGTTTGAGGCTTCATTAGATTGTTAGAAGCCCTGTTAACTACAGAAGTCCACAGATAAAACTGCTAAATAGCTTCAATAATATAAATATTAGGGCTAGGTTGTAAATTTTTTCTAGAAAATGATCAGAAGCACTCCATAACTAAATAAGAGAAATAAATAATTCGGTTTTCCTCCTCAGAAAGAGAAACTATCTTAAGTTTTGAATAAAATTTCTGTATGAGCAGCATGAGGTTTGTGGGAATTCATTACCTATATTTACAAGTTGCTTCTCTAGAACTAGGTATTCTACAGTGCAGAACACTACATTCTCTTTTCCATTTAAAACAAGTTATATCTTCAACAAGGGAAGAAATAAGCAAAGAGGAACGAGAAAGTTACGAGTATTTCTTTGTTCACAGCACAGGAGTTACTTCAAAGCACTCCCAATACTGATAGTGCCAAGAAATTTCTACATCCATTAGCACTTCTGTCAGTTCTTGAATATCCCCAAACTGCTCCATTGTGTACCTTCCAAGATAACAGTTGCACAGTTTGATTAAGCACAATGTCTCCACCTGATTTGGATTTGGTCCCAATTCAAGTTACAAAAGAAAGCAGAGCTTGAATTTCATCTAGTTCTGTCGAAGGGTCATGAGGACTCGAAACGTCAACTCTTTTCTTCTCCGCCAATGCTGCCAGACCTGCTGAGTTTTTCCAGGTAATTCTGTTTTTGTTTTGAATTTCATCTAGTCAGTTTAAATAGAATCACTATAACTTGCTAAAATTCTCACGTAAATTTATACTTCAACAAGTGCGCCATATTATCATTGAATAGTTACAGGAATAAGCCTGTTTCTGCTGCTGTGGAAGTTATTTTTCTGATTATGCTTTTGAAGCACTAAGGGATACGTTTTTCATATTAAACTGATTATATAAATGCACATTAATGATGGATTAATGTAGCACTGCTGCTATGCACAAATATAAAAAAGGTTTCTTTGGCACATAGGAAGATGCTACATGAAGTTAATATTCAGGAGTCTATGCTGGAGAACCAGGTTCAGAAGATATAAAAACAGAAAATGCTGAATATACTCAACAGGTAAGGTAGCATCTATGGAGAGAGAAAATGAGTTAGCTTTTCAGGTTGATGACCTCTTATTTAAAAAAGGAAAGATATTGATTTCAGCATAAAATCTACAGCAGGTACTTTGATTATATTGCATAGAAAGTAGATGACTTAGCCACCTGTGAAGTCATTTCAATTGTAATCAGATGATTTTTTATATTTCACCTAGGTAATTCAGGTATAACAGAAATGGCTTGTCATACATAAGGCCATAGTTTCCACTCTCCTCCTTGTCCGCCCCAGCTAGAATGTCCATCAAGGTGTTTATATTGTTTCAAATGAAATGTATCACCTTTCCACTAGGTTGCACCTTGTTAAGAGCACCTAAACAACTGGGTAACTGTTTTACAACTTTGGTGTTGAGTCACTTGTTTGTCAAAGAGTTTAAAATGGTTCAGTCTTGAGGCCCACTGCTTATGAAACAGATGGTAGCTGTAGCTTCCCTTGAAGTCAAAAGGTTGAGGGTTCAAGTCTCACTCCAGAGTTTGGAGCACAAAATCTAGACAGGCACTCTGTGCAATACCAAGCGTTGCTTCACTGCTGGAGATGTTGTCTTTCAGATAAGATATTAAGTTGAGGCCTGGGTCTGTCCTACAAGGCGGATAAATCTCGTAGCATTTGTGCACTATTCAGGGAAGTTCTGCCTGGTGACCTATCCCTTTATCAACATCACTAAAACAGATCATCTGCTCATTGTTGCATTGCTATTTTGGGACCTTGGTGTGCACAAATTATCTGCCACATTTCCTAAATTACAACAGTGGTTGTAAAGTGCTTCAAGTCTTATTGAAGTTGTGCAAGATGAGACGGATTGCATCAAGTCTAACATAAATGTACAAGGCCAATGGAATGTTGGCCTTTATCATAAGAGGGTCAAAATACAAGAATAAGGAAGTTACGCTTCAGTTGTATAGTGCCTTGTTCAGATCTCATCTCGAGTATTGCTTTTGGTTCCAAGTACCACGCCTCAGGAAGGATAATAGCCTTGGAATGGGTACAGCACAGGTTTACTAAAATGATACCAAGCTTAAAAGAATTAAATTTTGATGAAAAGTTGCATAAACCTGGGTTCTATTAAATGCAGTTTAAAAGGTTGATGGGTAATATAATTGAGGCATTTAAAATAAAAAAAAATTAAAGAGATTAGATACAGTAAAGCTATTTCCTCTGTTGAAATAATTCAAAACAAAAAGGGTCATAGCCTTGAAATTAGAGCTAGCTCATTCAGGAGTGATACCGGGGGGGGACTATTCCCACAAAAGGAGAATGTGGAAAAATCTCTCCCAAAAGACAGCGGATGTTGAGTCATTGTACATTCGCAGTCACCACACAGAAGATAAAAAGTGAGCTCCCGGAACAGGAGGCACATTGGATTGTTTCCCAATCTTTATTATTTTATGGTACTGGACTTGCAAAAGATGCACTAATGTTGTACACCTTCAGAAGGAACAATCACTACTTTTCATTTTATAAATTTATAACACTAGGAATTATTTCTGAAAAAGTTACCCCTGCAGTGTATGCAATGCAAGATAAGAAGCTGCTCAAGTACTGAATAAAAGTCAAGCATATCAAATATTTTGCATACCTGTTACTCTGTCTGAGGAATAATAGTTTCCAATAACGTCATATTGTATGTCCAGTGGAGGTACTGTTTCAGGGTGAGTTATTGCCACCGTCAGCAAAATGCCCATCAGTAAGTTCACCACCTACTCAAAAGATTTATACACAATAATAAATACTAGACAATGAATAAAATACTGGGCTTTAGCACATCAATTTGATACCTTTTGTCATAAGCACCTAATGTTTAAAATAGAAAAGAACCAACACAAGGCAAATTCATACGATATTTACAAGATGCAGTTCCCACATCTAGTGCAAACCCCATTTTGAGATTAACAAGGTAATGAGCAGTTAAAATTAAATTAAAATTGATCAACTTTTGCTAATTAAAGTTATTAAGGGATATGGGGAAAAGGCAGGTATATGAAGTTGGATCACGGATCAGCCACGAAAGGTGAGAAAAGCTAGAGGGCTTAAATGGCCAACTGCTTTTCAATGAGTCAGCAAAGCAGCACTGTATTAATGATGAGGAATCAAGTATGAAATACATGAAGTACAGTCTGCAGAATTCCCACATCCTGGCATTGTTTTAGATTTTTAAAAAAAAATCTAAATGCTTATATTTCAGCAATATGACACCTGCTATTGCAAATCAAGCCAAAACTATTTGCTATACATTTCAAGAAGCAAGTCTCTAAGTATGCCTCAAGGTCTTGGTACTGAAGAGGCCAGTTATATCTGTCAGCAACAGAATTAACAGAAAAATCTGTAGATGCCTACAGTTGCATGAAAAAATGTTTTGCAGACTATGTAGCCCATCAAAACTCATTTGTACTCTTTCTTACCCTGCCCCTGCCCACCAAATAACTGCATTTTGAATGCCTTCCTCTGACTATTGGGTATCTGTTGAGATAATTCCATACATTCCTAGTCTACTGCATAAAGAATAGCTTTTGAAATAGGGTTTTAATTTTTTTTAAAATTCATTTACGGGATGTGGGCGCCACTGGCTAGGCCAGCTTTTATTGCCCATCCCTAATTGCCCTTGAGGTGGTGATGGCAAGCTGCCTTCGTGAACCACTGCAACCCTAGTGGATGCCCATGGAAAGTTATGACAAAGCAAATTTCCAGATGCATTTATAATGTTGCAGGTATAAGGATACGCAGTCTGTAGAGCTCTAGCTAGCGGTAGGTGTCTACAGTTATAGGCATGACTGTCAAGAGAATGGCAACGTCCAAATATGAAGAGCATAACATACAAAACAAAATGGCACGGTGTCCCAGTGGCCAGAGTTAAATTTAAATATTTTGACTGCATCAGCCAAATTAAGTAATAAACGGCTAAAGTTGTGATGGTTAATTGAAATCAAAGTTACATGCGAATTAGGAGACTAGGCAACTCAGCCCCTCGAACCTGCTCCACGATTCAATAAGAGAATATGTCTATCACTGCCTTAAAAATATTCAAAGACCATGCTTCCACAGCCTTTTGAAGAAGGGAACTCCAAAGGTTCAAGACTCTCAAAAAATTTCTCCTCTTCTCTGTCTTAAATGGGTGAGCCCTTATTTTTAAACAGTGACCCCTAGTTCTAGGTTCTCCCACAAGAAACAACATCCTCTCCACATCCACCCTGTCAAGGCCCCTCAGGATCTTAAAGGTTTCAATAAAGTCTCCTCTTACTCTTCTAAATTCCAACGGATACAAGCCTAGACTGTCCAACTCTTCCTGATAAGTCAACCCACCCATTCCTGGTATTAATCTGGTAAACTGTCTCTGAACTGCTTCTAATGCATTTACATCCTTCCTTAAGTAAGGAGGTCAATACTGTACACAGTATTCCAGACATGGTCTCACCAGTGTCCTGTACAACTAAGCAACTCCCTACTTTTATATTCAATTCCACCTGCAATAAACAACAACATTCTATTAGCTTTCCTAATTACTTGCTAAACCTGCATGCTAGCCTTTTGTGATTCATTCATGTAGGCACCCAGGTACCTCAAACTCAGAGCTCTGCAATCTCTCACCATTTAGATGGTATGCTTTTTTATTCTTCCTGCCAAAATGGACAATTTTGCATTTGCACACATGATACTCCATTTGCCAGATCTTTGCCCACTCACTTAACCTAGCTATGTCCCTTTGTAACCTCCTTATGTCCTCTTCACAACATACTATCCTACCTACCCTTGTGTCATCAGCAAATTTAGCAACCAGTCCTTCGTTCCCTTCATCCAAGTAAAAAATTGAGGCCCCATCATTGATCCCTGTGGCAAACCACTCGTTACATCTTGTCATCCAGAAAAAGACCCATTTATGCCTACCCTCCATTTCCAGTTAGCCAGCCAATCTTCTATCCATTCCCATATGTTAACCCCTACACCATGAGCTTTTATTTTCTGATTATTTGACGTGGTACCTTATCAAACACCTTCTAGAAATCTAAGTATAGTACACCTACCAGCTCCCCTTTATCCATAACACGTGACTCCTTCAACAAGCTCTAATAAGTTGGTTAAACATGATTTCTCTTTCACAAAGCCATGCTGACTCTGCCTGATTGCCTTGATTTTTTTCTAAGTGCCCTGCCATAACATCTTCAATAAAAGCTTGCAACATTTTCCCTATGACAGATGAAAAGTTAATTGGCCTGTAGATTCCTGCTTTCTCTTTTCCTTCTTGAATAAGGAGTTACATTTGCTATTCTCCAATCTATTGGAGTCTTCCCAAATCTAGGGAATTTTGGAAAATTAAAATCAATGTATCAACTTTCTCCTAGTCACTTCTTTTGAGACGCTTGGATGAAGTCCATCAGGGGACTTGTCAGGCCGTAGCTCCAACAATTTGCTAAGTACTACTTTCCTGGTGATTGTAATATTCATGAGTTCCCCCTTCCCTTCCAATTCTCAATTTACAGCTATCACAGCTGGATCACACTGGCATCCATGAGCTCCCACATGCTGCAGCTGTGACATCGCCTGTCCTGCCATCCTTAATGTGTCTTTATTAACTACTTAAGTTACTTTATTCAATTAATTTTATATATATTTTAACCTTACTGCCAGTTTGTATTCTTTTTAAATCTTAGGAATAGAATAGACCTTAACCACTTAGAAGATATTCACCAAACAGCTAGCTTCTACCCTGTAGTAGAGCAAGAACCAATTCGCACAAGGTGAAAAAATTAGAAAAGGCAAAAGCAAAGGAGCACCCCCTTCCTCAATCACCCCACTCTATTCAAAGTTACATGTAATATCATGGGATGTGCTCAATATTAAAAAATAGACACACCTTTTGTGCAAAATTTTCAATTTAATGCAAAATTAGGTCCAAATAATCCAGGGGGTTTGTGTCTGATCTATTGGTACAAATTTGGAACTATAGGTATGGCACAAAATCTCATTCATTTCCTCAGAGAAGCTTCAATGAGGAGCAAGAGCTGCAAAAACTCTGAATAGTGTCAGTTTTAAAACTACCAACCCAGGTAGTAAGAGTGAAAGATTGGCTTTTTTTGCCCAATTGTAACATATCTACCTTTCTGCTTTTAGGAAGAAATCTGGACCATAGTTTTAGTCTCTCTCTGTGCCTTTGTTTTCTGGAGGTGATGGTAGAACATGGACCATCTATACATTTTCCGGTTAAGTAATTTAGAGGAGCTATACCAAGGGAGGGACAAAGATGTAAGTCTTGGATATACAAGGCCCTCAGATACTGGAAGCCAGGTAAGCATCCATAAGCAGAACAAAGGTGCAAGGGAACAAAGCCCAAACTAACAAATATGTTAAAAGACTTACATTTATTTAGTGCTTTTCACAACTGATGAACGTCTCAAACCACCTTACAGCCAACAAAGCACTTCCAAATTGCATTCATTGTTGTAATGTAGAAAACACAGCAGCCAATTTGCACACAGCAGGCTCCCAGAAACAGTAATGTGATAATGACCAGATGTTGCTGCAAGGTTCCCTTCAATGCCTTCCTGTGCAACTTTTCATTGTACATTCGTGTCTCTGATTTGTAAACCACCCACGCCGCCAGCCTGATTACCACTACCACATTTGTACAGTATAAAACATTCAGGACTAAAATACATTTTCCCATTTGTCTGATAAATTGCAAAACTTGGGTAAACTCTTCCACAAAATCTATTTCAGGGTAAACTATATCAAACATCACCCAAAATGGTGGATTATTTTTTATAATTCATTTACAGGGTATGGGCATTGTTGGCTAGGCAAGCATTTATTGCCCATCTCTAATTGCCCTTGAGAAGGTGGTGGGCTGCCTTCTTGAACCACTGCAGTCCCTGTGGTGTAGGTACACCCACAATGCTGTTAGGAAGGGAGTTCCTTCTTCCAAAACTTTCCTGGAGGGCAAGATAAAGCACAGGATCCTCTTTCCTTCTTCCTTATCCTGCCTGGGCAAGCCATTTTCTAAGGGTCCCTCTATCGTCCCGTGCCTCTTCAGCCTCACCTCAGGCCCCAAAGCATAGAACAAAGGATGAGCAGTTTTTCTCCAAAGTGGTTTTGAGATGCGATCAAAGATGCCACAACCACATCTATCATCCACGCTCTCATTCTCTGTAGCCCTTATGCTAATGTGTGCAGTAAGGAAATACAGGATGTCAACCCAACTATTATAAAGGAAAAGCAACATGTCCAAGTCAATCTAGTGAGGCCGAGTGCAAAAGAAGTTTGAGGCAAATAGCATAGAAAGTTAGGTGAGCAGGTGGGCAATGTTCCCCCTAGCAACCCAAATCCTGCTGTGGAATTTGAATTCAATAAAAAAAATCTGGAATTAAAAGTCTAATGATGACCATGAAGCCATTGTCGATTGTTGTAAAATCTCATCTGGTTCACTAAGGTCCTTTAGGGAAGGAAAACTGCTGTCCCAACTTGGTTTGGCCTACATGTGACTCCAGATGCACAGCAATGTGGTTGGCTCTTAAATGCCTTCTGAAATGGCCTAGAATGCCACAGTTGTATCAAACCACTACAGAAAATGGGTTAAGGAATGGAACCAGACAGATATCCTGGCATCAACCCCGCAACTAGAAATGACAATAGCAAACCCAGCCCGGTCAACCCTGCAAAGTCCTCCTTACTAACATCTGGGGACTTGTGTCAAAATTGGGAGAGCTGTTCTATAGACTAGTCAAGCAACAACCTGACAGTCATACTCATGGAATTATACCTTACTGATCATGTCCCAGATGCCACCATCGCTATCCATGGATATGTCCTGTTCCACCAGCAGGGCAGACCCAACAGAGATGGCAACACAGTGGTACACAGTCAGGAGGGAATTGCCCTAAGAGTTCTCAACGTTGACTCTGGATCCCATGAAGCCTCATGGCATCAGGTCAAACATGGACAAGAAAACCCCCTGCTTATTACCATGTACTGTCCCCCCTCAGCTGATGAACCAGTATCTCAGATGTCGAACACCATTTGGAGGAAGCACTGAGGATGGCAAGGGCATAGAATGACACTGTGCGGGAGACTTCAATGTCCATTAACAAGAGTGATTCGGTAGCACAATCACTGACTGAGCTGGTGGAGTCCTAAAGGACATAGCTGCTAGATTGGGCAGGTGGCGAGATAAAAGCTACTTGACCTCATCCTCACCACCTGCCTGCTGCAGATGCATCTGTCAATGACAGCATCTGTCGGAGTGATCACCGCACAGTTGTGGGGATGAAGTCCTGTCTTCACATTGAGAATTCTCTCCATTGTGTTGTGTGGTACCTCCACTGTGCTAAATGGGATACACTTTGGACAGATCTAGCAATTCAAGACTAGGCATCCATGAGGTGCTGTAGGCCATCATCAGCAGCCCACAATCTGTGCCCTCATGGCCTGGCACAATCCCCACTCTCCCATTACCACCACTGAACCAAGGTTGATCCCCTGGCTTGAAGAGTGCAGGAGGGCATGCCAGGCATACCTAAAAACGAGCTATCAGCCTGGTGAAGTTACAACACAGGATTACTTGTGTGCCAATAAGCATATGCAGCAAGTGAAAGACAGTTGTGATTCCACAATCAATGGATCGGATCTAAGCACTGCAGTCCTGCCACATCCAGTCATGAATGATGGTGGACAATAAAACAACTCACTGGGAGGAGTCGGCCTGACAAATATCCCCATCGTCAATGATGGGGGAGCACAGCACATCAGTGCTAAAAGATGAGGCTGACGCACTTGCAATGATCTTCAGCCAGAAGAGCCGAGTGCATGATCTATCTTGGCCTCTTCTGGAGGTCCCCAGCAAGATAGGTGCCAGTCTTCAGCCAATTCGATTCACTTCACCCGATATCAAGAAACAGCTAAAAGCACTGGACACTCCAAAGGCTATACGCCCTGACAATATTCTGGCAAGTACAGGTTCTGAAGACACGTGTTCCAGAACTTACTGAGCAAAGCTGTTTCAGTACAGCTACAACATTAGCATCCACCCAGCAACGTGGAAAATTGACCAAGTACGTCCTGTACACAAAAAGCAGGACAAATACAATCTGACTAATTACTGCCCCATTAGTCTACTCTTGATCATCAGTAAAGTGATAGGAGACATCAACAGTGCTATCAAGTGGCACTTGCTTCGCAATAACCTGCTCACTGACACACCGTTTGGGTTCCGCCAGGGCCACTGAGCTCCTAACCTCATTAAAGCCTTGGTTCAAACATGGACAAAGGAACTGAACTCCAGAGGTGAGGTGAGAGTGTCTGCCTGGACATCAAGGCAGCATTTGACTGAGAATGGCATCAAGGAGCCCTAGCAAAACTGGAGTCAATGGCAATCAGGGGGAAAACTGGTTGGAGTCATACCTAGCACAAAGGAAGACAGCTGTGGTAGTTGGAGGTCAATCATTTCAGTTCCAGGACATCACTGCAGGAGTTTCTGAGGACTGTGTCCTAGGCCAAACCATCTTCAGCTGCTTCATCAATGACCTTCCTTCCATCATAAGGTCAGAAGTGGGGATGTTCATTGATGATTGCACAATGTTCAGCACCATTCGCCATGCCTCAGATACTGATGCGCTCCATTCCCAAGTGCAGCAAGACCTGGACAACGTCCAGGCTTGGGCTGACAAGTGGCAAGTAACATTCACACCACACAAGTGTCAGGCAATGACCATCTCCTACAATAGAGAATCTAACCATCGCCCCTTGACATTCAATAGCATTACTGTCACTGAATCCCCCACTATCACCATCCTGGGGATTATCATTAACCAGAAATTGAACTGGACTGGACTAGCCATATAAATACTGTAGCTACAAGAGCAGGTCAGAGCAGGCTAGGAATCCTGTGGCAAGTAACTCACCCCGTCACCCTAAGCCTGTCCACAATCCACAAGGCACAAGTCAGGAGTGTGATGGAATACTCTCAACTGGGTGAGTGAAGCTCTAACAATATTCAAGAAGCTTGGCACCATCCTGGACAAAGCAGCCCACTTGATTGGCATCCCATCCATAAATATTCACTCCCTCCACCACCAATGCACAGTGGCAACAGTGTGTACCATCTACAAGATGCACTGCAGGACCTCACCAAGGCTCCTTATACAACACTTTCCAAACTCACGACCTCTACTATCTAGAGAGACAAGGGCAGCAAACACATGGGAACACTACCACCTGGTAAACTCCCCTTTCAAGCCACTTACCATCCTGACTTGGAAATATATCGCTGTCCCTTCGCTGTCGCTGGATCAAAATCCTGGAGCTCCCTTCCTAACAGCACTGTGGGTGCACCTACACCACATGGACTGCAGCAGTTTAAGAAGGCAGCTCACCACCATCTCTCAAGGGAAATTAGGGATGAGCAATAAATACTGGCCTAGATTACATCACCCACATCCTATGCATGACTAAAATTCCCACATTTGAAAAAAAAATTTTATGGTACGTTGCACAAGGGGAAGAGGAATAGCAAGACATGTAAATGAGATTAGATGAATGAGGGTGGGAGGAGGCTTTCTTTTGGACTGTACAAACTGATATGAAGCTGCTGGGATGAACGGCCCAATTCTGTGCTGTAAATACTTTGTAATGCATGAGTTGTGATCAGAGCTTGTAAATTATGGTCTTATCTTGACTCTGCTGCTTTTTGTCCTTGGTGGTAGGGGCCAGAGTTAGTCAAAGCAAGCTTGCTGTAGTGCGTCCTGTAGATAATAAATTCTGAATGCACAGTACAGTGGCAAAGGGGATGGGATATTGAGTCCAGTAGCACCATTCAAATAGGAAAGACATGCAGAAATGCTGAAAAGGTAGTCATGACAAATAGCCACTAGGCATATAATATTCCTTCATAGAGAAAAGCTACTCCAAAAGGTTACAAAAAGCAATTTTATGCATTTAGTGCTGATCGAAAAATGGTTTTGTCACACTATTGTGGTAACTGTGACATCAGGAAGCCTGGGAATATTAATTTCAAGCCAGTCATAGTCTTGAGGAGCAGAAAGGTCTTTTCAAACAGACATGAAGTTAGGAAAATGAAGCCAAATTGAACACAGGTCAGGGTGGGATTTTCAGAATCATGTCTAGTGAGACAATGGGCGCTTCCAGGAGTGACTTACATATTTCTAGAGTTCAATACTGTTTATTTTAGATCACAAAACCTTAACTGTGAGCTAAAAACTAATAAATTGCTCAGGAAGCCTTAGTGCATTGATTTCCAGTTGAACATATTGAAGATAAAAACTTCACAAATTAGAATCAGGAAAACAAATGCCACAGAACACATTAGTGACGGAAGCAGAACCAGGAGTAAGCAAAGTCATTGTAACCTGCAAGTGAGATGCTAAAGGGGAAGCTAAAGTACCTGGAAAGTCAATAATGTAACTAGCATCAAGTTAATACATAGCAGGAGGAAATGCTTAGAAGTGCTATATTGAATTTAAAGCCTAAAGTTCTGATGAGTCCACACAGCCTCTTCCCAACCATCATGACCAGTTATGCTGTGCGTTGTCAAATATAGTGCTTCACAAATCAACCAGTATTGTCAATTTGCAATGTGGCGAAAAGGAGAAAAGACAACTTGAGGCCAATTTAAGTAATTGTTCTTGGGACATACTTCCATGACTCCCTAAAGAAAACAAGTTTTAAAATGTCATGCTTACACTGACACTTCAATGGATGTACTTTATAAAATTCAATGTGTGGGGCTGGAGTTACACGTATGTCACACGGTAAGTTTCTTACTCGGATGCCAGGTATGTGCAACAGTTTTTGTGGTCACTCCTCTGGTGCCAGCCCACAAATGACAATACTGATTTTCAATTTTACAAAACACCATGATAAGATCTGAACTGAAACTGGGTTGTGCTTCAGTGCCAATCACTGGTACATTTTAACAACTGGAGAGTCAAAACATAACGCAATAAGGGTGAGTACAGGGAGGTGACCAATGATGGTTAAAGGCAGTTTTTGAGGAGGCTTAAGAAGATGATCTGTCGCAAGGTAATAGGTTTAAGAAGAAAATTCCAGTAAGCAGAGAAACCACTGACGTTACATAGAGAAAACACACAGGAGGCCAGTGTCTGAAGAGGAGAAAGTGGGATGGAACATAGCCCTGCAGATGGTAGCAAACAGAAGGTCAAAGAGCAAGGAGGAATCGGTAACTGACAAGTTATTTGAAAGCAATGCAATAGGAACATAGGACTTTGGAGATGGAGTAGGCCATCCAGCCCTTTGAACCTGCTCTGACATTCAATCAGGTCATGGCTGATGTAGTTGTGGTCTGAAATCCACTTTCCTGTCTGTCTATAACCCTCTACTCCCTTGTCTTTCAAAAATCTGTCTAACTCTGCCTTGAATAAATTCAATGACCCAGCCTCCACTGCTTTCTGGGGAAGAGAATTCAACATACTAAATGACCCTCAGAGAAAAAGATTCTCATCTCCATTTTAAGAGAGACCTCTTATTCTTAAACTGTGTCCCTTGTTCCTTTTTCCCCCCACAAGTGGAAACACCACCTTGCTATCTACATTATCAAGCCCCCTCAGGATTTTATATGTTTCAGTAAGATCACCTTTCATTCTTCTAAACTCCAATGGGTATAGGCCCAGCCTGTTCAAACTTTCTTCATAAGGTAAGAACCTCAGCCCTGGAAAGAGTCAAGTGAATTTTCTCTGAACTGCTCCTAATGCGATTATATCTTTTTTCAAATAAGGAGTCCAAAACTGTACGCAGTGTTCCAGATGTGGTCTCACCAAGGCCCTATGCAGATACCGTAAAACTTCCCTATATTCATATTCTATTCACCTTGCAATAAACACCAATTAAACAAATAAACTTTTGCATTCCTGATTACTTGCTGTATCTGCATATTAACTTCTTTGATTCATGTACCAGGACACCCCAGATCTCTACCACCAAGTTTTGGTAATGGGTTACAGAGAAGCAGGATTTAACAAGGGATAGCACATGGCTTGTGCTCTGGACAAGGCTTGTGTATGCTAAAAAAAGTATTATATAATCAATGCAGTATTTTTGAAGTGAAGTCACTGTTGTGTTGTAGAGCACTCCCTGGGTACTAACAAGAACAGGGTCAAATAAGTTGGAAATATACAGCATGTCAGCCAGTATCTGTAGAGAAGGCAGACGGTTCACATTTCAAGTTAGCACCCAATTAGAAAAGTCAAGCATGAAGATGACAAGGCATGAGAAAGTTGTAGTGGCAAAGGATGAATAGAATGGTGTTACTCCAGAGGAAATAAGACGGCAACGAACAAGGTGGATTTTATGGAATTCCACTAAGTATGAACTCAGGAAATTCTGACTCAACAGTAATTGGCATAATACATAAAGATCTTTCTATTGATTCCAGTAATTTTGGGAGGGTCAACAAACTGAATTCAGCAACAACAAGCAATTCACTAGGAAAAGTGTAGCAATCAAGCCTCAGTTAATTGACAGTGAGCCTTTTGAAAAGGTATATCTTAAGACATCAGCACTTCAATTCACCTTTATCAAGATAAGGCTTTCTCAAGCTAGCTGATCTTAAATTAGATCGATCAATATAGCCACGCCTATCTAGATACGAAGATATTTTGATTTATAAAGCGCTTGTTTCCATTTAAAAAAAACCTCATCACGAACTGAAACCATGTAAAGCTGTTGATTTTAAAAATAAACTTCATTTCCCAGTCATGACATCAAAGAACGTCACACAAACGGGCAAAGAAACAGAAACAAAAACAAATAGCTGGAAAAACTCAGCGGGCCTGACAGCATCTGCGGAGAGGAAGATAAGAGTTAACGTTTGGGGGTCCGTATGACTCTTTATTAGAAGAGGAAAATAGCCAAACCCCCGGGGGGGGGGAGGGGGGTGGGGGCAATACTCAGTTTCGGATTGTGGGAGGCGGGGGCGGACGGATCCCGGATTGGGGGAGGTGGGGGCGGACGGATCCCGGATTGGGGGAGGTGGGGGCGGACGGATCCCGGATTAGGGGAGTGGGGGTGCGGACGGATCCTGTCCTGGATTGGGGGGAGGGGGGACCCTAACCGTCCCTCAGTTCCCCCCTCCCCCACCCTATCCTGCTCTAACCACCCCCCCCCACCCTCCCCTCCCCCAACTCCGGGCGACCGTTTGTTTATCGCTCCGCCCGCTTCCGGCTGCACACCACGAGAATCCGGACTCACCATGTACCAGGTCCCGAGGATGATGGTGCCGGTGCGAACATGACAAAAGACGCAGCACCGGGTGCTGTACAGGCGGCTGCCGACCGATTTGAAAGTCATAGTTTGAGAGGTTTGTGGGGGGGAGGGGTGGGGGGGGGGGAAAGAAGTGAAGGAAAACAACGTCCGCTCAACAGCCTCGGCCTTCGCCTCACACCGTCTCTCAACCCCCAACTGGTAAACCACGCCCACAAACCCTGATTGACAGCCGCTGCCACCCAATCACCGCTCCGTAAGAGGGAGCCGCACCCACAGACCAATAGGAAGGCGGCGGGGGCGGGGAGATGGGATGATCGCATCACGGTTCCGCTTTAATTTCGCCATTCACTAGGCAGATTAGGAGGTGGAGGTGCTTGGAAGACTCTTCTGATGAAGAGTCATAGGGACTCGAAACGTTAACCCTGTCTTCCTCTCCGCAGATGCTGTCAAACCTGCTGAGTCTTCCCAGCTGTTTTTGTTTTGGCTTTTGCTTGGAAGGCAGGGCTGGTAACCCTGAAATAAAAACTGGGAATGCTCAGCAGGTCAGGTAGCTTCTGTGGAGAGAGAAACAGAATGAACGTTTCAGGTCGATGCTTTCTTAAAACCTTCTGACCTGATGCTCTGGTTTAGAGGGTTGGTACGGAATGAAAGCATGCCTATTGCCAAGAAACGAGGCACAGACCTGTCTTATTCCCAGGCTGCAGCCACAGGCGAGTTGAACGAACAGAAGCCTCCCTCTTGTTAAAAAAAAATTCTGAGTTGGTGATAGGAACTGTGCAGATCTACACAGGTGCACGGCTGGAAAGTGAAGCCGTTTTTTTCCACACCCCAAAGCTCTTTCCCGTTGCCAACCTCCGTTGGGAAAGTGATGAATTCTTGTCACTTTGCCAGTGATAATATCTGCAAAATGGAACTCTGCACAACAAACTGAGGTGAAAATGGTAGTATTCCCTGATGTTCCTGAAGATCTACATGCTAATAAAACCTCCTGCATAATCCCCCTTTGCTCTTTTCCAGCAGCCTCTCCAGTTCTGTGCTGCTTTTCTTGCTACTGCTCTTCCTCATTTGGCAGCCTCAAGCTTCAGCTAAGCAGTCTTCCAACACTGCACTGAAATCAATCCTGTAAAGATTGCAGCACCTCGATCCTCAAAACTACTGGACGCTAAAATATCAACTAAGATGGCCATATTAACCTAAAGCCCTTCAGTAGCCTATAATGTATAACCAGGACCCCTATTAACTTTCTTAATTAGATGAGTATTTATTTCAAGTTTCCATTAGGGAGGTCTATGGAGTATCTGAATCAATATAGTGCAGACCTACTCATGGTACCTTTTGGGCACAGGAGGTTGTGCTGTCCATTATTGCTTTTTGCCAATGTTTCACAGCCAAATTGGGTGAAATTGCATCTAATTTCACCACCCCCCCCCCCCCCTTCAAGGAACAGAACTAAAACATTAGTCAGACTTTCAGTTAAGCTATATCTTATTGCTAAATTGATCCTGAAAATAGGTTCATGCTACACAGTGATTTGCAGGTCCTGTTAGTTGTCAACAACACAGCTTGTATTTATACAACACCTTTAGTGTAATAAAACATCCCAAGGCATTTTACAGAAGAATTGTAAAGCAAAATTAGACACCAAGACACATAAGACAATATTAGGGCAGATGGCCAAAAGCTTGGTCAAAGAGGTAAATGTTCAGGAGTGTCTTAAAGGAGGAAAGAGGGTTAGAAAGGAGGAGGAATTTAGGAAGGGAATTCCAGAGCTCAGGGCCTATATAGCTGAACAGCCACCAATAGTGGTGCAATTAAAATTTGGAGATGCTCAAGAAGTCAGAATTAAGTGAGCACAGATATCTTGGGAGGGTTGTAGGGCTGGAGAAAATTACAGAGATAGGAAGGGAGGGAACAATGCCATGGATGGATTTGAAAACAACTGAGAAATTCAAAAATTGAGATAGTGCTTGACTGGGTGCCAAAATAGGTCAGATAGCACAGGCAACAGAGGTTTGGATGACCTCAATTTTATGGAGGGTAAAATGTGGGAACAGGCCAAGAATGCATTGGAATGGTCAAGTTTAGAGATAACAAAGGCATGAGTGAGGCTTTCAGCAGAAGATAAGCTTAAGCAGAGACCAAGTCAGACATTATTTATGGAGGTAGAAAATAAGGAGTCTTTGTGGTGGTGCAGGTATATGGGTGGAAGTTCATCATGTGATCAAACATGATACCAAGGTTGCAAATCATCTGGTTCAACATCAGACAGTTGCCAGGGACAAAACTGTCAGTAGCTCGGGAACAGAGTTCGTAGCAGGGACCAAAGACAACGGCTTCAGTCTTTCCAATATTTAGTTGGAGAAAATTTCTGTTCACCCAGTGCAGGATGTCAGATAAGCAACCTACCTAACAAAGAACAAACACTTCACTTTCTTTTTGATAACATGATTTGCCATTTATTTAAAATGGTTGATGCACAGACTGTTAGCCTCAGGTACTATAATGAATGGCATGATAACCCACAATTATATGTTTATTAATAGGGTAGGTCCTCAGTTATATTTGATAGACTCTTGAAAGTCAAAACAGCACTGCATGATCCAACATGTTTCTACATATTTCCCATCAGTTAAAACAAAACTAAAAATAACAATCTTTCAAGTTTACCTTTTGGCTTCAAAATATTTAAACTGAAGAAAATGTGTATTGTTTGAGGAGGTAAAGGTACTTTTATAAAGCAGTATGGCTTTTGTTGACCTACATTACATTATTTCCTACATCTTTACATTCTGGTGGTGTTTGTGGTCGTGATGAAAGAATATGAGGAGCTCTTAAAACAGTTGACAAAACATTTAGGTAGCTCATTGGCGAAAATGTGCAAGAGTAAATTCTTGCCTTCAGTTTTCTTTCACTTCTGAAGACAGGCTCACTTGGGAAAAACAGTTCCAAGAGCATCAAGCAGCCCTCTGCACTTTGCCTAAGTGGTTATTTTTCAAAAGTCAGCTTAGACAATGAGCATAGATAGGCTATTTGATGACAGGAGGAATCATAGTTGAGCCTGATCCTTTCATCACCAGACTTCTATAAAATATATCTTCCAGCAATGACTGATGGTTGGAAACCTGGTTGACAAGGTTAACTGTAGTGCTCCTACCATCATCGTGGTTGAAATCTGTTAACTTAGCACAGATCAAAGATTGGATTTGGAATGGTCAAGGGTGAGAAATATATTTTAAAGGCACACTGCATAGCTCAGATGGGTTGGTAAATATAGCCTGAGTATACAGATTGATGTCTAGTGAAACATTTTTCAAATGTAGTTCTGAAAAGTAGTTTATGTAGATCTAACAAAATGAATACCGAAATAGATGAGACTTTTAATGTCAGCTGTCAAGTAAAATACCACTCTATACATTAAAAAAAATCAAACATTTACCAGCATATGCTGAGAACACCTTCACCATAGTCACTGTATCACAAATCACAATGCCACTGTACAAATTCCACTTTCACAGCTATATATGTAAAAGTATTGTAAAAGGTTTGTTAAAACAATTATTCTACATAAATTAACATAACACAATGATTACACCACACACGTGGTTTACGATCATGAAGATTTTTTATTATCCTTTTTAAGACCTTCATGAAATGCAGGTCTATTTTATGAAAAGGATAAACTGTGTGTTCCACTATTCCCATTGTGTTGCATATTTACCTCATGATAAATACTTGTTTTTTTTAAAACAAATTGTTGAAACATAGAACATTCATTATGTAACACAAACTAAAAATAATCGCACAAACTCTATAATAAAGTGCAAACATATTATACAGTAATGCAGACTTATACTGAAAAAATTGTCCATATTATCAAAAGACAGCAACTTATTTCTAGACTACCTTTAACCAAATAACTGTTCAGTATTGTACAAGTAGGAAATCAGTAAGCTTCAGAAACCCCCAGAATTCAAATATGAAAATCAAAAGTAATTTAAGTATTGTAAAAATGTAATTCCCTTGTTAAACATTTTTGTCCAGCGTTAGCCTACCATAAAATCTGACGTGTTGCAAATTCCTGCACATTTTAAATGTTTCCCAAGATGTTAAGAGAATAACTTATATACTGGTTCACTTTGCATCAGTTCTGTTAACAAAATCAGTCACTAGAACAGAGAAATGATGCATAAACCGGATTTTGCTGTTATATATAGGTTTGTGTATAACACCTCTTGACAGTCCTAACTAAACTATTATTTGCTACAAAAGCATTTTAAAATTTAACTTAATATCAATTGATGTAGCAAATTATCATTGCATCAAGATGTTTATGAAATAAGTCAAATATTCAGCTAAAACAAAACAGGCACAAAACTTCACAGCAGGCGATAATTTGAATCATAATTCTATATAAACGGTTGCTGTTGGGAGAGGGGTAGGAAATAAAGCATTCCAAGAATTATAAAAAGAAAAGAAATACTGTCTTATAAGAACACTCGTGAGAACTGTTAAATCTTCTCCTATAAAACTGTTAAGTCATCATTAAGGCTAATGTGGCCACTGCATGACCAGTTAAAAAGTTGTATAGCTGGAAACAAGTGTCTTTCATGCAGTTATTCAGAACCTTGCATGAGTTTATTACTGATTGTTTAAAAAAAATGTAACGGGTGAGCAACTGTAGCAAACACCTTCATAAATCTGGATAGTTTAGCTTTTTGCAAATAGTAAATATTTAAGGATACTGGTTTAGGAGGTATTGGTTGTTTGTTAACAAGTAGGCTATTTACAAAAAATACTATACTTTGATTTCAAATTGCCCTTTAACTGAATTTTCTTCCAAATAAAATTGTAAATTCACCCCTATCTTACACAGGATTTGTCTAATATTGAATACTCAAGCAAATGATACACTAGGGAAGTCATAGGTGCCGATTTACTTTCTGTAAGATAACTTAATGCGTGTGCTCTTGCTTCCATATAGACAATTCTGTTGGATTACTGGCTGACATTTTCATACTTTGTTTGCACCAACTCAGGTTTGGATGTTGTTAGATTCCAACATAGCAATTAAATGACACATCCCTTTAGTTCCAACAACTATCATTATATCTTTAGTTGTCACATTTCACCAGACATCACACTACTTGTCATATTACTGCTTAATGGTTTGTTTAGTCTAAGCACATTGGATGAAACAAGAAAATAAAATAAATTATTCATTTAAAAAGTTCATGGAAAAAGACTATATTTCAGAAGGCAATGGACATCATTATATCGTGAGTTTGAGTACCTTTGACTGATTCTTACAATAAGATAGATTTCACGAACTGCATCTTGAAATGGTAACATTTCAGAGCAACAATGCTGAGCAAAAAAAGTGGATCTTTTCAGAAGGCCCCAATTCAGCTAATTCTTATACTGCTACATTTGTATAGCAACCCTGATTGGGTTTACAGCAAAATGTTTTAAAATGAGCAGATTTCTTGGAAATATTGATCTTTCATGTTATTTATATCAATAACTATAATGCCAATCCAAGGATTCTCTTCTGAATAGAATAAGGAGATATTCCCATTAGTAACGTTACAGATAATCTTAGTTTTTAATATCTATTTTAATTTTGGAGATTATTTCCCTTTTTGTTTGATATAGGGTTTAGAAATAAATCAGTCTGACTGATATAGGGCACTTTTAAACTTGAAAGTAAGGATTCGTCATTGAACAAAGTGAAAGCATTTACACGACTGACAAAAAGGTACATAATATGTTGAGTAGGTTGGTATTCTATGGCTCCCCAGCAAATTTTGCAGAAAAAGATTGATGCATTTTATTCCAAAAGATGGAAAACTATATTATTTAAATACTAAATCTGGACAAGCAAGGTTACTGAGTAATACCTGAATTGCTATAATATTGCTATGAGCTTACAGTGGACAAATGACAGGTGACTCCATATGTACACCTCAACACTGCTGAGCATGATCCTACCCGCAAGTAACCAGTAGTGTGACTTAAGACACAGACATGCAGACATGGTTAGTTTTAAAATACAGTTTCGCAATAAGACGCAACACATCTGTTCCTGTGTTTGTGAGGCGTACATGGACAGTTCTAAAGTTTTAAAATGGGTTACAATTAAAAATGCAACATTTCAAAAAACAATGATGTCTAGCTTGTTGCTTTACTGCCATAAATTGAGGCTGCTTGGGGCTGCTTGGGACTGGCAAAGCGACTTTGCATTCCATGTTGTGCCAAAATAGAAAAATCTATAAGGAACGTAGGAAGTACATCCCTCTTGTGGCTGAATTTCACCTCAGTAACAATAAGCACTTAGCTTCAAATACTCCTTTTCCTTTGCTCTGTGGTTTCCATGACTAGACCAGAGTTTCCTACTATTTTGTCCCTTTGTTCATTTTATGGACTTAGTGCAATGCTTCCTGCAGCGGAACGCTTGGAGCTAACTTAGCAGTAACTGGTGACGATATCAGAATTAAAAACCTGAACCATTTACATGAATAAAAAGGCAGCGTCAAGTTTCTCTTCTGGCTTTCATTTTCCTCTTCTCTGTTTTGGCACAATCTAAAGTGAAGCCATTATCTGTAATAAATACAAAAAAAAAAGTTCTTTGAGATTAATCACAGAACAATTTGTCACCTGCCTACAGCAAGTTATGATTCCCAGAGTTGGGGCCAACCTGATAAAACCCAACAAGTTGCCCTTCTATTGAGTTTTGAAATTGGTCTTTGTTCATCATTGCTGAAGAAAACAACTAAATTGCTGGAAGCAATTCTTAATATAAAAGTTAAATGTGGTTATGAAGATCTGTAGAATAAAAACTAATTCAGCAGAATAAAATTTAGGCCCTCAACTCAAGCACAAACCACACTTTCTCTGCTCCATCAGGCCCAATGACCCTCTCAGACTCCATGACCCCGATGTGAACGGAAAGGTGGGAGAAAGTCGGCAAGGCCAGGGATGCAAATGCCCTGCCGATCTTAGGGGAGAATTTTCTCCCCGTCGCCGCCTGCGATTGGCTCCGTGCCGCCATTTTACGTGGGCAGGCCACTTAAGGCCCACCCAGTGTGAAACGTGGCTCCCGAGGACAGCGGCGGGAGGCGGGCGGTGGCGGGTCGGCAATGACCCACTGGGTCCAGTGGTGACCCGGCAGCCTGTTTAAAGAGCGCTCAGGCAGTCTCGCAAAGGTTGTCAACCATAGCCAGCAGAAGGGTTCTCCAAGGCGCTGCTGGTGAGCAGGCCAGACAGGAGGGCAGGTCATTGGGGCACTGTGCCCTCACTTCTCGGACAAGTGCCTTGCTGCCCTCTTCAAGGGTGTGGCAGCACGGTGTGAGATCCTTATTCCGAGGGATGGGAGGAGGAGGCCCCCCCACATAACCAAACCTGCCTGGGAGGAGGTGGCAGAGGTTGAGAGTACGCATGATGTGGTGCGATGCCCCTGGGTTCAGTTCCGCAAGCGTTTCAATGACCTCTTGCCCTTGGGAAGGGTGAGTACAGTGTTGGCATGGGTCATTTAACACAGCAGTTAGGTTCCCCCCCACCATGGGTGGGCCAGCATTTATTGCCTATGCCTAGTTCACCTGAGAGGAATGTGCTGAGCTGGGTTCTGCACCTGCTGCATGTGGCAGATTGACACCCACAGTACTGTTTTGGGGGCTACCTCAAGGATCTGCACCTCGGCGCAGTGCTGGAACTCCGAAACATGTCAAAGTCATGCTGCTAATAGGGAGGGGCACCCATCCATCTGCTGCCCGTGGCGTTCCATGTGCTTGTGCATCCTTGCTTTGGAAGGTTATACTGTGTGGGTGGCAAATGTGATGGAGGCAGCATGTGGGCAAGGGGGGGTGGGGGGTCAGCCGCTCCAGGGTCACGATTCACTGGAGCCCTGCAATGTTTCACTCAGGTGGAGGTGGCAGGGATGCATTGGGAATCCAGGTACAGGGTGGACTAATCAATGCTCCTCTCTCCTTTTCAGGAGAATACCGCACATAATAACACAGAGCAGATGTGGACTGGTGGAGGCCAGGCACAGTTGGTAATTATAACCAGTTACGAGCAGGAGGTTATGGAGCTAGAGAGGCGCCATGCGCCCAGATCCACCTGTGACGGTGAGTCAGGGGTGCCAGGGGAGGCAAGAGTGCCGTGCACTGAGGTCACCATATCTGTCCCTGCAACCATTCCAGTCTTGACTGTTTAGTTAATAAAGCTTCCAGCATGGGTTACCCATTGATTATGTAAGAAGGAGCACGTACTGATGCGGGGGCCAGGCATGCACATTGACATTGTCTCGACTGGAACTAATCAAACGTCCTTGTTCTTCCTTTCAGCATCACCGGAGCAGGGCCTGGATGAGGAGGTAGAGGGGCTGCCACTAACACCTGAGGGTCTAAAAGAATTACAAGCACCAGCGTCACACCATCTCTGCCAGGCAGGCACCAGCGCAGATACTAGCACCTTGGCGGAGATGAGATCATGGGCTAGTGTCCTGGGGCATAGTGGGGAGGGCACTTCACACTCGCTTGTGGTGCAGGCAGAGACAGAGAGTGCCCATGGCGCCGGCAGTCGGTGGAATGCAGGGGATCAGGAACATACTCAATTGGTGGCTGATGATGTGCCTCTGGAGTTGTCCCTGAGGCAGCAAATGCTGGAAGTCCAGCAGGGTCTGTGGGAGGATCTGGCGGAGATACATGAGGCTATGCGAGGCATGGTCTCCATGCTGGAGAGTCCATGTGGAGCATCAGCAATGCATTGACCTTCATGGCTGAGCGCAATGCTTCCTCCATGGAGAGAGTAGTGACTCTTGTGGAGAGGCTCCTTCCAGAACAATCAGGGCTTCCTGGGGATGCGTTCCCACCTGCTGCCCTCACAGCGGCATTGACTTCAGCTGGTCAGTGTCAGAGTGGGAAATGGATTGGGCACCAAGTATCCCAGCTCAGTGCCCATTCATCATTGGTGAGGTCCGAAGTGACCATGTCAGTGCAGCAGCTGCCTGTCGTCTCTGCGGGCTCCTCTCAGGGCGCTCCGGATGAGGGTAGCAGCTCCTCTGCCCTGCTGCCAGTGACTGTTGGAGGCTGCTGCAACTAGGGAGATGCCAGCCATGGAACTGGCCGCTCCCTCCCAGGTGGGGCCATCAAAGGGTCCAGAGGACGCCTGCCAAGGTCATCATGGCCAACAGGACAGCACTGTGAGCAGGCTGTCTCGAATGCCAGTGCCAACGAGGGGGGACATAGCACCCAAAAACATAAACTTAAGGCACTTTCAGCACACCACAGGCTTCTCACTGGCGGTTTTATGTTGCCCCGCTATTAGCTGATAATAATTTGGCGTGCAGCTTAACACCTTTGAATTAAGTCTCTTTTCTGTTTTATTTGTTACATTAATTAAATACTTCATTTTGAACATGGCTCAGGGTGATTCCTTATTTCTGCAAGTGTAGGGGAACCCCTGATGTTATGAGTGACTTGTTTGTCATTGAGCTTGATTGACAAGGCACATAGTTAATGTTCCTAACCAGGCAGATGTTGATTTCAGATATTGAGTATGAAATCTGCAGCCCGGGCATGTGTTGGAGGTCCATCTGTGGTGGGCTAGCTGAAGGTTCATTGGATTAAAGCCTTCCAGGTGTCCCTGCCTCCCTGAAGGTTGCCTGGGTGAGCGTCTATCCCCTCAGCGTTCTCCTGTGCGTCCTCGTCCTCACCACTGGACTCATTATGTGCAGCCAGAGCATCTGCATCTACATCTTCTTCCTCCACTGCGTCCCCCCTTTCCAGCACCAGATTATGGAGAGCGTAGCATGCAACCACTATCAGCGACACATGATGGGGGGTATTGCAGTGCGCCCCCTGAACGGTCCAGGCATTGGAAGCGCATCTTGAACAGACCGATGGTTCCACAGCCCTTGTGGAGGCATGGCTCCTATTGTACTGCTGCTCCGCCACTGTTCTTGGATGGCAGAGAGGCATCATGAGTCACCCTCTGAGGGGATAGCCCTTGTCGCCCAGCAGCCATCCATCCAGCCCGGTTGGAGCACTGAAGAGCCTCGGCACCTGGGACTGTCTCAGGATGTAAGCGTCATGGGAGCTGCCTGGGTACCTCGTACAGACCTGCAGGATCTGTATCTTATGATCACACACTATCTGCACATTCAAGGAGTGGAATCCCTTCCTGTTGACAAAGGCACCCAGCTCACCCGCTAGTGCCTTGATGGCCACATGTGTGCAGTCTATTGCACCCTGGATGCAGGGGAACCCAGCAATTGCAGCGAAGCCTCTGGCTTGCTTGGTCTGGCTGGCCTCGTCCCAGCAGTAGTGAATGAATGTCAATGCACGCCCGAACAGAGCATCTGTCACCTGCTTGACACAAGTGTGGACAGCTGACTGGGAGACTCTGCAAAGATCACCCACCGACCCCTGGAAAGAGCCGGAGGCATAGAAGTTGAGGGCAGCCATGACCATCAATGCCACTAGCATGGGGTGCCCACCCACACAGTCGGTGCAGATCTCAGGGCCTATCATCTGACACATGGAGGTCATTGTCTCCCTTGAGAGACGGTGCCTCCTTCGGCACTGCACCTCATAGAGGTAGCTGCATTGCCGCATGTAAACCCTGGCAGGATAGTGGCATCTTCTGCGGCCCCTTCCACCTTGCGCTTCCTGTTGGCCCTGTGCTCCTGGTGCCTGCACCTGTCCTCCCAAAGCTGCCTCCCCTGGAGGCTGAATATGGACTCCTGGTCTCCTCCCCCTTCTGGCCCTCCTTTCCTCCTCAGAGGAGCTGCCTCCAGTGGAGAGCACAATCCCCAGGGTAAGGGAAGGCTTCCTGAAACCAGCAAGGCCCCAAGAATGATGTTTACTCCAGAGTCCTGACCTGAAGCCTGTTATTCCTGTCCAAGCAGCTGTGAAGAGATTTGAAGTTGTCCTGTTGTAGCAGTAAGTTCAAACATTAAATGTCTATCAAAGACCATTCGCGACCCCACTCACCCCTCATCCCGCCCGTGGAAGAGGTTTTTAAAAATGTGGCCTACCCTCCTGCCCGCTGCGCCCACGCGAAGATCTGAAGATCGCAGAGGACCCAGAAAATCGCCGTCTATTAGTGGCTTAATGGCCTTAACTGGCCCGTTAATTAATGGTGGGCGTGCATCGGAGATCATCACGTGCCTGCCCACCAAAATATCACGAGAGTGTGCAGTAATGTCGGGACATACACCTGACATCACCACACATCATTTTACGCGTCAGCACGTGGGGCCTGCCCCTGCATGCCGACGAGAAAACTCTGCCCTTAATGTTACTGGCTCATTTAAATAAATTAATGCAGATTCCCACAGACAGCCTGGTCAGCAGACGAAAACATGTGGCAGGAGGTAGGAAGCTTCCGCCAGTTGGGGGCGGGGAACGGTTAAAATCAGGCCTCGGCTCATTATTTGATGCCTGTTTTCCCAGATATGAGACGGCTTTATAAGGGTTTTGGATTTTACCCAACCTCATGATTAATAATACAAAAGGAAAGCGCTGATTAAACATTGAATTTGCTGGAAATGAATATGGTCGAAATAGCCATTGAAAACAGGAAATTTTAACTCAGCACAATTAAAAGGGTTCTGCTGGCAAAACACTAAAGCAGAAAGTTAAAGTTTTTCCAGATGATGGTACAACCTGTGTTTTTGAACAATTATCAATGCTGCAAAATTACTTCATAACCTCCCCCACAACAAAAAGAACTTAAAAAAATTAACTTTTCAATATTTCATGGATCTACTTCACAGCAAATGATTATGGCCTAGGAAATTCATTGCTCCGGAGGCAGTCCTGGCAGACTGTGGTACAACTGTTGTGAAGGCAGCTAAAAACCATGCAACAACAGCAGCCAGAGAGACTTAAGTTTTCAGAAGCAGAAAAAGGCCAAAAAATGCCCAGACATTAACCAGCAGCCTTAAACAACAAACCAGCTACTAAGCTACAAGTAATACATGAATCTTTTAAAGTAACACTGCTAAAGGGCCCTTCATGCCCAAAGTCCCGCAAGTTGCTGGGTGAATTTGTCACATGGTGACTCAGGTGCTGGACTCAGTCATTCTTGAGAAAAGGATCTTAAAACGGATGCAGGAGCTTAATTTGGATATTTCACTCGTTGTTTTAAATAGGTTGGCAGGCATCCTGGACGTCTACAATGTCGATGTCTTATTAAGTACATTGTTTTTTCTTTTTTTAAGACTGACACTGCCGTCCCTAATCTGACAAAAGCAATACAGTCTTTTTAAAACGTGAACAACAGTTGCTTTGTCCAGTGACCTTTGTACTGTTTTGCTTGATGGTGGAGACTTATCAGCAATTGTGAGCTGAAGGCGGCAGAAATTGAACCTCAACCCTCACGTTGAAAAAAAGCAGACACTTTTATTGTCTTTCGTTATTTGTTTTTTGAAAAAAAAATCTCTAGGTAAATGCAAACTGCAGCTGAAAAGATTAACTTTATAATATCGCACATCTGGAAAATGCAATCTACCCTGGCAATATGTGAGGTCGCCAGCGACACGCCAGGAGTCGTAGGGTCCAACGACAATCACTTTGTTAAATGTAAAGGTTTAATGGCAATTACGCTGTTAAGGCAATTGCATTGTTAAACACGTGCTGGGTATTGGTACATCTATAAATGGGGATAGATGTAGCTGGTTCACTCAGTTGATAAGATATAAATGCGGACAGCTGAACACTGAGGGGAGGAAACGGGAGAGTCTGTTATTTTGCTGTCCTGGAAATAAACCTGTTTTAAAGGTACAGGCTGGCTTTAGGCTCATTCTTCTTCAACATACAATTATTGGAACTGACATACATGAGCAGCTGGATACAATAGGACTGGCAGTATGCTTCCAGCAGCTAACAAGCACACTCTGCCTATCATTTTTGAAGCTCAGGCAGCTTTTTCATGACAATAAAACAGGCATAATACTATTGAATTTCGGGACCCCAAAGACAAGGCTTTAGCTCTTGATGGCAGCTGGGCAAGCAGGCTCCCTAGCAGGCAGCAAATCCATTGGGTCCCCACAGTGTGATCTGGGAGATTTTATGATAGAAATCAGCCTGGGCCTATTTCTCTGCCCAGATTCAGTGTGATAAAAGCAACATTTCCATTTGAAGCAAGAAATAAGAGGACTGATGGAAATTGGTCTTTAGCCTTGAACTGAATAAGCCGTCAGCGCTGCTGATATCTCCACAACCAGTTTGTCCAATATAGTAACTATTTCTGATTGTCTGCCTTGCTGGCAGCGGTCCTCAAATAAGTTTCGGTGAGGGTTGTGGGGTGGGTGGCACTGTATAGCTCTATTAAAATGTATGAATGACTGTCTCTGATATCACAGGATACAGGTTGGGGCGGTGGGGAAGATTGTATAGCGCTATTAAAAGGATGCTTTAGAACTGTCCTTGAACCAAGTGCATTCAAACGAGACATATTAATAGATGGAATTCTGTTTGCTTGCTTCAAACAAAGTGACTTGATAATATCTGGCATACAATCTGGTTTGAGCAAAGCAGAGGATCAAATTCAATTTAGATTATTACAATTTCTATTTCAAGGTATATAAAATTGAACTGACTAGTGCCCACCTAACTTGTCTGAATCTATTTTAAAGGATGTGATAGCTGGACGCTTAGAAAACAATGGTAGGATTAGGCAGAGTCAACACATATTTATGAAAGGGAAATCACGTCTGACAAACCATTTGGGAGATTTTTAAGGATGTGACAGAATAGATAAAGGGGAAACTAGTGAATGTGGTATGTTTGGATTTTCAGAAGGCTTTTGATGAGGTCCTATACATGAGGTTAGTAAACAAAATTAGAAACATAGGATTGGGGGTAACATACTGGCATGGATTGAGAATTGGTTAACGGCTAGGAAACAGTAGGAATAAATGGGTCATTCTCAGGTTGGCAGGCTGTGAGTAGTGGAGTACCGCAAGGATCAGTATGTTGGCCCCAGCTATTCAGAATCTATATCAATGATTTGGATGTGGAGGACCAAATATAATATTTCCAAATTTGCTGCAACACAAAATTAGGTGGGAATGAGAGTTTTGAGGAGGGTGCAAATAGGCTTCAAAGGAATAAAGACGAAGTGATTGGAAAAGATACAATATAATGTGGAAAAACAAAGTTATCCACTCTGGTAGGAAAAACTGGATTTTTTTTAAACAGTGAGAGATTGGGGAGTATTGATGTCCAAAGGAACCTGGGTGTCCTTGTTTATAAGTCACTGAAAGTTAACATGCAGGTGCAGCAAGCAACTAGGAAAGCAAATGTTGTGTTGGCCTTTATTTCAAGAGGGTTTGAGTACAAGAGTCTTGCTGCAATTGTATACAGCTTTGGTGAGACCACACCTGGAGTATTGTATACAGTATTGGTTACCTTATGTTAAGAAGGATATACTTGCCATAGAAAGAGTGCAACAAAGATCCACCAGACTGATTGCTAGGATGGCAGGATTGTCCTATGAGGGAGAATTTAGAAGAATGAGAGGTGATCTCATTGAAACATACAAAATTCTTGCAGGGCTCAACAGTGAGATGCAGGGAGGATGGTTTCCCTGGCTGGAGGTTCTAGAACCATGGGACACAGTCTCAAAATAATTTAGGACTGAGATGAGGAGGGATTTTCTCACTTGGAGGGTGGTGAATCTTTGGAATTCTCTACCACAGAGCTGTGGAGGCTCAGTCATTGCGCATGTTCAAGACAGAGATCGATAGATTTCTAGATATTAAAAACATCAAGGGATATGGGGATAGTGAGGGAAAGTGGCATTCAGCCATGATCAAGTTGAATGGTGGAGAAGGCTCAAGGGGCTGAACGGCCTACTCCTGCTCCTATTTCCCAAGTGCAATTACGATTCATAGGAAATCAATAGATCTACTATTGTTATTGAACTAGCAATTACACTTATGAATTACCACACTGTTATGATTAGTGAACAATTCCATTACCAAAGCATCATGTGACTATCAGGATGATAGAAAGTGAACTAGATGAACTTTGGTATGGTATGATCGCCTTTACAGCGATGTGATTGCAAGATGACCAAGGCTGGGAAATGAACAGTCAAAGGTATTTGACATTTCAAAAGGATAGGAAGAAAGGAAAAGGAGATGGGGTACTGTTAAATAAAGGATGAGATCAGTATAGCAGTGAGAAATGATCTTGGCTCAGGAGGTCAAGATATAGAATCAATTTGAGTGGAGATAATAGCAAGGGAAAGAAGTCACTGGGGGAATAGCTTATTGGACCCCTAACAGTAGCAGAGTATAAATCAAGAAATAATGGGGCCTTGTAAGAAAGGTACAGTAACAATCGTGAATTATTTTAATCTTCATACAGATTGGACAAATCAAACTAGCAAAGGCAGCCTTGAGGACGAGTTCATAGAGTGTATTTGGGACGGTTTCTTAAAATATTACATTGTGGAGCCAACCAGGCAACAGGTCATTTTAAACCTGGTAAAGCGTAATGAGACATGATTAATTAATGATCTCATAGTAAAGGATCCTCTGAGGAAGTATGATCATAACATAAGAGATTTTCGTATTTAGCTTGAAGGTGAGAAACCATTGTCTGAAACTAGTGTTTTAAACTTAAAGACAATTACAAAGGATGAGACTGGGGCATTAATAATGGGAAGCAAGGAAATGGCAAAGACTTTGAACAAATATTTTGTATATGTTTTCACTGTAGAAGACACTAAAAGCATCCCTCTAATAGTAAAAAATCAAGGGGTAAAAGGGAGGGGGAAACTTAAAACAATTGCTATCACTAGCGAAGAAGTACTAGAAAAACTAATGAGACTAAAGACTGACAAGTTCCCTGGACCTGATGGCCTGCATCCTAGGGTCTCAAAAGAAGTGGCTGCAGAGACAGTAGATGCATTGGTTGTGATCTTGCAAGGCTCCCTAGATTCCGCAAAGGCCTCAGCAAATTGGAAAACCATAAATATTATGCCTCCTTTCAAGAATGGAGGGAGACATAACAAGAAACCACAGGCTAGTCAGCCTAACATCTGTCATTGGGAAAGTGCTGGAATCCATTATTAAGGAAGTAGTAGCAGGAATTTAGAAAATCATAATACAATAAAGCAGAGTAATCAGGTTTTATGAAAGGGAAATTGTATTTGGAAAATTTATTACAGCTCCTTGAGGATGCAATAAGCAGTGTGGATAATGGGGAACCAGTAAGTATAGTGTACCTGGATTTCCAAAGACATTTGATAAGGTGCCACATAAAAAGGTTATAACACAAGAGCTCATGGAGTTGGGGGTGAAGTTTTAGCATGGATAGAGGATTGTATAAATAACAGGAAAGAGGGAGCCAGGACAAATGGATCATTTTCAGTTGGCAAACTATAACTGTAGCAAAGTGTAACTGTACCAAACTGATTACATCCTTGCAAGCTAAGATATCAAAACAGCAAAAAGAATTCATTGCCTACCCAGGTGCAGTTGTGGACACAAATCATAACCTAGTTGCCATGGATGCAAAAGTTCAACTCAAGAGAATAAAGGCGGCAAACCCAAAGCCCAGCTGGGATAGAAAGAAGATGCGGGATTCTGAGAGGGGTCAAGTGTTGTGAAGTAGTCGAGAAAAAATTAGAGATTAACAACAGCTCAGGAAGCAAATGTCAAGATCAGTGGGAAAGATTGAAAAGCACCATTTTAGAAATGGTAGTGTTAAAGGCAAAAGTGTTAGAAAGCCATTGTCTCAGAGGAATGCTGAAGAAAATGGACAAGAGAAGTGGAAGAAAAAAACTAAAAACTAATTGGGGTAAACAAATGTACAGAAAACTAAACAATGAGCTAAGAAGGGAGACTGACCAGGCAAGGGACAGAACTACAATAAAAAGAAAGAACGACACTTTCTGAGAAAATACAGGAATCGACTGGAGGAAGGAGAGGTAAGCAAGCACAAAGCGGAATTGATAGTAGAGATGATACTCTGTTTATGGAACTGCAGGAAGCAAAGAATAAATGGAAAAAGTACACAGAAGATCTGAATAACAGAGTGGAATTTGAAATATTAAGAACCATAAAAGAACTGGAGCCAGGAAAAGCAGAAGGATGTGACTGAATCCCTGCAGAAATGATAAAAGAACTGTGATAGAAAGCAACAAGAGAATTAATTAACTTGTGTAAGGAGATGTACACAAAGGGAGAATGGCCAGAAGACTTTTGGAGGAACAAAATAAGCAACAATATTGAGAAAACAAACAAACAATCCTCAATGTGCAAAACTGGTGCCCTCCACAGTAGCAAAATAATACTAATAACCAATGCTTCTTCAAAGAAAGTTTGATTTGAACTTCTCCAACACAAATCTAGCATTAAGAAATCAACTTCACCAGCCTTGGGCAGTGAATTGTTCATTATCCATTTTATATTGGTGACGTGAGTACTGGGGGTGGAGTTCACAGCAAAAGGTAAAATACAATGTGGGACACGACTACCATAATTATAGTAAAATGCAAGTTGAGCTGGCTATGATGGAGCCTTCCTTTGCCCACAGATATTCTTTGCCACAAATGTTGGTGTACCAACAACTTGCAAAATCAAAGCTACTGATTTGAAGTATTTCTTTACCCTCCGCTCAATTTAGAACTGCTCTCCTCCTCATTTTATTCTCAAGTGCCACTCAAGACCATACGTAGTTGGCCTGCTCCCAGGTCTCTGCCACTGCCACTTCATTCCCATATACTAGTGGGTTCAAGAGATTTTCTCAAGATCATTTGTCATCTGATTTTTCTTTTCTTTCTTCCTCCCTTTCATGGAATGGCATTGCCACGGTGAGGAACATTCTCCTTTGTTCCCTATGGGTTTGAATGCACATTCTACCAGAAGGAGCACTAGCTGATGTAATACCAATGTATGACATTGCCCTGAAACAACTGAGCACTTTTATCAAATAAATGCTTGCAAATAATAAAACCTCAAATTCTGCAAAGCAATAAAATTCAAATAAAGTATCTTAAATAGAAGTATGTTGAATATATTTCATTCACATCCTGTGGGCATTTGTAAGTTTGTGGCTCAAATGTTGTTTTTTCATATTATTATTTATGTAAACTGTAAAAGGAAGAAATTTAGTTCCACGAGAGAACACAAGAAATAGGTGGAGTAGAACAACCCCTCGAGCCTACTCTGCCATTCAATACGATAATGACTAATCTTGAGCCTCGGTTCCACTTTTCCGCCCGCTCTCCATAACCTGGTTCCGAGAGCTCAAAAATCTGTCTATCCCAGCATTAAATATAATCAATGCCGAGTATCCACAACCCTTTGCAGCAGATAATTCCAAAGATTCGCAACCCTCTGTGTGAAGAAATTTCTCCTCATCTCACTCCTAAATGATTGCCCCCTTACTTTGAGACCGTGTTCTAGATTCCTCAGACAAGGGAAGCAACCTCTTAGTGTCTACCCTGTTAAGCCCCTTCAAAATCTTGCACGTTTCAATGAGATACCAGAAGAAAGTTTGTTCCTATTTAAAATCACTTAGCTTACTTTTACTGGACGATGTGCTGGCCCCTGTATTCCACGGTTCAGTAAAAATATTCTCCATTAAACACTGTTTCACTCCAATTCCTGATCTTTCTAACAGCGTTCCCTTTGGATCCTCATCCACCGGAATCTTTTTTTGAGAATCATCTCTGAGCTTCCATGTAAAAAATAGAAAACAATGTGATACATTTAAAAACAACAACTTATGTAGTAAGAGGTGCTAAGGCACTTCACAGAACTGTTATCCAGCAATATTTGACACCAAGGCATATATTAAGGCAGGCAGCCAAAAGCTTGCTCACAGAAGTGCGTGTTAACGAGTGTTTTAAAGGAGAGAGAGGTAGAGGCATGGAGAGAATTAGGGAGGAAATTCCACAACTTAGGACCTAGACGGCTGAAAGCACTTCTGCCAATGGTGAGGCAATGGAAACTGTATTGAACAAGAAAGCAGACTTGTCGAATAACAGAGATCTCAGAGGTCAGGTGGGGCTGGTGGTGGTGGTGGAGTATAGGGTTGGAAGAGGCAGAGATAGGGACAGGTGAGGTGATGGTGAGATTTGAACTGAAGGATGAGTGTTTTACATTGAAGGACTCGGTGGACCAAGAGCAAATGCAGATCATCAGGCACAAGGGTGATGGGTGAGCAGGACTTAATGAAAGTTAGATTATGGGCAGCAAAGTATTGGATGAGTTGAAGCTTATGGAGAGTGAAAGGTGAGAGGCTGACCAAAAGAACTGATGGACTGGGGAAGGGGTGGAGAAGACTGATATTATGGAGGTGTAAGTAGGCAATCTTGGTGACAGAGAGGATGTGGGATTAGAAGCTCAGCTCAGGTCAACTCGAACACCAAGATTTTATTCAGCCTCAGACAATGGCTTGGAAGGGGGATGGAGTTGATGGCTAGGGGAGGGAATTTGTGGTGAGGGCTGAAGACAATAGCTCCGGACTTCTCCACATTTAACGGAAGGAAATTTCTGCTCATCCAATACTGAATTTCAGACAAGCAGAATGATAAGCAAGCAGCGATTTTCATAAAATATGAAAACTTCGATGGATTTACAGCAACATTTGAGTCTTTCACTTGATAAACCGTTCAAGGATCATGAACCTCGAACTCAGTCTTGGTATTTTTGTTATGCTTTTGCAGACAAGTAGAAAATTACATTTAGAACGGTAAGGGTAGATCTGCTTTTATGTTTCCTCCCTTTTTTCCCCAACCTCTTCTGAGATTTCCCATGGGCTCCCTGTAGTACCATGCTTAAATAGACATTATTCATGTACAAGTCAGGCAGTGATTGATAGGCAATTCAGCCTTGGAAGGAGGTATCAGCTGAGCCTGTTCCTGCGTTCAACTGAGGTCTGGACAGGCAGGCATATTCTTTCAAGTTAGGTTCACTAATTTTTAGTCAGGAGAAGGAACCCTGTCTTTATTACTCACTCTGCAGCCCAGGGACACCAAGGTCAATTGCAACTCTTACCGCATCCTGGCTACAATCTGATTATTCTGCATAGACAAGGACATTAATATGCCTGCTCCTGGTCCATACGGCACAGAAGCACACTATGCAAGTCATCATGGACCTTGTAAGGGTCTTTTACTGGTACTATTCCCACTTCATGATTTACAAGGAACTGAAAATATTAATTTAGACAATTAATGGGAGGATGGTATTAACTTTGCCTGATTTGACATTTTCCATGTTTAAATCCATTACTCCAGTAGCAATACTCCAGTCACAATCCACTCATATTTTATTTGTGCTTATAACTGTAATTCAGTATCCTTCTTTAATTTCTTTAAACTTACAGCAGGATTTGCAATACAGTGTACTTGACGCAGGCAGCATTAGCTGGATGGTCATATCTATTGTCGTGAAAATATAATAATTTTCATAACATTATTGCGATTTATTGTAACGGTAGGTTAATAGTGGGGTTTGGATTAGTTTCTCTGTGTGGATGTGTGTGGGGGGAATTTAATTGAATTAGAGACAGCTAGTCTGGAGCTTTTGAGCTATCAAAAAGGAAGCTAGGTTTGAAATGCTAAATACCTAAACATGGCTGGAGTTTTAGAGTGTGGTGTGAGCAACATTTGCATTTTTAGATAAACCAGAGTAGTGAATTTCAAAGAGATGGTAAGGTGTTACACATAGCCATAAGAGGCCAAGCCAAACAGTGTGTTTATTTTTCCCCAAAGGTTACTGATAATATGACTATGAAAACTTTATATTTTTAAAAAAGTAAAACCATATTGGAACAATGGGATTTACATTAAAAAAGGAGAAACATGTATAAAGGAGCTGAGTTTATGTTTAAGGAGAAGGCATTCTAAGATCTAACAAGTGTGAAAAACCTCCAGCCGCTAGGTATCAAGATGTTGTCTGCAGCAACCGAAGCTAAGAAAACTCACTGTGAATATCACTGTCCAACGTATTGTGTAGCTTTGCCTGGGTCTGTTGAAATTTATTTGTTTTTACTGTTGCCTTAATGGAGGTGTAACTGGGAGCTGGATTAATTAGGGAAGCTAAGAGTTATCATAGTACTAGTTTGTAGACCTATGTAGATGGTTAAAATCTTTTCTTTTATTAATAAAAGTTTAGTTTAGTTTTGTAAAAATACCTCTAAGTCTTGGTGGGCTCATTACTACTGAATTTAAGGCACGCGCCTTGAAATAAAGTACAAATTGCAAAACAGTTGTGGCAGCTGTTTAAAGTTTCCCTCTGGGATTTGAGGAGCTCGGCATTTACCATCTGCTGTGCCATTTCACTATCTTGTGTGATCACATTATTATGATTCGTCTTGAAGTAATATAAATGTGGGCCAGAAATCCTCAGATGGCATTGGCGGTGTACATGAAAGTGGTAGGCACCCATAAAGATGGGAAATTACAGGCCGATTAGCCTGATCTCGGTCGTTGGTAAGATTTTAGAGTCCATTATTAAGGATGAGATTTCAGAATACTTGGAAGTGCATGGTAAAATCGGGCAAAGTCAGCATGGTTTCATCAAGGGGAGGTCATGCCTGACAAATCTGTTAGCATTCTTTGAGGAGGTAACGAGTAGGTTAGTCAAAGGAGAGCCAATGGATGTTATCTACTTGGACTTCCAGAAGGCCTTTGACAAGGTGCCGCACAGGAGGCTGCTCAGTAAGATAAGAGCCCATGGTGTTAGAGACAAGGTATTAGCATGGATAGAAGATTGGCTGTCTGGCAGGAGGCAGAGAGTGGGGATAAGGGGGTCCTTCTCAGGATGGCGGCCGGTGACTGGTGGAGTTCCACAGGGGTCAATGCTGGGACCACAACTTTTCACTTTATACATTAATGATCTAGATGAAGGAACTGAGGGCATCCTGGCTAAGTTTGCAGATGATACAAAGATAGGTGGAGGGACAGGTAGTGTTGAGGAGGCAGGGAGGCTGCAGAAGGTTAGGAAAATGGGCAAAGAAGTGGCAGATGGAATACAACATGGGGAAATGTGAGGTCATGCACTTTGGGAGGAAGAATAGAGGCATGGACTATTTTCTAAATGGGGAGAGAATTCAGAAATCTGGAGTGCAAAGGGATTTGGGAGTCCTAGACCAGGATTCTCTTAAAGTTAACTTGCAGGTTGAGTCGGTAGTTAGGAAGGCAAATGCAATGTTGACATTTATTTCGAGAGGACTAGAATATAAAAGCAGGGATGTGCTGCTGAGGCTTTATAAGGCTCTGGTCAAACCACATTTAGAATATTGTGAGCAATTTTGGGCCCTGTATCTCAGGAAGGATGTGCTGGCACTGGAGACGGTCCAGAGAAGGTGCATGAGAATGATCCCAGGAATGAAAGGCTTAACATATGAGGAATGTTTGAGGACCCTGGGTCTATACTCGATGGAGTTTAGAAGGATGAAGGGGGGATCTGATTGAAACTTACAGAATACTGAAAGGCCTGGATAGACTGGACGTGGGGAAGATGTTTCCATTAGTAGGAGAGACTAGGACCCGAGCCTCAGCACAGCCTCAGAGTAAAGGGAAGACCTTTTAGAACAGAGATGAGGAGAAAATTCTTTAGCCAGAGAGTGGTGAATCTATTAAATTCATTGCCACAGAAAGCTGTGGAGGCCAGGTCATTGAGTGTATTTAAGACCGAGATAGATAGGCTCTTGATTGGTAAGGGGATCAAAGGTTACGGGGAGAAGGCGGGCGAATGGGGTTGAGAAACTTATCAGCCATGATTGAATGGCGGAGCAGACTTGATGGGCCGAATGGCCTAATTTCTGCTCCTGTGTCTTATGGTCTTATCACAATGGTGCTCCTTTCATACCTGCTGGAAATGGCGTGGGTGACATAGAAAATGTGTCCCACCAAAGGAGGCAAAAAAATATTTCTGCCACCACTTAAGGAGTGCCCGTTCCTAGATTTTGGCTTGAAAATGAAGTCCTTACTTCCACCACTACTCAAACTTGGTGATTCCCAACATAAGAATGCCATTTGCCTGCCCTCCGACATTATGAGGCATGCTTGTGGGAGACGCAGGCGCCACCCCAAGCAAGCACTGATGGAAACTTAGTGCCTAGGTCTGACATATCCAGGATTTACCTTCAGCCACGTGCCCTCTCAGCTAACTTATACTAAGAGTGCCACTGACTCCATTTTTATGTTTGGGCCTCATTTGAATGCGATTCGTGAGCTGCATGAAATACAGCGGCTCCTCTGTGAATCGCAGTGAAAGTTAGCACTTAAAGGGGTGAGTGGAAGGGAATCCTGGTGGAATGCACAGCAGCAAGCCAGCCAAAATGTATTTGGGATCCAGGAGCAGGAATGTTACTAAAATTTTTCCCCAGTGTTAACAGGGAACTGGACAGTTGAATATCACTCCAAAGGTCTCTATCTTGGTGATGAACAAAGCAATGAGTTCCTCCCTTTTTCCTAGAGGTGACGGTGGAATGATCGGGGAGAGAAGTTAAAACAGACAGTTGTTAGGAAAGGAAAAAGTATTTGGGAGCGGGGTTCTCTCTCCAGGATGATCCCAAAGTCAGGAGCAGCTTCAGCAGTGGAAAGTGAGGCTCAGTAGAGCTTGGTGTTGAGATAACAGAATGGAGTTACAGCCACATTACTTGCTGAAGTGCCCTTATGATTAGGATAAATTTAGTGCCCAGGATTATTACGAAGGTAATTTTAAGTAGATATTGTCACTGTGAGTCTACATTATCCCCCAGTGCTCCACAAGACTAATTTGGTCTTGTCAAAGTTTTAAGACTAACAACTTCTTCTCCTCTGTCCATCTAAGTAAATCACTTTGAAGTTGGGTCCTTATCTCAGGAGTTCTTGAAACATGGGGCAGAATTTTATGGCCTCGTTTCGGTGGGGACAGGGCCGTAAAATGCGGCGAGACATTCTAAACCCCGTTGGTTTCGGCGGGAACGTGTATTCCCGCTGCCATAAAATTTTGCCCATAAAGTTTCAAACTTTACAATGTTTCTTATTAACAGAGCAGAAAACTGAAATAATTACTGCCACTCCAAAGACAATACAGAGTACTGCACTGCTTCATCCATTATGTGAAAGGTCCCCGGACGTAAAAATTATACCATACCTTATTTATTTCTGAACCCGTTAAAACGAAATGGACCTCAGAAGAGCTAGCAATAACCGGATGTGTTTTTCCGAGTTCAGTTTGTGATTTACTGGGTTTTTCCAGTGTTACCTAGAATTAAAAAGATCAATACAGTTTATTTTTAAATTGCGTCTTTACTTTATTAATAATTGAAAATAACACTTATCAAAATTAAGGACAGCCTTTAGTACATTTTAATCATTTATCATTTTTCTTTGACATTTCACAGAAAAAGGTAAATAATAACCTCACTAATAATTTGTAGGTTTTCATGGCGTTTTATTCATACTTTTATGAACTCTTTTGAGCATTGAATGGTGAAGCAGAGGGGAGATGAGAATTTCTTTATGCGGCAGGCTGTCATGATCTGGAATGCACTGCCTGAAAGAGCGGCAGAAAGAGAGTCAATAGTAACTTTCAAAAAGGAATTGTATATATACTTGAAAAAGAAAAATTTTCACGGCTATGGGGAAAATAGCAAGGCACTTGGGATTAATGGGATGGCTCTTTCAAAGAGCCAGCACAAACATGATGGGCCAAATGGCATTCTTCAGAGCTGTATGATTCTATGTGGACTGCTTTACATCTATGCCTTGTAGGGAAGACGCTGAGGCTGGAATGAGACTGGCTTTTAACTGTTAAAAACAATGACACCAGTGGATCTACTAGGAAAGCTGGCTGTTTGGACACCATGGGTGGAATCTTGAGGCGTCGGGGGTCTTGCCTGCCAGCTGGAGAGTCGGCGATTTGATCAGCAATCGTTTCTTCTCTCAATACCGCAACTTCTTGTTTTGAAATTCAGTTTAATGTTGTTGATTTGATGGTGACCATTGTATATTCATGACTTGGCATTAACACTATCATTGAATGTGGCTGGTAGAAGGCAGGCTTGCCCAACATGCAGCCCACAAAGCTCCTCTATGAGGCCCCTGGAGCCAGTTTTGAAAATGCCGGTTAAACAGGTAAGAACATGAGAACTAGAAACGGAAGTAGGCAATTCAGCCCCTCGAGCCTGCCCCACCGTTCGTAACGATCATGGCTGATCTCATTTTGGCCTCAACTCCAATTTCGTGCCCTCTCCCCATAACCTTTCAACCCATTACTAATTAAAAATCTGTCCATCTCCTCCTTAAATTTATCAACATCCCGGCATCCACCGCACTCTGAGGTAGTGAATTCCACAGATTCACGACCCTTTGAGAAAAGTAATTCCTCCTCATCTCTGATCTATATCTACCACCCCTTTGCCTAAAACTATGGCCCCTCATTCTAGAATGCCCCAGAAGGGGAAACATCCACTCCACGTCTACTTTGTTTATCCTCTTTAGCATCTTATATACCTCAATTAGATCTCCTCTCTCCTAAACTCTAGCGAATATAGGCCTAAACTACTCAATCTCTCCTCATAAGACAAGCCCCGCATCTCTGGAACCAATCTACTGAACCTAATAAGATGGAATGGAAGATTCTACAAGGAGCAGCTTATCCAATCACAAACTGTTTCTCTCCCACATTTGCTGCTGATAGGCTCACTAAATCTAGGAGAGAAGCAATTTGTGATTGGAGAAGCAGCAAACGCCAGCGACAGTGAGTTCCAGACCAGGGGGAATGGATCTGGAGGTTGGAAAGAGGCTTATTGCCTCAGTTTTCTCATTTATTCACGCCACCACACATCAACACAAAAGCACACCAATTCACAGTGTGAACGAGCACTGGGAGACTGTAAGTGACCCTCTCACGCTCTGGTCATTTTCATTAATTACTCTTTTTCAACTTAACAACATATTGCTATGACATTGCTTTATTTTTGCTCAGCAATTGTTTATTTTCTTAATAACCTCAGCTATTTTTTTTTTTTGAAATTCGGTTTAAAGTTGTGCTGAACTTTATCTTTCCGAAACTTGCTCACCTGCCCCTTGAGGGGGGAAAAAAATGGAAATGTTCCATTTCCCGTGTCCCAAGCGAAAAGGTTGGACAAGCCAGGTGTAAGGAGATCATGAACTGTTTACATGCTGGGCACATAATGGAAAAGAAGAGATAAGTTTCGAAATACTGGAGCCTAATACAGCAGTTAGCAGGGCATGTGATATACTGCAGAACTGCTTCAAGCCAGATTTAGACAAAAAAAAAAATAGCACGTGATGGTAGGGTTAGATTAAATCCTTTAACTAAAGCCGGTGTACTTTAGAGAAAGAAATAAATATGGGATGAAGTCATGCATTTTTCATTGCTCAAGGCTAAGAGCCACCTTGGTTCTTTTTCTCTGATGGGTATTTTACTTATGAGTATTTAGGTGTCTTTCTTGCTTGCAATAATGGTTTAATGTTCAATAAATCTCTAAAGTTAAGCTTTGGCTACTACAGATAGGACTTTTAAAATATAGTCCAAATTAATAGTCTAACAGTTCTTGATCCATTTGAAAGCTAATACATATGTAGATTGTTTTTATAATTTAATAACATTTACGTAACACATTAAAAGGTCTTAAAAGAATTACATAAGAAATTATTTGTGAGGCAGGTTTTGCAAATTATTCTATTGTTTCTCCACTGCCAAACAGAAGATGCTGACTCAGGATAAAAAAAAAGGAAAATTATTACATTGCTCAGCACTATTCTTTCTCATTTGAATAAGCTGAAAATTCATCCAAAATATTAAAAATATAAAGTCCTGCTCAGTGTGTGATCCCTCTCCTCTTTTGCGTGGTGCCTGGAAGCATTTTGCACTCTTAAAGATGCTAAATAAGCGCATTGTGATTAGTATTACAAAGAACATGATGTTTCTCAAATACTCCAAAAAAACTGCTTCATTTCTCACTTTCTTAAAGCTGATCAAACTAAAGCTATTGTGCCTTTCAGGATTTTATGAACTTGTACGTACCTCCTCGCTGCCAACGGAATCCTCCGATTGCTTGCTCTTCTTCTTTTTCTTCTTTCGTTTTGACTTCCCACTGCCTGCAGAGCTCACCTGAGATTTTTCTTCCTCATCATCGGACACCTAGACAATGGAAAAAAAATGGCAACCCAGGGAAGTCACTGCATTTCCTTTTTAAAAAAAATCGCTCATGTCCCACTCACATTAGACATATGGGCCCGGATTTCGCGGAGTCGTGGAGACTCCACGTCTAGTCCAAAATGGCGCCCATATCCTAGATCTGGCATTCTTGCCCCCTTTTTGACAGATCCTAATTTCAACAGTAGGGGAAACGGGGAGGAGTGTGGTTCACACATGGGGGATACCCAAACCCGGCAGGGTCATTTGAACTCAGTGCCGAATTCAAACAGACCACATTTTTGCTGGAGTGAGGTACATTTCTCGCAGTGTGTGACTTACAACTTTTCTGAGTACATGTGAATTTTCATAAAAGACAGATAAGGTCTGTGGAACAGTCATGCTGTTGGGTCATTTAAATCCTCTGTCCTTTAAATTCCAGGGCAAAAGCGTGCCTGTGTGCAAGTTGAAAAAAATTGATGCTTTCAGTTTCAATAACCATTTGTTGACATAACTCCAAGTGCTATCATTACAGTATTATTATTGTTTGACTGCTTCCACAACCAATCATTATTACAATGGGAAAAACTGTTAAGTTTAGAGCTTGACTGACAGGTCCAAGCAGTTATTAAGAGATTAACTAGCTTTGAGTGGCTATGAATACGAATGTTTGTTTTTCACAAGGGATTAAGTATGTGAGGGGATTTAAATTTATTGTGCAGGTTTTTATCAATGTTTTTTAAATGTAGCAATGTATGTAACAGATACTTGGAACTTGATTTTATTTTACTTCAACATGACTCTGGGGGTCTACCCATGACGGATACTGGGTGAGTTGGCTAAGGGTGGTGGCTGGGGAGGGCACGGGTTGCCAATAAGTTAGCATAGGTGCTATAACATGCCATGGGAATGAGTGGGGGAGCATGGGTTAGTTTTGAGGGTAAAGGGGCCATTGGAGGTGGGTGGGGGCATGGGTTTGCATGAGTTGAAATGGATTTGGAATGGGCAGTGGATGGGGGTTGGGGGCTAGAGGGTCTAATATTCAACTACACAACTGGGACGAAGACCAGGGCACTGAGGCAGGCCTTTTAAACATCCTGCCTAGGCTGTTTTAGAAGACAATGGACCCGATGCCAGCACACACCTGCCACCCCCATTCCCAGAACGAAGATCCCGTTATTCGGGGCACTTTTTCGATAAGGCAGGTATGGTGAGCTGGGAAATTTCCCAACTTTGAACAGCCACCTCCGCAGCGAAAATCTGGGCTATGGTGTTTGAGACGTCATGCTCAAGGTGCTGAAGGCTAGGCTGGGGTACTTCAGCACAGTAATGAGAGAGTGCTGTGCTGTCGGATAAGATGTTAAACGCCCCCAGATAAGATGTCGGCCATCTCAGTTGGATGCAAAATATATCATGGCACTATTTCGAAAAAGAGCAAGGGAGTTTCTGTCTATGCCAATGTCTATCCCTCAACCAGCACTAATAGAATCTTGACAAGTGTGGGCTGCGTAAGCAGGTTGGGATGACGCGAGGTGGGGAGGGAGTTTCTGTCAGAAAATGTGTAAGTTTGGGCTTCCTGGCATGTTGTGGAGTTTTGACTCTCTGAACTGTACAACGTTTTGATTTGATTTACAGACTTGGCGTCCAGTCAGACAGGGAATACTCTGGAACAGGTCACAGGCTCAGGTAAATCACCTGCTGCTGCTAGTGAGAGCGTTGGAGAGCAGGGAGGGGAATGGGGGAGGTTATGATCTCCAAACCGGGGTGGGGGTGCATGATTGTTGTGGGTTCTTCTTTTAGCTGCTGGGTTTCCCCAAAGACTGAGAATTCTTGACAACCAGAAATAAATATGCAAAGCAAGTTAAATCGGAGATTTCCAGCCCCATTAAAATATTTAATTGGCCAACCTGTTCCTGGGAACCGTATGGCTGCCTGCCCTTGTCCCACCTCTGTTAAATTCAGAAGTGGGCAGGTTGGGGTGGGGGTTCAGATTTTTGAAGTTTTAATATCTCACCCAACCTAATTTACCCAGTTTTGTAAGTTCAACTCGGGTTATCTTGACATTTAGCTTGTGTTTGTGCGACCTGGCTGTGCGCAAATTGGCTGCCATGTTCCCCTACATTACAACACTGATGAAACTTCAAAGATACTTGATTGATTCTAAAGAGCTTTGAGCCTTCTGTGGTCACAAAAGCAAATATGCAATTGCAAATACTTTCATTAAATATGCACTGATGTTGTCAATGCAAATTCCAGAGCTGTACTTTCATAACAGCCAATATTAAATATGGTTTAAAGGAAGTTGGTGCATAAAGCTTACAGTAAACAACACAAGTTAAATATTTTTGAAACATCAATCTATACTAGACAATGCAAGTCTCAGTCATTTGCTGTCCGCTGTTGATGTGCAGTATTCCGCAACTGACTTCCAAAGTTAAAATTAGGGAGAATTGGCGTGAGTGGGTGGGCGTGCGGCCGATCGCCACCCGCGATTGGCTGCGCGTCGCCATTTTACGTGTGTGGGTCAATTAAGGCCGTCCAGCGTGTCGTGCACCCTGGAAGCGCTGTTTGCTCCCTGTGTGGGCAGGGGAGGAGGCTGAGTCAGGGCCTGCACTCTTTTGCACACACACATGAAAGAGCGTAGAAATCTCCCTGAGGCACCTAGCTGCCTCAGGGAGGTTAGTTTGATTTTTAAAAATTCAAATAAAGAAAGAAAAAATTTTTTAAGACATGCTCCCTCACGTGAAACTGTCACATGAACTGGCACAGGTCTATGAAGTTATTTAAAATTTTTTATTGAAGTTTAAAAACCTTCATGAAACCTCACCCCGCCCTTGGATGAGGTTTCACGATAAATGCGAAGGCCGCCTGGGCTCTTTGCCTGCCCGCCAACCTTAAAGGTTGGATGGGCAGCTATGTCAAGTATTTTAATTGACATTTAAATGGCCTTAATAGGCCTTAGACAGTTCGGCAGGCATGCACGCCGAACTGAAAATCGGAATGACATGCGGTGACGTCGGGAAGCACGCCTGATGTCAACGCGCATCATTTTATGCATCGGCAAGCGGGGCCCACCCCCGCTTGCCGACCCGAAGATTCTGGCCATTGAGTTGGAACACAAGTCAAAAGAGTTACATATGAGTTTATTGTAGGGCATTAAGGGGTCTTGAATTATTTCATTAACAGCACTGATTAGATAGTACGTTTTCATTATTACCTTCAGCTTCTCTTTTCCTACTTCCTGGGCTGTTAACATTTCCTCTCCTGTCCAGTTGCCCCATTCCTCTGTTGGTGGGCTCCAATCTGAGTTAAGGTCAACGGCAAAGGGGTCATCTGTAAAACAAAGGAATATAATTTTAACATATTCATGATTTTTTTTTCTATTAATGAACATCAAAATGATCTGAAAATATTGGACATCCTGTACAAGTGTCAACTTCAAGAAGTAACAGTTTCACCAACATTAAAATTAAGCACCCTCAATGTTACGAAATTACTTCCTAAGGGCTGAGGCTTTTCCACAGTCAGACAGGCAACTTGTTGCTGTCCATTACCTTTCACAATTACTTGTGGCAGGCAAGGGTCAGATGTGGTCCTGTGGCCAATGTTCAATTCCAATTTATTGCTGTACCTTTTGTCAGTAATTTTTCAAGGTTTGTTAGGTCTGTTCAATGGACTGGTTCCTCACAATCTTAAATCCACCAATGAAGGAGTAACACTGAAAACAGGCTTCCCAAATTCCAAATCAAATCCAGTGACTTTACCTGCATAAAAATAACATGCCAAGGGCAACATGTGCATTGTGAACCTAATCAGCAGGACTTTCCCAGCTGCAGTTTGCTCTAACATCTCTTCCCTGGTTCTATGCCACTTCTGTACATTGCTTTGATTGTGTCAAAAGGTTTGTACAACTAGTTCTTTCAGATATCTTTACCAATTTCCAGTCTTGGGGAAAAATTTTGAATTTCATCAGTCCCCTTCTCCCAATCTTTTGTAGAAACCAGCATTCATAGAGCTCCTAAGCTACCAAACCAAATGTTCCTACAAACAATACATCACTGAACATACCCTTCAACAGCAACAAGAAACACACAAATGCTGTGAAGATAGAAAACATCTATTACTCAGAAAAATTCCAAAATGCATGCTGACTGAACATTTTGGCCTCCCAGGAGTGAAATGGCAGGTAAGGGGGGGGTGGGGGGTAAAATTGGGCACCATGGCAGCTACCTGGCCTGTGGCAGGGGAGGCATTGAGCAGACTGCTTGCCCATGGGTCAATTGAGGCCCATAAGTAGCCAAATAATAGCAACTTCATGGGCTCCTCCTGCTGCTGCAGGGATTTTTCTGGAGGCAAGGGAGGCCAACGCCAAATGTCCAGGTGGGGGGAGTGGGTGCCTCCTATTTGGGCACCCTATGTCCATTGGAGGCCACCCCCACCCTGCCATCTTGGCCCCAGCGAGATCCCAGACTCACCTTGCTCTGGGCTCCTGGATCCTCTTCTTCAGGGGAATTGCTGTATTCCCAGCAATGGTTAATACTCCCACTGGAACTGCTGGGACAAGGGAGCTTCTGGCCATTTTATTAGCTGACAACTTTCAGAGGCAGGGTTTATCCTCAAATGGGGGCAGCAGCCTTGCCTCAAGATAATTAGAGGCCCAATGGGTCATTAAACGGCCATGGAATAGATGCCTATTAGGTTGAAAGCAATGATCTGAGGATCCACCAATGGTGATTAAGAATCCTTAAACGTCATTCTCATATCCCATGGCATCATCTGAAATCCTTTTAGTTTTGTTATTATTGACTGACAATTATTCTCCACGTCACATGTAATTGACTTTCCTGTTGCATTATCTCCCAAATATCAAAAATAATGTCATTCCAACAACCCTCCACCCCTATTGGGGTTACACTTAACAAAGACGTGGATTGAGCGATGGCAATGCTGTTAATGTCAAGGGGAGGTAGTTAGATTCTCTCTCACTGGACATGGTCATTGCTTTGCACATGTGTGGCGCAAATGTTACTTGCCATTTATCAGGCCAAGCCTGAATGTTCTCCAGGTCTTGCTGCATTTGTACAGGACTGTTTCACTATCTGAGGAGTTGGCAAGTGATACTGAACGTTATTATAAGTGAATATCCCCAACTCTGGCCTTATGATGGAGGGAAGGTCATTGATGAAGCAGCTAAGGTAGTTTGGCTTCGGAAGCTACCCTGAGGAACTTCTGTCATGATGTCCTGGACTGGAGATTATTGACCTCCAACAACCACAACCATCTTTCTTTGGGTTAGGTATGACTCCGACCAGTGGAGAGTTTTTCCCCTGGTTCCCATTGACTTTAATTTTGATGGAGTTCTTTGATGCCATAGATGGTCAAATGCTGCCTTGATGTCAAGGGCAATCATTCTCACCTCACCTCTTGAATTCAGATCTTTTGTCCATGGCTGGACCAAGGTTGTAACGAGGTCAGGAGCCGAGTGGCCCTGGCAGAACACAAACTAAGTGTTGGTGAGAAAGACCCACTCAACAGAACTGTAAACAACACATTCCATCACTTTGCTGATGATCAAGAGTAGACTGATGAGGCAGTAATTGGCCGGATTAGATTTTCTTGATTTTGGGGGACAGGGCATACATGGGCATTTGTCCACATTGTTGGGTAGAGGCCAGTGTTGTAGCTCTACTGGAACAGCCTGGTGAGGTCATATAGTTTTTTTTCCCTTTTGTTGGTTCCCTTAGCACCTGTCGCAGGCCCAGTCTGACAGGTGTGTCCTTCAGGACTCAGCCAGCTCAATCAGTAGTGGTGCTACTGAGCCACTCTTGCTGATGGACATTGAAGTTCCCCACCCAGAGTGCATTCTGTGCCTATGCTACCCTCAGTAATTTTGGGTAGTTCAATCACTAATGGCAGAATGGCAGTGCTGGGCTTGAGCCTGGGGTGAAAAGATATGGAGGTATTTTCCATTTTGGATGTAACTGAAAAACTGTTTGCATTGGATTGGCCACATGTGATACACTCTATTTTATCTTCCTTTCCAGTGACCTCCATGCCTGCTGAGTGTCTGCTTCATTTCGGTTGGTAAGCAAAGAGTTTACATGAGTGCAAAGGAGAGAAGGCGAATCAAGTGATTGAGTTGTTGCACCACACAGTGGTTGTAAACAGAAATACTCTCCTATAATGTAGTGTAGGTGGTGACTGAATGAAAACAGTCATTATTTACTGATTTTGATTTGAAATAAAATGTCAGCTTTTATTTCACCCGTGTTACAGCATACACCATCCTGGTGGACAGGCAAGTGCCATATAATTGGCAGGGGAATAACCAGAATTGATTTGCCTTCTGGCTTATCTCCCGTAAAACTAAAAAGCACCTAGATTCCGCATAGCAATGTTCCATGACCAAAACTATTACCTTACCAGGCAGGTGGCCTCATTGTGCTACAAAAAGTTAGTGAAAGAATTTGAATATCTGATGCTATTCATGAGTTTATTGAAGGAGAAAATTTTAATGATCAGTGTCTACAATCACTTAAATGTCAATTGATGTAGTTTCTTAATATTACTTTATATTAAATGGCATAAAAACCCTGAGGAAAATCCTTTATCAAATTCCAAAAAGAAAATCAAAAAACACATTTATGTTCTTGAGCCACACAGTGAGGGGCCAAAATTCTGCAGTCCTTCCAGCATACTCCTACCATTGCTCCAGCAAGAGTCTGATGAAGGAACCAAATATTAGACCTGGAACTGGGATAAGCCAGATCCTGGCATTCCCCTGCAGTTTCCCCGGGGCCTTGTGGGGGTGCATGCTGTCAATCTCCTTTACACTAAGCAGTTACTGGAAGTGCATCACTCTAATTACAGATGCCTTGTGTAAGAAAAAAGTGGCTTGTGACATCAAGTTTGGGTCTCATGAGCTTGAGGATTGTAGCAGGAAGGGAAGGCTAAAAAGAAGTCACGAGTTTCAGTTTTGGGGTCCTCGGGAAGGATTAAGACAGAGAAATTGCAAAATCCGTCTCACTTTCAACAAAATGAGGATGGAGCGAGGAGGGATGGCAAATCCGGTTGAATATTTTTCAAGCAGGATCCAGAGATGACTTTTTCGAGGAGCACAAGCCATAATAAAATGAAGTCAGGATTTCAAAAAAGATGCAGACAGTTCCTGACAGCAAGACAGGCAACTCCATCTTCCATTTTTACTTCACCCATTCTTATAAGTCAATAGCCCAATCACAAAATTTGCTGAGAACAACCAGTCAAAAACCCAAAGCAATCAATTCAAATTTGAATTTGGTATGTGACGCTGGTAACAAATAATTATTCTCAGACCAACTAAAACATTTTCTTTCAACTTTGCCCATTGCAACAGGGAGGCGCTTTATTCAGTTGTCTTACAATATACATTGTAAAACCAAGCTAATGTACTTCCCAATATGTAAAAGTTGTTAACTCCTTTACTGACTATATTAGGACTCATACCATGCAATTAATTTACACTGAGAAAAGTGTTTAAATAATGAGACTTTCCTACCTAGTCCAAGCCATGCTTCATCAATTGTATGAGACGACAATGAGGCACTCAGGTAACACCTTGATGGACTATCTTGAGATGATGTATTGTCTTGAGTAACTGAAGACAAAAAAAAATACTTTTTCAAACCAGTTCATGATGTCCTTAAAACTCAAGTGATAAGCTTGTAATCGGTGTAATTATGACATATTCATACGCTAATTTATATATTTCATGGAGACAATGTGACAGTTTACAAAGAAATGGCAATGTGAGGAAAACATTTTTGCATTATGGTATCACAGTGTTCCTGTCGCTATAACTTCCAATGAAAATTAACATTTTAGTTTTGATGTCGTTTGTCATTTTAATTACTTTTTTTACTCATTCACAGGATGTGAGCTTCGCTGGCTGGGCCAGCATTTATTGCCCATCCCTAATTGCCCTTGAGAAGGTAGTGGTGATCTGCCTTCTTGAACAGCTGCAGTCCATGTGGTGCAGTTACACCCACAGAGCTGTTAGGAAGGGAGTTCAGGATTTTGACCCAATGACAGTGAAGGAATGGCGATATATGTCCAAGTCAGGATGGTGAGTGACTTGGAGGGGAACTTCCAGGTAGTTGTGTTCCCATCTATCTGCTGCCCTTGTCCTTCTAGATGGTAGTGGTCCTGGGTTTGGAAGGTGCTGTTGAAGAAGCCTTGGTGAATTCTTGCAGTGCATCTTGTAGATGATACACACTTCTGCTACTGTGCGTTGGTGGTGGAGGGAGTGAATGTTTGTGGATGTACTGCCAAACAAGTGGGATGTTTTGCTCTGGATAGTGTCAAGCTTCTTGAGTGTTGTGGGAGACACACTCATCCAGGCAAGTGGGGAGTATTCCATCACACTCCTGACTTGTGCCTTGTAGATGGTGAACAGGCTTTGGGGAGTCAGGAGGTGAGTTATTCGCCACACGATTCCATGCCTCTGACCTGCTCTTCTGGTGACACTATTTATATGGCTAGTTCAGTTTCTGGTCAATGGTAACCTCCAGGATGTTGGTAGCGGGGGATTCAGTGATGGTAATGCCATTGAACTTCAAGGGGTGATGGTTGGATTCTCTCTTGTTGGAGATGATCATTGCCTGACACTTGTGTGGCACAAATGTTACTTGCCACTTGTCAGCCCAAGCCTAGATATCGTCTAGGTCTTGCTGCGTTTGGACATGGACTGCTTCAGTATCTGAGGAATCACAAATGGTGAACATTGTGAAATCATCAGCAAACATGTCTTGAAAGTCATTTTCAAGGGGATGCACTGTAAATCTTTCCCTTTTGCTTCATTTGGATTCCTCCTAAGATGCAGAGATCAGACAAAGTTGTGCCAGGTACTTTGCAACATGTTGTGTTCAGCATTTTATCTGCCCATGGCACCAGTTCAGATACCAGTGTCCTGGAAAATGCAGTACATTTGAAGCAGCACTGGGTAAATCACAACTTACCAACTGGCCTCTGGGTGGGAGGGCATTCCACCACTACACCACTTTCCTTCACCATTTTACAGGCTACATGTCCCTAAAGGCTGGTAAAATCCGGCCCCATGGGCAGAATTTTGAGTTTGGCGTGTGGGTGCAGTCAGTGGGCCTGGGAGCGGATGGGAAACAGGCTGATGCCCAACCGCGATTTCATGCTGGCTGCTGGCAATTAATGGCCAGCCAGCATGAAAGGCATGCTGAAATGCTCAGCGCTGCTGGGGTGGGTGCGGGAGGAGGGCAAGCACTGAAGTCAGCGCCGGTGCAGGGGAGCGCTCCCTGAAGGCAGGGAGCTGAGCTGTCTCAGGGAGCTGAAGAATTCAAAAGCCATAAATAAAGATTTTCAAATGGCGAAAAAATGTGCACGCATTAGTATCAGTCACCTGAACATATGGCTGATGTAAATTCTGTCTAAACATTTTTATATATTTTTTAAAAATTAATATCGGAAACCTCATCCCGCCCTTGGATGAGGTTTTCTCAAAAAGGCAAAGGCTGCCTGGGCGATTCACCCGCCTACCAACTGTAACGTTGGACAGGCAACGAAAAATCACCATTGATTACTAAGTTACTGGCTTTAATCGACCTCGTAGTTGTCGGCAGGCGTGTTGCCGACTCCTATTGCGTGAGCATGCGATGACATCGGGACGCTCGCCTGATGTCATCACGTGCTATTTCACGCTCAAGCGGGTCGGGCGCGCACCCATATGCCGACTGAAAAATTCTGCCCCACGCGTGCATTTGGGTTGGCTTGCAGAGTCTTGATGGCTACAGGGATTTTGTCTATAATCGAAAGGACTATTTGGCAGCTTGCACGTGATGAAATTTTGCACCTTCCACAATTGGTGTATTCTTTTTGGCGGGAAAGTGATAAGGGTGCTTATCTTGTCAAGCTTGATGCCAGTCACCTGCTTCATACAGGAATGAACTGTAAACTGGCTTATCTGCCAGATATCCCCTGCAATGGTCTAGAAGAATCCATGCTTAGCACCATGGTGATCATCACAGCTGTAGAAAGAACTATCCTAGTCCATAATGATGTCCACAAATCAGCCTGCACCAGCTGGCATAGTTTTGTCACTTGCCTCTCAATGAAGCTATGGCACTGAAGAGAGGTGTCTTGCGGTTTACTCAAGTATGGTGTCTTACTCTGCAAACCTGTGTACTTGGGATTTGTTCCTTTCAATAATTACCCCTGAGATTACTGGTAGGCCTGAACAAAATGATCCCTCATGAATTGGTCTTCCTCATCCAATTCATGCAGCACTTAGGCAACAACTGAAGAGATTTCCATCCCCCAACTTCAATCGCTGCAACTTGTATGCAGCAATAATTGGCAACTCTCCAGGGAATCATGTCTTATCAAACTCAAACCTTCCATAAGGAATTAACAATGTAGGAGGAAACACAAGTGTGCAAGATGTTCAATGCACATGTAAAAAAATGTGCACTGCAAAAAAAAAAATCGCTGGACTTTATCCAATGAAACTACAGCAGCCTTGGTTTATGTGATACTCCAAAGCTGGTCAGGCCTAATTTCCTGGCAATGAACAATAGAGCCATATAGATTTACAGCATAAAGAAAATTATTTGACTATTTGTGTTTGTGCTAGTTCCTTGGTAAAGCAATTGAAAACTAATCTCACTCTCCCCCTGTTACTGAATCATCCTCCGCCATTTTCTTTCCTCCAGTTTTTTCCTTAAAGGATGCAATGGTCTTTGCCTCAACTACTTCCTGCAGCAAAACATTCAACATTGTAATAACCCTCTGTGTAAAGAAGTACCTCCAAATTACCCTCTTCCTTCTTTTACAGGCAACTTAAATTGTTATCCCCTTATTGCTGATTCTCTATCCAGAGGAAATGGTCTTTTCCTGCTCATTCACATCAATTAAATCTCCTCTTTGCTTTCTCTGTTTTAGTGGAAATTGGTCTAGTATTTCATGTCTGTCCTCATAACTATAGTTTTTCATTTCTGATGTCATCCTGGTGAATTGCATATTCTTTATGGCTTTATTCTCTTTTCTATGATGGATCACCTAGAACTGAACAAAGGACTTCAAAAGTGGTCAAAAATGTCTGTATAAATTACTTATTTATTTGTTCTTTAATCCATGCCCTTACTTTATAAATAATGCAGGAAGACAGTGATTAAGAAACACTGTCACTTGCTCTCGCTGTCACCAGCTCAGAAACTTGAGGCAAACACAAAGGTGGGATCTGCACTCTGAGCATCAGTGGTGTGCATCCAGAAATAAAGGGTAACTTGCCAGAGGGTGAGGTTGCTCACAGATTCTGCAGAGTATTCAGATGAATACTTCAATGGGCCAGCATTCAGGAAAAGGGGGCAGGATTTTTCCTATGGCAGGTGGGCTGGGCGGGAACGGGCACGCCCCCAATTAAGGCCCGCCCAGCATAATATGCGGCCGGTAGCGCTCAGTGAAGAGCGCAGCAATCTCTGAGACACGGATCTGCCTCAGGGAGATTGAATGGATATTAAAATAATTAAAGAAATGATTTAGAAATGTATTTAAACATGTCCCTTCATGTGACTGTGTCAGAAATGTTATAGCCCATTGCAAACTCTTTCTGGCAGCCCTGCCAATGTCAAGGAGGGGTCTGGCACAGGCCTTTGAGCAGAGCTTGGAGCCCTTCCTTTCCAAAGCAGTACCAGCAGAAGCCACTCAGTCTCTGGGTGCTGCTATGGAAACTCAAGACGGTTCTCATTCAAGCTCAGCATGCTGCCACGCAAGCTCAAGATGGCTGTCATAATCGTGTCTTGCAGGGTGTCACAGCAGTCTGGCAATCTGTCCACTAAAAGATTACTGTGAATGCTGAGGTGCCACCCCGGGAAAGTGGCAGCGTCCCCATGAAGCACAAACCTGCTGTCCTCTCTCAGGAAAATAGCATTCATTCCCCCCACCACGACCACTCTGCCACTGCCCTTGCTGTTGTCGGTCAGCCAGCCAGCCAGCCCAGATTGCTGCCAAGATGGCGCAGTCTGAAGCCAGGCCTGCCTGCTCCGCTATTCAACATGATCATGGTTGATTTTCTGCGTCAACTTCATTTTCCTGCCCGCTCCCCATATCCCTGAATTCCGAGTGACCAAACATCGGTCCAGCTCAGCTTTCTGGCTTCTTGTTTTCTGGGTCCAGTCCTGCCTGAGGTCATCCTCCTAAGTTATCTGCAGTCTCTCTCAGCAAAAGTTAGCCAAGCTGCAGCCACAGGGGTAACATTGTAAAGGAGCATATGCCAGGCAAAGGCACACTGAACACACGCATAAAGGTAATGCAAAAGCTTGATTAGTTAGCGTTTGTACAGAATATGGCATGGTTTGATTTATTAATTTGGTTTTGAAATATTTACTTTGCATTAGCATTTATTTTTGCATTGTGGCTGAATGGTCTGGATGGTCAGTAACAGATGGTCAGTAAGTTAAGGTGCGAAACTGCTGTGAATGAGGAATTGGGATTGTATTTATTGATATAGTTGAATGAGTTCTTCACGGTCAGCACAGCCAGATGAGGGTGCTGTTGGTCGTCTCCTCTCTTCCTTCTCCTCAGCTGGTTGCTTTATAGCTGTTGTCAAGGCTGTGCCGTCATACTGGCAAGGTTATAAAGCATGCCGCAGACCATAACAAATCCTGACGCCTGCCAATTACTGCAGGACTCCTCCAGAGGAGTTCAAGCAGCACAATCATTGTTTCAGTACCCCACAGTCTAATCTATCTCATTTCATAGGGCAGCATAGCTTTCACATATGCATGCCGCCCATGTGTGTGCAGATGGCGCACCACAGTCATAAGTCATGTTGGATCAAATGATAGCTAATGCCACCCAGTAGCCACCATCTGGTTTGTCGTGGTGGCTCAAAAACAGATAACACAGTGGACTGCTGCAGAAGAAAGGCAGCATGGCTATTGCCAGGATACCAGGCATTGACTTGCATGATGTGCTATGACAGAACACCAGCTGTACTTTGAGGGAGTGAAATCTCTTCCAGTTGTGGTACATCTCAGGAGTTGACAATAAGTGCGCACAAAGCAATGTGAGTGTCGTCAATAGGACCTTGCGACATGAGGAAACCTGCAATCATGGTGAAGCTGCACATTCATTTCACCTACTTCTCTCTAAGAGAGATTGAAAGGTATTTAGCCTGCCTGGAATTCAGAACCTCAGGTGATCTCCCTTATTCAAATAGTGGACAGCAACTGGGTGAAGTTACAAATATCACCTGCTCTAGCCTGGAAGGAACCCGCGCATAGAAGTTCACTGCAATGGTCACCTTCATAGTTACTTGCAACGCTGTGCTCGCCCTGCTCTGAGATTGCAGTTGTGCCTGCAGGAGGTGGCATATTTCAGTGAAATTTTACTGAAACACAGATATCTCATATATTGTTCCTCATGGAGATTCAGGCAGGACAATTGTTCCCTGAATATCCTGAGTGGATAAGGCTTCCTGCTGAGAATCCTTCTTCCCTTTCTCCTCCTCCCTCTTCCAACAGCTTGTCCTGCTCTGTATCACTTCTGCTCATTCTCTCTGTTATGATTTGGTCCAAGGGGAATGCCTACTACTGCACCCATGTCAGGGAGTCAATGGTTTGTGCAGAATCCTTGAAGTCAGCACAAGACCCACAGCATGCGGCACACAATTTCCTGCACACATCAACTTTAAAAAGCTCTAGAAACCACCAAAAACCTCAAAGTTTCAGTGAGCCAGTAGAAATCAATCAAAAATTAACCTGAAAGTGGTTGATGATCCTTTTAAATAGCACTGGTTGACATCACGATCTGCCTACTCTGCATAAGTCTAGTGGATGCTCTCTGTGCATGTTAATGCCCTCACCAAAATCACATCCAGTATGGTTCGCATGAGAAGTGCACGCATGGCCACATACACCATTTTGGAGCCAAACAGGCAATTAACTGAAGCACTGAAAACAGGACACTAAAGAGTTAACAAAGTAAAACATCCCAAGGCTTTTCGAAGGAGCGTCAGGATGGTTGAGTCAGAAACTCCCGTAACATTTAAGTAGTAGTTAGATATTCACTTGTGTTGCCATAGCCTCCAGGGCTATGGGCCAAGCGGTGGAAAAAGGGATTAGTATAGTCAGATCTTTGTTGACCGGCGTGGACACGATGGGCCGAATGGCCTCCTTCTATGCTGTAGTCTATGAGTCTATGAGATAAAATTCAACCTCAAGCCACGTAGAATCATAGAGCAGTACAGCACAGGAGGACGGCATTCGGCCCATCAAGTCTGCGCCAACCTTAAGTCTTGTTTCATGTCAATATTATTACTACATTTCTTTTTATTGTACAAGCCTGTACTATTCTAGCCTCTTGCTGAACACCTTACTGAACATCCTCCTGAAAATCCATGTACACTACAATTGGCTTGGTCCCATTTTATATGAGCAAGGTGCACCTTGGGGGAAAGGCCTTGCCCAGAGTCACAAAATTTAATGTGGGGCCTAAATTAAATCATTTGAATATATCAGCATGAATTTTCCTTGGTTGCATTGCTTCTTTCCTCTGTCCAAAATCAATTTGGCCCACAAAGTTGGGGACCAATTTTTCAATCCAAACATACCACCAGCAAAGCGTTGTGCTACAAATGGAGCCTTGGAAAATGGGAGCTGTATGTATTAGTGGTAAATTCGCAAATCATATCTATCAAAAACAACTGTTATTCTGTGTGATACTACATCAGCAAACTCCTCTGAGGAGTCCTGCATCACAATGAAATTATTTAAAACAGAAACCTGTGACAACAAAGAGTAAGGCTGTTGTTGATGATACTTATTAAAAATATCAAAAATTCATTATCCTCTCAGACTATGGCATAATTTAAGGGGGAGGTGGTAACGTAGTGGATTTGAAAGCTTGTTTCAGTAATGAAGACTATTAAACTATCATCGATTGTCATAAAAACCCATCTGGTTCATTGATGTCCTTTCGGAAAGGAAATTTGCCTACCTTACCTGGTCTGGCCTACACATGACTCTAGATTCACAGCAGTGTGGTTGATTCTTAACTGCCCCTGAAATGGCTGAGCAAGCCAAAAGCAATTAGGGGTGGGCAGGAAATGCTGGCTTTGCCAGCAATGCTCACATCCCATGAAAGAATGAAAAGAAACTCAACTGTATTAGTGTTCTATGATTTAATGGCCACTATTCAGCAGCCTCTATTTATAATGCAATACAATATAGTTCACTGCTGACAATGAAATGAACCAAAAGTAGGGTTTGGACATGAGAATTCTCTGCACTTACTTGCTTCGGGAGGATCAGGAAATGCTCCAAAGGTCACAGGAGGTTTTCTCACGCCCGTCTTGTTGTCCCATGTTCCTAAACACAAATCAGCAAGATCAATTCATGACAAAGTAACAAATCAGTTGCTTCTCAAATCAATGGGTTTGAGATTGTTCATGACACTAGTTTTGGAATATGAGTGCTTGTAAAAGGGCTCATTTCCCAATTAGGCATATTCAGCATGTAACAGTCTTCACAGAAATTGCTGATCAGGGAATCTGTGTTACAAACTCCTGATTAGATCAGAGCTGCGGCGCTTTCCCATTTTCCCAACCAAATCTCTGAGTGTCGCTTACTGTAGAGAACATCCCATCAGGGAAAACAGCCCTTAAAACCTCTAACATTTAGCAAGTCTACATTTCAATGGGCAACAGACCTGAAGAATTTAAACCTGCAATCAAATTCTTATTTGCAAACAACCTTCTTGATTAGCTCTTTTTAAGATGTCAACAGGGTGCAAGTCTCCTATATATGTTACAATTAGTTCATAAAGTTTTTAACATTGCAATGTTAATGTAGAAGCTTCCACATAAAATTACATGACATTCTCATCCAAATCCACTTGAGACTCCTGCATCCTTAAAACTTGCCAATAAGTAGATATCAAAGTCCAGTTCTATAAATATTGCCAGTATCTGTCCATGTCTTTCAAGTTTTCTACAGTAATATTAAAGCAAAACTTCATTCTATACTACAATCTAACTATACAAACTGCCAACTTCCCTTATTGTTTCTGCCCTAGCTCCCCATCTCTCACTTATGTTCTCTCCCTTTCCTCTAAATCCTTTTCCTCCAAATTGTGGCTTATTTTTTGCCCAGTTGGTCTCCTTTCCCCTATCCTTTCTTTCTCACATACCCCAGCGTCTGCACAAAATTCTAGCTGCAGACACTGGCAGATTAGAAGTGATATAAACAATTCCTCTTGAATGCTTCCCGGGGTGGAAAAAAAATCAAAGTGAGAATCTTTGTCACTTTTTTTTGTTAGGCAAATAGACCATCGAGTTTAACAGGTCAAAAAATTGCTGCACACATAGTTATAAGAACAATGGCAAAGACTGAATCAACCACTTCAAATAACATAATAAAATGTCCCAAGGCAGATAAATGTTGTCGTTACTAAAGTCACTGCTTGGCAAATAATATACTTCTGTATCATCTTGAGTAAGCAGGGGACTTGAGAAAAGTTACATTTCACAGGTTTTTTTTAAAATAGCAGAAGAAACCTTTTCAGTTCAGAGTTGTTACTGTCAGCAATTTGTGTAAATATCCTTATAACCTATGTTAGGAGACATAATTGCGGTTTTATTATGGGATTGTAGCATGGGAACTATTGGCTGACTGTGTCTGCCTATCTTTATTTCATTTGTTAATAAAACAAGGCCAGCATTTGTTGTCCATCCTAAATTGCCCTTGAGAAACTAGTGTTGAACTGCCTTCATGAACCGCTGCAGTCCATGCGGTATAGTTACGCCCACAATACTGTTAGGAAGCAATTTCCAGGTTTTGACCCAGTGACAGTGAAAGAATAGGGATATAGTTCCAAGTCAGGATAGCGTTCTCATCATTCTGTTGTTCTTGTTCTTCTAGGTGGTAGCGATTGCAAGTTTGGAAGATGCTGCCGAAGGAGGCTTGGCAAGTGACTGCAGTGCATTTTGTAGATGGTGCACACTGTTGCCAATGTGCTTTGGTGGTGGAAGGAGTTATGTTTGAGGCGGTGGATGGGTTGCCAACTAGCAGGCTGCTTTGGCCTGCATGGTGTCAAGCTTCTTGCTTGTTGTCGAAGCTGCATTCATCCAGGCAAGTGGAGAGTATTCAATCACATTACTGGCTTGTGCCTTGTGCATGGTGGACAGGCTTTGGGAGTCAGGAGTGTGGGAGTCTTGGAACGTGTGAGAATGGTTAGAAGGCTGCTTGACTTGGTGAAATCTACTGACATACAGGCAGAAGATTTCCGTTATACAAGTGATTTAGTGTATATAAGGCAGATATAAAGCACAGTATAATGGAAAATTCTCAAAGTGAGACTCGACACGCTCATGTGTTACCACAAGACCATTCTAGATCGATCGCTTTGTGGATGTTGACAAGTACATTTCTGCATTTCTCTTATTTTATTATGCTATAAATATAAGCATTGTATGTTAATACTTTATTTCTTGTATTGTAGCTTCTTTTATAACGTTAATAAAACACACATACTTTGTACAAGGCAGCCTCTAGCCTAGAATACCAAAGATCAAATCTAATATAAATAATTTACAGAAGAATCCGAGAGCATCCAGGCCACAACTGTGGCATCTCCTGCTCTTTCCCATCATGAATTACCAGCTTTGCCAGGTGCAACCTCATATCACATTTAATGGGGTTATGTAAACTCTACTTCAGTGTTCCAACAATGCGCTTTAATCCCAGCCTCAGAGATTTCACTGATCCAGTGAGAGATTTTCACTTTCACCCCCTTCGTGGACAATATTGTGTCTCGTTATGGATTGTTTTGTGCCTGGAGTCAGACTAACTAAGAACAATATTGAGACTACTCATACTTGATCATGTGAGCTTCTAATCCTCAGTACAAGGAGACTTTTGTCACATCAGTTTATTCCATCTGTCTGGCCAGCTATTTTAATCCACTGCATCATCTATTCTTTTGCTCTTACTGCACTTACAAACAATTTTAAAGATATTGACCTATATTGGCGAAGATGTCCTGCTCAGCAGAATCTGCAGTATCCCAGTCGACTCCACTGCAGCTCAAGTCCTTGGCTGTTACTCCCCAACCTGAGGTAGCCATTGGTTTCTCCGAGGGTCCCCAGGACATAGAGTTCGCATCTCCTCCCGCTGTCCAAGCGCTGGCTTTGTCAGTTGCCTCATTCCAGCTGCACACTGTATCACCTAGAGAATCAGGTGGAGCACTCCATGCCATGGTCTCTGGAAAAATTAAACATAATAGCAGGTTAAAGGCCATCTGCTATAGAACCAGCAATATTTTACAGTCTGTTCTACAGTTATTTATAAGGCACGAGTTATTCATGGTCCAGTTTAAGGGACAGATTTATGGGACAGAATTTTACCCTTGGCGTGGCGGGGGGGTGAGGGGAAGAAGGGGGGATGTAAAATTCCGGTGAATGTTATTTTCGGCTATGTTTGTCACTCAGAAGTAAATGAGTTTTTTTTGTCTGTCACCAGTTTGACGCAACTGTGGACAGCTGATTGGAAGACTCAACACAGATCCCCCACTGAGCCCTGGAAAGAGCCGGAGACATAGATGTTTAGGGCCACTGTGACCTTCAGAGCCACTGGCATGACGTATCCACCCACACAGTCAGAGCTGATCTTATGACCATCCTCTGACAGATGGAGGTCACTGTCTCCCTTGGGAGACAGAGCCTCCTTCAGCACTGCACCTCAGTCATATTGAGGTAGCTGCATCGACGCCTGTAAACACTGGCAGCAGGACAGTGGCGCCTTCTGCTGCCTCTTCTGCCTTGGTCTTCTTGTTGGCCCTCCCCCCCCCCGTGCCTGCGCCTCTCCTCCCCTGGAAGCTGAATAGGACATCTGGCCTCCCCCTTCTGGCCCTCTCTTCCTCCTCAGAGGAGGTGCCTCTAGCGCACACCCCAATCCCTATTACAAGGGTAAGGGAAGGCTGTCTGACACCTGGAATGCTCCACGTGGTGTTGAATCATCCAGGGGCCTGGAAGACAACACCGAGTCCTGAACTGAAGATTCTAAATGCTCTGAATGCAGCTCTGAAGTGAAATGAAGCTGTCCTGTTCACAGGAACAAGCAGCAGCAAGTGATATCTACTCACTATTCGCTTTGTGAAGCCCACTGACCCCTCCTGTCCTGCCAGTGGATGAGGTTTTGCAAATTGTGGCCTGCCCGCGCGACAGCCTGAAAATCGCACGGGCTACGTAAACTCGGGAGTCAATCGGTCTCTCAAGGGCTTTAACTGGCCTCTTAATTAATGGCAGGCGCGCCTCCATCTTCATCGCGCACCTGCCTAGCGAAATATCTTGAGAGTGCACGTCGAGGTTGGGACGCTGGCCCGACATCAACGTGCTTTATTTCAAGCACGGGCATGTCAGGCGCATGCCCGCACGCCAAGGATAAAACTCTGCCCATGATTACAAAACCGATCCTGTTTCTACAGTGCATATCAAAGTCTGAATGAGTCAACTTAATGCCAACACGTAAATATTCCAGATGAACCTGAAATACAGCAGGGCTACAGAAGTTTCATCATTAGTGCTGTTATTGATGGATCCTTTTCCTGAAAAAGAATGTAAAATACGTATTCTCAGAACAATTCTTGTGCGTGGCTTTTGGAAGTGAAAATCAGCTGCAAGCTTGTGCCTTCGCTCTTTACCTTCTTACTGGCTACCCAAAGTCTCACACCTCAGGTTTACCCAATGTTGACAGAACTGCTCATTTCCTGCTTCATGGCCATTAAATAAAAACCTCTTGGATTTGAGAGTTGATTCAAACAAGGAGACGAGTACAAAAATGATGGATCTTTACTTTCAAAAATAGAACTACCAGGGCAGGGGCATCAAAAGGAATAATGAAGCTTTCAAGCTGATTTCCAGTTTCTAAAAATTTTACATGTAGGGCTTTGGGAAAACGGAAAACTTCGGACCAGTCACAAATGAGGACGTGTGTGTGTGTGTGTGTGTGTGTGTGTGTGTGCGTGTGCGCGCGCGCGCGCGCACGTGTGCGCGAGAGAGCACATGACAGAAATCTGATAAACCCAGTTTAATTTTTTGAGGATATCACCAATATGCTGGACAGGGGAATGTCTATGGATGTTGTCTATATGGTGTGGAAGGCATCCGATATGGTCTTACGCATGGGGCAGAATTTTTAGGTTGGCGGGTGGGCACGCGCCCGGCCTGATCGGAGGCAAAATTGCGCGAGATGACATCGGGTGAGTGTCCTGGAATCATCCCATGCTCACGTGATATTTCAGTCGGCGGGCGCATGGTTGGAAGCGCGCTCGCCAACAATTAAGAGGTCAGTTAAGGTAATTAAAGTTGCAACTGTCTTTACTTTTACATTGCCCGTCCAACCCTACAGTTGGCGGATGGTCGAATTGGCCAGGCGGACTTTGCATTTTTCTTCAAACCTCATCTGCGGGCGGGACGAGGCTTCCGCGACGAAATAAAATATAAATAAATTCCTGTGAACAGCATTTCAGTCACTAAACTTTTAGGTGATCACTTTCTTTCAGCTTCTAAAACCTTTTTTTTGATTTTATAGGTCTTCACCTCCCTGAGGCAGCTCTCTGCCTTCAAGGAGCTTTCATTCGGCGCTCACTCACACCCGCGCTGACATCGGCACCGGCCTTCCTCCCACCCCCACCCCCACCCTGGCGGTGCTGAGTATTTCAGCTTGCATTTCATGCTGGCTGGCTGTTAATTGGCCAGCCAGCGTGAAATCGCAGTTGGGGCCAATTGCGGCCAGTGGTCTGTTCCCCGGCCGATCCTGGGCCTGCTGATGGTGCCCACATGCCGACCTAAAAATTCTGCCCGTGAAATTTTTGGCAAAAAATAAAAGCATGCAGAACTGAAGATCACCTTGTAACGGTTGTAATGAGATGGGTGTTTTGACACAGTAGGAATAAAGGGAATGTACTGTGATTGACGGGATGTGAAAAGTGATGTTTCCAGGGATATGTACTGGGGCCTCAGCTGTCAATGACTTGGATGAAGGAATAGAGCTGAACATCCAAGATTGCAGATAACATTAAACTAGGAGGCACAGAATGCTTTGTAAGAAGAACTGCGAGTTATAAAGGGACATAGACAGATTAAGTGAGTGTGCAAAACTAAGGCAGATGGAATTAATTGTGTGAAGTCATCCATTTTGGATCCAAGAAAGACAAACCAGAATATAATTTTAATGGTGTGAGACTGGGAATCATGGGGGAGCTAGTACATGGGTACACAAACTAATCAAAAAGTCTAATGGAATATTGGACTTTTATGTCTTGGGTAAATGAGTTCGTTGGCCAACTGAACTCTAACTGCATGCCTTCCTATGTTCTCCTCAATTGCTGCTCACAATCAATAATGGAGGGAGACTGATATAAGAGGAAACAGCAATGGTTTATTGAGACACAGGGCAGAACACCAGATCATACTTACTCACTCAGAAACCTCCAGGACTAGACTTACAGTTCCCAGTTACCGGTAATGTACAGTGATTGTCACATGATCAGTACACTTGCATTCTCTTAAATGGACCGGATACCTCACTTTACACATAGACTTTATCTCAATGGGGTTGAAATACAGAGGGGAGGTTCCTCAAGTGTTGCTTTGGTGGTACAAAGCCTTGCTCGGGCTCTGACTGGACAGCAATGTTCTGTTTTAGGCACCACACCTCAGGAATGCTATTGGCTTTGGAGGGGTACAACAGGTTCAGCAGTATGATACCAGGGTTAAAGGGTTAAATTAGGAAAATTTACGTAAACTTGGTTTGTGTTTCTTGGAGGTTAGAAGCTTGAGGGTGACCCTTATTGAGGGGTTCGACATAATAAAAAGGTACAATAAACGTAGGTACAGAGAAGCTCATTCCTTTGCAGGCGGAATCCAGGACAAGAGCCATAGGCTGGGATTTTACAGCCCCCACTGCGGCGGGGCCGGCGAGCCATTGAAATCTCTGTTCACATTGGCGGGACCAGAAGATCCTACTGGCGTGAGGGGCTGGAAACTTCCAGCCAATGTTAAAATTAGAAAGAAGTGAAATCAACAAGCACTTCTTCGCATAATTCATAAAAATGTGGAATTCTCACCCCCAAAAGGAAAAAAGATACTCGAATTCATACATATCCATTTACTACATTTACATTCTTTCAACTACATTATCCCTTACAACAACAAACATTTCATTCCTTGCATAATCCCTTAATTGAAATGTTCCTGACTGAGACTGACAGATTTTTTATTATGGAGGAATATTAAGAGCTATGGATCAAAGGCATAGAGTTGAGGGACGGATCAACCGTGATTTAACTGAATGGCAGAACAGGCTCAAGGGGTTGTACGATCTACTCCTAATCCTATGTCCATGTGTATGGAAATCTGAGTGCAACTAAATGGACAGAATTTTGCCCTTGATGGGCGGGCGGGCCCGACTGACTTGGCAGCAGGCGGGCAGCCGATCGCCGCCGCCAAAATGGGCCCCGCTGCCATTTTAAGTGGGTGGGCCAATTAAGGCCCACCCAGCGTGACGCCCGATGGGAAGCGCTATGCGCTTCCTGTGCGGGCGGGAGAAGAATTCCCCAACTGCCAGAGTGCACTGTTTCACGCATGCACGTGAAAGAACGCACATCTCCCTGAGGCAAAGTGCTGCCTCAGGGAGATCACTGAAACTCTGTGAAACTCTAAAAATAGAAAAATTAAAAAATCATTAATATGTCCCCCTCATATGAAAATGTCACATGAGATGGGGCATATTAGTGAAGAACACAAACACTTTATTAAACTTTTTTAAACCCGATATCAAACCTCATCCCGCCACTGGATGAAGTTTGTAAAAAAAAAATCACTTAGCCACCTGCCCGTTGGGCCCATGCGCTGACCCAAAGTTTGCACGGGCCCCTCAAAATCCTGGTCGATTGGAGAGTTATGGGCCTTAAAAAGGCCTTTAAATTAATGGCAGGTGCACGTGCTACTGCATAGCACGCCCGCCGACCAACATATCACTATGCTGCGCGCTGACGTCAGAACGCTCGCACGACATTTTAAGCGCTGGCATGCGGACTCCGCTACCTGCACGTCAGCCAGAAGATTCTGCCCAATATGATTGCTGTTATTTAATGTAAAACCAGTCAATACTTTGTTGTATTTATTTTATAGTTACAACAACTGCATTTCCTGTGAACAGAAATCTCCAACAGTACTTCTTGGATTATTTCTCCTTGCTCCCCTGTTTTTGGACATCTAGCAACTTAGGTTGACAGAGACACCAAGTGGGTTACTTTATGCCATATCTTCATTAATTCCTCTTTAATCCAGGGAATCAGAGGTACAAGTGAACAGTTTGGAGTTAATTCTTTACTGGGAAGTACCTGGCCTCCAGTTAAGACTTGCCTGCTCTGATATAGCCTCAATTTTGAACATTAAAAACAGAGAGCAAAAGATTAACATCTGCGAAAACTTCCAGTGACACAAAGCTATATTTAGGTTCAAACTAAGGTATGATGCCTCTGACTGGTATTATCAATTTTGTAACCACAGTAACCATAATCTTCCCCCGCAGCTATTCTTTCACAGCTAGGTCTTCAAATTAATAACAGCTCTCAAAAGGTGCTGTTGAACAAAATCTCATTTCCCCTTCCAACTAAACTGAGTCACTGGACCTTCGTGCATGATAACATCAGGAAATAAATTCTCTATTAAAATTATATGAAGTGATGATGGCTGGCCAGCCCAACTTCCTAGGGGAACTATAGGTCTTGAGAAAAAGACCTAAAATGTCATATCTCAGTCCATCTAAATAGTCACTTTGGAATAATCTCAATCTCCAAATGCTATTTCAGTCGCATTCTGCTTGCATATTAACCCTCTAGGCACATGGTATTACATTTATTGTTGTGCTATTCCTAATTCTTTTCCACTTATCCTTTAGGAAAGGAGTTAAATACTTTACTGGGTTTATTCTCAACTTCTCTTACAACATTGTCATCCAACAGAAATTGCTGACCAGCGACAGGTGTGGCCCTTGGAGATACAGTGCTTTAGCCACATGTACAAACCTTAGAAGATGCCATGCATACATCGTGCAATACAAAGGTACTTCACACATGTGTATTTATTTAACAATCACCAACACCATTCAGTAATCAAGGGAAGTCAGGGGCACACAACAACCAAAAAAAAAACTCAGAGGTCATCAGCTCTGGCCTAGATTTTCATCTGTGGGTCAGGTATGCAGAGTCAGGAGAATTCCCAGCTCTCCGAATTCCAACCGTCTAAAAACATCTGACGGAATATCAGATTTTTATTCCAGGGTGGTGGACTGGCCTACCTCAGTGTCCAGGACTGTGTTGGAGTTTAATTTACAAAACAAAACTAAAAAACAGCCCTCCAGCCCTCGCCCCTAATCTACTACATGTTAATATGCCATCCATGCCAACCCATACCACCTAATGTCCTCTACCCACCCCCCCGTCCCTCATATCTATGCCCTTCTACCCACCCCATGGCCCTTTTATATCCCATATGCCAGCCTGTGCTCCCATGGTCCTTTATAACCCCTATGCCAAACTATGGCCCTCTACCCGCCCATGGCCCTTTATAGACCCTGTGCCAACTTAGTGCCAACTCATGCCTTCACATCTACTATACCAACTCACCCAGTATGCACTGGCAGGCTTCAGGACCCATGCTGAAATTAAATACAATAAAGTTCCAAATGTCTATTGCAGACTTTGGGCCAAATCTTCCACTGAGTAGCAATCACCCTCAGAATGCTAATCCGCTCCTTTTTCTTGGAGCTGCGCATTTCTCATCCGGACTTCCTACCTAGGCCTACTGAGAAATGTGTAGCGCAGCTGTTCTGGGAGTCCCTTCTGTGCAGTGCAGGATCAATGGGTGGAATCAAAGTCACGTCCCCTTATTAAGGCACTAGCTGTTGTAAACCAGTAAGTTTAATGATCCCAACCAAATTGACAGGAGAGAAAGCAAGTGTGTAAGGTAAGTGGGTCAGATGGGTTCCAGGGTGGGGGTGGGGAGTAGTCAGGTCCGGAATAGATGGGTGGTCAGCTGGGGTGGGGGTGTAGTTGGGTGGGCTAGTCATGGAGTGGGGGATTGGATGGTCGGGGGGGGGGGGGGGTGTTTGGTCAGGGGGTGGGGGGGGGATATGCGGCTTTAGTGGGGGGTGGGAGGCTGGTCATTGGGGGAATAATCTGTGGTGGGGGGGGGGGGGGCAGTGGTCAAGACTATAGTTACCCAGAATTTAAAAGTGATTTTAATCCTTCCACCTTTTCCTGAGTAACTATTCTGCCAAGGGAATTGGAACCATCCGACGTCTCCGATTTAAAATCGGAGTTTCGGATGGTTCCAAGTGCGGTTGATACTTCCCAGGCAATTCCTGTGCAAGGGGGGCAATTCCTGTGCAGTCCTTGCTGGTGATCTCCAGGAGATCCCCTGGATATCCACTGAATGGAAGGTCTGGGTCATTATTTTTTTCAAAACACCTCATTCATAAAAACCCATTTACTACATTTACATTCCTTATCTCTTACAACACCACCCTTTCATTCTTGCATAATCCCTTATGAAAACAAGCATTGGAATTCATAGTCCCATTTCAAAGAGTCCATAGCCACGTGGAGCTGTCAATCAAACTGCGAAATGGCTGGTACCCTACTGTGATAATGGCAGATTGTGAAATCACTCAGGCAGCAGTAATCCAGTAACGGAAGCAGGAAGGCTTATATCAACAGAGTGAAGTAGCATGCAATCTTCTTTTCCCAACATTGCTATCAGTTTTTACAAAGAGTTAAAGGGCAGGAGTTTTACATGCAGAGATAAAAACAAAAAACTGCAGATGCTGGAAATCCAAAACAAAAACAGAATTACCTGGAAAAACTCAGCAGGTCAGGCAGCACGGCGGAGAAGAAAAGAGTTGACGTTTCGAGTCCTCATGACCTTTCAACAGAACTGATTTTTCTTTACAAGAGGGGTGAAATATAAGCTGGTTTAAGGTGGTGGTGGGGTGGGGGGGGGGTGGGGGGAAAGAGAGAAGTGGATGGGGGTGTTGTTGTAGGGACAAGCAAGCAGTGATAGCAGATCATCAAATGATGTCACAGACAAAGGAACAAAAGAACACAGAGGTGTTGAAGTTGGTGATATTATCTAAACGAATGTGCTAATTAAGAATGGATGGTAGGGCACTCAAGGTATAGCTATAATGGGGGTGGGGAGGGGCATAAAAGATTTAAAATAATGGAAATAGGTGGGAAAAGAAAAATCTATATAAATTATTGGAAAAAAAAGGAAGGGGAGAAGAAACAGAAAGGGGGTGGGGATGGAGCAGGGAGCTCAAGACCTAAAGTTGTTGAATTCAATATTCAGTCCGGAAGGCTGTAAAGTATCTAGTTGGAAGATGAGGTGCTGTTCCTCCAGTTTGCGTTGGGCTTCACTGGAACAATGCAGCAGGCCAAGGACAGACATGTGGGCAAGAGAGAGCAGGGTGGAGTGTTAAAATGGCAAGCGACAGGGAGGTTTGGGTCATTCTTGCGGACAGACCGCAGGTGTTCTGCAAAGCGGTCGCCCAGTTTACGTTTGGCCTCTCCAGTGTAGAGGAGACCGCATTGGGAGCAACAAATGCAGCAGACTAAGTTGGGGGAAATGCAAGTGAAATGCTGCTTCACTTGAAAGGACTGTTTGGGCCCTTGGACGGTGAGGAGAGAGGAAGTGAAGGGGCACGTGTTACATCTTTTGCGTGGGCATGGGGAGGTGCCATAGGAGGGGGTTGAGGAGTAGGGGGTGATGGAGGAGTGGACCAGGGTGTCCCGGAGGGAATGATCCCTACGGAATGCCGACAGGGCAAGTGAAGGGAAGATGTGTTTGGTGGTGGCATCAAGCTGGAGTTGGCAGAAATGGCAGAGGATGATCCTTTGAATGCGGAGGCTGGTGGGGTGATAAGTGAGGACAAGGGGGACCCTATCATGTTTCTGGGAGGGAGGAGAAGGCGTGAGGGCGGATGCGCGGGAGATGGGTTGGACACGGTTGAGGGCCCTGTCAACGACCGTGGGTGGAAAACCTTGGTTAAGGAAGAAGGAGGACATGTCAGAGGAACTGTTGTTGAAGGTAGCATCATCGGAACAGATGCGACGGAGGCGAAGGAACTGAGAGAATGGGATGGAGCCCTTACAGGAAGCGGGGTGTGAGGAGCTGTAGTCAAGGTAGCTGTGGGAGTCAGTAGGCCTGTAATGGATAAAAACAAAAAAACTGCGGATGCTGGAAATCCAAAACAAAAACAGAATTACCTGGAAAAACTCAGCAGGTCTGGCAGCATCGGCGGAGAAGAAAAGAGTTGACGTTTCGAGTCCTCATGACCCTTCGACAGAACTTGAGTTCGAGTCCAGGAAAGAGCTGAAATATAAGCTGGTTTAAGGTGTGTGTGTGGGGGGCGGAGAGATAGAGAGACAGAGAGGTGGAGGGGGTTGGTGTGGTTGTAGCGACAAACAAGCAGTGATAGAAGCAGATCATCAAAAGATGTCAACAACAATAGTACAATAGAACACATAGGTGTTAAAGATAAAGTTGGTGATATTATCTAAACGAGTGTGCTAATTAAGAATGGATGGTAGGGCACTCAAGGTATAGCTCTAGTGGGTTTTTTTTTATTTTATATAATGGAAATAGGTGGGAAAAGGAAAATCTTTATAATTTATTGGGAAAAAAAAAAGAGAAGGGGGAAACAGAAAGGGGGTGGGGATGGGGGAGGGGACTCACGACCTAAAGTTGTTGAATTCAATATTCAGTCCGGAAGGCTGTAAAGTCCCTAGTCGGAAGATGAGGTGTTGTTCCTCCAGTTTGCGTTGGGCTTCACTGGAACAATGCAGCAAGCCAAGGACAGACATGTGGGCAAGAGAGCAGGGTGGAGTGTTAAAATGGCAAGCGACAGGGAGGTTTGGGTCATTCTTGCGGACAGACCGCAGGTGTTCTGCAAAGCGGTCGCCCAGTTTACGTTTGGTCTCTCCAATGTAGAGGAGACCACATTGGGAGCAACGAATGCAGTAGACTAAGTTGGGGGAAATGCAAGTGAAATGCTGCTTCACTTGAAAGGAGTGTTTGGGTCCTTGGACGGTGAGGAGAGAGGAAGTGAAGGGGCAGGTGTTGCATCTTTTGCGTGGGCAAGGGGTTGTGCCATAGGAGGGGGTTGAGGAGTAGGGGGTGATGGAGGAGTGGACCAGGGTGTCCCGGAGGGAGCGATCCCTACGGAATGCCGATAAGGGGGGTGAAGGGAAGATGTGTTTGGTAGTGGCATCATGCTGGAGTTGGCGGAAATGGCGGAGGATGATCCTTTGAATGCGGAGGCTGGTGGGGTGATAAGTGAGGACAAGGGGGACCCTATCATGTTTCTGGGAGGGAGGAGAAGGAGTGAGGGCGGATGCGCGGGAGATGGGCCGGACACGGTTGAGGGCCCTGTCAACGACCGTGGGTGGAAAACCTCGGTTAAGGAAGAAGGAGGACATGTCAGAGGAACTGTTTTTGAATGTAGCATCATCGGAACAGATGCGACGGAGGCGAAGGAACTGAGAGAATGGGATGGAGTCCTTACAGGAAGTGGGGTGTGAGGAGCTGTAGTCGAGATAGCTGTGGGTGTCGGTGGGTTTGTAATGGATATTGGTGGACAGTCTATCACCAGAGATTGAGACAGAGAGGTCAAGGAAGGGAAGGGAAGTGTCAGAGATGGACCACGTGAAAATGATGGAGGGGTGGAGATTGGAAGCAAAATTAATAAATTTTTCCAAGTCCTGACGAGAGCATGAAGCAGCACCGAAATAATCATCGATGTACCGGAGAAAGAGTTGTGGAAGGGGGCCGGAGTAGGACTGCAACAAGGAATGTTCCACATACCCCATAAAGAGACAGGCATAGCTGGGGCCCATGCGGGTACCCATAGCCACATCTTTTATTTGGAGGAAGTGAGAGGAGTTGAAGGAGAAATTGTTCAGCGTGAGAACAAGTTCAGCCAGACGGAGGAGAGTAGTGGTGGATGGGGATTGTTCGGGCCTCTGTTCGAGGAAGAAGCTAAGGGCCCTCAGACCATCCTGGTGGGGGATGGAGGTGTAGAGGGATTGGACGTCCATGGTGAAGAGGAAGCGGTAGGGGCCAGGGAACTGGAAATTGTTGATGTGACGTAAGGTGTCAGAGGAATCACGGATGTAGGTGGGAAGGGACTGGACAAGGGGAGAGAGAAGGGAGTCAAGATAACGAGAAATGAGTTCTGTGGGGCAGGAGCAAGCTGAGACGATCGGTCTACCGGGGCAGTTCTGTTTGTGGATTTTGGGTAGGAGATAGAAGCGGGCCGTCCGAGGTTGGGCAACTATCAGGTTGGAAGCTGTGGGAGGGAGATCCCCAGAGGAGATGAGGTCAGTGACAGTCCTGGAAACAATGGCTTGATGTTCAGTGGTGGGGTCATGGTCCAGGGAGAGGTAGGAGGAAGTGTCTGCGAGTTGACGCTCAGCCTCCGCGTGGTAGAGGTCAGTGCGCCAGACAACAACAGCACCACCCTTGTCAGCGGGTTTGATGACAATGTCAGGGTTGGACCTGAGAGAATGGAGTGCAGTAAGTTCAGAGAGAGACAGGTTAGAATGGGTGAGAGGAGCAGAGAAATTGAGACGACTAATGTCGCGCCGACAGTTCTCAATGAAAAGATCGAGAGAAGGTAAGAATCCAGAGGGAGGGGTCCAGGTGGAGGGAGAATATTGAAGATGGGTAAAAGGATCCGTTGAACTGGGAGAGGACTCCTGCCCAAAGAAGTGAGCCCGGAGACGAAGACGGCGGAAGAAGAGTTCAGTATCATGCCGAGCCCGAAATTCATTGAGGTGAGGGCGTAAGGGTATGAAACTAAGTCCTTTGCTGAGCACTGAACGTTCAGCATCGGAGAGGGGAAGGTCAGGGGGTATAGTGAATACACGGCTGGGGTTGGGATTGGAAGATGGGGTGGGGACGGTGGGGGGTCCCACCTTTTCCCACCTATTTCCATTATATAAAATAAAAAAAAACCCACTAGAGCTATACCTTGAGTGCCCTACCATCCATTCTTAATTAGCACATTCGTTTAGATAATATCACCAACTTTATCTTTAACACCTATGTGTTCTATTGTACTATTGTTGTTGACATCTTTTGATGATCTGCTTCTATCACTGCTTGTTTGTCGCTACAACCACACCAACCCCCTCCACCTCTCTGTCTCTCTATCTCTCCGCCCCCCACACACACACCTTAAACCAGCTTATATTTCAGCTCTTTCCTGGACTCGAACTCAAGTTCTGTCGAAGGGTCATGAGGACTCGAAACGTCAACTCTTTTCTTCTCCGCCGATGCTGCCAGACCTGCTGAGTTTTTCCAGGTAATTCTGTTTTTGTTTTGGATTTCCAGCATCCGCAGTTTTTTTGTTTTTATCTCTGTGTTTAATTGACTGCCACTGCTCTTCAAGAAATGCCTACCTCCTTGAAGAAGTTCTGTTCCTCTCTGCGACAAGATTTCCGGATTTCTCTGTTGCCTTGTTCACCTTCATTGCTTTCCATTTCTCTCCTAGTGTTTGACAAGGTGTTTACTAAAACCCGCTTTCACAGCCATATCTCCTTTCTCAGTGACTGTCTCCGTCTCCGACTTACCCCACATGGATTTCAACTGAAATTCCACCCCTCATGTTTCGAACCCACCCAGGATTATAGGTATCTCCGGGACATAAAACGTTTCTCGGACTGCTGTTCCCGTCACATTCTGAAATCCACTCTCAGTGCCATGCGCCGCCATATGAACACACTCGACCTTTCCCTCCAGCAGCACCGCCGTACCCTTTTTCAAAGCTGCGCGTGCCCCCAGTTTCATTTTATCCTTCGGCTCATCCGACGCCTCAACAAGAAACTTTTTCTCTTTCTCTCAAGTGCTAAGGAACGCAAGCTCCAACAACTCATCGACACCAACACCCATCTAGGACCCTCCACCCCTGCCTGTCCCTCCGTCCCCACCCCATCTTCCAATCCCAACCCCAGCCGTGTATTCACTATACCCCCTGACCTTCCCCTCTCCGATGCTGAACGTTCAGTGCTCAGCAAAGGACTTAGTTTCATACCCTTACGCCCTCACCTCAATGAATTTCGGGCTCGGCATGATACTGAACTCTTCTTCCGCCGTCTTCGTCTCCGGGCTCACTTCTTTGGGCAGGAGTCCTCTCCCAGTTCAACGGATCCTTTTACCCATCTTCAATATTCTCCCTCCACCTGGACCCCTCCCTCTGGATTCTTACCTTCTCTCGATCTTTTCATTGAGAACTGTCGGCGCGACATTAGTCGTCTCAATTTCTCTGCTCCTCTCACCCATTCTAACCTGTCTCTCTCTGAACTTACTGCACTCCATTCTCTCAGGTCCAACCCTGACATTGTCATCAAACCCGCTGACAAGGGTGGTGCTGTTGTTGTCTGGCGCACTGACCTCTACCACGCGGAGGCTGAGCGTCAACTCGCAGACACTTCCTCCTACCTCTCCCTGGACCATGACCCCACCACTGAACATCAAGCCATTGTTTCCAGGACTGTCACTGACCTCATCTCCTCTGGGGATCTCCCTCCCACAGCTTCCAACCTGATAGTTGCCCAACCTCGGACGGCCCGCTTCTATCTCCTACCCAAAATCCACAAACAGAACTGCCCCGGTAGACCGATCGTCTCAGCTTGCTCCTGCCCCACAGAACTCATTTCTCGTTATCTTGACTCCCTTCTCTCTCCCCTTGTCCAGTCCCTTCCCACCTACATCCGTGATTCCTCTGACACCTTACGTCACATCAACAATTTCCAGTTCCCTGGCCCCTACCGCTTCCTCTTCACCATGGACGTCCAATCCCTCTACACCTCCATCCCCCACCAGGATGGTCTGAGGGCCCTTAGCTTCTTCCTCGAACAGAGGCCCGAACAATCCCCATCCACCACTACTCTCCTCCGTCTGGCTGAACTTGTTCTCACGCTGAACAATTTCTCCTTCAACTCCTCTCACTTCCTCCAAATAAAAGGTGTGGCTATGGGTACCCGCATGGGCCCCAGCTATGCCTGTCTCTTTATGGGGTATGTGGAACATTCCTTGTTGCAGTCCTACTCCGGCCCCCTTCCACAACTCTTTCTCCGGTACATCGATGATTATTTCGGTGCTGCTTCATGCTCTCGTCAGGACTTGGAAAAATTTATTAATTTTGCTTCCAATCTCCACCCCTCCATCATTTTCACGTGGTCCATCTCTGACACTTCCCTTCCCTTCCTTGACCTCTCTGTCTCAATCTCTGGTGATAGACTGTCCACCAATATCCATTACAAACCCACCGACACCCACAGCTATCTCGACTACAGCTCCTCACACCCCACTTCCTGTAAGGACTCCATCCCATTCTCTCAGTTCCTTCGCCTCCGTCGCATCTGTTCCGATGATGCTACATTCAAAAACAGTTCCTCTGACATGTCCTCCTTCTTCCTTAACCGAGGTTTTCCACCCACGGTCGTTGACAGGGCCCTCAACCGTGTCCGGCCCATCTCCCGCGCATCCGCCCTCACTCCTTCTCCTCCCTCCCAGAAACATGATAGGGTCCCCCTTGTCCTCACTTATCACCCCACCAGCCTCCGCATTCAAAGGATCATCCTCCGCCATTTCCGCCAACTCCAGCATGATGCCACTACCAAACACATCTTCCCTTCACCCCCCTTATCGGCATTCCGTAGGGATCGCTCCCTCCGGGACACCCTGGTCCACTCCTCCATCACCCCCTACTCCTCAACCCCCTCCTATGGCACAAACCCTTGCCCACGCAAAAGATGCAACACCTGCCCCTTCACTTCCTCTCTCCTCACCGTCCAAGGACCCAAACACTCCTTTCAAGTGAAGCAGCATTTCACTTGCATTTCCCCCAACTTAGTCTACTGCATTCGTTGCTCCCAATGTGGTCTCCTCTACATTGGAGAGACCAAACGTAAACTGGGCGACCGCTTTGCAGAACACCTGCGGTCTGTCCGCAAGAATGACCCAAACCTCCCTGTCGCTTGCCATTTTAACACTCCACCCTGCTCTCTTGCCCACATGTCTGTCCTTGGCTTGCTGCATTGTTCCAGTGAAGCCCAACGCAAACTGGAGGAACAACACCTCATCTTCCGACTAGGGACTTTACAGCCTTCCGGACTGAATATTGAATTCAACAACTTTAGGTCGTGAGTCCCCTCCCCCATCCCCACCCCCTTTCTGTTTCCCCCTTCTCTTTTTTTTTTCCCAATAAATTATAAAGATTTTCCTTTTCCCACCTATTTCCATTATATAAAATAAAAAAAAAAAACCCACTAGAGCTATACCTTGAGTGCCCTACCATCCATTCTTAATTAGCACACTCGTTTAGATAATATCACCAACTTTATCTTTAACACCTATGTGTTCTATTGTACTATTGTTGTTGACATCTTTTGATGATCTGCTTCTATCACTGCTTGTTTGTCGCTACAACCACACCAACCCCCTCCACCTCTCTGTCTCTCTATCTCTCCGCCCCCCACACACACACCTTAAACCAGCTTATATTTCAGCTCTTTCCTGGACTCGAACTCAAGTTCTGTCGAAGGGTCATGAGGACTCGAAACGTCAACTCTTTTCTTCTCCGCCGATGCTGCCAGACCTGCTGAGTTTTTCCAGGTAGGCCTGTAATGGATATTGGTGGACAGTCTAACACCAAAGATTGAGACAGAGAGGTCAAGGAAAGGAAGGGAAGTGTCAGAGATGGACCACGTGAAAATGACGGAGGGGTGGAGATTGGAAGCAAAATTAATAAATTTTTCCAAGTCCCGACGAGAGCATGAAGCAGCACTGAAGTAAGCATCAATGTACCGGAGAAAAAGTTGTGGAAGGGGGCCGGAGTAGGACTGGAACAAGGAACGTTCCACATACCCCATAAAGAGACAGGCATAGCTGGGGCCCATGCGGGTACCCATAGCCACACCTTTTATTTGGAGGAAGTGAGAGGAGTTGAAGGAGAAATTGTTCAGTGTGAGAACAAGTTCAGCCAGACGGAGGAGAGTAGTGGTGGATGGGGATTGTTCGGGCCTCTGTTCGAGGAAGAAGCTAAGGGTCCTCAGACCATCCTGGTGGGGGATGGAGGTGTAGAGGGATTGGACGTCCATGGTGAAGAGGAAGCGGTTGGGACCAGGGAACTGGAAATTGTTGATGTGACGTAAGGTGTCAGAGGAATCACGGATGTAGGTGGGAAGGGACTGGACAAGGGGAGAGAGAAGGGAGTCAAGGTAGCGAGAAATGAGTTCCGTGGGGCAGGAGCAAGCTGACACGATCGGTCTACCGGGACAGTTCTGTTTGTGGATTTTGGGTTCTCTGCTCCTCTCACCCATTCTAATCACTCTCTTTCTGAACTTACTGCACTCCGTTCTCTCAGGTCCAACCACAACATTGTCATCAAACCCGCCGACAAGGGTGGTGCTGTTGTTATCTGGCGCACTGACCTCTACCTCGCGGAGGGTGAGCGTCAACTCACAGACACTTCCTCCTACCTCTCCCTTGACCATGACCCCACCACTGAACATCAAGCCATTGTTTCCAGGACTGTCACTGACCTCATCTCCACTGGGGATCTTCCCGCCACAGCTTCCAACCTGATAGTCGCTCAACCTCGGACAGCCCGCTTCTACCTCCTACCCAAAATCCTTTCTTGGACTCATTCAAGTTCTGTCGAAGGGTCATGAGGACTCGAAACATCAACTCTTTTCTTCTTCGCCGATGCTGCTAGACCTGCTGAGTTTTTCCAAGTAATTCTGCTTTTGTTTTGGATTTCCAGTATCCGCAGTTTTTTTGTTTTTATCTCTGTGTTTAATTGACTGCCACTGCTCTTCAAGAAACGCCTACCTCCTTGAAGAAGTTCTGTTCGTCTCTGCGACAAGATTTCCGTATCTCTCTTTTGCCTCGCTCACCTTCATTGCTTTCCATTTCTCTCCTCCCTTTCTTGGACTCATTCAAGTTCTGTCGAAAGGTCATGAGGACTCGAAACGTCAACTTTTTTCTTCTCCGCCGATGCTGCTAGACCTGCTGAGTTTTTCCAGGTAATTCTGTTTTTGTTTTGGATTTCCAGCATCCGCAGTTTTTTTGTTTTTATGCACAATGAAATGCTTGGTGTATTGGGAAACCTGCCAGAAAACCTGCAGCCAGAAACCAATTTGACACAAGGATTTGGACAGAGCTTGGAGCCCATTCTTTCCAGCACAGAAGTGCTGGCCAACTCCATTTGCATGCTTACAGACCCAAACATAAATGTTTAATCCTCCTGCTCCTATTTTGTGTCTCTATGTCACAGGTTCCATTGCAGCACAGGCAGCAATGACCCAACATCTGAATGCCGCAATGGGAGATCAGATTGAGGTCATAAATAGTCAGCTTTCTATGAAGGTAGACTGATGTCATCATAGCTCTGGATTACAGTGTATAAAATGGCCTGCAGGATGTCACAACTGTCCAACAGATTACTCGGATTGCTGAACCAGTTCCCCGTGAAGTTCCATGGAGTTGAAATCTGCTCTCCTCTCTCAGCAAGGTAACATTCATCCTCTTGCCCCACCATTCCACCAGTGCCCTTTCTGTTGCCTGTTCTTCCAGACCACTGTTGCCCATGCTGAGGTGGTGCAGTTCTCTGAGGGGGCGTTCTTGGTCCAGAGCTGCTAACGGTCATCCTGCAAGGCCACCTTCAGACTCTCACACTGAAATTCAATGCCCATTGTCTACATAAGGGCACTAGGGCAGGTGAAGGCACTTGGAAGAGAGGTGCTTAGGCAATGTACGCTAATGACTTTTGTATGCAATGTGGCATGTTCTTAGTTCTAAATTTGATTTGGAATGTTTATTTTGCGGTGGTTTTATTTTTACATTGTGACCAAGCAGATGTTATGGTCAGCGACAGAGGGGAGGTGTGAAATAGTTGGTGAATGGGGAATTGGGGTGTGGTTACTGGTATCGCATTCGGATGAGTTCTTCATAGACAGCATGGTCAGAAATGAGCTGTCTAGATTGCTTCCTCCCTTTCTCTTCCAACTGCTCCTTAGCTGGCCATTGTATAGCTGGTGGCAAGGGCTGTGCCCTCAATGGCAAGGCTGTGCAGCTTGCAGTAGATCATCACAATCTGGGCAACTGCTTTGTCGAGTACTGCAAGCTTCCTCTAGAGCAGACAAGTTAGCAGCAGGTCAATAATCTGCTCTGTGACATTTCATGTGACAACTTTCACTTCATGCATGCTGCTCACATGTATGTGTTTGTGGAGCTTGCACATCAGAGTCATCAGTCATGTCCTCAGCAGGTAACTCTTATCACCCAATAGTCATCCTTTGGTTTATCATGATGCTGTTGACCCAGTGGACTGCTGCAGAATGAAGGCATCATGACTGCTGCCAGGATAATAGGCATTGATGTGCATGGTTCTCTGTGTATAGGCACACACCAGCTGAACATGGAGGAGGGAGTGGAATCCCTTTTGGTTCTGATATAGGGAAGAGTTGACATGTGCCATTTGCAAAGCGAAATGCATGTATCTAACAGCATTCTGCACCATGGGAAAGCCTGCAATTTTAGCAAAGCATTATGCTCCCTCTTCATTCTCTCTTTCCAGAGAGAAGCATGGAATATACTTAGCTGTCACCGAGTAGAACACCTCAATAACCTTCCTTACATAACAGTGGATAGCAACCTGTGAGAATGTTGCAAATGGCTTCAGTTCCAGCCAGGACATAGCCAGATGCCTAAAATTTCATCACCATTTGGGGAGGGCAAACCGTACAAGGGTATATACAATAAATGTTAGAAAAGTGTAGTGAAATAAAGGGACCTTGGAGTGCATGTCTACATATCGCTGAAGTAGCAGAATAGGTAGACAAGGAAGCATATGGATACTTTCCATTATCAGCTGAGGCAAGGAATGTAAGTGCTGGGAGGTTATGTTAGAATTGTATAAAATGCTAGTTAGGCCACAGCTAGGTACTGTGTACAGTTATGGTCACTGCATTATAGGAAAGATGTGATCACACTAGCAAGTGTACAAGAAATTTACAAGGATATTGCCAGGAATAATTTAGCAATGAGGAAAGATTCGATAGGCTGACATGGTTTTCTCTGGAACTGAGGAGGCTAAGGGGAGATTTAATTGAGGTATATAAAATTATGATTGGAAAGAGCGGATAGAAAGGACCTATTGCCCTTAGCAGAGAGGTCAATAACCATGGGGTGTACACTTAAAGTAATTGGTAGAAGGATTAGTAGGGAGTTGTGGGGGGAATTTGTTTTCACCCAGGGGCTGGTAGAACTCACTGCCTGAAAGAGTGGTAGAGGCAAAAACCCTCAAAACATTTAGAAAGTACTTGGAAATGCACTTGAAATGCCAAAAACAGCAAGGCTGTGGACCAAGAAATGGAAGGCGAAGTTAGGAACATATGAACAGGAATAGGCCATTTAGCCCCTCAAGCCTGTACTGCCACGCAATGAGATCATAACCGATCTGCAAACTAACTCCCTTGCACACACCTTTGCTCCATATCCCTTCATACCTCTGGTTAACAAAACTCTAGCTCAGTTTTGCAGAATGTATAACTGGTACACCGGTGTCTGGGAGAAACTGGTTTGTGCAGAAGCCTTGAGGTTAACTTCCTTCAACATGCACGCTGCAGTCTTTTGCAACTTGGAAACAATTATAGAAAGCACCATGAATCAAAGCAATGACCAAATTAAATCAAACAGCAACTAACCTGTGGATAATGTTGTCGGGGGGGGGGGGTGGGGGGGGGGGGGGGGAGGAGGAGGCAGAAGCTGGGGTGGGGCACAAAAGGCAAAGGCCCTCGTGCTGCTGAATGTTTGTGTTCAGCTGTGAGAGGTTAAGAAAGAGCATTAGCTGGAGTGCTGAGCTCCAAAATGGCATTGCTGGTAATAAATCATTGACATGGTGATCTGCCTGCTCTGCATACTACTGGCAGATGATCACTGCACATGCATTACGCCCTCACCTATGTGGCATCCGGTACGATTTGCCTCAAGTATGTGTGCACGCATTGGGAATGCATTTTGAAGCTCTAAGGGTACTTGTAGCACTCAAAGAACAGGCACAAGCGGTATCAATTTCTCACCCAGCAACATAGTGGAAATTTCAAAGATCTGCTGTTCACCCTATCAGATAGTAAATAACACCTTATTGGAGAGGGACCTCAAGTGCAAGGAAATTTTACTTTTACACCACAGATTTCACCTTAGATTGCACAGCTTACCAATACAAGTATGAGCAATGATAAAGTTAAACTGTTAATGACAGCAGTTGGGTAATACCACTGTATGTAAATACAGCATGACTCAACATTGGCCACCACTTTAAGAATCACAAATAAACAATTCTATTTACAACACAGAAAGGGTTTAAAATCTGCACAAATATAACTACAACAGGGTGGTGTAGCCAGAGTATAATGCCACTAATGCTCTTTGATTTACTATGAGCTTCACATGACAATCCTCACCAATGTTATTGATAAAATGGCACACAAACTTGCAATACATTTTGCTATCATAGCAGTCTTGTGGTTTTATTTTGTGTTGTTTCACACAGTATTAAAACTATGAAGTAGCACTACGGACCAGTGAAAAGGAGAATAACTAAGGGTGGATTTTCGATGCTGGGATCATGTTAGAATGGAAGCAGGCAATGAAACAAGGAGCTGACGCCATGCATGACGATTCCCGCCTCTGTTCCTGACCCTACTGACTTTCGTGAGGGTGGGAGGCAAATGGAGGAGAAGGGCGGGAAAGTCAAGTGATCTGCATCATTAATTGGGCATATTCAGATAATTAAGCAGTTCCTTAAGCGGATGGCCACTGGGAGCTGTGTAAAGCTGAATAGCTCCAGCCTGTCAGGAACAGGATTAGCAGCATGAATAAAGTTTAATTTGTGTGAAAAAAGTGGAAGTTTTGAAGAAAATCTAATACACAGCAATAAAATTTTAATAACATGAATATTTCCCTACCCTGCCCTGGGTTTCAGCTCTCTATCTGTCCTGGCCAATTTGAAGATTGAAATGCTTTAATTTTATTAAAGTATGCACAAATGGCAGCCACAGCAATTGTTGCCAAATTGGACCAGAATGTGGCCTGCTTCCCTGGCGTCCTGCCTCCATTCCCATGCTTCTGCCTCCATTCCCACACTCCTTAGCCAAAATCCAGCCCTTAGCACCAGGATGAGGACCTATATGTAACAAATCTTATTTCAATCCAGCACTGTTGTTGTCAAAATCAACCCTTTTATTTTATAGTCTTCCTGTGCTGAAGGGCTGTTCTGTAAAGACTTGCAGTCATACATCTTGATAAAAAGTCTTTCAGTGATGGACATGCTCCACTGTCAGCACAGGCAGATGCACATGGAGAATGCCACTGGTCAGCAGTGACTTCATTAGCATTTCCATGTATTAAGATGGATCACAAGCCGACTACATGTTTTGAAATTTGTTTCAGTTTAGTTTAATTATTCTTAATAAACTGGATCACATAAAAGTCAATGCTTCCTAACTGATATTGTAATCTCCATGGTCATCCTTATACCCTATACAATGCACCTCACTGAAAACGCTGAAGTGAAATATATAACTCTAGGGCTACCTAGAAAAAGCTCCAGCAGGGATGAATTTGATTCTGGAACTAATCATTAAGGAGAGGTCAATACTTTTCCCTAAGTATTCACCCTGTCAGTAGTGTTCGAGTTGGTGCTGGTATTATCTGCGAGTGCTTACAATAGAAAATTCTGCAGATCAGCAACATATGAAAGAGGCAGGCTAATATTTTGTGTGGAATTCTGCATTGCAAGGTCCACCCATTCAATCTGAACTGATTAGTATTCATCGTTGATAAAGAATCTCAGCTGAAAGGTTAGCTTGTCTTTTTCTTTCAGATACTGACTGACCTGCTGTGCCTCTCCTATATTTCCTTTATTTAAGATTCCCACTATCCAATTTCAAATATTAGTCTTTACCCTGACAGTAATGCTTAACTTTTTGCTATCTACTAATAGATTCTTTTGTTGCTATTCCAGTACTCAAGGAAAACATGTTCACTCCCAGCTCTAGTACTTTCCTTTGCTATCAATTTCATCAAACTGTTGACCTCTAGATGTAACTGTTCGTGGAACAGTGCAAACACTGCATGTATTAGAGGATTCTATTTCAATCAGTTGCAATCCAGATCAGAATACAGGACATGACAACCGTAGTTATTTATTACAATATCATCAGCCAACTCAGCCTCAGTTATAGGATTTCACCTCTGAGTTTAGTCTAACATGACAGGCTCCGAAATACCCGAATAAATGTGCAAAATATCCAAAGCAATTATTTCTCAGGAATGGCCTTGCTTTTAAGCCAAAAAACATTCTGAACATTTGTAATATTTCTAACAGTTTAGTAACTTAATTGAATCTCTCACTAAAATGTATGCCCACTCCATCAAATTCCAACCTATTTCTTTCTAACCAGTGACTCTCATTCCAAAAGAGTATTCAGTACAATTCTATTCACTTGTTTGCTGAGAAGTTATATTTTGGTAACAAAAAATTATATTTTGGTTATTAATAATGTTCTATTTTGCTTCTGTTTAGCTCTGTAGTAATTATAGTATCTGTGTCCTACAAGGCTATTTCAGGCAAACAGATGTTTATGAAGCTACAGGGCTGAACTCTAGTTCACCTAGCATGCCTGCTTTGCCATCAGAAATATATCATATTGCAAAATCAGTGTCCTCCATTTACCAGACTTGCATTTATATCATGCCTTCGCTGCAGAAGAACATCCCAGAGTGTTTCACAGAGTCATAATGGACAGATGCTGAGACAAGCAAGGATGTATTATAGGGATAGTCAAGAAGGTGAGTTTTAAGAAGGGTCTTAAAGGGGCATAAGGTGGTGGAGAGGCAGAAAGGGATAGTGGCAAACTTCAGAGTATGCAATAGGGACAGCCGAATGGCCACAGAGTGGAGTAAAGAGGGGGGTAACACAACAGCATGGAATCCAGGGACATAGAGCTCAGTGGTGAGCAAGATTGTAGTGCTGGAGGAAATTACAGATAAGGAGCAGCAACACCTTGAAGGGATTTTAAAACATACACAGAAGTTTACAAATTAAGGCACTGGGGGTGGAGCAGCCAAAGTAGGTCAGCAAGGACATTAGCGGTGAGCAAGTAGGACTGATCTCAGGGTGGAGGTCATTATGTTAGAAGCTGAAGTAGACAGTCTTTGTGATAAATTGGACATGGGATTGGAAGCTCAGCTTGGGATCAAATAGGTTCAGCCTGAGATGGTGACTTTAGGGTGACGGGGGATAGAATAACTGGCTAGGGTAAAGAACATAAAGTATTGGAGCAGGAATAGACCATATGGTCCCTCAAACCTGCTCCACCATTCAATACGATCATGGTTGACCTTTATCCTCAACTCCACTTTCCCGTTTACTTCCCATATCATTCAGTTCCCTTAGCGATGAAGAATCTATCCATCCCAGTCTTGAAAATACTCAACGATGGAGCATTCACATTATCTTCTGCTCTTAAAAGGTACAGAATTTGAGGTGAAGCAAAGACAATGCCTTGGTCTTTCTGCTCTTTAGCTGAAAATAAACTGAGGCTCAAACAAATGCACCTTGTATTATTGTGTAACTTTGTGTATTATTGAAAGTTTTGGGAGAAAGAATGGTCAAGATATGCTGTTTCAGTATTAAGGTAGCAATGTCAAAAAAAATATCTGGCTCAGTTTCAAACTGCCAAATGTTAGTACACTGGTGAATAGGTTAAATTTCCATTACTATTTTTTGTTTTTCATTTACTTTCTAATACTGAACCCCAGCCCATGAGGAGGAAAATCTCCCAGTGGATGGTACCTAACATTCAAACAGGAAACTGTGAGCGTGAGCTCATACATTGTACTGCAATGCCAGCTACCTCAATCACCTATAACATGTCGACACCAGCAAAGACACATTCTCCCATTTTATGTTAAGATAGGAAGCTTCAAAAATCTGGAGGCTCTTTTCAGCAATCAGCTTGACAGCATTGTGCAGCTTGACAGCATTGAACTACAATGTTTTGGGAACCCTATAATTCCTTGGTTAATGTTCCTGATCTTAAATATGTCATTACAGGTAGAAGAGAGACATCAAATGGAAATTAATGGTCTTCCACAGAAGGGAAAGCAAATGAAATCAACCTAGAAGGCTCTTACACAGTGCCCAGTGAACAAAATAGATTGAGATGCAGCATAATCGGCATTTCGCAGAAGGATGACTGGGAGGTTCCCACAGAAATTCAACCCCATGTACTCAATAGTTAGATTGACAATCATGTGACTTAAAAAAGCAAGCTTTCTGTAAACAATGTGTTATTAGCTAAATGTCCAACAAATTTTAAAACATCACTGTCTGTGTGTTAGCCAACTTTGCAGAAAAATAAAAATTGAACTGGTCTGAAGAAAAATTTGGAGAATTTTCAAAATGTTAGGGACATTATGCTCCTTCACAAGCACTAATAGCATAATGCTTCTGTGGTTATTTAAATGTAAATTGGGTTGAGATGTTAATCAGCACCTAAGTAAACACCTTACTGCCATAACTAGAAAATAACTGAGACAAATAAAATCTAATGGCATCCTCTTTAAAGAAACGCTCCAATTGTTTTTTTGTACGTTTTTAAACTTCAACCTACATATCCAACAAAAAGGTCAGTGGTAATATTTTGCAATACCTTCTTGATCATCTGAACCCCTGTTGTCCTTAGCTGTTCTTGAAGCAGTCCTACTTCCATCAGAATAAAGTGGAAAACTAGGATCAAAGAAACCTGTTGTGTCACACTTCTTCTTTTGACGCTCCTTTCTCAACTGACGTTTCTCCCGATTGCTGATTTTCATAACCCAGTCCCCTAGAAAATAATAAAAACTTACATTTATATAGCACTTTATAATGTTGGAGCAGCTCAATAATTCACACAGTGAATACTGATGTGCAGTGAATATTGTGATGTAAGCAAAAAAAAATTGTTTAAAAAGCATCCATTACAAGCACGCAAACCAACTTGGATGTGTCAAATTTGATGCATATAAGTTTGCCAAAACAAGAGAATAGGTATCTGATCCAAGCAACAGTTACTTCTGGTGATAAATTTCACCTAACACTTGGCACTATTTTCAGCTACTGTTGCTAACAGGCAGATTATACTATCTAAGTGAACATGGCCAATTTAAATCATTGTTTTAATCACTGTCAGAGACAAAAAGGCGGAAAATCCAATCAAACTAATTTTCGTAATTGTTATAGCATGAACTTACTAATTTTTTTTTGTTGTGGTCTTTTCTACCCTCATTCTAGCTTTCTCAGTTTCTATATTTTAGATTACAGAGAATTAGGACTGATCTAGATGAGTAATGTTGAGACTAACTTGACTAGCATGCTGTCTCAGTTTTCAGCAGTGGCCATACAGAAAAAAACTGTTAATTACTTTAGACACTGAAATTATTCTATGCCTCCGGAGGATCTTTTCCCCTTCCACAAAAAGCAATATTGCGGATATTGTTTTAGACTTTTTAACCATCAAGCAAATTATTTTAAAACAGGTAAACAGTAAACAACTGTAATATAACACATATATTTGCAGTAGAATTTATATTTTTCTGACCCTCAAAAAGGAAAACAATGGCTGGGATTTTCTGTGCCGACTGGTGTTGGGCGTGTTGGTGGCGTGAGCGGACAATAAAGCAAGACGACCAAAAATTGGTTTCAAGGCTGTTATGAAAGCAGTTTGCAATCATCCGCTCAGTCTGTTGATGGCCGGCCGCGTTTCCTATCATCAGGTGTCGGGAACCCCAGTGTAATACATCAGCATTATCTGGCAGGTGAGGTGATGGCTTGGTGCTATTGTCACTGAATTAGTGATCTGGACACCCAGGATAGTGCCTGGGACCTGGGTTCAAATCCCACCACAGCAGATGGTGGAATTTGAATTCAATAAAAAAAATCTGGAATTAAATGACCACGAAACCATTGTTGTAAAACCCTACCTGGTTCACTTATGCCCTTCAGGGAAGGAAATCTGTTGTCCTACCCATGAGTGACTCCAGATCCACAGCAATGTGGTTGACTCTTAATTCCCTCTGAAATGGCCTAGCAAGCCACTCAGTGATAGGGATGGGCAATAAATGCTGGCCCAGCCAGCGAAGCCCACTTCCCTTGAATGAATAAATAAAAAAGCATATCATTATAAGGCCAGCCTGCTGGACTCATCCTCCCCTTGCTGGATGGTCCTCCTACGTCAGTGGAAAAACCCGCATAAGAACATAAGAAATAGGAACAGGAGTAGATCATTCGGCCCCTTGAGCCTGCTCCGCTGTTCAATAAGATCATGGCTGATTTCTAAATTTCCAACACCAATAACCTTTAATTCCCTTAGCTAACAACAATCTATCTACCTCTGCCTTAACAATATTCAATGACTCTGCCTCCACCACCTTCTGAGGCAGAGAGTTCCAAAGTCGCACAACCCTCAAAAAAATTTTTCCTCATCTCTATCCTAAAAAAGCAACCCCGAATATTAAAACAGTGCCCCCTAGATCTGGACTCACCCACAAGAGGAAACATCCGTTTGACGTCCACCTTTTCAAGGCCGTTCAAGATCTTGTATACTTCAATCAAATCACCCCCCACTCTTCTAAACTCCAGTGGAAACAAGCCCAGTCTGTTCAACTTTTCCTCATAAGACAACCCAATCGTTCCAGGTATCAATCTAATAAATCTCCTCTGAACCACCTCCAATGCATTTACATCATTCCTTAAATAAGGAGACCAAAACTGCAGAGTATTCAAGGTGCGGTCTCACCAATGCCCTGTATAACTGAAGCATAACATCCTTACTTTTATGCTCAGTCCCTGTCGTAATAAAGGATAGCCTTAAATACTTGCTCTACTGTCATACTAACTTTTTGTGACTCGTGCTTGAACACCTGAATCCCTTCGCACTTCAGAATTATGCAGCCAATCTCTATTTAATACTCTGCTTTTTTGTTCGGCCAAATGAACTTTACATTTTCCCACATTAAACTCCATTTGTCAGATTTTTGCCCATTCACTCAACCTATCTATATCCATCTGCAACCTCCTCGTGTCTTCTTCACAACATACTTTCCTAGCTATCTTTGTGTCATCTGCAAATTTAGCTACCATGCCTTCGTTCCCCTCATCTAAGTCATTGGTGTAAATTGTTGAGTGGGACTCCACTCATCAAATCCTGCCAATCTGAAAAGGACCCATTTATGCATACTCTCTGCTTTCTGCTAGCCAGCCAATCTTCTATCCATGCTAATATGTTACCCCCTACACCATGCGTTTTTATTTTCCATAATAACCTTTTATGTGGCACCTTACCAAATGCCTTCTGGAAATCCGAGTACAGTATGTCTACAGGCTCCCCGCCCTTGTGGGGGATGAAGGTGTCTGGGTGGGGGCAGGGGGGAGAGAATGAAGGTATCCGTAGGAGGGGGGTCGGGGATAAGCTTGTAGGGGGAAGGGAGGTGCAAGGGGGGTGTAAGATTTAAGGGACAGAGTTCAGAGGGGGGAAGGAATGCAAAGAGGGGGAGGAGTCTGGGAGAAAAGGAGTGCAAAAAGGGGAGGGTGTTCAGAGACGAGGAAGGAGTGCGGAGAGGGGAGGGGAGAAAGGGATGTCTACAGGCTCCCCTTAATTCACAACGCATGTTACTCCTTTAAAAAACTCCAATAAATTAGTTAAACATGATTTTCCTTTCACAAAACCATGCTGATTCTTCCTGATTGCCTTGAGCTCTAAGTGCCCAGCTATAACCTACTTAATGATTGATTCTAACAGCTTCCCCACGTCAGACATCAAGCTAACTGGCCTATAGTTTTCTGCCTCCCTCCCTTCTTGAACAGAGAGGTTATATTTACTAATTTCCAGTCTGATGGAACTTTGCCAGAATCGAACGAATTTTGGAAAATTAACACCAGCGCAGTGACTACCTCATTAGCCACCTCTTTTAAGACCCTAGGATGTAGTCCGTTGGGACCCAGAGACTTGCCAGCCCGCAGCTCCATCAATTTGCTCAGTACCGTTTCCTTCGCGATTTCAATTTCACCAAGTTCCTTTCTCCCGTTCACCTCCTGATTTGCAGCTATAACTGAAATGCTTTTGTATCCTCTATAGTGAGCACAGAAGCAAAATACTTATTCATTTCTTCCGCTATTTCCTTATTATCTACTATTAACTCCCCACTGTTACTCTCTAGAAGACGAACACTTACTTTTTCCTTTTTAAATACCTGTAAAAACTCTTGCTATCCGTTTTTACATTTCTGGCCAGCTTCCTCTCATGCTCTAATTTCTTTCTTCTGGTTAACCTTTTAGTTATTCTCTGATATTCTTTATATTCTGACCAATCATCTGTCCTGCCACTCATCTTTGCAGAGCTGTATGTTTTTTGCGTAAGTATGATGTTTTCCTTAACTTCTTTAGTTAACCACGGGTGGTGAGTCCTCCCCTTAGAATTTCTCTTTATAATAGGAATGTACTTATTCTGAATACTCTGAAATAACCCCTTAAATGTCTGTCACTGCCTCTATTGATCTATCCTCTAGTCTAGATTCCCAGTTCACTTCAGCTAGTTCAGCTTTCATCCCCATATAGTTGCCCTTATTTAAGTTTAAGATACTAGTCTTGGACCCACCCTTCTCTCTTTCAAACTGGATGTAAAATTCAATCATATCGTAGTCGCTGCTACCTAGGGGTGCCTACTCTGAGGTCATTAATGAATCCTGTCATGTTACACAATACCAAGTTAATATAACTTAGTTGGTTCCAGAACATGCTGCTCCAAGAAACTCTCAAAAGCATTCCAAGAACTCATCGAGGCTACTACTACTGCCAATCTGATTTTTCTAGTTTATATGTAGATTAAAATCACCCATGATCATTACTGTGCCTTTATCACAAGCACACAATATTTTCTCCTGGATACTTTGTCCTACACTGTGGCTACTGTTACGGGACCTGTAGACCACTCCCACTAATGACTTTTTTCCCTACACGTCTTGACAACTATGATGTGCAGAAGTCGGGGCTTTTGACAACTGTGATGTGCAGAGTCAGGGCTTAGCGGCAGGGCCTTGCTCACATTGTGGACATCCGAGTAGCACAGGAATCCGACAGCAATGGGATTCTGGAGGAATGTCCATGGCATGCTGGGTGGATTCTCATGGACATGGCTCTGCTGCGAAGCAGCCCACGGAAGTTGGAAAAACACCATTGATGCTCGCAATGGTTGATAGTTGTGGGGTGGGAGAGGAAGGTCTAGGATCGACTGGGAAAGGATGAGGTGTCAGGGGCGGGGGTGAGGATGGGGGCTGAGGGGGAATGAAGATGTCTGGGGGCGGGGGTGTTGGGGTTGAGGTTATGGGGGAAGGGAGGTGCGGGGGGGGCATGTAAGATGTAAGGGACGGGAGTTCAGAGGGGGAAGGAATGTGAAGAGGGGGAGGAGTCCAGGGGGAAAAGATGTGCAGAAAGGGGAGGGTGTTCAGAGGTGAGGAAGGAGTGCAGAGAGGGGAGGGGAATAAGGGTGGAGGAAGAAGTAAAGGTGGAGGAAGAAGTCGGGGAATGGAGGGGAAGGACTATGGGTGGCAGAGGAATTAAAGGTGTCTCGGAGTCAGAAAGGGTGAGGGACTAAGCGGGTGGGGGTGTGAAGACTAAGTGGGGGGAAATAACCGGGTGAACGTGTAAAGGAGGAGTTTGATGGGTCCATGACTGCCTCTTGGGGAGTGAACTGAGGGTGGGCATGGTATGAGGGAATGGTGAGAATAACCGAGGATAGAGTGAGGTGTAGAATGGGAGGGTGAGGGCTCGACAGTAGCGGTAGAAAAGACAGCGGGAGTGGTTGATGGAAACTCAAGAGGCAGACATGGACCCTGGGGGTGGGAAGGAGGAGATCGGAGAGGTGAATGTGGTTGGGGGTGGGATTTTCAGGAAGGAAGGGACTGTGCATGTTCACCTGGACATCCATGAAGGAAAAGGGTTGTGGCTGGTAGGTCACAGAGGAGAGGTGGAAAGTGATGCCTGGGAGGGGGGGTTGGGGGTCAACTTTGATGACGGAAAGGAAATGGGTGAGCGGGGGAGGGGAAAAGAAGGGGAAGCTGACGAAAAAGCGAATCCAGACCATTCTTCCAAATTGACAGTGAAACAACAGCCACGGTGAGTGAGATCAAGTGCTGCATGGGAGTGTGATCATTGGGTGTGCAGAGATGCAGGTCATGTCAGATGGACAACTGAAAGCGCACCCCAGCAGGCTGCATTCAAAATGCTAAGGACATTGAAGTGAGTGTGATACTTGAAGTACTTGCACGAGGTTCAGAAAGGCCCTGCCATACACACACTTCTCTCTCCAGGTTCACTCATTGGCCAGCTGCTCACTCTCCGGTGACAGAAGATGAGGTTGAGGGGTTCACAAGCAAAGGGGATTCGGAGGGAGAGGACAGCCTCTGAGATTCCTGAGTGGATGACCGAGGGGTGTTCAGTTGCCGCTCCTCCTCCCTTCAGGTGCCCAGGGGCCCCTGCCTAACTCCTTGAGGGAAAGGAGCACCTGGAGGAACGTCGACGTATCCTGTTTCCCTCTCACGTTGCCACTGTAGGAACTCTCCCATGGTTCCCGCGATGGGGGTGCAGGTCTGCACACATCTCTGCGTTCTGCTGGCCCAGGCTCTTTATGGGGAGGATGGTGGTCTCCATGGCATCCACCATCCTCCCATGGAGACCTCCATTCACGCACATGTGGGCGCCACTTCATCAAAGAGCAGGCGGATGCACTCCCCCAACTCACGTGCCACTCTGTGAGAACTTCCAACAGCTCTGCATGATGTTCCCATGCCTTCTGGTGGCTCTGCAGGATGAGCTGGAAGGCCAAATCTAGAGGCTCGTCATCTGACTCGGACCTCACAGATGCCTGATCCCCAACAGTCCACCGAGTGCCGGAGAACTTGCATGAACATGCCTCCTGCTGCTGCAGGAATGTGTCCTTGCAGTGACCACCAGATTGTGAACCTGAGCCTGCTCTAGATCTGGGTTCAACAGAGATGTGTGTCTTGTGCTGGTGGAGGGTGTGGGTGTGATGGGTCTTCCAGGCTGCTTATTTCCTGCTCTTCAATGGAGGTATCATCCTCTTGGTTAGGGGTGAGGATGTGGATGGAGCTGAGGGAATGGCTGGCTGAGGGTGTCGGTCGCTTGGCAGAGCACCCTGTGAACTGAAGTAGAGATAATTAGAGCATGGCAGCAGAATTAAAAGCAGGAAAGAGAGCACTCAGTTGCGTTGAGAGAGGATGATGTGGTGCAGGATTCTCAAGGTGGTGTTCTCCGCCAACCTCACTATCACCACATGCACGGCCCACATCCTCACCAGTCAGTGTGATGGAACATTCCGCAGAGCGTGCGGCCTAATGTGGGCCACTCCACCCTCAGTCTGGGACTTCTTCCTGCTGATGTGAGCAGGCTTCCCCTACACGATGGGGAGTGTGAGAGCAAGACACATGCCACTGTGTGGAATGTTTGTGTGGCGAGTGGAGCCATGGACAGGATAAGAACGCGAGCTCGAGAGGGTATGAGACTGATGGAGCTGTCAGGGTTTGAGAGAGAGTTAGTGGTGTTGTCCCTTGAGATAGAGATCCCTGCGGACATGTTTGTGAGTGTGAGAGTTGTGACTGACGAGAACAACCAATTAACTGGGTGGAACGGGTGAGACCATTCATCCGGTAGCGGCGCTGGGCGGCTGTCCATTTTTCCACGGCACTGGTGCTGACCACCGCTTTCCAAGCTGGATTAGGGTGGTTGCTGCCCATCCTGCGACCAGAGACAGGGTAGAGGATATCACGGCAAGCCTCCACTCCGTCCAAAAGGTACTGGAGAGACACACTGAACCTGTGGGCTGCAGTCTTTTTGTCTTTCAGGGCCACGTCTTCTTTGCAGCAATTGTGGGCTGGAAGCACTGAGGGGTGTGTGCACAGCTGCACGTTAAATATGGAGCCCGGCGTGCTGAAGCAACGAGGTGATGGCATGGCAGGCAAATGAGAGCCCGCCCGCCATGGAAACAATGTGTTTCCCGGGAATGCATAAGTAATATCCGCCTGCTACCGCACTTAGTGTAACCTGGGATAATTCCACCCAATGTTTGTGATCTCTATGTTACATCGCCAGTGATTTAAGTTAACATTTTGTATACACAGTGGTCTTTTTCTTTAAGTTCTCACCACTGTAGAAGTTACATCGGTCCGACCCTAACCTTTGTAGGTTCCAAATCAAATCATCCTGATTTTAACTCCAAAAAAAGGCCAAATTTTACCAGCCCTTTTGGGATGGGTTGGGAGATGGGAAGGCTGGCAAAATAATATGGGAATGGGACGGGTGACGTAACCATCATCTTCCCACCGCCATGGCACCTTGTCAGTGACAGGAAAGGTGGCAGACAGCCCACCCAATCGGTGTCCAATTGTGTCATGGTAAGTGGCTAATTAAGGTCCTCTTTTCACCTCCACTGGTATGTTACCAGCCGTTCTTGAGGTCCTCTGCCGTGAAGGTTTTGGGGGGGTGGGGGAGGGGTGCCTCCTTTTGGGCATTCTTTAGTCCCTGGAGGAGCACCCCCAGCGGCATTGGCCAAACCCGCAGTAATGGCACCGCCTGTCCTTGGTGATCCTCAATCCCGCCCCCAACCCCAGCCAGGGTCTGCCTGACTGGTTCCAGCGCCCCCAGACTTCACTTAACATCTTTGAGCACGCACGGTCATCAATTAGCCCCCAAATTGCAGGTGCAGCCCCAGCAATGATCACTTCTAGTAGTGGCGCTACTACGGTTACTGTATCTGGCTTTTAAACTTCTTGACCCCAAAATTCAACTGTGTAGTGCCCATACTATCAACGCTATGGGTGCTGTTTTGGGTCCAAAATGGCATTCTTACCACATGCCCACACTTCTGATGCTGTCTTTGAAGGTTGTTCGCATAGGCGCTGAGAACATTTGCCAAAACTATGCAGGGTAGGCAGATTGTGACATCCGTCATTACATAATGCTGATTTGGCTCTAGTGTGCCATTTTCAACATCAACATTCCAACTAATGCCTTCTCACAACCTGATACAGCATAACAGGCATTCAAAAACAGAAAGGAACCTCACCAGTGTTATTTAAAGGAATATCAATCACTTTCAGGTTACTTGCTGATTGTTTTCTACTGGCTGTAGCCAAGTTAGAAATGTTTGGCGGTTTCCACTGCTATTTATAGTTGAGTGTTGTGGCACATAGTGAAGACCTTGGTTCTCACTTCAAGGTTTCTGCTCACAACGCTTGCTCCGAGCCATGGGTGCTGTAGTTTCTATTCCCCCTTGACTAGCAGCATAACAGGTAGAATGAGAAGAGGTGACAAAGAGGAGGACAAGCTACTCAAAGAGGAAGGACGGGGAGAAAGGCTCTATGCAGGAAGCCTTATCCACCCAGGGTTTTCAGGGAGCACTTCTCCAACTTGTATGCGCCGTCTCTGTTTAACTATGGAGGTGCTCAATGAAATTTTCCATCTATTACTGGTGGACCTGCCATGGAGCAGGGTGAGGACAGCATATCCAATGGCTATAAGAGTGACTGTGGCCCTCAACTTCTTCATGTCAGGTTACTTCCAAGCTGCAGCAGCCAACATCTCTCATATATCTCTAATATTTTTCAGTTCACTCTCCAATTCTGTGCAAGGAAGGTCACTTGTGTTCTGTATGCAAAAGAAAGGGAATACATTGCCTTCACTCTTTCCAGAGAGAAGCAGGCAGAGTGAGCAACTGGTGCCATTAACTGCACACGTCACTTTGAGGGAAACGCATGTAAACTCAAAAATGTACTGCAAATACAATGGACTCTCCTCCCTCAACGTCCAGCTGGTGTGCGACTATACTCAGGGGATCATGCAGGTAAAATGCCTGGTATCTTGGTTGCAGTCATAATGCCTTTATTCTGCACCAGTCTGCCGTACCATGAGCATTTGAGCCACCATGAGAAACCAGAGGGTGGCTATTGGGTGAATAGAGCTATCTGCTGAAAACCTGGCTGCTAACTTTGATAGGTAACCTATGCACATGTGGGCAGCAATCATCACAAGAGCTGTGCTGCCACATGAAATGTCACTGAGCAGACCACTGGGATGCTTAAGCGATTCTTCCACTGCCCGCACCTCTGCAGTACTCAGAGTGGGTGTCATAATTCATTGTGGTCTGCTGCGTCCTGCACAAACTTGCCATCCTGAGGACACAGGCCTTGCCACCAGGTATACAGCAAGGAACTGAGGACCAGGAGGAGGAAGAGGAGATAGAGAAGAGGCAACCAATACATCTCATTTCCAACTGGCCTGTCTAAATTTGCCTCATCTGACCATGGCTGGAATTTTCTGGCCCCTCCTGCCAGAAAATCCCGGCGGGATCTTCCGGTCCTGTCGAAGTCAATGAACATTTGAATGGCACGGTGCATCCATCGTGGGGAAACCCGTCATGGCAGGGCCAGAAAATTCTAGCTTGTGTTTCCAATGAGCATGATCACAATTCTGCATTCGACAACAGTCTCACACCTGACCTTCCTCCTGTTGCTGACCGTCACCGAATCCTCTTGGCCACAGTGCTGAAGTAAAAACCACCAGAAAACAAACATTGCAAACCAACTTTATCTATCAAACCATTCATTACTCTATCCAAAAGTCAACCAATCACTCTTTTGTATTCCTTAGTGCCTGTTTTCTGTGTGCCTTTGCCTGGTCTATTGTTCTTGCAGAGAGGTACCCTAGAGCTTGTAACATGGTCGGCACACACCTGCTGGCTTTGACTGAGGAGACTGCTGATGGTCCTGCAGGACAACCTCGCACAGCTCTGGTCTTAGAAAGTCCAGTGTTGGGCTGCACCATCTTGACACAGGCTGGCTGACAGGCAGCAGCAAGGGCACTGGCAGGAGGACAAATGCTGTCATCCTGAGGGTAGATATGTTTGTGCTCCACAGTGCCACTACCACACTCCGCCATCACCCCACACCCCCCTCCACCCACCCCACCCCCCCTCCCTGTCCACCCCAACCCCCAGCGGGGAGGTGCCTCAGCAATCCTAGTCATCTGTTGGAGGACAAATTGCTGGGCTGCTTGAGATAGTGTAACTCCCCTTAACACTGGTATTTGCAGCCATGATAGCAGCCCTCTGTCTGTTTGTGTCAGCAAGCTGAATTTGCATGACTTGTGTCAGCTTCCACTGCAGCTATCAGACAAGAAGGTTTCTGCTTGTGTTGCAATGGAAACATCAGCCATCAGATGCTGCAACACAGTTGGGACTTTAAGTGGGAAAATAAAATTGGCCACTAATTCATGGGTGAAAGGATGGGCTCTAGACTCAGCACAAAGCCTGGTGCCAGACTTGGCCCTGCTCTTTGACAGTAACACCTGGCTTTCTAGCAGGCCTGCCAATGCTTCGCATATTGTGTACAAACCCATCAGACTTTTACTATAGGCTGCCCCATCAAAGTGCTCATCTGAATTCTGTACAGCAGAACTTGTATGTGACCTTGTACTATGGCAAACTGGCATCTGCATTGTCCTTTCTCCATGCCTTGGCTACACCTCGCTTGTGCCTTGTGTGTCACGATGTGCAGGTTCCCACTATGCTAAGCTAACCTTTTAAGGTGTGTGTAGTCAGTATCTGAGCTGGTGGCTGCAAGTGTGAAAGTGAGAGAAGATGTTTCTTCATCATTCCTGTTTTCTCTCTTCCACATCTTGTTCCTTCTTCACTGCCTGGCCAGCTAGCAGTTCCTGAGTAACTGAAAGGAGAAAAGCACAATCGCAAGGTTGGGGTGGGGGAAGGTGGAGAAACCAAGAGATGCACGATTAGATCACTTGCAGCCTGTACATCGGAATGGATTGCGGGATGAAGGGAAAGTGGGTTGTGAGAAGGAGTATTAGGTATGAGCCATATTAGCTATGATACCATTAGGTATGAGATAATACCATCATCTTCGATACTTTCAATCCAGGCACTGGCCACGGCCTCAGTCATGAATACTCCAACACTGATGAGCAAAATCTCTCCGTTGAAGTGGATATGCAGACATGCCTAACCACCACCACCCACCCCACCAGATATCCGTTGCTGCCTGCAGTTGTTTGCCACCTTGCCCTCCAAGAGAGATGTGTGTCAGTGAGTTTAAAGAAATCTGTTTTGATAACATTCAATAGCTGGCAAAGCAGGCAAGCTGAGAGGTGTGGATGTGAGGCTTGCAGCAGCGCTAAGTGTGCAAGGATGATGTAAAGTTTTGAATGTGAGGTTTGAGTTGTTACTGGAGATTGTTGGTAAGTGGGTGAAGGGGTAGTATTGAGCAGTATGGTAAGTGAGTGAAGGGGTAGTATTGAGTAGCATGGAAGGCTAGTAGTTCTGTTGTAAAACTATGGCATTTCAAGATGCATTCATTAACCTGGTCATTGTGAGAGTCATTGAAGAAATGCAGCATTGCATCTAGGTCCTCGGGGCTATACTGAACATTGACCACAAAGGCTATCTGCTTCCACTGCCTTTGTAGTGTCTGTTTTCCTTCTTAGTGTCTGAACTAATTCTAAGCTCTCTCAACATAGCTTGAATTGGTGATGGCATCATACACCACAGAAATCATCACGTACTCTCCCTCAAACCTAAACTGGGTTTATTGGTCTCTTCCTTGAGTACTTTGTTCACAATTTAGCGCAAAACATTTCGTTGATTGAAAAGGAAATGAATCCACGCCAAAGACGTTCCTCCGTTAACTGAAGATTTACAATTTCAGGATTACTTTTACTTGTGGTTTTCAAACTCACCAGCTTCTTCCTCATTTCTTTCTTTGTTTCCTGAAACACTTGGCTCCTTTGATCTCTCATCTAACCGCTGCTTTTTCTTCTTGGCCTATGAAAGAATAAAAACATTGCCCTCAGTGGTTTGTAATGTGCAGAATGCTTTATTTAACCACAGGGAGGTGGAAAACACAGAAGGCCAGATTTTACCAGCCCTTTGGAGAGGGGCTGGGGGGCAGGAGGGCTAGCAAAATGGTAACAAAAGGTGTTGGGAGGGGAGCTCCACATCTTCCTGCTGCCACGGGAGTGTCAACCGTGGGAATAGCAGCAGCACGGCTGCTGGTCTCTGGTTGGCGGATGACAATTAATGCAGTTAACTGGTCAACACACGGCCATTTCCTGCTGCTGTCGGATGGCCCCCCGCCACGTGGGGAGACCATCAAGTATATTGAGGTGGCCTTATAGTGGGTTCTGGGGGTGGGGGTGGCAGTGGTGCGGGGGGGATGCCCTCCGTTATAACCACTCCATGGCCAAAGGAAGGGGCCTCCCCGACAGAATTGGCCACTCCCATGGTTTCATACCTCAACCGGAGGGTTCACATCTCTGACTGCCAGGGCCTGCCTGCCCATGGCACATTAAAAAAAACACTTATCTGCCTGTCAAGGGTGCCTTAACATGGAGGCACCCTCTGCTTCTGTTTGTAGCCTCAGCTGCAGCCACATCTAATGGTGGCACTGCCAAAGCTGCCAAGCTGCCAACCCCCTAATTGCATCAGCAACTTAGAGGAGTGCCACCAACCTTAAGTAGATGCTGGGCCTGGCAGTGGACTCTTAATTAGCTGAGCCAGTAAAATCCCCAGGCCAGCCCCATGGTCGCATCTTCTGCCCTCACTTTCGGCTGTAACAACAGGGCTTCAGCTAAAATTCCAGCCAGAGTTTTCAAAAATAAACACATGCACACACACATTTAAAAAAAGCTGTTTAATTAAACTTTATGCTGTGGCTGCCTGTTATTTGCATATCAAGATCACATACTAATGAGGGTAGATGGGCTGTAAATTGCTATGACATATTTCTAGTAGGTTGTCTCTGGACAATTTCCCATTGTCAGGCCATCAAAATGCAGATGCTGTAAATTATCAGGGCTGTCTTCCTGAAGTTACTGTGTAAATTTTCACAATGAAATGTCTGAAACTGTGCCAATCCACCCTTCAATTTACACCCACTTTTGACTCTGCTGCATATCTAATAATAAGTATTTAAAATAATTAAAATATTCAATATAAATATGGCAACTGAAAGCCTTGTTAAAAAAACTAAAGTGGAATAGATGGTCAGCTGTACCGTTAATATGTTGAATAGCCAGTTTAAACAACAGCTACAAGAATACCTACTGCTTCAGGAGTTATGAGAATGGATAGAGATCATTGTTTACCACGTGATAGCTGAGCTGTTTAGTTCATGGAAATGGCATGTCAAGAAATGTCAAAAGACATGTAAGATTGAATAAACATTCCAGAGTCTTGCTTTCTTGGGCTTTAGAGGGCTACAATTCTTCAGATTCCCAGTGTGATGGAACAGATTATGCATAGTCCATATGAAGAATGGGCTTGGTATGCCACTGACTCAGACAGTCTGGATCTGAACCTTACCCTTGACCTTGAGGCAAGTACAGTAAAATAGTTCAATTCACTGATTGACACTTGGGGAAGACAGAGGTGTCGTGGTAATGTCACAGGACTAGTAATCCAGAGGCCCAGGATAATGCTCTGGGAGCACGGGTTCAAATCCCACCATTCAATTAATAAAATCTGGAATATAAAACTAGTCTCAGTAATGGTGATTGTTGTAAAAACCTATCTGGTTTAATAATGTCCTCAAGGGAAGGAAATCTGCCATCCTTACCTGGTCTGGCCATGTGACTCCAGATCCACAGCAATGTGGTGGGCTCTTAGCTGCCCTCCAAAATAGCCTAGTAAGCCACTCAGTTCAAGGGCAATTAAGCATACAGCAACAAATCCTGGCCTAGCCAGCAATGTCCACATCCCATGAAAGAAAAAAAATATATAAATGAACTAATGTATTCAACACTCTGAACTCCTACACTTTTGGTGGTTGTGATATTTGACAGATTAAATAGGCCAACAGAGTAAGAGCCAGTCAGCAACAATGATTCAAAATCAATCTCAAATTTATTATCGTGTTTTTAACCTATCATTTTGCACAAGCATGGGTTCACAGATCTTTTTTAAAATTCTCCAAGAGGAAACCAAGCGAAAAATAAAAGACAGAAGAAAGAACCATGAAGTCACGCTGCACTGGCCAGACTTACCAAAAAAAACTGCAAAGTTCTAGGAGGGTTTCTAAATCCTCCTCATAAACATCAAGGCCTCTGACACCCACCCAGATGTCACTGATCTGCCCCTCAGCCCATCCTGTTCTGTACTCAGTGTGTCAATTAAATAAAAAACAGTCCATTCTCTCCTTGTCTACTCTATTATGTATTGCTAGCACATCTTTTTCACAGAATCTTAGAAAGCCTGAGCACATGATACATGCCATTTGGTCCATTCAGTTGTTTTTTGCCACATGAGCTGCTCCTTCTAATCCCACTCTCTTTGTTATTCCATGTATTCGCTAATATTCCTCTTAATCGAGCAATAATTTATGGAATATGTTTCAACAAAGGTTTGTAGCAGAAAACTGCATGTTATAATCTGTGTACACTTGCTAACGCAAATGTAATAGCATTTTAATGAAAAATTAAAAACTGGTACAGTGTCCCAGCTGTACATCTACCAGAGAGGTTTACCCTTTTGACTGGTATTGAAACCTCATCTCCAAAAGTAAACATTCATGTTATTAGAAGGTGTCATCTGTCACTGGACTGGAATAGCTATATTATTTTAATTATAAGAAGCAACTGTAATAATAAGAAAATAAATGTTCTAGTGTTGACAGTTCTGTACAGCTTGTGCAGCAGCTTTCTCAACTGTGGTTTCATTGCAAATCATTCCTTCAAAGAACATTTCTAGCACAAACCAAACTGTTCGAAGTCAACAGGACTCATAACAGACCAATTGCTTTCCACATCTCTTTGGTAGCCATGCACCACACACAACTGACCTTGGGGCAAATCTGTGACAGACATACAGGCAAGGCTTGTTATCTCACGCAAGTTTACTGAGCCGCAGACACTCTCACTGGAGTTTGGTACACTTCTTTATCTTGCCTACCTTTTTTTTAACACCAGGCCAGTTGCCACATGATCTTGCATGAGATCAATGGAATCATAAAGAAAATGGTCAGTGCCACAACTGTATTTAGTAGCACCCAATTTCAAGATAGAGAAATACAAACACCCCTAAAAAATCTGCAGAACTTTCCTGGCAACCTAGGGAATTTCAAAAATTTCATGCAGCTGTTCTGCTCATGTCCTGCAAACACACAATATATGACCACCCAAGTAGCTGTCACTCTACTTGTACATACTTTAATGCTGCCTGAAGGAAGCTTGTAAGAGGTGAAAGGGAACATCCTGTGATTTTAATTAAACTCTTCAGCAGAACCATGGAAGTCATAGACTCATCCATGTCTATATTAGCTGTTTGATAGAGCGATGCAAAATTAATCTAAAGCCTTGGTTTTTTTTATTGTCAGCATATTCCTAGACTTCAAATGTTTATCCATTATTCCCTTAGAAGATATTTAAGAATCAGGAGCAAGAGTAGGCCATTCGGTCTCTTGAGTTTGCTCCACCATTCAAAAAGATCATGGCTGATCTTCTACTTCAACTCCATCTAGCCACACTATCCCCATATTCCTCGATTCCCTTAGCATCCAAAAATCTATTGTCCTCAGTCTTGAATAAGTACAACAACTGAGCATCCACAGCTCTCTGTAGGTGGAAAATTTCAACGATTCAGTGACTGAAGAAATTTCTCCTCACCTCAGTCCTAATCGGCCGACTACTTATTTTGAGACCGTGGCCTCCAAATTGTAGGCCCCCCAGCCAGGGGAAACGTCTTACTAGCATCTGCCCTGTCAAACTTCTTAAGAATTTTATGTTTCAACGAGATCATCTCCCATTCTTCAAAATTGTAGGGAATGTAGGCTTAGTGGACTTAATCTCTCCTCATAGGACAATCGTACAGTGGTCTCGGCCTCAAATACACTCTATAGCAAAGCATTCCATGCAATAGGAACACACCACATAAAGAAAAATCTCCTAACATCTCTGCTGATAATTCTTTGTGACCTTTTTGTCACTGACTTATAATCAAATACTCTTTCTTCTTCACGTTACCAATACCTTTCATCATAATCTTGGAACCTTCTATTCTAACATGGGTAAGGCACATTTATCCACTAAAACACTGGAAAAGCTCAAACAAAGGATCAAATGAATGATGATTGTCTTCAATGTACCTTAAGAGATTTCTTCTCTGTAGCTAGTGAACCTTTTGTTTCTTCCACAGGAATTAGCTGTATGTCATTTGATAAGGGAGGGTGTCCATTCACTGGCTCCTTGTAAGAAAAACAGAAGTAGATTCATTAATTTTCTAAGAAAAACTTAAGTGCATGGCAAAAGAAATATTTGTAATTACTGAAAGCAATTTTACCTCATTTTAAATATTAATTAAATCGTATTAATACAAAGCAGTGCCTAACAGTTTTTAAACAAAAGAACAGTAATATGCAGATTAATAACAAATTAACCACAGACAACTTTTCTGTTCGAAATCACCATCAGAAATACTACTCATATACCACTCCTTGGCTCCTATCAGCAGATATTCCCCATTAGGTCCAAAATATTATAGAATTTCATAGGATACACAGCATGTAAACAGGCCATTCAGCCCAAGCAGTCCACACCAATGTTTATGCTCCACTCATGCCTCCTCCCAAATCTTCATCTAATTCTGACAGCATACCCCTCTACTCCCTTCTTTCCCATATGCTTACCAACTTCCTCTTAAACGCATTTCTTCTTTTTGTCTCAACTATTCCCTTTGGTACTGAGTTTCACATTCTCACCACTCTTTGGGTAAATACATTTCTATTAAATCCCTTGTTTGATTTTTTTTTGTAACCATGTTAACAGCCTCCAGTTTTGCTCTTCCCCACAACTGGGGGCATTCAGTACTCTATAAAGCTTTCATAATTCTAATCAGCTTTTATAACTGAACCACCTGTTTTTAATTCTAACTACCTGATTGGAGTGCCAACCATAAGCCATCCAGTGAGATGATCAGAATTTGGATACACCTACTGCACAATACTCTCAAGTTGTACTTCATAATTAATACCAACTTAAAAAAAACTGACAAAATCAGTTTTATAAATGTATGCACTTCAAAACTGGATCTGATGCTGAAACAACTATTTTTAGGTGCAGTTCATTTGAAATTGGCACTGGCTCTTCTCTTAGACTAGTTCAGTAAATTTCTTAATAAATTCAAGTATAATTTACAAAAGAATATGGACAAAGAATGGATCAAATCATGAGGTACAGTTGAGTACTTTCATTAACCTGAAGCAGCTGTTTCAACATAAAATAAACCATGATGTAACTATGATGCTTGGAGTAGATGAGTTTGTTTTACAATATAGGCTTATATTAACAGCTGTTCTTTCAGCCAAGAGGGTTAAGATTTTTCTATGCCATTTTACAAAATTCAGATCCATTAAAAGCTGTTGAGAACTGAAATTCCTTATTTTAAATATTTACTATATAATTCTTATACAACTATCATTTTCTCACATGAAATACTTGAAGCAGAGCACTTTTGAAAGACGACAAAGGAAATTAATGTTTTATTATTATTGAGTGTAACAATGTCAGGATTTTTTCCATTCTCTACAAATGAAAGATGTATGTCAAACAACAGAACAGTAGTTTATGAGAAGTTCAATGATTTGGCTAAAAGGACAAAGGTAAATCAACACTAGAACATAAAAAGGATTGAGAGGTCATCAGCAGCAACCTGCACAGACTGTAAATGTCTTATCACAAAAATATATAATTATAGCATGACCGTTAGAACTAATACATAAATTGGCTACAAGTATTGCAAAATCCCATATTGGCGAAAACTCAACCTGACTTCTATCGCAAATTCTTATTTGTAAGGAAAGCTCAGGATTTTTAATAAAGTCAGGTAACACTTGTTAAAATATAGTGATAGGTGCTATTGGGAAAGAAATGCTATTCACTGCTTTGTATTTTAAAAAGTACAAATGCATTGGTTTTCCCTATGAGCTGGTGCAACAGGATAGGAATGAAAACAATAGATAAAAACATAAAAACTGCGGATGCTGGAAATCCAAAACAAAAACAGAATTACCTGGAAAAACTCAGCAGGTCTGGCAGCATCGGCGGAGAAGAAAAGAGTTGACATTTCGAGTCCTCATGACCCTTCGACAGAACTTGAGTTCGAGTCCAAGAAAGAGTTGAAATATAAGCTGGTTTAAGGTGTGTGACTACAGCTTCTCACACCCTGCTTCCTGTAAGGACTCCATCCCATTCTCTCAGTTCCTTCGCCTCCGTCGCATCTGTTCCGATGATGCCACCTTCAAAAACAGTTCCTCTGACATGTCCTCCTTCTTCCTTAACCGAGGTTTTCCTCAACCATGTCCGGCCCATCTCCCGCGCATCCGCCCTCACGCCTTCTCCTCCCTCCCAGAAACATGATAGGGTTCCCCTTGTCCTCACTTATCACCCCACCAGCCTCCGCATTCAAAGGATCATCCTCCGCCATTTCCGCCAACTCCAGCATGATGCCACCACCAAACACATCTTCCCTTCACCCCCCCTTTCGGCATTCCGTAGGGATCGCTCCCTCCGGGACACCCTGGTCCACTCCTCCATCACCTCCTACTCCTCAACCCCCTCCTATGGCACCACCCCATGCCCACACAAAAGATGCAACACCTGCCCCTTCACTTCCTCTCTCCTCACCGTACAATGGCCCAAACACTCCTTTCAAGTGAAGCAGCATTTCACTTGCATTTCCCCCAACTTAGTCTACTGCATTCGTTGCTCCCAATGTGGTCTCCTCTACATTGGAGAGACCAAACGTAAACTGAGCGACCGCTTTGCAGAACACCTGCGGTCTGTCCGCAAGAATGACCCAAACCTCCCTGTCGCTTGCCATTTTAACACTCCACCCTGCTCTCTTGCCCACATGTCTGTCCTTGGCTTGCTGCATTGTTCCAGTGAAGCCCAATGCAAACTGGAGGAACAACACCTCATCTTCCGACTAGGCACTTTACAGCCTTCCGGACTGAATATTGAATTCAACAACTTTAGGTCGTGAGCTCCCTCCCCCATCCCCACCCCCTTTCTGTTTCCCCCTTCCTTTTTTTTCCAATAAATTATATAGATTTTTCTTTTCCCACCTATTTCCATTATTTTTAAATATCTTAAAATCTTTTATGCTCTCCCCACCCCCACTAGAGCTATACCTTGAGTGCCCTACTATCCATTCTTAATTAGCACATTTGTTTAGATAATATCACCAACTTTAACACCTATGTGTTCTTTTGTTCTATTGTTGTTGACATCTTTTGATGATCTGCTTCTATCACTGCTTGTTTGTCCCTACAACCACAGCCCCCCCACTTCTCTCTCTCTCTCCGCACCCCCCCCTCCCACACACCTTAAACCAGCTTATACTTCAACTCGTTCTTGGACTTGAACTCAAGTTCTGTCGAAGGGTCATGAGGACTCGAAACGTCAACTCTTTTCTTCTCCGCCGATGCTGCCAGACCTGCTGAGTTTTTCCAGGTAATTCTGTTTTTGTTTAGGATAGGAATGACATAACTTCTGACTGGATTCAAAATTAACATCTCTGACTCATGTGCACAGATAATATGTAGCTTTCTGTATCAACACCAATTGTAAAAAAGGAATGCCTTGCCTGTTGTTTTAGGCCAAGCTGACTTACAGCACCAGAGCTAAAGCTGGGCAAATTCCAGCAGAGGATCTGCTGCCCTGTAAGGGTTGCCTAGTTGACTTATCTGTAATCAGCTACAAAACTCTTCTGAGAATAGAGAGCCTTGTGATGGGAGGTCAGCAATCTACACAGGTCACATATTTATGATACTCAACACAATGCAAGTAGGGCCTTGAACCCTTTCTCTTCCCCCAACTCCAGTTCTCAGACCTGACTAGCTGCCATAAAATAGGATCATACTATTAACCTCAACCAATCCCTTGATTCACATTATTTCTGGCATAAACACAGTCATGCCAAGAAACCTATATATATTGATGCACCCCTCCCACAAGCACAGTACAGTCTAAAAGTACAAAAGAATCAAAGGCACCTGTACATGTATACTCTTGAAAATTAAAAACAAAACAACAGCCCTGAAAACAAAAGCATCATAAGAGTTCTGAAAAGTTTACTGTACTGGGTTTGGAAAAGTGCTTAATTTGTCAGTGAAAGTTAAACAGTGCATTGCTTTCCAATTTGCTTATCTATTTGTATTTCTTTCCAAGCTTCTTAATAAGCCCAAATTTGTATTTTATAGCCTGATGAAACTTGATATACAAGTGGGCTTGGCTAAACAGCACATTAAACAACTGATTTATATGTGTCTAATGTGGTGGCTTACCCCTGTGATAACTCCCGCTGAATCTAAAATCTACCAGTGTTTGAGAGCTGGCCCTATCTTGACTACCACAAGGAACCAATGCAGACTGAACACTGGCCAAGAATTTCCTCAGTGGTTCCTTCAATCCTTTGCTATGATTTCGGCAGAAAATTTCTAAGGGATGTCACTAATCTTCTGTCACAGTTACTGTGGAAAATCAGGAAACCACTGCTGAGTAAGTAATTAGGAAAGCTAATAGAATGTTGGGATGAAACTTTCAGGTTACTACCAGATTAGCCATGAAATGACGGAGCAGGCCCCGAGGGGTTGGATGGCCTACTCCTGCTCCTTGTTTGCAAGTTTTTCCCTTGTTCTTGCAGCTCCCTAAATGATCTGAATGTTTGCATACACTGCTGTTCCAGATTGCTTTCTTATCCTGGACATACAACCCCAGTAAAAGTTGTGCAATGGGTGGTAAAGTAACATCAGGATATTGGCATTAATAAAATCATTTTTCATAGGGCAGAAAGCTTGAAATGACACTAAGCTTGCACGCTGATGCTGCTTGTCTTCTTGCCGAAATATCCATCTGCTTTCAATGTCATATTCCACGGATGTTAGCAGTGTGTGCGCCCTCAAAGACCATATAGGTTTCATCTAACACACAGTGCATGCTCTACAGGACAAAAACAATGTTGTAATCTTCAAATGTATTTACAGATATTAAAACAGGCTGTGACAGTTTGTTATTTTGCATGATTTTTGTTGGTGCATATATCAGAGGTTCTGCTAAAAATGCAGTGCATAATTATTCTGTGCCTTATTTGCCTCTACAAACAGTGCACTCTGGATGTGGCCACAGAACTTATTAGCTGACTTTTTTTTAATAAACATGTAATACCTGGCTGCAACATACTAGTCAGCAATGGGCAGAAGCCATTCCCATTCAGAAACCAGAAGTGAAATTGAGTATTTGGGACCACCGGTTGCACCATCAGGAGAGATGCAAGTGGGGAGAGAATTTATGGAAAAAGGAAAGCAATTCTGAATATTTGTCTACTGCATTCGTTGCTCCCAACGCGGTTTCCTCTACGTTGGAGACACAAAACGCAGACTGGATGACCGCTTTGCAGAACACCTTTGGTCTGTCCGCAAGCATGACCCAGACCTCCCTGTCGCTTGCCATTCAACACTCCACCCTGCTCTCATGCCCACATGTCCGTCCTTGGCCTGCTGCATTGTTCCAGTGAAGCTCAACACAAACTGGAGGAACAACACCTCATCTTCCGACTAGGCACTTTACAGCCTTCCGGTCTGAATATTGAGTTCAACTATTTTAGATCATGAACTCTCTCTTCCATCCCCTCCCCCTTTCCGATTTCCCCTTTTTTCCAAATAATTAATATAGATTTTTCTTTTCCCATATATTTCCTTTATTTTTAAATGTATTTCCAGCCTTTGTTTTATTTCTACCTTTTAGCCCATTTCAATTCCTTCACCCCACCCCACCCCCACTAGGGCTATCTGTACCTTGCTTGTCCTGCTTTCTATGCTTAATTAGCACATTCCTTAGATAATATCACCACCTTCAACACCTTTGTCCTTTTGTCTGTGACATCTTTTGGCTATCTCCACCTATCACTGGCCCTCTATCCAGCTCTACCCTCCCCCCACTTAAACCAGCTTATATTTCACCTCTTTTCTATTTTTACTTAGTTCTGTTGAAGAGTCATACAGACTCGAAACGTTAACTGTGTTCCTTGCCGTAGATGCTGCCAGACCTGCTGAGTTTTTCCAGGTATTTTTGTTTTGAATATTTTCTACAAGTCTTACTATTTTGGCCACCACTTCATTCTTATATTATTGAACCACTGCTACAGATTTTAATCTCTTTCTCACAAGTCCACCATACAAGAGGGACTGAGGAGCAACCCTGCTTGAAACAATGCTTTAAACAAAAACATCTGTGAGGGCACTTAATAACTCAACTGCCTAATAATAGCTGTCAGCCCACAGCATGCACTTTTGTAACTAATGTTCCACCACAGGAAATGCTGCATCACATACTGGGCCCTCCACATGATTCTGGTTTTCTTCTGCTTAAACAGTATTTCTGACAGGATATCTAAAATTGTTGCAAAAAGGAAGAAAACCTTATATGCAATCATCTTAAGTTTTTTAAACTCTCATCCTTGTTTTCAAATCCCTCCACAGCCTCACCCCTCTCAATCTCTGAAATTTCCTACAGCCCTATAACCCTCTGAGATCTTCATGCTCCTCCAGTTTGGGTCTCTTGAACATTCCTGATTTTATTTGCTTCACCATTGGTGGCCACTTTTTCAGCTGCCAAGGGACTAAGCTCTGGAATTCCTTCCCTCAACCTTGACACCTCTCTCTTTCCTCTTGTAAAACACACCTTAAAGCATTCCTCTGGGATCAATATTTCCTGATGTAGCTCAGTGCCAAATGCTGTTACACAACACTCCTGCGAAGCAAGCTTGGGATGTTTACTACATTATACATGCCATATAAATGCAAATTGTTGTTCCTTTAGGATTTAGCAGGTTACAGACTTTAAAATCTAACTCTTCACTAAGAAATGATTACAAAGTCATAGAAAATCAACTAGTTCCAAATAATTTACCACGAATAATGACATATTTTAAATTCCTAAATAATTCCTTTATTGCATTAATCAATTTAACCAACTTTTCCTTCATTCTCAATAATTAAAATATACCATTATTTATACATTATCCAGTAGATCATCTAATTTTATCTTATAGTCATTTGGTAGTACAGAACTTGAGTACTGTTGAAATAAAAGAGACTTTTTTTGGTCAAAACTTTTCGTCTTGCTTTCATCAGGACAATTTGCAAGAAAATACCAATGTCAGGGGAAACAACATATTTATACCGTATGAGAAGAGAGTGCTGATTGGTTAGAAAGTGGACTCTGATTGGTTAGAAAGTGGACTCTGATTGGTAGAGATGTTGCCATGGAGAATGCACCAGTTGATGGTGATAGACAGTTAACTGTAGGTAAGACATTGCCCTGGAGAATGAACCAGCAAATGGTTGTCACTTATTAAACAAAATGCCTGGCAGTTAACTGTCAGTCACCATCAATTGGTGCATTATCCACAGTTATACCAGAGTCCATTTGCCAACCAATCAGCACTCTCTTCTTAAACAGTATGAAAATGTTGTTTCCCCTAACATTTGGCATTTTCTTGTGAATTGTCCTGATGAGGGCAAGATGAACAGCTTCGACCAAAAAATCTCTTTTTTCAATATTACTAATCCTATCTTCCTAAAACAGCCTAAAATCCAACTTCCCTTTAAAATTGTCACAGAAGATCCACCATTAGGAATTAAAAAGACATTTACCAGGTCAGGCAACCTGGGATTTTACCTCTAACTCTGCAGATAAGCAGGGGAAAGAAAAATTAGATGATGTTCTTGCATCTCCATAAGCCCATTAGCCTTAAGCACCAATATAACAGCATCTGGTAAAATACTGATATGCATATTGTCTCATCTATTCATTTAAGAGTTGTTATAACATGAAACAAAAATTGGAATCCTTAGCTCAATATTCCCAGGGAAGGATTTCCAGGTTTGGGGTCTTCCAGGTCGGGGGTGGGGGGAGAAATGTTGTGGTTTAAGAATGTGGATCTGGGGTTGTGGATTAAGAGGCTCAGTTCAAAAAACCAGGAAATCCATGCAGCAGTTCTCGGTTTGTTGGGCCATCAGATTTCCCCCAAGGAGCGGGAAACTCAATCTGCTAGCGTTAGCAACAAAAGAGATAAGATCTATGGCACATAGCCAGTCATATAAATATTTTAATGAGGCTTCCTGGGAGGGATTTGCCTGAATGCCATTCTCCAAACTGCCCTCCAATCCCCAATCCCCCCATACCCACCCTTATCTCACCTCTGTTAAAACAGGTAAGTTTGAGGCATGTTCATTTTGGGTTTGGAATTTTAAAAAATGTAAACATCTCACCAGACTCAAATCAACTGGTCACTAGGGCTTAAAATCACCCACTCCATTATCTCTGCATTCAATAATGAAGTGAATACTTGACAACTTTCTGCTACCAACCTCCTAATGAGGTTGGCTAAATCAAATCTAATCCAGGGATTAACAAAATTACTGACATCTTGAGTTAAATACCAGCTACACTTTATCTCAATGGTCCCTGATTCAATGGCATAGCATCTGTTGCTCACCACCATTGCCCACTTCTTACAGAAACAAAGGGAGGAATTTTACAGCCCCCATCACAGACATATATGAAGGCAAAATAAAACAGGGGGCTAGCCCATCGCCTTCCTGCCCACCCGAGCTGTCCTCTGTATTAGGGCGGGCAGGTAAGGTGTCAGCCAGCCCGCCCACTCTCTTAAAGGCCATGAAGGGCCTCTTTCCACCTCCACCGCCATGATGCAGGGGAAAGCAGAAGAAAAATGGCCAACCTGCTACTTTCTCAACTTTGGGTAAAGGCAAGAAAGAAGGCGGTAAACCCTTTGTGTGTGTGTGTGTGTGTGTGTGTGTGTGTGTGTGTGTGTGTGTGTGTGTGTGTGTGTGTGCGCGTGGGGGGGGGGGGGCCTGTGCCTATCGGGGTACCCCACCCCACTTGTGCCTCCCACACCCTTGGCCTTTTGAACATGACACCCTACTCGCCTCACTAGGGTCCCCAATCCCTCTGTGAATAAAACCCCATGTATCCACGATCTTCTTCTTGGGGCTCCCTTGTAGTCTCAGCGGTGGCCACTATTGCTTTCTGACACTGCTGGGACTACTCAGCTGCCGGCCAATCAGATTGACTGGCAGCGCTAGAGGGTGATACTTCCTAGCCCCGAGGGGCAAAAGTCTCACTCTCACCTTGTTAAGGCCACCACCCCCCCAGCACATTACCACTGTAGGGCAGCTCTTTTTAAAGTGGGCAAACTAGGGGCAGGCAGGGTGAGCAATATGCTCCCTTTTAAAATTGACACCCAAAATCTCACCTTTAAAATGTCAATGTCATCTTTGGAAGAGTTCCCCCCAACTCCCCACTCACCCCCACCCCCCTCCACCCCCCCCCACCCCAAGAGAATTCATACTTATTTTGTCCTTGTCGATATTATTTTGTACCTCCTTTTCTCAAATTGTCAATCTCAGCTGATCTACTCAGGGATCCATGAAATAAAGGGAGAAATAATTTGCAGATGATTCTCACCAACCATTCTTAGAGGCTGTTATTAGCTCAAACTATACAGCAGCATTGGAAGATTCCTTGAGGCAGGTCAGCTGAATACTCGCATACCTTTGATATAACAGGATGGAAGAAAATAATTTAAAATTTAGTTTTTTGTTAATTTTTTTCATTATTTTACATATTATATATATATATATAAAAAACATAAATTATCATAACATGCTAGTTTAAACTATGTGATAGCAGAGGCTCAATTAGCATTACCCACTAATTTAAACTTATAGTAGAGGCTGACAACAATACCTGAAGAAAAAAACTCACTAGTTATTTTCTTAAAGCATGAAAACCGCACAACAAAGGACTAAACTGTTGCAGAAATACTTGGAAATCACAAACTACACATTGTCTGGCATTAGTTAGGAAAGGCTACGTGCCACATATATAAATAAATCTGTCAAGTTTTAACTTTTTATTTTCTGTACTTACAAGCTTATTGTAATGTTTTTATAATATAATTAGTACTTCTATTAAATTACTAAATTTTAATATTACCTATGCTGTATTTAAAAATAATGTCCCTAACAGCTGATTATAATCTATTGAATATCAAAATCAGATCTTGGAAAATAGCCACAGTATTTAAATAATAAATCATGAATTAAAAAATTACAACTTTCTCTTAATTTTTTATCTAAGATTTTTCTTGTATCCACCCAGGAATATGACAACAATGCTAAAAGAGCAATTCCAAATGTAGTATTCAAGACTTGGGTGCTTCTGGGCTTTTTACCAGTTATTGAAGAGAAAGTAACTTTTGTACTATAGAATTAAGAGAGTTTCTTGGAGCAGCCTGAGCAATGAAGATGTGAGAGTCCCAGCTGAGAGTGAATAAGACAGTGAAATCAAGAATGTGGAAAGATGATAACAGTGACATCAAAAGTAAGTTTTGGTACCCGTTGAATGGATTTGTAAAAGACATGAAGAATACCTTATTTAACAGATTAAAAGAAACATTTTCAATGCCTCATTCAAGAGCATGGAGAAGATCCAGACGTGGCGATTCAAATGCTGCACAGTGAGAAGATGTGCACAGTCTAATAACCTGCTTACACTACATTACATCGTGGTAATGTCACTGGATTCATAATCCAGACTCCCAGGCTAATGCCCTGGAGACATGGGGCAGAATTTTATGGCCCCTGCGGCCAACCGTTCAAAAGTCCACTGACTTCAGCGGGACCGAAAAATCCCACCAGTGCAAAATTCCGCCCATGGTTTCACAGCAGCTGATGGAATTTAAAAATCAATAAATCAAAAAGACCTGGGCTGGGATTTGGCGGGATGCAGTGGGCCAGCCAAAAGTCCATCGAATTTCGGCGGGAACCGGACGATCCCAGCGGAAGACGGGGCCAGAAAATCCCACCCACTAATCTTGGTTTCATGGTCACCATTACTATCGTCGATTGTTGTAAAACTCCATCTGGTTCAATAATGTCCTTCAGGAAAGGAAATCTACCATCCTTACCTGGTCTGCTTACATGTGACTCCAGACCTACAGTAATGTGTCTGGCTCTTAAATGGTCCTCTGAAATGGTCTAGCAAGCCACTCAGTTCAAGGGCAATTGGGGATGGGCAACAATGCTGGCTTTGCCAGCGATGCTCATACCCATGAAAGAATAAATTAAGCCTTGAATGTGACCAGAAATGACTCAGAACTCTTGTAACTATGGACAACACAATCTTGGAAAGAACAGTGAACAATTCCTCAATTTCTTTCTTCAAAAGGGAGCTCGATAAATATTTGGCTGAGAACAGGGTAGGGATTTAAAGAGTTTCAATGGGACAATTAAATATTCCATGAGATGTGGTGGCCAGGGTTCATGGAGAAGAGAAAACAGGAATAAAGGGGAGTGTTTGTTGTCTGCGCAGAATAACATGTCTGAGCTGATGAGCGCAGGTGAATATGAAGAATTTTTCTTGCATAACATATGGGAATCAGGCACTTATTTATGCAGCGTTTTCTCTCAGGCGCATAGATGGGTAAGGTAGAATTCATGATAGGGTAAATCTCACATAGGCTGAGAATTCCAGGGAAGGTGAGGGCATAGTGGTAATGTCACTGAACAAGTAATCCAGAGGCCCAGGCTAATACTCTGGGGGCATGGGTTCAAATCCCACCATGGTAGCTGGTGAAATTTGTATTCAATTAATAAATCTAGAATTAAAAGCTAGCCTCAGTAATGGTGACCCTGAAACCATTGTCGATTTTTTTCACAAAAGCCCTTTTGGGGAGGAAATCCGCCGTCCTTATCTGGTCTGGCCTACACGTGACTCCAAACTCTCAGCAATGTGGTTGACTTGTAAATGTCTTCTGTAATGGTCTAGCAAGCCACTCAGTTGTGTCTGAAGAAGAGTCTTATGGACTCGAAATGTCAACTCTTTCTCTCTCCACAGATGCTGTCAGACCTGCTGAGTTTTTGCAGCATTTTCTGTTTTTGACTCAGGTGTATCAAACTGCTACAGGAAAAGTCAATAAGGAATGAAACCAGACGGACCACCCAACATTGACCTAGCACCGGAAACAATAATGCCCCACATCCAGCCCCATCAATCCTGCAAAGTCCTCCTTACCAAACATTTGGGGGCTTGTGCCAAAATTGGGAGAGCTGTCTCACAGACTAGTCAAGCAACAGCCTGACTGTGTCATTCTCACAGAATCATACCTTATAATGTCCTAGATACTACCATCATCATCCCTGGGTACGTCCTATCCCACCAGAGCTGGTGGCAGGGAGTTGCCCTGTGGGTTCTCAACATTGACTCTGAACTCCATGAAGTCTCATGGCAGCAGGTCAAAGATGGACAAGGAAACCTCCTACTGAATACCACCCACGGTACCCCTGCCCCTCAGCTGATTAATCTGTATTCCTAAATTTTGAATACCGCTTGGAAGAAGCACCGAGGGTGGCAAAGGCACAGAATGTGCTCTGGGTGGAGGACTTCAATGATAGCACCGCCACTAACAGAGCCCTCAAGTAGGTCAGCGATAGCTGGTGAGGAAACCAACAAAAGGGAAAAACCTACTCCTCACCAATCTACCAGTCACAGATGCATCTGTCCATGACAGTATTGGTAGGTGTGCCCACTACACAGTCCTTGTGGAGACGAAGTCCCATCTTTACATTGAGGATGCCCTCCATCATGTTTTCACATTGAGGATGCCCTCCATCGTGTTGTGTGGCACTACCACCGTGCTACATGGGATAGATTTCAAACAGATCAAGCAACTCAAAACTGGGCAGCCATGAGGTGCTGTGGGCCATCAGCAGCAGAATTGTACTCAACCATAACCTCATGGCGTGGCATATCCTGCATTCTAACATTACCACCAACCCAGGGGATCAACCCTGGTTCAATGGAGAGTGCAGAAGAGCATGCTAGGTACACCTAAAAATGAAGTATCGATGAAGCAACAACAGAGGACTACTTACATGCCTAACAGTGTAAGCATAATTTGGTCGACAAGAGCTAAGCGATCCCACAACCAACGGATCAGAACTAAGCACTGCAGACCTGTCACATCCAGTCATGAATGGTGGTGGACAATTAAACAACTAACAGGAAGAGGCTCCAAAAATATCCCCATCCTCAATGATGGGGGAGAACAAGACATCACTGCAAAAGACAAAGCTGAAGCATTCACAACCATCTTCAGCCAGAAGTGCCAAGTGGACAATCCACCTCGGCCCCTACCCGAGAACCACAGCACCATTAATGCCAGGCTTCAGTCAATTCGATTCACTCCCCATGATATCAAATAATGGCTGAAGGCACTGAAGACACTTGAAGGCAAAAACAATGAGTCCTGACAATATTCCAGGAATAATACTGAAAGGTTGTGCTCCAGAACTAGCCACACCTCTAACAAAGCTGTTCCAGCACAGCTAAAACACTGGCATCTACCTGGAAAATTGCTCAGGTATGTCCTGTCCACAAAAAGCTATCAAATTGCACTTACTCGGCAATAACCTGTTCACTGATGCTCAGTTTGGGTTCTGCTAATGGCCACTTCGCTCTTGCCCTCATTACATACTTGGTTCAAACATGGACAAAAGAGCTGAACCCAAGAGGTGAGGTGACAGTGACTGCCTTTGATATCAAGGCAGCATTTGACCAAGTGTGAAATCAATGAGCCCTGAAGGAGTCAACAGGAATCAGGGTGAAAGCTCTCCACTGGCTAGAGTCATACCTAGCACAAAGGAAGATAGTTGTGGTTGTTGGAAGTCAATCATCTCAGTCCCAGGACATCACTGCAGGAGTTTTTTTTTCATTCATGCGTCACTGGCACAGCCAGCATTTATTGCCCATGCCCCATTGCCCCAGTGGGGCATGGGCAATAAATGTAGGCCAGACCAGGTAAGGACAGCAGATTTCCTTCCCTAAAGGGAATTAGTGACCTAGATGGGTTTTTACAACAATCAACAATGGTTTCATAGTCAAAAACAAAAACAGAATTACCTGGAAAAACTCAGCAGGTCTGGCAGCATCGGCGGAAAAGAAAAGAGTTGACGTTTCGAGTTTTGGATTTCCAGCATGGGCAGTTTTTTGTTTTTATCTAATGGTTTCATAGTCATCATTAGACTTTTAACTCCAGATTTTTATTAAATTAAATTCCACCATCTGCCGTGGTGGGGTTCGAACCCAGGTCACCAGAGCATTACCCTGGGTCTCTGGATTACTAGTCCAGTGACAATACCACTACACCATTGCCTCCCTCAGGCTGGTGTCTGTAGCCCAACCATTTTCAGTTACTTCATCAGTGACCTTCCTTCCATCATAGTGGGGGATGTTCACTGATGGCTGCACAATGTTCAGCACCATTCGCAACTCCTCAGATACTGAAGCAGTCCGTGTCCATATGCAGCAAGACCTGGACAACATTCAAGCTTTGGCTGATAAATGGCAAGTAACAAGTGCCAGGCAACGACCATCTCCAACTAGAGAGAATCTGACCATCTCCGCTTGTCATTCAATGACATTACCATCACTGATTCCTCCACTAACAACATCCTAGGGGTTACCATTGAATAGAAACTGAACTGGACCAGCCACATAAATACTGTGGCTATAAGAGCAGGTCAGAGGCTGGGGATCCTGTGGCGAGTAACTCACCTAGTGGCTCCCCAAAGTCTGTCCACCAGCCACAAGGTACAAGTCAGGAATGTGATGGAATACTCTCCACTTGTCTGGATGAGTGCAGCTCCAACACGAGAAGCTTGACAACACCCAGGACAAAGCAGCCCACTTGATCAGCACACCATCCACCACCTTGAACATTTGTTCTCTCCACCACCACAGTGGCAGCAGTGTATACCATCTAAAACATGCGCTGCAGCAACTCACCAAGGTTCCTTTAACAGCACCTTACAATCCCCACCTCTACCACCTAGAAGGGCAGCAGATGTATGGGAATACCACCACCTGCAACTTCCCCTCCAAACCACAAGGCATCCTGACTTGGAACTATATTGCCGTTCCTTCACTGTTGCTGGGTCATAAGCATGTAACTTCCTTCCTAAAAGCACTGTGGGTGTATCTACAGCACATGGACTGCAGCGGTTCAATACTGCATCTCATCACCAACTTCTCATGGGCAATGAATGCTGGCATAGCCAGCTTTCAGTCCGCTACACCATGGCTTCATCAAAAGAGAGAAGCAGATACCCTTTTTATATGCATAAAGAGGGACTGCAAAGCACTCAAAGTTATGGCAGTGGAGCAGAAGCAACTCCAATGAAATTCCCAGCCACGGTCTGTGGACTTAGTTTGCTTGACCAAATGAATTTTTTCACATGATTTATGTTTTCTGCTTTGCTACCTTACAGCATCTTTGCCCCCTAGTCTAATAGTTCAGTACTATTGTAACTTTGTCTTCACAAGAATTTGCATTATACTATTTTCATTTTTTTTTGCTCTGCACCATAGAACTTTTTTCAAAAAGAAAATCCAAATTTAATTTTTACTTTTAAAAAAAATACTTAAGATAAATTTTTGAAAGGAAGTTTTGCAATGATTTCCTATAATTCCTACACTGGTCTTTACAAAAGACTGCTGACTAAATAAAATTGTGGAACTACAGATATGTTCTTATATCTGCAACCTTAGAAGGTATACTGTATAAAGCTATGAAATTAAGTCAGTAGACCTCAATGGTAAAAGAGATATATTGAGTTTCATCTTTAAAAGCGTCATTTTCTTCCGCATTTTCAAGGTATGGTACACTCGCAAATATATTTAATGCAAAAAGTAGCAAAGAATCATGACAAACCTAACACATAATTAGGACATGTTCAATGATTGTATTTTCCTGGCCCTAAGATTGAAAATTATGGAAAATCTTTTTGCTAACATTGTGAAAGAAGAGATCTGTACATCCTGAAAGCTCAAGGGAGTTCAATGTCAAATGTGACATATAAAGAGAAAAGGATTGTTCAGAGAAAGGAGATACCATTATAAGATCCCAAGCAAGCCATTTTCATACTTATTTGTATAATCCGCATGATAATTAGGCATTCACACACTCAAACTATAGTGAGAAACAAGAGCAATGCTGTTAAACAAGATCTGTCATGTCAGGACAAAAGTCTCTTGAATAAAACAATGGTAAGAGCAGTAAACTGCGAAACCACCCAGATTAGAGTCAAAAACAGCACTTGTTCTTTTCATCGGTACAGTACACCTACTTCCAGAGTAGAGTGAATGTCACCGTTGAATGCTAGCTTTCTTACATAAAATGCTATTTAGGTGGTTCCTCATGTGTGTTACAGGTAGATCGTAATTATGAGTAGCTGGTGGGCTTTTTTTCCCTCCCAATCAGTAGTAACCAGTTATAAATCATTGATGGTTTCAAATTAAGTTGGATCTTAAGCTTGATTTGAAAATATGTTGAACTGGATCTTGCTGGAAAAATAATGGTGTTATCGATATACATTGTTAATAATATGCAAATCAGCCAGCAAGCTCAAGGAATTGTGAGCTATGCTGCAAATTGTGAATCTCCAGACCTTGTTGGTCAGTTTACACCGCTCTGCCATTTGCTTTGCACAAATGGCATCTCACCCTTAGTGCTATTTTTAAGAAATTGCTGGACTTTCAGACTAATTTCCTCTTCAACTCACCACAGGGTTAAGTCCAATAATTAGGTGTGTAAGCACCTTTTTAACAATGTAATAATTATTAATGTAATGCCATACAACCTCACTGCTCAGAATAGGAACAATTTAGGGGGTTCAATCTCATTCCTGAGTGCAGTCAATTGTTGTTAGAGATATTAAGAATGCCAGATTTTTATTTTTACATTTTCTTCTTACTTTTCCTTTCAGTCCCTTTTTTCTCTCTCTCAATACAAATTTCCTTCCTCTCTTTTTGCACCCTATATGACTGCAATTCATCCACTTTAATTTCACTCTCCTGTCCCTTTGTTCCACTGTTTTTTCTTAATACTTGAATATCACTGGTTAAGATATACTATTCGTCCTACTGTTATTCAAGGTCCCAGATGCCCCAGTACCAGCACCACATCACTATCGCCTCGCATTTCCAGCAAGTTATGTAGCAAAAAGAATTGAAGTTAAAGGATGTAGAGAAAATTCTAACTAATGGTGCACACTGTGAAGCCCAGTGAAGCCCAACGCAAACTGGAGGAGCAGCACCTCATCTTCCGACTAGGCACTTTACAGCTTTCCGGACTGAATATTGAATTCAACAACTTTAGGTCTTGAGCTCCCTCCTCCATCCCCACCCCCTTTTTGTTTCTTCCCCCTTCCTTTTGTTTTTTTCCAATAATTTATATAGATTTTGCTTTTTCCATCTATTTCCATTATTTTTAAATTTTTTATGCCCCCCCCACCCCCACTAGAGCTATACCTTGAGTGCCCTACCATCCATTCTTAATTAGCACATTCGTTTAGATAATATCACCAACTTCAACACCTCTGTGCTCTTTTGTTCCTTTGTCTGTGACATCTTTTGATGATCTGCTCCTATCACTGCTTGCTTGTCCCTACAACAACACCCCCTCCTCCACTTCTCTCTCCCCAACACCTCCCCCCCCACCTTAAATCAGCTTATATTTCACCCCTCTCATTGTAAAGAAAAATCAGTTCTGTTGAAGGGTCACGAGGACTCGAAACGTCAACTCTTTTCTTCTCCGCCGACGCTGCCAGACCTGCTGAGCTTTTCCAGGTAATTCTGTTTTTGATTGATTGAGTACATAATTTCAGAATGATACAATGGAGTTAAGCACAAGTCAAAATATTCCAATAAAATAGTTGAGAAATAGCTGCACAAAAAAGTCTCTCTCTTGCAGGCATTCTAGATCAGAACCTTTCAATTCTTTTTTTAAACTGGCACTTGTAAGACATTATTGCTTTTAACAAACTGGATAGAATGTAAGGGAGATTGGACAAGTGATGTGATTGTGCCATTAACTCTGGTTGCAAAAAAAACCGTAAAGTTTCATCTTGTAATGGATAAAAGTAGCTAGAGGCTAACATAGTATGACATATTACACGTGTGCATGTGTGAGAGTGGGAAAACAATTACATACACTATCAACTGATGATTTTGGAATCACTGCATGTACCCTTCTCTTTGTTGGTACTCGAGCAGTAATTTCAAAGCATGCACAAAGGCTTAGAGCCCATGGATCTACAAAATGGTTACTGTTGGAGTTACCAATAGCTCCATAATATAAATTAGTGCATAGCCAGTGCAGAAAGGCATGTAAACCAAACTAGACTTACACATTTGATTTCCTATACTGCAGCACTGAAGCAAAGCTACTCCAATCTCCCCAAACATCAAGTAATTATGTAGCACCTTCAACATAATAAAATGTTACAAGGCACTTCAAAGTAGCATTATAAAGCAAAGTATGACAACAAGCCATCTAAGAGGTATTAAGCTTGGTCAAAGAGGTAAGCTTTAAGCAACATCCTATAGGAGGAAAGCAAGGTGGAGAGGCAGAAATGTTTAGGGAGGGAATTCCAGAGCTTAGGGTCTAGGCAGCTGAAGGCACAGCCACCATAGAAAAGTGACAGTGCAGAAAGAAGCCATTCAGCTTATCGTGTCTGCGCCAACCGAAAAGAGAAAAAAAACTAGCCTCTCATTTTAATCCCAGTGGTGGGATGATTAAAATCGGGGATACATACGGGCCAGAATTAGAGGGGTACAGAGAACTCGGAAGGTTTCAAGGCTAGACGACATTACAGGGATTATAGGGAGGGGCGCGTCTATGGAAAGATTTGAAAACAAGGATGATCATTTTAAAATCAAGGCATTGCTTAAACAAGAACCAGTGCAGGTTATCAAACAAAGGGATGATTGTTGAATGGAACTTGGAGTGAGTTAGGAAACGAGCAGAGTTTTGGATGGCTCTTCTAGGGTGCAAAACTGGGAGGCTCACTAGGAGGGCTTTGAAATACTCATACAGAAGTGGAAATAGGCAGTCTTAGTGATGATGCAGATATGTGGTCAGAAGCTCATCTCAGGATCAAATATGATACCATGACTGAGAACCTTTTGGTTCAGCCTCAGACTGATGCCAGGGAGAGGGATGGAATCAGGGGCTAGATGACAGATTTTGTGCTGGTAACCAATGACAATGGCTTCAGTTTTCCTGATATGTAAATGAGAACATAATAGGAACTGAAGTAAGGCCATTTGCCCCTTTGAGCCTGCTATGACATTCAGTAAGATCGTGGCTGGAGGAACATACGAACATATGAATAGGGGCAGTGGTAAGCCACTTGGCCCCTCGAGCCTGCTTTGACATTTGATAAGATCATGGCTGATCTGTTTGGGTTTCGAGTTCCACATTCCTATCTACCCCGATAACCTTTGATTTCTTTGCCTAACAAGAATCTATCTACCTCTGCCTTAAAAGTATTCAGTGACCCCGCCTCCACCACCTTCTGAGGCAGAAAGTTCCAAAGTCGCAAAACCCTTAGAAATAAATTCTCACCAACTCTGTCCTAAAAGGGCAACACCTAATTTTAAAATAGCACCCCCTTTTTCTGGACTCACCCACAGCAAGAAACATCCTTTCCAAGTCCACCTTGTCAAAACCATTCAGGATCTTATATATTTCAATCAAGTCACCTCTCACTCTTCTAAACTCCAGTGGAAACAAACCCAGTCTGTCTAATCGTTCCTCATAAGACAGCCCACTCATTCCAGGTATCAATCTAGTAGACCTCCTTTGAACTGCCTCCAGTGCACTTACATCTTTTCTTAAATAAGGAGACCAAAACTGCACACAATATTTGAGATGCGGTCTCACCAATATCCTGTATAACTGAAGCATAATATCCTTACTTTTATGTTCAATTCCTCTCATAATAAAGGATAGCATTCCATTGGCCTTCTTAATTACTTGCTGTACCTGCATACTAACTTTTTGTGACTCATGCACGAGAACACCTAGATCTCGCTGTACCTCGGAATTCTGCAGCTGTTTTCCATTTAAGTTATACTCTTTTTTTATTCTTCCTGCCAAAGTGAACAACTTCACATTTTCCCACATTAAACACCATCTGCCAGATTTTTGCACACTCACTCAACATATCTATATCCATCTGCAACCTCCATGTCCACTTCACAATATACTTTCCTATCTACCTTCGTGTCACCTGCAAATTTAGCTACCATGCCTTCACTCCCCTCATCTAAGTCATCGATATAAGTTGTAAGTTGAGGCCCCAGCACAAACCCCTGGGGCTGGATTTTACCGTGGGCGAGTGGGGGCGGGGCCCCCTCACCAACGCATAAAATGACGTGCGGTGACGTCAGGCAAAGCTCCCGATGTCACTGCACTCCAATTAAATTTTCAGGAAGGCAGGGGCGCAGCAAAATTAGCTGCACGCCCGCCGACCTGCCAATGGCCAATTGAGGCCACTGACAGAACAATTAAAGTAATTAGTGGACCTGCCTGTCCAACCATAAGGTTGGCGGGCAGGCTGAGCCTCGGTGGGAATTAGAAAAAACATAAAACCTCATCCATGGGTGGGATGAGGTTTCAAGTAGGGTTTTAAAAATTTTTTTAAATTTTGTTTGGAAATTATAAACATGTCCCAACTCATGTGGCATTGTCACATGAGGGGACATGTAAGGGAAATTTTATTTTACTATTTTTGTCATTTTTACATTTACAGACTATCTCCCTGAGGCTGCACTTAGCCTCAGGGAGATGAGTACACTCTTTCGTGCGCATGCGCAAAAGAGCACACACTCGATTTTAGGAATCGCCCCCGCCCACGCAGGGAGCGCATAGCACTTCCCTGCTGATGTCATGCTGGGTGGGCCAATGGCGCCGCACCTCCAATCGGGGGTGCCAATCGGAAGCGTGCCCGCACGTGTCCGCCCATCAACTTCTTCCCCAATGAGTTAAAATTCAGCCCCTGGACTCCACTCATTGCATCCTGCCAATCAGAAAAAGACCCATTTATGCATGCTCTGTTTTCTGTCAGCCAGGCAATCTTCTATCCATGCTAATATCTTAGCCCCTACACCATGAGCTTTTATTTTCCACAATAACCCTTAATGTGGCACCTTATCAAATGCCTTTGGAAATCTAAGTACAGGATGTCTACAGGCTACCCTTTATCTACAGCGCATATTACTCCCAAGAACTCCAATAAATTGGTTAAACATGATTTCCCTTTCACAAAGTCATGCTGACTCTTTCTGATTACCCTGAGTTTCTCTAAGTGCCCAGCTTAATGATTGATTCTAACACCTTCCACATGACAGATGTCAAGCTAACTGGCCTATAGTTTCTTGTTTTCTGCCTTCCTCCCTTATTGAATAGAGAGGTAATATTTGCTACTTTCCAGTCAGATGGAACATTTCCAGAACCTAGTGCAATTTGGAAAATTAACAACAACGCATCGACTACCGGATCAGCCACCTCTTTTAGACCCTAGGATGAAGTCCATCGGGACCCGGAGACTTGTCAGCTCGTAGCTCCATCAGTTTGCTGAATACCACTTCCCTAGTGATTGTAATTTCACCAAGTCCCCCTCTCCCTTCCACCTCTTGACTTACAGCAATTACTGGATGTTATGACACAGCATTTGGTAAAGCTGAGTTATTTTTAAAATCCCAGAGAGAAACTTTAAACAACTGTCATTACCTGTATTTTTAAATGGTATGTTTGAGATGCAGCTCTAAATTCAGGAATCAGACCACCAGTTCTCGAGAGGGTTTTATATCAAAATACATGAGACGTTTAATAATTTACACAAGTTAAATTGATACACATGACTACAAATCACTGCTATCATAACTTTTAACAAATTCCCAAACTAATCTCCATTAAGGCAACAACAATCTCTAGACTTTAAGCAGACACCAGGCAAAGCATTTTCACCTTGCAAATTCAAAATGAAGTTCCTTTCACTTTGGTTCCTTTGTAGGCACAGTGGTAGGTTTATAGGCTTTGATCTTACATTGCCACTGCCTTGCACATACAAAACTGCTATTGGTTATACCTAGCACATCTCACTAAATGTAAATTCTCACTGTATCATCAGCCCCTTTGATCTCCACCTCTTCTAACAATAAAACCCCTTTCATAGTACCAATCGTATTAATAATATAAACATTGTTTGGTCTCTGTTAGCTAGTTGCCAGATTTCACTGCTCTTCTTGAATGCTCCATTCAACAAAACTGAAAAGCACTCTACCTCTCTTACATCTCAAAACTAGTATACATCAAAGCACCCAGACTAGCTGGCTTTAATCCAATTAAGACACGTCCACAGACTATGCATCTATTTTAAAAGAAAAATAATTTCTAATAATATACATTAATAGCTTTATGACATTGGAATGTTTTTTGTATCTGCTATAGTAAACAAAGAAGCAAAGTATTTGTTAATTTCATCTGCCATTTCCTTATCTACTATTAACTCCCCATGCTCACACTCTAGAGAACCAACACTCACCACTTACCTTTTCCTTTTTAAATACCTGTAGAAACTCTTATTATCTGTTTTTACATGTCTAGCTAGCTTCCTTTTATAATCTAGTTTCTTTCCTCTGATTAACTTTTTACTCTAGTTTCTTTCCTCTGATTAACTTTTTAGTCATTCTCTGCCATTCTTTATATTCTGAACAATCATCTGACCTGTCACTCATCTTTGCCCAGTTATATGCTTTTTCCTTAAAGCTGATGTTTTCCTTGACTTCTTTAGTTATCCACAGATGGTGGGTCCTCCCTTTAGAATTTTTCTTTATAGTAGGAATATACTCATTCTGAAATATCCCCTTAAATGTCTGCCACTGCTTCTCTATTGATCTATCCTCTAGCCTAGTATCCCAGTTCACTTCAGCTAGTTCAGCTTTCATACACACATAGTTACCCTCATTTAAGTTTAAAATACTAATCTTAGACCCATTCTTCTCCTTTTCAAACTGGATGTAAAATTCAATCATATTGTGGTCACAGCTACCTAGGGGATACCTTCACTCTGAGGTAATTAATTAATCCTGTCACATTACACAATACAAAATCTAATATAACCTGCTCTCTGGTTGGTTTCAGAACATGCTGCTCTAAAAAAAAAACCGATCTTGAAAGCATTCTATGAACTCCTCATCCAGGCTCCAACTTCCATTCTGATTTTTCCAGTTTATATGTAAATTAAAATCACCCATGAATAATACTGTCCCTCTATCACATGCATCCAGTTTTGTCCTACGCTATGGTTACTGTTAGGGGGGCTGCAGACCACTCCCACTAGTGACTTCTTTCCCATACGACTCCTCATCTCCACATCCTGATATCCTGAACCAAGGTCAACTCTTAACTATTGCACCAATGCCATCCTTGATGAACAGTTCTACCCCTCCACCTTTACCTAGCTTCCTATTCCTCTTGAATGTCATACACCCCTCAATATTCGGGACCTAATCCTTGACATCCAGAACCACATCTCCCTAATCGCTATCAGATCATGTTTATTTACTTCAATATGCGCTATCAATTCATTTACTTTATTATGAATGCTACGTGCATTCAGATACAAAGTCTTTAGTTTTGTCTTTTTGTTATCTTGGTAACATCTAGTTTTGACTACTGGTGTATTCTTAGGTTTTATACCTTTGTCCCTTTCTGTTATTCTATGACCCTCATTCTCCATATTACGATTATGGTCTCCTGCCTTGAATCTACCCCTCGATTTACCACATCTACCCAAGTTTGATCCCTCACCCCCATATTTAGTTTAAAGCTCCATCTACTTCCCTAGTTATGCAAATCGCAAGGGCACTCGTCTCAGCACTTTCCTCAGTATTGATACCAGTGCCCCATGAACTGGAACCCACTTCTCCCGCTCCACTCTTTGAGCCATGTACTCATCTCTCTTATCTTATTTGCCCTATGCCAATTTACACATGGCTCTCGTAGAAAGCCAGAGAATATTACCTTTAAAGTTCTGCTTCTTAATTTGGTACCTAGCTTCTCATACTGACTATGCAGAAGCTCATTCCTTATCCTGCCTTTGTCGTTGGTACCTACATGAACCATGCAATTAGATCCTCCCACTCCCACTGTAAGCTCCTCTCCAGCCCTGAGTGGATGTCCTGAACTCTGGAACTGGGCAGGCAACACAGCCTTCTGGACTCTTGCTCTTTGCTGCAGAGAACAGTGTCAATCCCCCTCACTATACTGTCCCCTACTACCACTATATTCCTGTTTGCTCCCCCTGCTTGAACGACTTCCTTTACCATGGTGCCGTGGCCAGCCAACTCATCCACCCTGCAGACCTCGTTTTGACCCACACAGGTTGTGAACACCTCAAACCTGTTTGACAATTGCAAAGTCTGAGGCCCCTCCAATACTGTCTGCTCGGTGCCATTACCTGCCTCACTGAAGGTCACATCCTCCTGGCCCTCACTGCTGACCAAAACAGACATTTCTAAGAGGCATGACCATCTTCTGGAACAAAGTGTCCAGGTATTTCTTCCCCTCCTTGATGTTGCATAGTGTCTGCAGTTCAGCTTCCAGATCAATAATCCTGATCCAGAATTCCCCTAGCTGCTTGCACTCTCTGCAGATGTGTTTGTCATGGATCGCCTTGGCATCCAAAAGCGCCCTCATTCCATAGCTGCAACATAACACCTGCCCTTATATTGTTACTTATGCCATTTAGTTAATTACTCACTTAATTAATTTAGAATAATTCCTATGTATACTACACTTCTTTTCCCCAATGCAGCGAATTTCCATGTGAACCTAACTCACTCCTCACTCAGCCTCCATCTCACTCCGGCATAGTCACTGGTCTCCTCACATGCCCTTTGAAAAGCCTGCTTCTTTTATAGACATTCTGATGAGTCACTACTAGTTTAGCTTCCTGCTAAAGTAATTAACACCACTTGAGCAACTGCTTTCAGGTGATTGACAGATAACTGCCACTCCAGGCAGTTCTCTACTTAACAAGTTAGCCTAACTTACTTGAAGGTTAGAACTATGTCAGATCTTGATTTTTAATCCTGAAAAAGACTTACCAGAACTTATTTCATGAACCTAATTTGCTACTCATTCAGTCTTCAACTCAATCCAGCATAGTTGCCTGTCTCCTCGCACACCCTTTACTTGAACTTGTTTGACAAGTGCAAACTAAGGCCCCACCAGTATTGCCCGCTCGGTGCCTTTACCTGCCTCACTCACGGTCAAATCCTCCTGTTCCTCACAGCTTATTCAGTACCGGATGGTGGACAAAGCCTGATAATTTAGACACAGTGGAGGGCTCCGGAGAAGGTGTTGGTGAGGTAGAACTGGGTACTGTCAATTTGTGTGTGCTTTTGGATGATGTCACCAAGAAGCAGCATGTAGGTGAGACAACAGGAGGGGATCAAGGATGGGTCCTTAGAGGACAACAAAGCTAGTAGCATGAGAGCAGGAGAAGCCATTGATGGCAATTTTCTGGCTATGGTTAGATAGATAAGAATGAAACAAAGCAAGTGCAGTACCACCCAGCTGGAAGACGGTGGAAAGGAGGATGATGGTGTGGTCAACCATGTGAAAAGCTGCAGACAGGTTGATAAAGACAAGAAAAGATACCTTTAAGATTACCTTTATCATAGTAACATAGGGTTTTCACTGTGACTTTGATAAGAGTAGTTTTGGTACCCTGATTAGAGAGATTCAAATATGGAGTTCCAGGAAACTTGGGCACTGGTTTTGAAGGTGATAACAAGTTCAATGACTTTGATGAGGAAAGGGAGGTTGGAGATGGGGTGGTAGCTTGCAAGGATGGAGAGGTCAAGAGTTATTTTTTTGAGGAGAGGAATGATGAAGATAGATTTGAAAGAGGTGAGGACAGTGTCTGAGAAGACACTACTGTTGAATATCAGCTAACATGGAAGCCTGGAAGAGAAAGTGGGTGGTTAGCAGTTTACAGGGAATGAGGCCAAGAAAGCAGAAGGTGGGGCTCATGGACAAGATGAGCTCAGAGAGGACATGAGGGAAGAAAGGAAAGAAACTAGGCAAAGATAAAAAGTTCAGAGCAAGGGCAAGGAGGAAACTTAGATGATGTTTGGCCTGGTGGGCTAGGGAAAGGAAGGTAAGTGGCGGAGACAGCTGATTGAATGGTTTCAATCTTAGTGACAAAGAAGTCCATGAGCTCCTCGCATGTTGTTGGAGGTGAGGGTGGAGGAGAGAGGCAAAAGATGTTTAAAAAGATGGAAGGGATTTAAGAAAACAAAACAAATATAAGAAAAATGTGAGAACCAGAAGATCACACAGCTGTGGACATGGGGGTTTGTATATTAAAAGCAACAAGAAAAATGTCTTAATTCCATTCTTGACATTTGTCGCATATACTAATGGGAGAAGGGCAACTTTCAAAAGATGGCCAAGCCTTTTCAAGATGCAGGCACTGACTGTAGGGTCCCAAAGAGCATCGTTCTAAATATACAAATTCCTGATCATGATAAAAGAATTCTAAGTATAATTAAAGTTGCCATTTTTTTAAAACTTATTTAGTAACCAGTCACTATTTAAATATTATAAATATATATTGATGAAAGTATTTTTTAGATAGACTAAGAATGTCAGGACTGCCAATTCCAAATTGGAGTTCTTAAATGCTCAGCCATTGTGTCATGCATTTAATGTAGGGCCATAGTAGCCTGTTTTATTTAAAATATCACTACTAATAAACAAAAAACAACTAGGCTACACAATTAGTTAGAATATTGTTCTTTCATCTCTGCAGCCAGATTTAAACTCAATCCATTGTGAGAATCCTGTGTTAGTTAAGTTTGTAACAATTTTAGACCAGTACCTATTGCAAAAGTTCAGAACATTACATCAAATTTACAGCCCAGAAACAGGCCTTCAATGTTCCGCTTGAGACTCCTCCCACTCTACTTGCATCATTGCACTCTAAACATGTTTATATTCCTTTCACCCTTGAGTACTTTCTAGTTTCTCCTTAAATGCATCTATGCTATTCGCCTCAACAAGCACTCCATGTGGTTCACACTAGAGTTCACACTATTACAGTATTGGGTGCTCTCATGAGCTGGAGTTGAGCATTTTTCAGGCAGTGGAGGTGAAACTTTCCTGTGCAGCAAGCCATCATGCGCCTGACATGGGAGTGATCGATAACACATTAAATGCCAGAATGGAAAAACATTTAGCCTGAGGGTTACAAAAGTTTACTATAAAATCTGTGCTATTGCAAGGCACCAAAACAGCCATTCGAATGGTGCTTCAAATCAGGTCAGGGCCATCATATAGCTGTTTTATAATATAGTTTGGAACTATAAACAAAAACATTTTGATATAAGACCATAAGACATAGGAGCAGAAATTAGGCCATTCAGCCCACAGAGTCTGCTCCACCATTCAATCATGGCTGATAAGTTTCTCAACCCTATTCTCCTGCCTTCTCCCCGTAACCTTTGATCCCCTTACCAATCAAGAACCTATCTATCTCAGTTTTAAATACACTCAATGACCTGGCCTCCACAGCCTTCTGTGACAATGAATTCTATAGATTCACCACTCCCTGACTAAAGATGTTTCTCCTCATCTCTGTTCTAAAAGGTCTTCCCTTTACTCTGAGGCTATGCCTCGGGTCCTAGTCTCTCCTGCTAATGGAAACATCTTCCCCATGTCCACTCTATCCAGGCCTTTCAGTATTCTGTCAGTTTCAATCAGATCCCCCCTCATCCTTCTAAACTCCATCGAGGACAGACCCAAGAGTCCTCAAACGTTCCTCATATGTTAAGCCTTTCATTCCTCAGATCGTTCTCGTGAACCTCCTCTGGACCCTCTCCAGGGCCAGCACATCCTTCCTGAGATACGGGGCCCAAAATTGCTCACAATATTCTAAATGTGGTCTGACCAGAGCCTTATAAAGCCTCAGCAGCATATCCCTGCTTTTATATTCTAGTCCTCTCGAAATAAATGCCAACATTGCATTTGCCTTCCTAAATACTGACTCAACCTGCAAGTTAACCTTAAGAGAATCCTGGACTAGGACTCCCAAGTCCCTTTGCACTCCAGATTTCTGAATTCTCTCCCCATTTAGAAAATAGTCTATGCCTCTATTCTTCCTACCAAAGTGCATGACCTCACACTTGCCCACGTTGTATTCCATCTGCCACTTCTTTGCCCATTCTCCTAATCTGTCCAAATCCTTCTGCCATCTCCCCGCCTCCTCAATACTGCCTGTCCCTCCACCTATCTTTGTGTCATCTGCAAACTTAGCCAGGATGCCCTCAGTTCCTTCATCTAGATCATTAATGTATAAAGCGAAAAGCTGTGGTCCCAACACTGACCCCTGTGGAACTCCAACAGCCGCCATCCTGAGAATCCTGACCAGCCCAGCAAGGATTTAGTTAACTCAAGTTTGAATCAATCCCTGAACCTGTTCATTTTCATAGAGACAGAATGAATTAATGGTGGTGAAGAAATATTTCGAATTACCAAATGTGCAAGTAATTATTTATTAGTTTGTAGTTTTATAATGCAAGCTAGATTAATTAACAGCTGTTACTGTCTTGCGTCTTTGCATTTCTGAAATGGTTTTCTGCAAACTGCTTCTTAGTACAGTAAGATGAATGAGAACTCATCTCTCACTTAACAACCGCATGACTTGAGGAAGAGCACATCATTGATGAAAAGCGTCATAGTCTGACCTGTGGCCGTGTGCAGTCAAATAAATAGTTACCACACTCTCACACACCAAGGGCTGCATTATTGTGCTTGGAATAAATAAGAATTCATGATTATTTACTTGGTAGATATATAGCACCTGGTAAAATTAGCATTGACATTTAGCCTCAGCAACAACTTGAGCCAGCTCTCCATGGTAAACTACTCCTACAGACCCTGACGCCCTTTGGCACTTCCCAGAATTAAAATGTGATTTTTCTTTGTTTTTTTTTTTAAAAAAGTAAACAAACTAGTAATTAATGACAGTAAGTGGGAACAGAGAAGATGTCACCGATCACTGACATCCTGAGTGTGATTAATCTCTTCTCCCACATGTACAAGCTTTTTTTATTATTATATAACGTGGTTAAAGGCTGCTGAGGTGCAGCAGGAACATGGAAACTACCAGGAGTTGGGGAGGGCAGTTCCATGGCTATGCCTGTACTTGTAAGTAGAAACTTTTGTGTGTGTGTGTGTGACCTCAGCAGGAATATGGAAACTACCAGGAGTTGGGGAGGGCAGTTCCATGGCTATGCCTGTACTTATAAGTTGAAACTTTTTGGTGTGTGTGTGTGTGTGTGTGGAAAATCAACCCCATAGTAATAAGAAAAACATGAAGTATTAGGGTCATTAACACCGTTATTTGGGAAAGGAGTTATTTGGGAATTACTATGTCATTTGGGAGTTATTATGTCATTAACACCGTTATGTGGGAAATGAGTTACTTGGGAGTTATTATGCCATTAACACCGGTATGTGGGAAAGGAGTTATTTGGGAAAGGAGTTATTTGGGAGTTATTATGCCATTAACACCGTTATTTGGGAGTTATCATGTCATTAACGCCGTTATTTGGGAAAGGAGTTATTTGGGAGTTATTGTGTCATTAAAACCGTTATGTGGGAAAGGAGTCGGCCAGGCACCCTCCAGCCACGACTGTCCCTGTACAAGCAGACACACCACCAAACCCCGAAGGGCAGCCAAGACCACAAAAATTTTGGCCGTGCGCAGGACTCCCAACGAATCACTGTGGACGTCCCACTGTTAAAAGGGCGGGTTGGACATTCACTAGCCCGTGCCTCATCCTGTCTGGGGAAGAGGGCCCAAGTTTGCGGACGTTCCGGTGGTACCTATCGCAGCTTCACCCACGCTGCGTTTGTTGTTGTTGTTGTTGTTTCTGTTGTTGTTATTGCTCCCTCCCTCCCCCGCCCCAAATGCACTTCACTCCAGCGGGGTATTGTTGGGATGAAGCTCTCAGCTGCCGCTTTGGAAATGGACCAAGCTCCACCCGTTGCACATTGTTCCCTAAAATCTCCTAACACCGCAGCCTCTCTCTCTCTCTCTCTCTCTCCTTTACCTTCCCTTTCTCTTTCCTCCTCTTCTTCTTCGGCTCTTCGCGTTTCTTCCAAGCCGCGGGCTCCTCCTCCAGCATCTGCCCGATCGGCAGGGCCCGGTTGGCGGCAGCGGCGGCGACGTCGGCGACAGAAGAAACAGCGGCGGCGGCGGCGGCGGCGGCGCCACCACCACCACCACCACCACGGCCTCGACCCCGCACGAAGACCACCGCCACCACCACCGCCGCCGCCGCCGCCAGCGCCAGCAGCAGCAGCAGCAGCAGCAGCGCCACGGCGCCCAGCAGCAGGCTGAGGGCGAGCGCGGGCAGGACGGCGAGCGCGGGCTCCGAGAGACCGCCTCCCAGCAGCAACTCGCTGCCCCGCAGCTGCAGCACCTGCAGCCAGCGAGCGAGCGGCTCGAGCATGGCTGGCGAGAAAACAATGGATCGAATGGAACGGTTGGCGGTTGGTTGGTGGTGTAAAGAGTGTGGGGGGGGGGCGTGGTGGCCGACTGAACGTTCCAAATCCGAATGTGAGCCCAGACGCGGCCGACCCGGCGCGCGCGCACGCGCGCGCGCGCGGGGCGAAGCTCCCCGGGCTGGTTCCCCCGCCCCCCCCACCCACGTGCACACCGCAAAGCCGAGCTCCACTTTCCTGCAGAGGGGAGGGAGGCTGCCCAAACTTTTCTTTCCTGCAATGCTCTCAACTTGTGCGTGTTGCTACTGTAGATGTGACGGTGGCCACGAAAGACCAAATCGCAACCCCAACCATCCCCCCCCCTCCCCCCCCCCCCCAAAAAAAAAATCACATTGCAAATTTTTATTTAAAAAAAAATAAGCTTGATTTGCAGGTGATGCTGTGACTCGGGGACGAAGCAGTTTTTTTTTTGGGGAGGGGGGGTTTTCAATGCTTCTTTTTTTTGCCCCTTAATCGCGGAAAATGTGATAATTGCAGGAGGAGGAGGAGGAGGAGGAGGAAGGGAGGGGGGGGGGGGAATTATTTCTATCGCCTTGCATGTTGGTAATGTCGATTGGACGATTGCAATCGACTGTCTCGATTTATTTCCGCCCCCACCCCCCACCACTCCAGCCAGCGCGATTAAGGGCAGCTTTATAAGGTGCAGCTTTGCCTAAGATACAGGGTGAACGTAGAGCTCTGGGAGCTCCACATCAAACAAAGCAAGATAAGTCCTGTGCTAATTCCACCTCCCACACCCCCCCCCCCCCCCATGCCCAAATTTTACACCCGCAAATTTGGAATAACAAAACCCAATGCCAACAATCTGAACACGAGGATCAAATATGCTTTGGCCGGGAATGATTTTTTTTTTTGTCTTGTCTTGTTAAAGTCCTGTAAGACACCCGTTGAAAGGTTTTAACTTGCTCTTAAAGCGCGACGTGGAAAGGCTTTTGTCTCCCTCCGGATACAAAAGAGCTTTTTTTTTTTGGTTTGTTTGTTTGTTTTTTTTAAAAAAAAAAGAAAACATTTGCAAAATGTAGCACGTGGAAAAACAGCCTGCCCCTGGCCCCCTGAGTTGCTTTACGCTTTGATCCTTGTGTTAACCGCGGAGAGGAGGTGCGCGCTGGTCGAAAATGCAAAAACCCAAAACGACTCCTCGGTGCGAGTGCGAAGCGCAGACGCTTGGAAACGGCATCGCAAAGGAGTAAGAACGATGCCGCTGCCAGGTGCAGCGACGTTCCAGATGCGAAGATTTCGTCTAACCGATATCATTAGCAGCGAAATCACAGACACACACACACACACACACACACAAAAATCAACATTTGGTATTTTTGCTGGAAATGCCGGGCAGAGGGAATCCTTATGATTGACACTTACAATGCCATTGCACACAGCCACCAGAGTGCATTAATTCTAAAACAAAAAACAGAACTACCTGGAAAAACTCAGCAGGTCTGGCAAAACTCAAGTTCTGTCGAAGGGTCACGAGGACTCGAAACGTCAACTCTTTTCTTCTCCGCCGATGCTGCCAGACCTGCTTGAGTTTTTCCAGGTAATTCTGTTTTTTGTTTTGGATTTCCAGCATCCTCAGTTTTTTTTTTTTGTTTTTATTGTTTTTCTCTCTCAATCAAGTTTGGCTGTGATTATTTCCCACCAACCTTGCCTTGGATTCACAACTTTTTTGTTCATCCTCCCCTCACAAAAAAACTCAATCTGCTAGACTCTAGGTACAACTTTCTCATTTTCTCTCTGATCTTTCTCTTTCCCCTACTCATACTTGAGAGTCTGAAAACCTTTTTATGAGCCCAACACTCGCCACTGTGACATCTGACATAGAGGACTCCATCTCTCAAAATGTTTCTGACTTTTATTTCAACAATGTTGTGACCCAGGGCAAGCAAAGTTAGAAAACAATTGAAATCTCCGCCGATGCTGCCAGACCTGCTGAGTTTTTCCAGGTAATTCTGTTTTTTGTTTTGGATTTCCAGCATCCGCAGTTTTTTTTTTGTTTTTATCTCTCTGTATTAATTCTAACCTCGGGAGAGCACCGGGGCTATTTCTCCCGTGCAACTTAAGTGTACAAAACTCCGTTTCTGCCAATCGACACCACCGATAAAGAGCGTGTAACAACACCAATTTGTGGTTTTCCAGTTATTAACGTTAGTGAGTGGAAAATCAGGACTGGACTTAAACTTATTTTTTTTTAACCCTTTATTGCCACGCTGTGGGCGGTTTTGTGCTGTGCACTTTGAGTTTGCGCTTCACACGGGACTCAGAGCCTGAACTTGTATTTCCATCCTTATCAGCTTAGACTCCCGCTGAAAGCAGTTCACAGAAGTAGAAGAACCGGTGACCACTGTGTGTAACATACCCCCTATTCCTGGATAGCTCGGAGAATTCATCTTCAGTCTGAAGCCAGAAGAGTGAAGTAATATTTTGATCATTGGCGCTCATGATGTCAGTTATGCATTTCATTCCCATATTTCCCTATTTTGTGCAGGTTGTGCACTAACTGGGGCTAAGAAATCAAACGGGTTTCTGATGCCAGTCCACCAGCAAAGCTACCATGAATTTAATATCAGAAGGTGTGCAAAGATTGTGTGACATGACTTTCTCTCTCTCTCAACCCGGGGTGAAGTTATTGAATTTGTTTTCCACTTAATGGCATCATGAATTGATGCTCCAATAGTGATGCACCACCATTATTTATGATTGTTTTATTCATAGTCATTCTGAGCCAGTTTACATACATACGTACATATGAACATATGAATTAGGAGCAGGAGTAGGCCACTTGGCCCCTCGAGCCTGCTCCCCCATTCAGTAAGATCATGGCTGATATGCATGTAACCTCAATCCCACATTCCTGCCTACCCCCGATAACCATTCGCCCCTTGTTAATCAAGAACCTTTCTAGCTCTGCCTTAAAAATATTCAAAAACTTTGCTTCCACTGCCTTTTGAGAAAGAGTTCCAAAGACTCACTACCCTCTGGGAGAAAACAAATCTCATCTCTGTCTTAAATGAGAGACCCCTTATTTTTAAATTAGATTTTCCCACAAAAGGAAACATCCTTTCCACATCCACCCTGTCAAGACCCCTCAGGATCTTAAAGGTTTCAATTAAGTTGCCTTTTACTGTACTAAATTCCAATAACCTGCCTGGTCTTCCCTCATAAGACAACCTGCCCATTCCTGGTATTAGTCTAGTAAGCTTCTCTGAATTGCTTCTAATGCATTTACATCTTTCTTTAAATAAGGAGACTGGTACTGTACACAGTACTCCCAATGTCACAGTACTCAACAATGCCCTGTGTAACTGGAGCATAACCTCCCTACTTTTGTAATCAGTTCCCCTCACAATAAATTATAACATTCTGTGAGCTTTCTTAATTACCTGCTGTACCTGCATACTAACCTTTTGTGATTCATGTACTAGGACACCCAGATCCATCTGAATCTCAGAGCTCTGCAATCTCTCACCATTTAGATAATAAACTTCCTTTTTATTCTTCCTGCCAAAATGCATGATTTGCACTTTGTTAGCTTTATATAGTTGACCTGGTTGTAAGGAAGCAATGGTTTGTGCAATGTGCTAATAAGGTTTCTCACATATAACTTTAAGGACCTTGTTATCCAAAACCATCAATATTCTAGTGAGGAGGAGAAGCATTAATCGTTAATTTAGATTTCCCTTTTGATGTTTTTGTAAGTTTAGAGAAGAGGCGGCATGGTTGAGAGAGTATCATCAATCGTTGTAAGATAACCAAACCGCTTAGACATTTTAGCACGTTAAGATGAGGAACTACCTTTACAACCTTTTCAGGTTGACTCTGGCAGCACTTTACTCACATTTGCAGTACGATCTTTGGCCATCTATTACCATCCTTTGCCCTTTCTCTCCCAATATCATCTCTTTCGCTGCTTAAGATCCCTTGGTTGTAATAGTGGACGCATTTAGTCCGAACTACAAGTTCAGGCCATGAGTTTAATGCTACCTGTGCAGAGTCCATTACCCATCCCCTGACTCTGCTTGTTCATTGTTTTCACTGAACTCTTTTTAACAGCTGGAATTCTGTTCCAATTTAATTTCTGAGACTCGTGGATATGTCTGCCATCAGGGTACTGATGCTGTACTGAAATATTCTATAAGTCTTGGTTGTTGTGATTCTACTCTGCCACTCAAGTCTCTTCAAGTTTTAAGGCACTGTTTTATTGCCTACACCCCATCCCCATTTGCTGCATTTATCTGCTGAGCTTTTGACTGTGCTTAAGTGCACTGCTAGCTTCTCAGTTTTATTTTGCTGTGTGGGTTCTGGGCAAAAATCTGCTTCCTCATGGGCTGGTCCATTTCTGCACTGTTTCTAGACACTATAGTGACACCCAACATCACCTTGTTTTCTATACAGACTGTTTTCTCTGCATGGTCATTTCGATTCTAATATCGGTCTGCTGCTGCATCCACAGCTCACCTTCTGAGAATTTTTCACTCCAACTGAGTGATCTGTTTCTGCTGGTTCCCATTCTGTTTTGGATTCTGCTCAACTCCTTTTAAGTGAGCTTTTCTCTATCACTTGCCACCTGCTTCCCAATGTCACTGACTCCACTCATCCCTTTGCTATTATATTGAATTTGTTGGTGGGCACTACTATAACAACAACAACTTGTATTGTCACGAAGAATTAGAGAACAGCTTCCCGAATCACCTACGGGCATATTGAACTTTTTAAGGTAGACTTGGTGTTTTTTAAAGAAACACAAGTAAATACTTGAAAAGGCGGCCGATACTATAGCGTGACCACTTTCTAAAAAATCCCTATGTGGATTATACTGACAGACCTGTCCTAAAAACATGGAATTTTGCACCTGAAGTGGTGCCAAGGTCCACTTCAAACAGAGACACTTGAAAGAAAGATATGGAAAATGCAAAAGGCTGGGCTTTAATCTACTGTGGTTGTCAAGACAATGGATTGTTTCCTGTACATTTAATCAGAAATCCCAAAAAACATCTCCTGTTGTTTTATATCTTATAATGTGTAAAAAAAGATTCTGAGATGAAAGCAAAATGGACTGTTGATGCAAGACATGCCTATTTCCCCCCTCCCAGGAATACATAGAGAAATTGGCTTTAAACTGGCTGAACAACAGTGAGTGACAGAGCAGAAGAACAAAGCAGTAAGACCAACAACAGGATCTCTCCCTCTCTCTTTCATGAGGCAAGTTGTCTAACAGTCAGCAAGCAGGAGTTAACTCTGCAAGACAACCAGGTCACCTCTCTCTCTGGGGACAAGCCAAGCCAACAAGTGTCTCCAACAGACTGCGAATCTGCCAAAGTCAGCTCTACCAAAATTACCCAACTTAATGGCCGCAACATACCACCATCTCCACCTCATGGACATGCCAAGGACTGATTTGTATATATTTTTAAAACTTTTATTTGTCTCTGCACTTCTCATTTCTGATCTGTGTGTCTATTATTTTTCCTTGCGTTTTAGTAAGTAATAAACTTACTCTTTCTTTGACTCAAGAAAGCCTGGTTAAATTGGCTCCTTATAAAAAGTAAATACATTTGGATTGGGAAAGGTATCAATGGGGCAAGAATTTTAAACAAACATTTGTTGTGAACAACCAAGGATGTTGGAAAAGAGAGGAGCCAGCTTATTCCTCCTCACCAGTTGTAACGGTATTTACATAGTGCCTTTAAACCAAAACAGCTAACCCAATGTGCTCCACAGGAGCAATTTGAAGCAATATTGGATACTGAGCCAAATAAGGTGATATTAGGGCAGATGGCCAATAGCTTTTTCAAAGAGGCAGGATTCAAAGAACATTTTAAAGGAGGAAAAGAGGTTGAGAGGTAGAGAGATTTATGGAGGGAATTCCAGAACCTAAGGCCTGGGCAACTGAAAGCATGGTCACCAGAGCTGGAGTAAATAAAATTGAAGATGCTCAATAGACTAGAATTAGACAAATGCAGGTATTTAAGAGATTTGTGGGGCTAAAGGAGTTTACAGAGACAGGGAGGAACAAGGCCATGGAGCAATTTGAAAACAAGGATATGAATTTTAAAATTGAGGTATTATGATCCTAAAAGGACCATTAATTTTTAAAAAAGAAATACAAACATGCAACAATTAACCATCTGAACAGTGCCACAATATTTTATGTTTTAAAACAAAAACAAACTTAATTGTATATCAAAAAGAATTAAACAAAGTAAGCATTATTATCTTAACACTATATTTTACAACTGCATATATTATGAGCTCAGTTTTACTTTTTACTTCCTCCCAAGAATTCCCTTATATAGTACAACAATCTGAAGGTTCACTCACTTCTTTAGAGACCAACCCAAAGGTATACTACAACTCTGCAGAATTCACTTTAATTCTCCTCAGTGTTACAGCAATTCCTCCAGGTTAAGATTCTATGGGGTCCTTTTTTTAGTTTTTTGGCTATGCGACCTTCCAACTTTTCTTCACAGGCCTCATGTGGATGCCATATCACCTTGTTCAAGTTACTGGGTGTTACCCAACTGCCTTCCCACAACTTTCCAAGCTAACTCTGCTGACTGCATCCTGCCGCAAGACTCTGTGAGGACCAGAGTAGATTTCTTTCATTAGTTGAAATCTAGAGAAAAGCTCCCAGGTGCATTTTCCTCATGAAATCCAAATTGAGATGGGGCCCCACACATATTCCACATAGTGAAAGATGAATTTTCTCTGCTCAAAATGCAGGCCAAACTGATAAGTATTTCCTGTCGGCTCTCTGAATCCTGTGAGATGCAGTCTGTACCAAGGCAAAGCTACAATAGCCTATGTATGTTCCCCCAAACTGAACTGCTTGCCTCTGTAAATAAACACACACAAATAGATCAAACAAAGAAACCTTTTACCCCCATGGCTTGCCTCCATAATTATGTGTCATGCTCTGGGATATTCTCAAATAGAAATGTAAATGAATTATTTTACCTTTCATTCTACTCTTTGATTCTGTAACCCTGTTAAGGCGTGGCAGATGATGTATGCCAGGCAGATCAAATCAATGAGGGAAAATTGATCACACCGTCACAACTGTTTTGCAATTTGTATTTTATTTTGAGATGTGTGCCTTAATTCAGAAGTAATAAGTCTGCCATGACTTATAAGGTTTTTAGAAAACAGCTTTGGTTCCTGTAGGTAATAACTTGATGCACAGAGGCTGAAGGCTTTTCACATTTGTGTTAGATCTTAGAATGCCTTCCCCTCATCTTCTTTATACATGTTTCTCCCTTTTTAATGCAAATTCCATTGTCCCCAAGTGTCTTTGGAATTTTACCTTTCTCAAAATACAAATTTTTTTATAGCACTAATTTTATCAGTAATCTTTGGGAAAAGTAAACACACTGTTTTGCTTAGCTTCTTCTGGCCAGGTATAATATCTTACCATCTCTTTGAAATTCAAACTACTCTGGTTTATCTAAAAATGCAAATTTTCCTTACACCTCACATTCTAAAACTTCAGCCATGTTTATGTATTTAGCATTTCAAACCTAGCTTCTTTTTGATAACTCAAAGCCTCTGGACCAGCAGTTACAATTCACTTAAATCCCCCACACACAAACGTATACACGGAGAAACTATTTAAACCCCACTATTAACCTACCGTCACAATAAATCACAATAATATTATGAGAATTATTAGATTTTCATGACAGCCCCCTCCTTACGGGAAAATGAAATGCCATATTTAAAAAGATGGCTTCATTTCCTTAACCCATCTTACACTACCTCCTATATTTATCTATATACTCACACTATTGCATCACCAGATGCATGCATTAACATAACAATATATATACACAAATCCTTTGTATCAACAGAAATCATTCCAGTCCTGTGTCAAGGTTTTTAAATGTCCAATTTTCCCTTTGAGCTTCAAACTCTTAACAATGCATCTGCAATTAGATTTTCTCATCCAGCCACACGTATAATCTGTAGATTAAATAGTTGCAATAAAAAACTCCATCTGAATAGCCTTGTACTTTTGTTTCAAAATTTGTCCAGAAACATTAAAGGATTGAGGTCTGTATAAACAATTTTGTCTGCTGAATTATTTGCAATGTAAATCATAAAATGCTGTAATGCTAACACTAGACCCAGAGTCTACTTTTCAATCGTTGAATATCTTTTCTATTGTACATTCAACTTCTGTGAAAATACCCTATCAGCTTCTCAATTCCAGTTTCATCTTCTTGTAGCAGTATGGCCCCAATGCCTATATCGCTTGTGTCAATGGCCAACTTAAATTGCTTGTCCTAATTGGATACTGGCAAAATTGGTGTCATAGTCAATACAGTTTTTAAACTGTCAAATGCCTTCTGACACTCGTGCCCATTGAAACTTCTTGTTATTCTTGAAATGTTCAGTCGATGGAGCAATCACACTGCTAAAATTTGACACAAATTTCCTGTAAAACCCACTCATACCCAGAAATCTCAAAACTTCTCATTTTGTTGTAGGCACAGGGAAATCCACGATAGCCTTGACTTTCACATCTCTCGGAGCCACCTTACCATGTCCAATGGTATGGCCTAGATATGTAACTTGCACTTTTGCAAATTCACTTTTAGCCAAGTTCATCACCAAATTAGCTCCTTGTAGTTAACAAAATAATTCTTCCAGATGTTGTAAATGCTCTTCCCACACTTGAATGAAAACAATCAAGTTGTCAATGTAAACAGCCCAATTGCTCAGTCCCGCACTTACCTTGTTTGTCAGTCTTTGAAATGTTGCAGGTGCATTTTTCATACCAAATGGCATGACTTGAAACTGATATAATCCATCTGGCATCAGAAAAACCAATATCTCCTTTGCTGTCTCCGATAATGGTACTTGCCAATACCCTCTAAGCAAGTCAATCTTTGTGATAAATTTTGATCATCCCGTTTTCTCAATGCAATCTTCCAACTGTGGTGTAGGATATGAATCTGCTTTTGTCACTGCATTCACCTTTTGATGGTCCACACACAGTCTTTGTTTTCCATCTGGTTTCGATGCCATCACAATAGGCAAACTCCAGTTACTGCAACTAGACTCAATGGTGTCATTTGGAAGCATGAATTCAATTTCTTTCTGTACTTGTGATAACTTTGCTGGATTTAATCTATAAAAGTGTTGCTTTATTGAAGATGAAACTTCTACACACACACCATATATAGCTAAATTTATCCTCCCCGGCTTATTCCCACAAACAGCTTTGTGTGACAGCAATAGATTCTCCAAATCATTTTGACACTTGTCTGGAAGGTAACTCAATATTTAAATTTTCAAGTACCCCATTATCATCCAATTTGATTAGAGGGAAATCAATTTCAGAATCCTTCATTTCTACCTGTTTCTCTTTATTTACTACCACTAATACCTCCTTTTGGTCCTCTTCCCTGTCAAAGTGCTTTTTAAACATATTTACATGATGTACCCTCTGCTTCTTCCTTCTATCTGGAGTATTTCTTAAATAATTTACTTCACTCAATCTATTTTCAATCCTGTAAAGACCCCTAAACCTTGCCTTTAAATGAGTCACCCAGTACTGGTAACAAAACTAGCACATTTTCCCCAGCAACAAAACTATAAGCTATAGCTTTCCTGTCTGCCTTCATTTTCATCATTTGCTGTGATATCTTTATAGGTCCCCTAGATAACTCACATGCTCCAATCTTTCTCTGAAGTTTGATACATAATCCAGGAGAATGGTTTCCAAATTTTGACCCACCAATTTCTCACTAATCAATTTTAGTGGTCCCCTTACCTCATGACCATAGGCTAGTTTAAAAGGACTAAATCCAGATGACATATTAGGACCATCCCTAATAGCAAATAACAAGAATAGAATTCTATCCCAATCCTGTGGATAGTCCTGACTATATGCCCTCAACATAGCATTTAAAGTTTGATGCCATCTTTCCAAAACCCCTTGTGATTCCAGATGATAGGCTGTTTACTTAAAATGTTTTATCCCCAAACTGTTCATTACTTCCGTAAATAGCTGTGACATGAAATTTGAACCCTGATCTGATTGTATTTCTTTGGTAAACCATATCTTGTAAAAAATGTAGTCAACTCTTCCACAATTTTCCTTGTTGTCATATTTCTTAAAGATATGGCTTCAGGAAGCCTTGTAGACACATCCATTATTGTTAGTACTGATTTCCAGTTTTACTCTTAGGGAGAAGTCCTACACAATCAATCACAACCCTAGAAAATGTTCTTCAAATGCTGGAATTGGAATTAAAGATGCTGACTTAATCACTGCTTGAGGTTTCCCTATCATCTGACATGTGTGAAATATTCTACAGAATTTGACTATATCTCTATCCAATCCAGGCCAATAAAAATGTTTGTATTTTTGCCTCTGCCTTTCCAATTCCTAAATGTCCCCCATTGGAATTTCATGGGCTATTCCCAGGATCTCATTTCTACATCCAAATGGTATACTAAGCTGATGTACTTCCCCCCAGATTCCATCTGCTGAAACATGATATAGCTACCACTTTCTCATTAACACATTGCCCTTAAGGTAATACTATTCTGGAATACATTCTGCCTCTGTTCCGCATAAGCTGTCAGATATAACTGTCTTATCTGCATATCCTTTTTCTGTAACTCTACCAACTGCCTTGAGCTAAATATCTCAGCTGCATTATCCTCCATTCTTTCTTCCTGAACAATCTTATAAAAAAGTGTCAGCTAATTGAACTTCAACACCTTCTCCCTGCCTTTTAACTTCCTGTTCTTTCTGTTTCAACCCGTGAGCCTGTAGTCTTGATACCACACAATCTGGAAACAATACAGGATTCTCTTTCTGCAATACTTTTGTTCAAAGTGCCTCTATAGGCTGCTCAACTACCATAGGCATCACCCACATCTGTGACCCAGCTATATCATTACCTAAAATAAATTGAACCCCTACAATGGCCATTTTTCCACTACTCTAACAATCACCTCATCTGTTTTTCACTTACTCTTTACATTTAAATTTACCTTCTACAATGGAATAGGTTTAGCATCTCCACAAATCTCATTTCCTGCAATACTCCCTTTGAACAACAAATATTGTTATCCCATAACATTATGGATTGACTAGCCCCTGTATCCCTTAAAATTTTAATATCTTTACCTACTCCACCCTCTATACATGGAAAGACTTTCCCTTCACACACAAAATCTTTAAACATTTCTGCAACCTGCTCCTCAGAACTCCCCTTGGTAAATTGTGAACACAATCCCACTTCTTTACCTATGGCTGATCCTTCCTGCTTTACCTGTACACAAACTATTGGTTTTTCCTGTGCTTGAACCTCAGAACCCACAGTACTTTTACTTGCAGAATTTTTCTCATCCCAATAATTCCAACAGATTTTCCCTGTAATTTTCAACACGCTGACTTTGTGTGGCCAACTTTATTACAATGAAAATACTTCAATTTGCCAGTGTCACTTCTAACCTCAGCACCTTTATTTTGAGAAAAAATTTCCCGGGAATTTCTACCTACCCCTTCTTTTCCCTGATCAGTCAAGTTCCTTTCACCTTCCCACTTCCTATCCTTCTAATTTAAAAGGGTGACATAAAAAACGTTTAGATCAATGAACTAACTCATAATCATCGGCTATATCTGCTGCTTGTCTTACCGTTTTAACCCTCTGTTCCTCCACATGAGATATCATTACCAAAGTATTTGAATCTTTAAATTCTTCCAAAATAATTACTTGTTTAAGAGCTGCATACGTTGTCTCTATCTTTAATGCCCATATCCACCAGTCAAATTTACTTTGTTTTACTCTCTCAAATTCAATATAAGTTTTCCCAGGCTGTTTTCTCATATTCTTAAATTTTTGCCTGTATGCCCCAGGAATCAACTCATATGCACTCAAAATAGCCTTTTTTTTAACCACACCATAGTTCACTGACATTTTTTCTGACAGTGAAGCATAAACCTCATGTGCTCTACCCACCAACCTAGATTGTAACAACAATGTCCAGTTTTCTTGTGGCCCTTTCATCTGTTTAGACATCTTCTCAAATGAAATGAAGAATGCCTCCACATCTCTTTCCTCAAACTTTAGACGAGCTTGTACAAATTTAAACATCTCCTCATTGGTTTTAGGTTAAAGGTTTTCTCATCATAAAAACTTTCCTCAGCATCTGATGTCTCCTTTCTAAAGTCTAACTTTTTAAGCCGTTACTCTCTGTCTCTTTCCTTCATTCTCTCTTCCATTGCTAACTTTTCCTTCTAGAGATCAAGTTTTCACATTTCCATTTCTTTTTAAAATAATCTCTCTTTTTCCCTTTCATTTCTTTTTTCTTTTTCCTGCCTTTCCATCAATTCCCTTTGGAATGCCCTTTCTCTTTCCTTTTCTTTTTCTGCTGCCTCTAGTTTTTCATTTCCAATTCTCTTTCCTATTTGTTTGCCTCCAATTCAATTTTTATCAGTTCCTTTGCTTGTTCAAATTCAAGCCTCTTCATTTCCAACTGAAGTCTCACTCTCTCCAGCTGTGACTCACTAGTGGCAAGTATCACTTCCAACTTTAAATGCTGTGCTATCACTTCAACTATATCTCCTTTCTTTGTCCCTACAGGCAACCTCAACTGCAACTTATCTGCCAGCTCTGTTAATTTACCTTTAGATACTTTTTGTTGTTTTGTTGTTTATGATTGTTGGAGGTCATTCATTGCTGCAGGAATTTCTCAGTGTAGTATCCTATGCCTAACCATCTTCAGCTGCTTCATCAATGACCTTCCTTCCATCCTAAGTCAAACGTGGGGATGTTCACTGATGATTGCACAATATTCAGCACCATTTGCAACTCCTCAGATACTGAAGCAGTCCATGTCCAAATGCAGCAAGACCTGGACAGCATTCAGGCTTGGACTGATAAGTGGTAAGCAACATTTGCGGCACACAAGTACCAAGAAATGACCATCTCCAACAAGAGAGAATCTAATCATCCCCCCTTGACATTCAATGGTATTACCATCACTGAACCCCTCACTATCAATATCCTGGCGATTATCATCGACCAGAAGCTGAACGGGACCAGCCATATAAATACTCTGGCTGGAAGAACGTTCAGAGGCTAGGAACCCTGTGGCAAGTAACTCACCTCTTGACTCCCAAAGTCTGATCTGCATCTACAAGGCACAAGTCATTAGTGTGACGAAATACTCTCCACTTGCCTGATTCAGTACAGCTCCCACAATACACAAAAAGCTTAACACCATTGAGGACAAAGCAGCCCACTTTATTGGCACCCCATTCACCACCTTCAACACTCACTCCATCCACCACCAACGGACAGTGGCAGCAGTGTATACCACATATAAGATGCACTGCAGAAACTCATCAAGATGCCTTCGACAACACCTTCCAAACCCATGACCTCTGCCACCTAGAAGGACAAGGGCAGCAAATGCATGGGATCACCACCAACTGCAAGTTCTTCTCCAAGTCACACACCGTTCTGACTTGGAACTATATCACTGTTCCTTCAACGTCACTGGGTCAAAATCCTGGAACTCCCTTTCTAATAGCACTTTGGGTGTACCTACACCACACGGACTGCAGCGGTTCAAGAAGGTTGCTCACCACCATCTTCTCAAGGGCAGTTAGGGATGGGCAATAAATGCTGGCCACAACTTGTGAAACAATAAATACGAATATGAATAATTTGTATTGTAAATAGAATTTTACAACCCTTTTTCTAGAGTCCCTGGGGCCACAAACAAACCGCATGTTTATAAAGCTGCTTTGAGCTCCCTTCCATCTGGAAACTACATTAGTCAGAATTTTACAGCAGCACGGTTTTATGTTCCCGCCGAAGTCAATGGGGTTTACAATGGCTGGCCATGTTTTACGACACTGTCACTGCCAATTTGGGGCTGTAAAATTCTAGCCATAACTTAAATAACTTATTGAAATATTTCTGGCTCCACTGCAAAACTAGAGGTGGGTCATTCATTGTTTAAGTTTTACACTTGTACCTCTGACTTTGTAAGATAAACATAGGTTTGCTTTTAAATTGCAATTAACTCCAAGCTTTTTTGAATTACATTCAGCTGAGATGCCTATCAACTTCTTAACTAGATGCCCCCATTTAGCTACAATTCAAACCTTAATTCCTAAAATTAAGAGTTATGTTCTAAAACATTTAAACCATGAACTAGATTTTTTCAACAGAGGAGTTACTTGAGCAATAGCCAATGTAAATCAACTAGCATAGGGGGTGATGGGTTCATGGGACTTCGGCAGCAGAGTTTTGGATGACTTCAAGTTTACAGAGTGTAGAGTGGGGGCCTGGCTAGGAGTATGTAGGAATAGTCAAGTCTAGAGGTGTCAAATGCATGGATGATATTAATGACCTCCTTCCAGATTAGATGGATCAACTAGATCATTCTCTGCCATTTCCACCAAACCCAGCATGATGCCACCATCAAGACCATCTTCCCCTCGCCCCCCACCCCTGTCAGCATTCCACAGGGACCATTCCCTTCAGGACGCCCTGGTCCACTCCTCCATCACCCCCACACCTTATCCCCTTCCCACGGCACCTTCCCATGCAATCGCAGAAGGCGCAACACCTGCCCCTTCACCTCCTCTCTCCTCACCATCCAAGGGCCTGAACACTTCTTTCAGGTGAAGCAGACTGGGTGACCACTTTGCAGAACACCTTCGGTCTGTCCACAAGCATGCATCAGACCTCCCTGTCGCTTGCCATTTTAACAATCTACCCTGCTGTCATGCCCACATGTCTGTCCTTGGCCTGCTGCAATGTTCCAGTGAAGCCCAACGCAAACTGGAGGAACAGCACCTCATCTCCCGATTAGGCACTTTACAGCCATCCGGACTTAACATTGAGTTCAACAACTTCAACTCTCTCCTCCATCCTCACCCCCTTTTTTAAATCCTTTTTTTGGCATTCATTTTTATTTTTTATCCACTTATTTTAGTTTTTATTCATTTATCTGTGGTTTTATCCCTCTTTTTATCCTAATTTCTATCCCATTTTCTATCTAATTTTTCCCTACCACTGCCCTCTCTCCCCCCACCCCATCCCCTACAGGGCCATCTGTTACTTGTTCCATGTTGTTCTTTCACACAATGCTACCCTTGTTCTGCTATTATCGCATTCTGCTTTCTTACCTCTATGCCACTATCAGCATCTTTATTTTTTTAGCACTAATCACTACCATTAACACTCCCTCTGACCTTTAGTTCATTACATCTTTGTCAATCCCTCCTTTGTCCCCACCTACCGCTGGCCTTCTGTCCAGCTCCACCTGCTTGACCCCCCCTTAAACAGTATAAATTTCATCACATTTCTCTTCAGCTCTGAAGAAGGGTTATACAGACTCAAAATGTTGCCTCTGTTTCTCTCTCCACAAAAGCTGTCAGACCTACTGAGCTTTTCCAGCATTTTCTGTTTTTGTTTCAGTTTCCATAAACCCATCTCCCTACACCTTCCATCTTCACCTGCAACAAGTGCAAGGATCTCATAGATTACTTTGTCACTAAGATTAAAACCATCAATCCACTTGCCTTTGCTACATCCCCCATTCCACTTGACCACTAAGTCAAACCTCACCCAAGGCTCCCCCTGTCTTAGCCCTGAATCCATATCTTTCTCTAGTTTCTTTCCTACCTATCCTTGTGCTCTCCAAGTTCATTGTATCAATGAAACTTACCTCCAAACCCCTTGAACACATTCCCACTAAACTGCTGATCATCGAACTTCCCCTTCTGACCCAATGTTAACTGGCATTGTAAGCGATTTCCCCTCCTCAGGTACTGCCCTTCTCCCTTGCCAACTGCCATCATCATCCTCTCAAACAATCCCCCTTGTGACCCTTCTGTCCAAATCTCCCTTTCCTTTTCAAAGTTAATGCACATGTGACTGCCTCCCAAATCCACGACTACTTCCTCACAACTCTGTTTGAATCTCTCCGATCAGTTTTTCACCCCTGCCACAACACTGAGACAGGCCAAAGCTAAGTTACAAATGACATCACCTGTAACAGATGCCCTCCTGGCTGACCTTCCATCTTCCACCTTCTGTAAACCTGCATTCATTCAAAGCTCTGTTAGCCATACTATACCTGATCCAAACCCTGTCCCCACAGCACATATGCTTACTGACTGACCTACATAGGCTGCCAGGTTTGCAATGTCACAAACTTAAAATTCTCATTCTTGTGCTTATACCCCTCCTAGGCCTCACCTCACTTTATATATGTTCCCCTGTACTTCAACTCTCCAAGAACTCTGCATTCTTCCAACTCTGGCCTCTTGTGCACCTCCTTCTCCCTTCACTGGGCTATTGGTGGCCAAGCCTTCAGCTGTTTAGGTCCTAAACTCAAGAATCCCCTCTATAAACTTCTCTGCCTTTCTATTTCCCTCTCTCCTCCTTTAAGACCCTCCTTGAAACCTACTCCTTTGATCAATTTGTTAATCACTTCTCCTAATATCTTCCCCTTTTGCTCATTATTTGATTACATTCCTGTAAACTTCATGGAACGTTTTCCTATGTTAATGACATTATTATATAAATGCAAATTATTGTTGATTTTTTTAAAAAACTTTGAGCTTGTTTCTGAAAATATCAGTATGTTGCTAGACATCTCCTGGCTAAGTGATGTGTCTCACAGGTGTCTTCACGCAGACTGTGAAACTTGTTAAATAAGTGTCAAATTATTTGCCTGTTAGGTATCACAGTGACAGAAATTATGTAAGAGGAATGAATTCCATTTGCAGTTATTTTTTCAAAAGTCTTTTATGAATGTTAATCCTTCTTGCAATGAAAACTTATTTCAAATGTTTTGCACAAAGTCAGGTTGTAAATTGCATTTTATTGTGTTTTTTTGGCAACTGGAAAAAGTTGAAACAATTATCAGCAGTTTACATTATTCTCTAAAATTAATATTTTTTTTAAGCGGAGTTGTAGACTATATTCCTGCATCGTAGGGATGAGGGTCAAATTTTCATTTTAAGTACATTGGATTAAGATTACATATCTTGGGCCATTGAGTCTGTTTCACCACTTTGTTTACTGTGATGTTGGAAAGATGTAAACAAAATAAATTTTGGCCTTTTTTATTTTATCTTATTTGATAAATTCTGTTTTACTTCACACATATAGCTAACTAAGTGGATTCTCAAATTTTATGAACGCATGTGCTGTGGTTCAAATAAACCTTCACAGAGTGTTATTTAACATTGGGAGAGGATACTTGAATACACACTTCGGAATTTGGGACTTGTAAAGTTAATTTTCTGGAGTATCTACAAATCTACAGCAGTGACATCTTTTAACTTTTAAACATTGTGGAAGAAAAAATGTGTTATAATTGACATATATATAAGCATGAAGTTAAATGCCTTCAATTGATAAATTTAGTGAAAAAAGCAACGAGAATTTCCCAATTTATGCATTTTCCTACAACTGTCAGCAGGAGCAATTTTCATTTATGCCTATTGTAGCATAAAATAAATTAATGGTAATTGAAGAGCCTTTCAAGTGAGCTTTTCAAGTGGACTCTTCATGGAAGTAATCTTTCGGAGGTGTTAATTCAGCTCACACTTAACTCTGGATCTGAAAGTTGTAATTGAGCTTCACATCTGAATTTGAGTGCACTGCTGGAAGTAATGGTATTTTGGTCAACATTCTTTGCTCATAACTTATTGTGCAATGTTATTACTGATGCATTTTCCAACGTTACACTTGCAAAGTAATTTCTTAGGATTTACAAAATTGTACTCCCAGTAGGGAACCAAGCTCCACAAAATGTCAAATCAGGAATGTAGACCTGAAGCCATGGAGAACATAATCCTGAATTCATGACGTATGTGCCTACCAAACAAGGCTCCTTGCCAATAACTTAATTTCATAAAATCGGCCTCATGAAATATTTTAAGATGTGTCAAGGTAGTAACAACAACAACAATTTCAATTTATTTGATCAAATAAAATAGCCCAAAGTTCTTCACAGGAGCATTATGAACCAAAATTTGACACGGGGCCATGTAAAGAAATTCTAGAATAAGTGACCAAAACCTTGGTCAATCAGCTAGGTTTTAAGGATCATCTTAAAGGAGGAGAGAAGGTGAGAGAAGCAGGGATATTTAGAGAGGGAATTAACTTTTAAGCAGCCTAAAGGAATTGGCTACAGGGATAGTGGAGACATTGGTCGAAATATTCCAGAACTCACTGGAAGGATCCCAGCGAATTGGAAAACTGCTAATGTGATGCCCCTGTTCAAGAAGGAAGGGAGACAAAAAGCAGGAAACCATAGGCCAGTCAGCTTAGCATCTGTCATTGGGAAAATGCTGCAGCCCATTATTAAGGAAGAAATCGCAGGACATTTAGAAAAGCTTAACACAAATCAAACAAAGTCAACATGGTTTTGTGAAAAGGAAATCATGGTTTGACAAGTTTACTAGAGGTTTTTGAGAATATATCAAACAGACTTGATAAAGGGGAACTGGTAGATGTAGTGTGTTTGGATTTCCAGAAGGCATTCGATAAAGGCATCACTGCAGGAGTTCCCCAGGGTAGTATCTTAGGCCCAACCATCTTCAGCTGCCTCATCAATGACCTTCCTTCAATAATAAGGTCAGAAGTGGGGATGTTCATTGATGATTGCACAATCATTCGTGACTCCGCAGATACTGAAGCCGTCCATATCCAAATGCAGCAAGACCTGGACAATATCCAGGCTTGGGCTGACAAGTGGCAAGTTACATTTACGCCACACAAGTGTCAGGCCAAGACCATCTCCAACAAGAGAGAATCCAACCATCACCCTTTGATGTTCATTGACATTACCATCACTGAATCCCCCACTATCAACATCCTGGGGGTTACCATTGACCAGAAATTGAACTGGACTAGCCAAATAAATACTGTAGCTACAAGAGCAGGTCAGAGGCTAGGAATCATGCTGCAAGTAACTCACCTCCTGAAGCCCCAAAGACTGTCCACCATCTACAAGGCACAAGTCAGGAGTGTAATGGAATACCCCCCGCTTGCCTGGATGAGTGCAGCTCCCACAACACTCAAGAAGCTGGACACCGTCCAGGGCAAAGCAGTCTGCTTGAGTGGCACCACATCCATAAACATTCGCTCCCTCCACTACCAACGCACAGTAGCAGCAGTGAGTACCATCTACAAGATGCACTGCAGGAATTCACCAAGGGTCCTTAGGCAACACGTTCCAAACCTACGACTACTGCCACCTAGAAGGATGAGAGCAGCAGATAGATGGGAATACCACCACTTGGAAGATCCCCCCAAGTCACTCATTATCCTCACTTGGAAATATATCGCCATTCTTTGATTGTTGTTGGGTCAAAGTCCTGGAATTCCCTTCTTAACAGCACTGTGGGTGTACCTACACCAAGTGGACTGCAGCGGTTCAAGAAGGCAGCTCACCACCACCTTCTCAAGGGCAACTAGGGATAGGCAATAAATGCTGGCCCAGCCCGCGAAGCCCACATCCCGTGAATGAATAAAAAAAGAAGGGATCACCTAAAAGGTTATTGCACAAGATAAGAGCTCACGGCATTGGGGGTAATGTATTAGCATGGATTGAGGATCGAATAACGCACAGGAAACAGAGTTGGGATTAATGGGTCTTTTTCAGGTTGGAAAGAAGTAAGTAGTGGGGTGCCACAAGGATCAGTCCTAGGGTCTCAATTATTTACTATCTACATTAATGACTTGGAGGAGGGGGCAGAGTGTCATGTATCCAAATTTGCTGATGATACAAAAATAGATGGGAGGGCATGTTGTGATGAGAACATAAGGAATCTGCAAGGGGATATAGATAGGGTGAGTGAGTGGATAAAAACTTGGCAGATGGAGTTTAATGTAGGAAAGCGTGAGGTCATGCACTTTTCTCGGAAGAATCAAAAGGCAGATAATTATTTAAATGGGGAGAGATTCCAGAAATGTGCAGCACAAAAGGATCTGGGTGTTCTTGTGCATGAAACACAAAAAGTTAGCATGCAGGTGCAGCAAGTAATTAAGAAGGCAAATGGAATTTTGGCCTGTATTGCTAGGGGGTTGGAGTTTAAAAATAGGGAAGTCGTGTTACAGCTGTACAGGTGTTGGTGAGGCCGCACCTGGAGTACTGTGTTCAGTTTTGGTCCCCATATTTAAGAATGCCTTGGAGGCAGTTCAAAAGTGATTCACTAGGCTGATTCCTGGGATGAAGGGGTTGACTTATCAAGAACAACTAAACAGGTTAGGCCTTTATTCAATTGCGTTTAGAAGAGTGAGGGGTGATCTTATTGAAATGTACAAGATTCAGAGGGGGCTTGAGAGTTTAGATGTTGAGATGTTTCCACTAATGGGGGAATCTCGAACTAGGGGAATTAGTTACAGAATAAGGGGGCACTCATTTAAATTTGAAGTGCAAAAGAATTTCTTCTCTCAGAGGGTAGTGAATGTCTGAATTCTCTACCTCAGAGAGCTGTGGAGGCTGGATCGCTGAAAGTATTTAAAGAGGAGGTAGATAGATTTTTGAAATATTGGGGAATTGAGGGCTATGAGGAGCTGGCATGAAAGAGGAGTTGATGCCTGGGGCAGAAAAGCCATGATCTTATTAAATGGCAGGGTAGGCTTGAGGGGCCGATTGACCTACTCCTGCTCCTTTTCCTCATGTTCTTGTGTTCTTAAGGCATGGCCATCAATGGTGCAGAAATTAAAATTGGCCATCTGCAAGAAGCCAGATTTGGAGCAGCACATAGACCTCAGAGGGTTGTGAGGCTGGAAGAGGTTACAGCGATAGAGATGGGTGAGGGTATGGAGGGTGATTTGCTAACTGGACATGGTGTGAGATAGGAATAAAGCAGATGAGTTTTGGATGATCTCAGGCTTACTAGGAGGCCAACTAGTCGAACATTGGAATAGTCAAATCTAGAGGTAAAAAAGAGGGAAATGCGAAGGTGGTAGCAGCAGGTGAGCTGAGGCAGAGATGAAGATAGGCAGTGTTATGGTGGTTGAAGTATTGATGATGGGAATAGGGCTGAATTTTCAGGCCCTGACAATGTCAGGAATGGAGGCACATTTTACCGCTGGCAATATTGATGGGGTGGTGGGGGAGGGGTGGTGTGGCAGTGGAGGGGTGGGGGGGGAGTCTTCTTGATTAAGGCCAATTATACTTGTTAAACAGCTCCTTAAAGGTGGGGTAGTCGAAAGTTTTGCACAGAGTGTACACATTGGGCAGAATTTTCAGGTTGGTGGGCTGGCGCGATTGGCGAGTCCAAGAGTGGTCAGACAATGGACCGCCGACCACGATCGGCCCCCGACCATGATTTCATGCTGGCTGGCCAATTAATGGCCAGTGTGAAGTGCAAGCTGAAATGCTCAGCGCTGCTGGGGTGGGGGGGCAGGAGGAGGGCTGGTGCTGAGGTAAGCGAGGGTGTGGGTGAGCGCCGAATGAAAGCTCCCTGAAGGCAGAGAGTTGTCTCAGGGAGCTGGAGACTTCAAAAGGTATTAAATAAAGATTTTAAAATCAGAACAAAAATGTCCAAGCATCACAGTCACCTGAACATATACATTATAAAAATGCTGTCCATAGATGTTTATTTTTTTAAAATTTAATAACAAAATCCTCATCCTATGAAGTTTCATGAAAAACGCAAAAGCTGCCTGGCCGATTTGCCCATCCACCAACAGTGAGGTTGGACGGATCATAAGAATTCGGGGACAATTACTACTTTAGCGGGTTTAATTGCCCTCTTAATTGTCAGCGGGTGCACTTCCAACTTTTGCGTGCGCCCACCGAATGAAATATCGCGCAGGTGTGGGATGACGTTGGGGTGCTCGTCCGGCATCATCACACACTATTACACGCGCAACCCAGTCAGGTGCACGCCCTCACGCTGACTGAAAATTCTGCCCATTGTCTGGGGAAGACTACTTAGAGGGAGGTGGATAGACAATGGGGAGACAGTCATAGCCACCCCAGGGAATTACCTCCACCACATAAAAGTATCAGTGGGGACTCGGCCCTTGGGGAACAGGTGCTCTTTGCACTGCACAGGTGGTGGGGAGAGTGGGCAGTCAGTGCTCGGGCAGTGCAGGAGGCCACGACCCTCCTGGCACCATGGAAGCAGAAGAGGAGGGGGCAAGGCTGCCAAGGGCAATATGACAGCCACCTGTCCACAAAGGGAAGGCTGCAGCAGGTAATGGGGGAATAGCTCTCAGACTTTGTGCCCAGTAGCAATGAGTGACAATACTGCCTGCAGGAAGGGTGGAACCCTGAGCAGCAGGAGGCACGGGAGAGGAAGGAGGAGCAGGAAGGCAATGGGGGGCATACACTCAACATAGGATCCAACACCAGGGATGGAGCTACTTGGAGATGACTGAGACCCAATGCTGCAGGAGACTGCGATTCTCCAGACAGATGGTCACAGACATTAGTGACCCCATTGCTGAAGACCTCAAACCTCACAGCACTGCCAATGGCTGTCAAAATCACCGTGGCCTTGAACTTCTCTGCTTTCAGCTCCTTCCAAGGATCAGCTGCAGCCCAGTGGCATCTTGAAAACAACAGCAGACCATTGCAGCTCATGGGTCGCTGATGCCTTATTTATCAGAGCTGGACAGTACAGTTATTTGACGACAAAAGTGGCCTCACATCCATAGAGGACAGTGGATCTCAGCACCATCACTGGATTCCCCCAGTGCAGGGCATCATCAGTTATGCCTTCATGGCCATCAAGGCATCCAGTGACCATCCAATCAAAATCATCCAGGAAGGCCTTCCACTCCCTCAACAAGAGTTTCCCGTGTGTGTGCACTCACTTTCCTGACAGCTGCCATGACTCCTTCATCCTCTGTCATCTAGCCTGTCACCAATCATCACTCCAACCCCCAAATTCCATGCATAGGTCCTAGGGCAGAAATTCTATACCTTGAAGACATGACTACTGACTCCTTCACAGGGGCCCCAAACAAAAACACAGAGGAGATACAGCCAATGTCACCTTCTCACTGCAACAACTATTGAACAGGCCATTGGAATTCTCAGAACACTTGCTTGTGGTGCTTGGGTCAGTTGGGTGGCAGCTTTCAATGCCCTCCTGCAAGGGTCTTGGTCATGGTGGTGATTGTGCTGTGTTTTACATAAAATGGCCATTCAGAGAGATGTGGAGCTTGAGGATGGTAAGGCCCTGGAATAAATCATTGGGGGAAGAGCAGGAGGAGGAAGAGGAGGCAGCGGTGGAGGATGAAGAACATTTAGGTGCTCAGGGGTGATGGCTGGTTATGGCACAGATGTGAAGGGCTCATCACAATGCTTTGAATTTTAAGGATCTTTTGATTCAGTAGCATTTCAACTGAGTCCATCTGATCCTGCATGAAGGGCAAGGCATGGCAATGAGTCTGCGATACCACTGAAGACACAACATGAAACATTTAATCACTTACTACCTCTTACTTACTCTTCTGAAATGCTTTATCCTCACTTTGGAGTAACCCATAACCTCCCTCACCATGCCATACCTCTAGACCTGTAACGTCTGCAATAAAAAGAGTCCTAGAAGTGTGCCTTAAAGTGCCATTGTTTATATTGTGCTATGGAAGGAAAACAGTTGACAGGGAGAGTAAGACAACACCTCTAGTGCTCCGTGCGATGTGGTAGCTTCCGCACACGGCTACTCAAACCCGGTGATCTCTTTGTGGCATCCAAGAAGGTGCAGCAGTCTGTTCACTCATCTCAGCTTGAGGCTAAGATGCATGTGGTGGTCATCCTCATTGTGGAGGTGTCCATGGGGCTGTTGCACCTGCTTCATTGTGAGGCTAACCTCCATCACCTTGCCCTGCTGCACAAAGGCTCCCCCAGCCAGAGGAACCAGGAAGACCGAGGATGATGAAAGTGCCCATGAGGAGGGTGGCGACACCCTAATCATCCTCTGTGACATCCTGTGCCCTTGCTGGGTGCTTCAGATGCCTAGAGGAGAAAACCAGCTGGGTGCAACCGGAATCCCCTTCAAAGATTGCTGCACAATCAGTGCCGCTGACCAGTCCACACTACTCAGTATCTCGTGCATTCTGTGGAGGTCAGTGCACTTTTCCTGCATGCACTCTGAGTGCTGCCACACATAGCTCCCCAAGCGGTTGGCCGCTCTGTTAATAGAGGAGCTCACGCGCTCATAATCATGAGCTATTATGGTGCACATGAGCTGGATGAATTCCTCCTTCCTCTGTCCAAGACCCCCACTGTCTTAGCAAATCAGACATGTGAGACCTCCTGCTGTTCCAGGTACAGCCACCTTTCCTGTGACTCCTGAGGCCCTGCATTTGCCCCCAGCCGAACAGGACTATGTCTGTCCGCCCTTCTCCAAGGGGGGCCGTCCACATCTACCTCTGCCTCTGGTACCTCCTCCTGCCCACTCGTCCCATGAGCTTCATCCAGAACTACACGAGGTGAATCACAGAATCACAGGCTTGTTACCGCGCAGAAGGAGGCCATTCAGCCCATCGTGTCTGCCCCAGCTCTTCAAATGATCTATTCATCTCGTTCCATTCCCCTGCTTTCTTCCCGTAACCCTGAACATTATTTCTTTTCAGAAAACAGCCTAATTCACCTTTTTGAATGCTTTCCATTGAATCTGCCTCCACCACACTCCCAGGCCGTGCATTCCCAGCCCCAAACACTCACTGTGGGAAAAAAGGTTTTCCTCATGTGACATTTGCTTCCTTTGCCAATCACCAGGAACCTGTGCCTTCTTGTTCGCAATCCTTCCACCAATGGGAACAGTTTCTCCCCATCTGCTCTGTCCTCCCCCTCATGATTTTTATTTTTATTCATTCAGAGAATAGTTCGGAGTCAACCGCATTGTTGTGGAATCATATATAGGCCAGGTGAGGGCAAAGGATTTCCCTCCTTGAAAGATATTAGTGAACTAAATGGGTTTTTACAACAATCAATGGTAGTTATTACTGAGACTAACTTTCAATTCCGGATTTTTAAAAATCTACTAATTTCACTTAAATCTCATTGGTTGCCAAGGTGGGATTTGAACCTGTGTCCCCAGAGCACTAGCCTGGGTTACTAGCCCAGTTATATTACCACTCATGCCACCATCTTCCCAGTGAAGCTTCATTTACTTATGCTTGTTCAATATGGGGGGTATGTGCCGTGCACTCCACTGTGACACTCGGCTGATAATGTGATGTGTATTGAGCAGCATTGGGAAGCCTCAGCACTGCAGAGGCTTCTATTCTCCTAGGCTATAGATCTCATAATCTCTTCTTGTGTCTCCCACAGGTGCTGATACCCAAACCAGGGCACCATTTCCCCATCTACACGGAGCCAGAGGAACAAGAAGTTGATGAAGAAGCACCATCACACCTTACACGCGCACCGTCATCAGCTTAGACACACTGGGCGGAATTTTCTGTAATGAGGTCAAGAACTTCAAATGGGCTGATTCCCTACTGCTCAGGACCCTCTGCAAATGTCTCCAACCTGAGCTCAGGGTGGAGACTTGGGCCAGATATGCAGGACATACCTGGATATTTAACTTGGGAATGTTAGAAGTAAAGTACCTGGTCTAACAGCTGGGTAACTCATCTTAGCATCAAAACCAACCCCCCAAACACCCCTCCCTCAACCACTCAACTATACCCCGTCCACGGTCCAGCCTGACTACAGCAACCCCCCGAACTGACCCAACTACCCCCCCGACCAGCTGACTACGCCCCAGACAACCCAACCAGCCCCCAACACCCAACTAACCCCCGAGCAGACTCAACTACCACCCCCCCGAGCAGACTACTCCACCCGACTACCCCCAAGCTACCTACCCACATCCCCCCCCTCCCCACCTCACCTGCCTACCCACTTCACATAACTTACCTGCCTATTCACCTCACCCACCCGCCCATTCACTCACTCACCCATTCACTCATTCATCCACTCAACCATTAATTTACCCATTCACTAACTCACACTCATTCATTAAAAGACTTGGACCTTTAAAAACTTACCTGAATACAGCAGCTACTGTCGTAAAAAGGGAATGTGCCCTCTCCTTCCCTTGCCCTGCTTGTCAGTTTCTTTGATCTGTGGGCTCCAACTACTCCTCTGATTCTTCCTACCAGAAGAACATGAGAATTTTGAGAAGTAGTGAAAGCCCATCAGTCATGGGCTAATTCTCTTTCTAAAGATCAATTGCATTTATCTAAATCCCTTCTCACCAAAGTACCCGATCCTTTCTCTTTGCAAAAACACACCCAGTTCTGACTTGAAACTACTTATTCTGTTTGTTTCTTGATATTCCCTGGTAACTCATTCGATAACTCTGTTACATTACGGAAAATCCCACCTAACATCTTATTGCTCACTTTCCCAGCGGGTGTGCAGGGTAGGACTTTTGGCCGAGACCCCCCTGCTCATTTAACCTTTTCTGGGGTATCAACAGCTCTTCCTCCGAAGTTACATAAGATGAGTTGGAGAACCCCACGGAAGTGCAGCCTTCAATTCGTAACTTGCGTTCTCTGGTATTTGAATCCTCAGTCATAGTGGCTGATTTCAATGATTTCTTTCAATTTATTTCATAATCTTAAAAATCCCAATTATATTTCCTCAAAGACCCCACTGATCCAAAGAAAGCAAAACAACCATTCTTATTGATTTAATTCTTTGATTGTCTCTTATCCTCTGAAGAGCAATAATATTTTCCCTCTGATTAGGTGACAAGAGCTATACTCAGTACCACAGCCTCTTTTGATTTCTATCCTGGTCCTTTCCTAATTCAATCCAGTATCTTGTTTCCTTATCTTCTAATGTCAGTCAGGCATTGTGTTGATGGGTTCATAGATATATTCACTAACTTCTTTCCTGTCAGCACATTGTACCCTCTATTGATTCCTTGCTCTAATAGAAATTACTTTACACTTACTCATGTTGAACTACATCTGCAATTCACTGGCCCAGTCACCTAAAATATCAAAGCCTTTCTGAATGTGATTTTACTTACAATAGTCCCACTCAAGCCATTTATAAAAACTAAAATGTTCAAAGATTTCGATACTAAGTGACTGAGATGAATTGGTGCATGTGCAACAGGTGGATAGTTGTTTACAGGACTGCTTGTGTAAGTACAGGTTGGGGTGGAGGATGCAATAGATACTTTGGTCCAGTCTGATTGACTAACTGAACCTTCAAGCTTTTAGTAAATCCTGAGGAGCAATGTAATCTTCTTCTTCCTCCTCCTCTCCTTTGGAATTCTCATCAGTAGGGAAGTGATGAGCAGCTTATAGTTCTTAACATTTGACATTGTGCTATATCGTCCATGTATCGGTTATGCTGGTGGAAACTCAGCTGGAAAAAAGGTTTGAGTTTCAACAGATTGCCTAAAAGAGGGAGGGAAAACTGTTCAACTGATCATTATTACTATTCTACACTGCACCAGGTTAACCAAGAGTGACTGAGAGACATTGATTACAGAACTTGTGATGATGGGTAGTTCAGTAGACTATCTCTTCACTTAAATCTTTTTCAGCTTGTGTCTTGTGATAGCTGAGCTTAGTTGACAACTGGTTCCTTAAATGCTGGCTGACTGTGATCTAAATGTGATGTGGGGAAAAGTATTTTCGCCCAGAGGGTAGTTGGAGTCCGGAACAAACTTCCTGAAAGGGTGGTGGAGGCAGGTGCGATCGAGGTATTCAAACGGAAATTGGATTGCTACCTGAAATGAGAGAATGTGCAAGGTTACGGGGATAAGGCAAGGGTGTGGGACTAGGTGGAATGCTCTTTCAGAGAGCCAGTGCAGACTTGATGAGCCTAATGGACTCGTTCTGCACTGTGAAGATATTGTGATGCTGTGATACTGTGACTGAGGTCACAGCACTGGTGCTACAGATTCTACAAGTAAACAGTAGATGGCGCTATTTAACTAACGCTTAATTTTTGATTTAATTAAAGCACAGCTTAAGCTGATGGAAGGCTATGGCAGCATGATCCCAGCGGTTCTTAACTAATAATCCTATGTTAGAAAATAATTATAATGTTCAGTGAAAAATCAGCCATTTTTGTCTTATCTCTTAATCGGAAATGGCAATATATAGCACTTTTAGTGCAGAAAAACATTCCAAAGCACTTCACTGAGGCATAGTCAAAAATTGGATTTCAAAAGAAAGTAAGAAGGCGAGTAGTTGAGTCAAAGAGGTGGATTTTAAGAAGGGTCTTAAAGGAAGGCGGAGATTTGGGGAGGCAGAGGGATTTGGGGAGACAATTCTAGAATGCGAGGCTTAATTAGCTGAAGGCTTGGGAGTCAGTAGCACTGGGAATGGAGAGAGAATGCACAACAGTCCAGAGTTAGAGGAACAAAAACTTTGGGTTGGGGAGGTAGGTGGGAGTGGATTGTTGAATTGGTATTGTTTCCAAAGATGGGGAGAGCAGAGGGATTTAACCACTAGGATATGAATGTAAAATTGGAGGCTTTGTGATCAGGAACCAATGTAGATCAGTGAGGACAGGGGTGGTGGATGAGTAGGACTCAATAAGGGACTGGACATGAGCAGCAGAATTTACGGGGAGTTGAGCACATGGGGTTGGCTAGGAGAACATTGGCATATTTGAGCCTGGAGATGATAAATCAATAAATGCATATTCCAGTAGTGGACAGAATGATGTATAAAGTGAAACCGCAATGTTACAGAGCTGGAAGTAACAGTTTTTGTGACATGGAAAATGTGGAGTTGGTAACTTAGCTCAGGGAAGAACAGGATGCTGAGATCTTGAACTATCCGGTTCAATTTGAAACAGTGGCTCGGGAGCAGGGTGAAATTGATGGCAAAGTTATACGTTTAGCGGCGGAGTTCAAAATAAATGTATTTTCCATTCCTCATCTTTGTATTTATTAATGAAACATTTATTTCAAAAAATTTCACCTACTATATTTACTTTACTTAATACCTGAATGGAAAATTTTGTGAATAGATGTAGGCTTATCAAGACACGTTGCCTGCACCATCAATTATTAGACACAGCCCTGTTAGATCAACAATATTAGTTATTGCTATGATATTCATCTAAATCTGAGTAAACTCACACAAGGTAAATTCAAGTCCAGTTGGATGTTTGTAAAGATTAGAGCTGGCCTTGGACACATATAACCAACTGAGTTTAATTCAACTCTAGGTGCAATAACAGTAGTGGATTAACCAAAATTATTATTTACAACTGGAAGTAAGCTGTGGGGAAAGGATTTGATATCTAAAGGAAAAATTCCAAATCTGAGTTTTCGATACTGAGGCCCTCAATTTGGCGGGAGCTAGATATGGTACTCAAATTAGACTTTCATTAATAAATCTATCACTTTGCTAGTCAATCTGGCAAAGGCAGTCTCAAACCCCCAAGCAATGTCTAACCCAGGAAACTCAAGTTAAATCAGTCAATGATGTAAAGCTTGAATAAAAATGTGCAACTGATATTTCGCAACACATCCTGTGAAGGGCTTGTTACATCTTTCTCATTCTGGTTAAAAAATTGAAACCCGAGGGCTTGGGTGGTGCTGTGAGTTAGTACATAACTCTTGCCTCTGGGATGTGGGTTGAAAGCAACTCAAACTGATGGAATGAATCTGCTCCCACTCCCAGCTGTAAGAACCAAACATGAAATAGGATTAGGCAATCTTAATCCACTCTTTAGTGGATGGCCACCAACGTGTTTTGCACAAATAAAATTGAGCTTATTCACCCACAAAATTTCACTTGTGGTAAATAATACCCTTTGATGATTCTGACATTAGAAATTTATTACAACATGACATTCAATTCCTCTTTGACCATTGATTAAGAATTTGTTGGCAGTATTGCATGTTATTGCACACACACATAAACTCAAATCAATTTAAAAAGGAGGATTCCCTAAACAACACTATGAATGGAAACTCCAGTCAGTTGGAACCTTTTTCCAATTCAAGATTCTAAAACTTTAGTAACTTTTATGGGAGGTGAGTTACTGCAAATAAACTTTGTTTCATTTCCTTTGCTGTGCCTTCAGCTGCCTAGGCTCCAGTCTCTGGAATTCCCTCCTTAACCCCTGCTGACTCTCTCCCTCTCTTTCCTCCTTTAAAATGCAACTTAATATTTACCTCTTTGACTAAGCTTTTGGTCAACTGTCCTAACATCTCCTTATGCGGCTGGTGTTAAATTTTATTTGAGAACACTTCTGTGAATTCCCTTAAATGTGACATGTTGTTACGTTAAAGGTGCTATATAAATAAAAGCTGTTACTGTTTTTGTTATTCTCACATTCTCCATCGATCTATAGGCTCTTAAACCTCCAGCATGGCATTTTTTTTAACCATGATGTCTTAGCTCAGAAAGAATATGTACATTGCGCCTGTTTCAGCTAAAGAAAATAATTCACTGGTTCATCCCCCAGGTCAATGTCTTGGCCAATCAGAGTCAAGCTGCCTGGTTTAAATTTCCAAACAATGCTTGGCAGCTAACTGTCAGTCACCATCAACTGGTACATTCTCCATGGCAACACCTCTACCAGTCAAAGTCCACTTGCCAACCAATCAACACTTTCTTTTCATACAGTATAAACTTGTTGTTTCCCCTGACATTGGTATTTTGTTGTGAATTGTCCTGATGAGTGCAAGGTGAAAAGAGTTGACAGAAAAAGTCTCTTTTTTCAGCAACACTCAAGGGATAATTTTATGAATGTGCACCTGCAATAGAGCACGTCAGAAATGTAGGCATGTGATGCCAATGGTTTTCCAATGAATATTGCTTTCCTACTTACCAAAAACGAGGAAGGTGAATGCTGACATGATATATTCCAGTAAGTCATACATAGACTTTTTATTTTAACTTCTGGGTTATGCTCCATTTACTCAGATTTTGGACAGGTCAAGGCATGTTCTGGTTCCTATTTACAGACCATTTGTAGCTTTAAGCAATTTGCGGCCCACAGATTATCAATAAGATCAATGCATTCCTGAGCGAGGTAAACACGTCCTGTCCTTCCCCACTGGATACAAAAGGAGCACAACATTGTTGCCCAGCTTCACTACACTGCTGATTCCCCAGAGTAAAGGAGGTCATGGATAGCATTCCTGTGGTCGTGTTTCCTCTGCACTTTTGACAGAAAAAGCCCAACCAAGGGGGTGGGCCTGCACCTGGAGTTTTCGTGGTGGTGGGGTGGGAGTCAGCAGTGGAGTGTATACCCTTTCAATGAAGAATCAATCTCAAAACTTGTAGCATAATTGGTTAATAGTTGTGATAATGAGTTAGTGATGAGTATCATGCTGTAACAGTGATATCAGCAGGCCAGTGGTAGAGACTCTGCAGAGCAGATGTAACAGTCTGTACTCAGGAGAGACATACCTACTCTGTAGCCTATCTTATATATAGTGTTAGTAAAGCAGTTTGAAGTAACCTACCTGAGTCAGGCCAGAGTTACTTAAGATAAGATAGGCCACGTGACCAACATGTGAAATATGGTAGCAGCGGTGGTGACACCAGTCTAATGAAGGGTTGGTGCCATTGACAGAACACCTGTGGTGTGAAAGTAGGAGAAAACCTGTTAGAAGCAAGAATCTGAAAACTTACCTACAGGAGAAGCACATTGGGAAGTGATAGCAAGGCCAGCAGCAGTTAATCAGTTACTGCCCCTACCCCATCCATTCGAAAGTCTCGAGGGCCCACAGAGAAAGCCAACATTGGGAGTTACGGAAGAAACACTTGCTAAAATATCAAGCAGCATCAGGGTTACATGCTGAAGAGCAGAAGCACCAGGTTAGTTCATTCCTCTACACCGTAGGAACTGTCCATAAGACCATAAGACATAGGAGCAAAAATTAGGCCATTCGGCCCATCGAGTCTGCTCCACCATTCAATCATGGCTGATAAGTTTCTCAACCCCATTCTCCCGCCTTCTCCCTGTAACCTTTGATCCTCTTACCAATCAAGAACCTATCTATCTCGGTCTTAAATACACTCAATGACCTGGCCTCCACAGCCTTTTGTGGCAATGAATTCCATAGATTTACCACTCTCATGCTAAAGATGTTTCTCCTCATCTCTGTTCTAAAAGGTCTTCCCTTTACTCTGAGGCTGTGCCCGCCGGTCCTAGTCTCTCCTACTAATGGAAACATCTTCCCCCCATCCACTCTATCCAGGCCTTTCAGTATTCTGTAAGTTTCAAACTGTCACCAGCTATGTCCTATTGAGAGGGGGTAGAAGAGGCCTCCAGAGACTTTGAGACTGTCCTAAAAGTGTTCAACACATATTTTAGTCCGAAACAAAACTTCATGATTGAGCAATCACGATTTAGTCAAAGATCCTAAAGACCAGGTGAATCCTTTGAATTGTTTCTTACTGACCTATATCACCTAGCCAGTTTTAGTGGGTATGGTGCATTGAAAGATGAAATTACTAGCAACCACATTGTCGCAGAGTCAGTAACGAAAGGCTCTTGGATTTTTTTACATACAAATGATGCTCTCCTTCTCAACGAAGCAGCTCAGTTCGCTAGGCAGGCTGAATTCAGAGTGCTAAATTGGGCTACAATCAGAGATAAATTGGGCTATAATCCATTGCAACACCAAGTCCCTAGAATACTCCGTCAGCTGAATACGCCCAAGGGCAGCAGTCCCACCCACTCAAAGGCCCACCAAAACAGGTGAAAGGTCGAGAAACCTAACAGCAGCCATCCTGAGATGCTTACGCTGTGGTGCAAAGAAGCAGCACAGAAAGCAAGATTTCCCAGCAGGGAGGCACAGCGTTTCCAGTGTGGAAAGACAGGACACATCGAGCGCTTCTGTAAGTCTAATAATTTCAATAGAGGAACAAGGCTGGAGAATTTGTTTATTCATTCAGGCTTTGGGCATCGCTGGCCGGTCCAGCATTTATTGCCCATCCCTAAGTGCTCTCATGAAGGTGGTGGTGAGCTGCCTTCTTGAACTGCTGCAGTCCATGTGGTATAGTTACAGCCACTGTGCTGTTAGAGAGGGAGTTTCAGGATTTTGGCCCAGCGACAGTGAGGGAATGGCGATATGGGATGCTGTGTGGCTTAGAGGGGAACTCCCAGGTGGTGGCGTTCCCAAGCATCATTTGCCATCTTTGCCCTCTCGGGGTCTTGGGAGAGAGGCCACAGGGGGTGGGGAGGGATGTCCGGAGGCCACTGGCCATTAAGGGAGGGGCGCCCAACTTCAGAAGGGGGTTTCTGATGGAGGACCCACCCCTCGTTCCATCTTCCTCCCCGCCTGAGACATAACTTTGCTCCTTTTTGGGTTTCCCCCTGTGGAAGTTCAATCCTCCCACTAGCCTAAAAATTGAGGCTGGGTGGCAATAATTGGCCACTTAAGGGTCTCAAATGGAGCAAGGGTTTCCCATCCGAGGCCTTGCCCTCTCCAGTGTAAAATCGCCGGGTGGTCGGGGCAGGCATATACCCAGAGGGAATCTCGCCCCTTCAATTTCACGCTCCCCTGCCTATAAACCTGGTGGGGGAGAGTAAAATTCTGACCAACATCTTTGTATAAAGATTTAGCTCATTAACTGTTTTCATCAGATTGTTTCTCTCAGTGATGGAGTATAAACTGGCCAAAACAGATGCATCTGGTTAAATCTTTAAGATTCAGAAGAAAATAATAATGATGGAAGTAACTGAAAGGAAATGGTTATTTTCTAGAATTGTATACATATATGTAACGAGACCATTAGCATTATTGTTGTGGACTGCAGAATGTGGGAGATTGTGGATGGTGAGACTGTCCCAACCAAACAGGTCTGCAGGAGATGTCACCATCTGGAATCTCTCTGGCTCAGAGCCATTGAATTGGAGTGTGAATTGGAGACACATAAGGGATAGAGGATAGGGTGGTGGGAAGAGTTTGAGGAAGGTTGGGAGGTGCATATTTGGAAAGCTTTATTGAAAATATAGCCACAACCTAGGGGAAAACACAGTTTCAGGGAAGGAAGGTTGTGAGTGATAGGGAGCAAGGTAGCAGGGATTTGGAAGAGGTTGAGAAGGAGGTCCTGCAGACACTGGATGAATTTACTACCTGTGAGGGCAAGAAGAAAGACTGCAGGGAGGTCAGCCACAATGCAGATCAAGACATTGTGGCTCAGAAGGCTGATCAAGGCATGAAACAGCAGGATAGAAATGTGGCAGTAATTGAGGACTCCATATTTAGGGGGTTAGGTAGCGTTCTCTGCAGGCAAAAAAGAGGATCCCTAAGGATGTGTCGCCTACTCAATGCCAAGGCAAGGAATATTCATGGCAGCTGGAGAGGATCCTGGAAAGGGAGAGGGTAAATCCAATTGTTGCGGTCTATGTTGGAACAAGTGACATCGAGAGGAGCAGGGAGGAGCTTCAGCTGAAAGTATATCTGGAGTTAGGCTCTAAGTTAAAAATCAGGTTAATGATCTCTGGCTTATTGCCGAGCCAAATGCAAATTGGCATAGGAGCAAACAGATCAGGAGAATTGACATGTGGTTAAACTGGTGTGCAAAAGAAGGGCCCTTTTTGATGGGACAGGAAAGGAGCTGTATCAATGGGATGGGCTCCACCTGAACTAGGATAGAATTCAATCCTTAGCAGAAAGGATAAATAAGGAGGTGGCGAAGGCTTTAAACTAGTAAGTGGTGGGAGGGAACTACAAGATACGTAAGCAACCTAAATGCAAACAGGATAGGAGAGCATTGGAAAGAATAAAGTAAGGGAAGACACTGATGTCAAAGGAATAATTAAAGTTACAGAGTGGGAGTCTAAGAAGATGATTAAACATAAAGTGAGACTAAATCCTATTGAGTTAATAAGTCTGTATATTAATGCACTCAGTGTCCATAATAAAACAGGGGAGCAGGAGGCATGGGTTAGGACGGACATAGTAGGGACTGAGACAAGGTTAGAGCAAAATGAGAACTGGGCACTAGGCATTGCAGCACTGGAGTGCTGCTTTGGGCCGCATTAGAGTGCTTCAGTTGGAGTTTGCTGAGAGAGGGACTTTTAAGAGTTAATTTCTATCTAAAGCCTAATCTTTCTTTAATTTAGCAACTAACTAAAAGTTGCCTTTGGGTTGTGAGAAGGAAAGTTTTAGTCCAGCTTTAAAACAGGGGTTATACAGGCTGCCTGCAGCTGCAGCTAGTAAATTAGTTAACTGGCTTAAAAAGGTTTTCAGAAATTAATTTCAGACAGCATAAAAGCATGCCATCTACCGTGCTGCTTTTGTCTGCACTGGAGTGCAGCTTTGGGTTGCATTAGAGTTCTTCAATTGGAGTTTGGTGAGAGAGGCAGTTTGGTGAAGGAGGTGATGCTTTCATTTTCTACTTTCCTCAGTAAGAAGAGCCTTGGTAAGTAGGACCTGGTATGTATTTCTTCTGTCCTTAACATTCTCTAAACTAGAGGAAGTAAAAGTAAAGCGAGTAATTTAAGGATAAGTCATGGCAGGGCAGTCCAGCCAAGTGGAATGCTCCTTCTGCACAATGTGGAATTTAAGGGGCACATCCAATGTCCAGGCTGACCATGTGTGCAGGAAGTGTCTCCAGCTGCAGCTACTCAAAACCCATGTTTCGGAGCTGGACCTGCACCTGGAGTCACTGTAGAGCATCCACAGGGATGAGATCTTCGTGGATAACACGTACAGTGAGGTGGTCACACCGCAGGTAAAGAGCGCACAGGCAGCAAGGGAACGGATGACCACCAGACAGAGTAAAAGAACCAGCCAGGTGGTGCAGGAGTCCCCTGCATCCATCTCCCTCTCCAACAGATTTTCTGTTTTAGATACTGCTGGGGAGATGGTTTCTCAGGGGAGTGCAGCAAGAGCCAGGTCCATGGCACCACAAGTGGCACAGCTGCACAGTGGGGGCGAGGAAAAAAGTGTGGGGCAGCAATAGTGTTAAGGGATTATATCATAAGGGGAACAGATAGACATTTTTGTGGCAGCAGACATGACACCAGGATGATATACTGCCTCCCTGGTACCAGGGTCAAGGACGTTATTGAGCGGCTGCAGGACATTCTGAAGGGGGAGGGCGAACAGCCAGAGGTTGTGGTCCATACCGGTACCAACGACATAGGTAAAAAGAGGGTTGAGGTCCTGAAAGCAGAACATAGGGATCTGGAAATAAATTAAAAAGCAGGACCTTAAAGGTAGTAATCTCAGGATTACTCCTAGTGCCACGTGTTAGCAAGATCAGGAATAGGAGAATAGACCAAATGAACGCATGGCTGAAGAGATGGCATAGGAGGGAAGGATTTAGATTCCTGAGGCTTTGTGACTGATTCTGGGGAAGATGGGACCTGTAAAAGCCGAATGGACCAGCAGGACCTGGTCCAATATCCTCACAGGAGTATTCGCTAGTACTGTGGGGTGTGGGTTTAAACTAGATTGGCAGGGGGATGGGAACCTGAGCAGGAAGAGAGGGAAACAAAGATAGGAATGAAAGACAGAAAAGTAAAAAGCAAAAGTGGAAGGCAGAGGAAACAAGGGATAGCAGCAAATGGGGCCATTGTACAAAAGAAATGTCTATAAATGTTAAAAAGACAAGACTAAAGGAACTCTATTTGAATGCATGGAGCATTCACAATAAGGCAGATGAATTAACAGCACAAATAGATGTAAATGGGTATGATATGATTGCGATTACAGTGACATGGCTGCAGAATGACCAAGGCTGAGAACTGATTATCCAAGGGCACTTGATATTTAGAACGGACAGGCAAAAAGGAAAAGGAGGTGGGGTGGCGTTGTTAGGTAAGGATGAAATCAGTGTGACAGTGAGAGGGGATATTGGCTCAGAAAATCTAGATGCAGAGTCAGCCTGGGTGGAGCTAAGAAGCAACAATGAGTGGAAAATATTAGTGGGAGTTGTCTACAGACCTCCAAACAGCAGTCATAAGGTAGGGAATGGCCTTAAACAGGAAATTACAGATGCATGTAACAAGGGTTCTACAGTAATCATGGGTGACTTTAATCTACATATAGACTGGGCAAACCAAATGAGCAATAATACTATGGTGGATGAATTCCCAGAGTGTGTATGAGAAGGTGTTTTTTAGACCAGCATGTCGAGGAACCAGCTAGGGAACAGGCTATCCTAGATTTGGTATTGTGCAATGAGAAGGGTTTAATTAATTATCTTGTTTTGTGGGGTCCTTTGGGGAACAGTGAACACAATATGATAGAATCCTTAATTAGGATGGAAAGTGAAGTAGTCCAATCTGAGCTAGGGCACTAACTCTTAACAAAGGAAGCTACAAAGATATTGTGCTAAGATAGATTGGGGAACTTCATTGAAAGGCTTGATGGTGGGTAGACAATTGATAATATTTAAGAACAAATGTATGCATTGCAATAGTTATACATTCCTTTCTGGTGCAAAAAACAAAACAGGAAAAGTGACCCATCCATGGCTAACAAGAGAAATAAAGGATAGTATTATAATATTAGTTATATAAAGTTGTTAGAAAAAGTAGGAAGCCTGAGGATTGGGAGTTGTTTAGAATTCAGCAAAGGAGGACCAAGAGATTGATTAAGAGGGGTAAAATAGAGTATGAGAGTAAACTTGCAAGGAACATAAAAGCGGGTTGTAAAAGTTTCTATAAGAATATAAAAAGAAAAAGATTAGTGAAGATAAATGTAAGTCCCTTACAGCCCAAAGCAGCAGAATTTATAATAGAGAACAAGGAAATGGCAGAGCAATTAAACAACTACTTTAGTTCTGTCTTCATGGAGGAAGACACAAATAACTTCCCAGAAATGCTAGGGAACCAAGGTTCTAGTGAGAAGGAGAAATTAAAGTAAATTAGTATTACTAAAACAATATTGCCAGAGACATTAATGGGACTGAACCCCCAGGGCCCGATAATCTGCATCCCAGGGTATTACATGAGGTGGCCATGGAAATAATGGCTGCGTTGTTTGTCATCTTCCAAAATTCTGTAGATTCTGGAACAACCTCAGCGGATTGGAGGGTGGCAAATGTAACCCTACTATTTAAAAAGGAGGGACAGAGAAAACAACTAATTACAGACTAGTTAGCCTAACATCAGTACTAGGGAAAATGCTAGAGTCTATTATTAAGGATGTGATAACAGGACACTTAGGGAATATCAACAGGATTAGGCAAAGACATGGATTAGAAACGGATTTATGAAAGGGAAGTCATGTTTGACAAACTTACTGGAGCTTTTTGAGGACATAACTGGCAGAATAGATAAGGGAGAACCAGTGGATGTGGTGTATTTGGATTTTCAGGAAATTTTTGATAAAGTCTGACATTAGAGGTTAGTGTGCAAAATTAGAGTACATGGGATTGGGCATAATATATTGGCATGGATTGAGAATTCATTAGCAGACAGGAAACAGAGAGTAGGAATAAATGGGTCTTTGTTGGAGCGGCAGGTGGTGACGATTGGCTAGCAGGGATCACTGCTTGGGCCCCAGATATTCACAATATATATCAATGATTTGGATGAGGGAACCAAATGTAATATTTCCAGGTTTGCTGACGGCATGAAACTTGGTGGGAATGTGAGCAATGAGAAGGGTGTAAAGAGGCTTCAAGGCAATTTAGACCGTTTGTGTGAGTTGGCAAACACATGGCAGATGCAATATAACATGGATAAATGTGAAGTTATCCACTTTGGTAGGAAAATCGGAATGGCAGAGTATTATTGAAATGGTGATAGATTGGGAAATGTTGATGTACAAAGGGACCTGGGTGTCCTTGTACACCAATCACTGAAAGCAGGCATGCAGGTGCAGCAAGCAGTTAAGAAGGCAAATGGTATATTGGCCTTCATTGCAAGAGGACTTGAGTAGAGGAACAAGGGTGGATTACTGCAGCTGTACAGGGCCTTGATGAGACTACACCTGGAGTATTGTGTGCAGTTTTGGTCTCCTTGCCTGAGAAAGGATATACTTACCATAGAGAGAGTGCAGTGAAGGTTCACCAGACTGCTTCCTGGGATGGCAGGATTGTCTTTTGAGGAGAAATTGGACCGACTAGGCCTGTATTCACTGGAGTTCAGAAGAATGAGAGGAGATCTCATTGAAACATATAAAATTCTGACAGGGATAGACAGGCTGGATGCAGTGGAAGTATCCAATGACCATACCTCCAGTGCTCCTGAATATTTCCAAGGCTAAGTTAGGTAAATTGTTCATTGACAAGGGTATAGTGGGTAGACGGGAGTGTAGAGTTGTGGCCACATCAGCCATGATCGTATCAAATGGCAGAGCAGGCCTGAGGGGCTGAATGGTCTACTCCTGCTCCTAATTCATATATTCAGCTGACCCCACGAGGAAATGTTATGCCTGTCCTGCAGCAGGCTTCTCCCCAACCCCAAGTCATGTACTACCACAGTGTCCCAACAGCCACCTGAAATCCCACTTCCATTCCCACAGACAAGTACTGATCAGATGGGTTGGAGTTAAGATGATGCTGGCCTTACCCCAGCTTGACATTAACTGCCCCACCCTCTTATCAAAGTTGGCCCTGACTTAAAACTGGGCCTATAAAATTAACAACAGAATAACTTGCTTAACGCAGACTGAGGACCTTTTTACTGAGCTTAGGGAGCGTTTTCAAATGCAGAGAGTGCATGCTATTTGCTTGACTGGTTATTCCGTCTGCTCAAAGAGATGTGGGCAAAGGAATTTCACCAGCGCTCATTCAGCATTTGTGCACTAATTCTGCAGACCGTGATTTACAGACTCGGATACACAACAATACTTATAGAGGTTTCGAGAAAAGAATCCACTCAGGATAGATTTGGACTTGCCGCTAATGTCATGCAGCTTATTTAAAAATAGGATGATCAGTTCAGCTTGAGGGCTGGACTGGAAAATAGCATCATCAGGAAAAACAGGAAAAGAAAACTACATGCCAAAGCCTAACGATGCTAATCATTTAAAATCATTAAATAGGTTTTATTCTGGACCCTAAAGTAGGTTAACTGAAAAACGGACCGAAGAAAAGAATCTGCAAAGCTGCAAGTTATGGACAATACAGTTTGAAAGAGTCACTTTCTCCCCGTGATGAAGAACTGGATCAGCCAAATCTTATTTTTATCAAGATAGCATGACAGGCAGACATGTCATGCTGTTCTCTCAGTGCAATGACACAATTAAGTAAGAATTATATGGTTGGCACATGAAACGTTTGCTAAACAAACAACCCCATGGGCAGGATTTTTCCCTTGCCCGGTGGGTGCGTGCTCAACCCGAATGGGAGAAAAATAGTGGGCGATGATGTCGGGCGAGCGTCCCGACGTCATCGCGCACTCTCGTGATATCTCGCCCGCCGGGCGCGCGCAAGAGGCAGCAGCGCACCCACCAACAATTAAGAGGCCTATTAAAGCTCTTGATCAATTAATGAATTGGAATTTTTCACTGCCCGTCAAGCCGTTCGGTGGGCGGGCAGGCAAATTGGGCCAAGCGGCCTTTGCATTTTTTGTGGAACCTCATCCATGGGCGGGATGAGGTTTCCACCAGCGATTTTAAAAAAAAGTAAAATAAAAACTTTTAAAACTCATTTTCAACATGTCCCTGCTCACCTGACAGGGTCACGTGTGAGGACACGTTTACCTTATTTTTCAATGGTTTACTTTTAACGTTAAAAATCTTCAGCTCCCCGAGGCAGCTCTGTGCCTTCAGGGAGCTGTCGGTGCGCACTCCCACGTGCATTGCGCTGACTTCCGCACTGGCCCTCCTCCTCCACCACCCACCTCCCCCTCCCCCCACCCGGGCCAGCGCCGAGCAGGTTAATTGGCCAGACATGCGTGAAAAATCGCGGTCTGGGCCGGGATCGCGGGCGGCAGTCGGTTTTACCGTGCCCACCCATCAAGGCAAAAATCCTAAATCCCATGGTTGAGGACTGCTACACCTTATTCACAGGCGCCCATTGGACACAGTAAGTTACGCTGAGCTGGATAATCAACACTATTTAAGGAAAAGTTAGAAACGTTTGTGAAAACCAGACTCGGGAAGGAATTGAGGAGATGAAGAAACATTATCCAGACGTAACAATGGAAGGTGAAGAATCAAAGACCGGGGGCTGGATCTTCCCATAAGGTAGGTAGTCCTGCTGCCGGGACCAAAAGTGGGTCCCAAGCCCATGCAGGCAGATGGTGGGGGCTGACGCGCACCCCACCCCCCCCCCACCCCATTAAGGATGGCAGCTGCCCTCTGAGATCTGCCAGCCCAGTAGAGGGTTGGCAGCTGAGCAACCTCGGCAGCACTAATAAGAGAAGTGACACTGCTGAGGATGCTGGGAGAAGAGGGCGCCTCCATGTTGAGGCGCCCTCGAAGGCCAGGTAAGAGTTCTTTTTTACCGTACCGGGGACAGGCAGGATAGCCCTGACTGGAGGGGTGAAACCTCCAGCAACAGCGTTGGAGGCCACAGGGGCTGCTGTGGTTGCCGGGATGGGGGCGTGGGGAACCTCCATGAGCCATGGGGCGTACGTAAAGGAATGCAACCCCACCATGGAAGGTCGCCTCACTATATCCATACATATATGGTCCCCTCATGCAGTGGGGACAAGTCATGTGGTGGTAAAATGCCATCGGGTTGGAAAGTGACTGTTAATTTAATTAACTGCCCACCCACCTCTGGTGGGTGGGCGGCTGTGACACTGCCATTCCTACTTCAGGGAATATACTGTGGCGGTGGGAAGATGACGCATTCTGTCACCATTTTACCAGTTTACCAGTCTTTCCACCTCCCAGGCCATCTCCAGGGGTCTGGCAAAATTTTGGCCTAGGGCTCAAACTGTGACGGCCTCCACCTTCTGAGAAAGGGAAAACGGTGCCAGGTATGTCACGGCCCTGATAATTAATGCCTGATTCCAGCTCCTGATCTTCTTTGGTCTCAGGGCCCTTCTCCAGCATGACTTATGCACTGGCCAGTTTCAGGTGGGAGTTTATTTATGATCCGCAAAATGGGGTCCCACACTTTAAAAGAACTGTTTCATGGAGCTCAAAATAACAGTCAAGCAAACCTTGCCACTGAGCATGAATCTTTCCACCCCCTGCCTGCAACTCGCACCCTTGAAACTGAGGTCAGAGTGCTACCATTGAGCCAAGGCTGATACAGTGAACTTCGGGAGGAAGGTTCAATTGCACCAGCCACTATTTGCTTGATGGCCAGACACAGTACAAATGCCGCCCCCACTATTTGCAAAATAAAGGAACAGTCTGCAAGTGCTGAAAATCTGAAACAAGAGCAGACAATGTAGGAAATACATAGCAGGATTTTCAGCATCTGAGATGATGTGGAATGGTTCAAATCTGTGGAAATCTAGGTTCAAGTTTTCTTTATCTAACTGCTGTGAAATGTCTATGTGGAATGAGTTAGGGCAGCCTCCTCCCATTGTTCAGGGTAGCACAAAACAACATCTAAGTTGGCAGAGAGGGTACAGGTTGGAAGGCATGGAACAGGAGACTGCTGAATAGGTTCATTTTACACTGTTCTTTTATGGTTGGGATTAAGTTACATTGGAGATGACTTTATGAATTTATGCTCCTGGTGTAGAACTTTGCCAGTCAGCTGTATATATTAGGAATTCAGACATGCATGCATAGCAATCATTTTCTGTCCATTAATTTAAATGGATGTAAAATCTGCAGTGCTTGGCTGAATTCTCAGCCTGTGCTTCAGCTGGGCAAAGCACCATGCTAGGGACACAAATTTGTGGAATCCCTCTTGTTTTTTGTGGAGTGCTGTGGAATGGATGCTTTATTCCACCTAACTGTACTTTAGCTGTCTGTGCGATATTGACAATGGATGTCTGAAAAGGGGAAAGTGTAGGTTCATTCTAGATGGATGAGTTAAAATGAGCCAAATGGTCTTTCTTATCCATACATACCTTGTGATCTGCCAACAGCATTTGGCTGTATTGCTGAAGACTTGTGCTTCAAAATTAGCATGCCCCAAGCCAAGCTGTTCCAGAAGAGCTACAATATTGACGCCTACCAGACAATATGGGAAATTGCCCAGATATAAATCCTGTCCGTAAAAAGCAGGACAAATTTAATCTGGCCAAATACCGCCCCATCAACCTACTCTAAATTATCAGCAAAGTGATGAAAAATGTCATTGACCATGTTATTAAATAGCACTTAGTTACCAATAACCTACTCACCGACAGTCAGTTTGTGTTCCACCAAGACCACTTAGTTCCAGATCTCATTACAGCCCTGGTCCAAACATGGGGAAAGAGCCGAATTACAGAGATGTGAGCACTGCCCTTGACTGAGTATGGTATCAAGGAGCCTAAGTAAAATTGAAGTCAATGGGAATAAGGGGGAAACTCTCCACTGACTGGAATCCTACTTAGCACAAAGGAAGATGGCTCCATCATAAGGTCAGAAGTAGAGATGTTCGCTGATGTTTGCACAGTGTTCAGTACCATTGGTGGCTCCTCAGTTAATGAAGCATACAGCAAAATGTGGACAACATTCGGACTTGGGCTGAAATGTGGCAAGTAACATTTGTGCCAAATAAGTGCCACGGAATAACCATCTCCAACAAAAGAGAATCTAATCAATTTCCTTTGACGTTCAATGGCATTATTATTGTTGAATCTTCCACCATTACATTTTGATCATCTTCATTGACCAGAAACTTAATTGCACCAGACACGTAGATATCGTGGCTACAAGAGCAAGTCAGATGCTGGGTATTCGGTGGTGAGTGACTCACCTCCTGACTCTCCAAAGCCTTTCCACCACCCACAAGGCACAAGTCAGGATTGTGATGGAATACTCTGCACTTGCCTGCATTTGTGTGGCTTCAACTGCCCGAATACTATCCAGGACAAAGCAGCATGCTTCCCCGGCACCCCATCCACCACCTTAGACCTTTGCTCCCTCCATCCCCGGTGTGCAGGGTCAGGTGTGTGTGCCATCTACAAGATGCACTGCAGCAACTCACCAAGGCTTCTTCAATAGTGTGATATAAAAGGCTAATGTTAAATATGCAAATATGTAGTCTACGAACAAACATACGAATGTACAAACATACAAGTTATGAGCAGGAGTAGGCTATTCATCCCTTAAGCCTGCTTTGCCATTCAATAAGATCATGGCTGATCTGATTGTGGCCTCAACTCCACATTCCGTTTACCCCCAACGACACTCAACTCCCTTGTTAGTCAATAATCTATCTACCTTTGCTTTAAAAATATTCATTGACCCTGCCTCCACTGCTCTTCGAGAAAAAGGGTTCCAAAGATTCACGACCCTCTGAGAGAAAAGAATTCTTCTCATCTCTGTTTTAAATGGAAGACCTCTATTTTTAAACTAATGTACCCTAATTCTAGTCTCTCCCACAAGTGTAAACATCACTTTAGCGTCCATCTTGTCAAGTCTCCTCAGGATCTTATGTTTCCATAAGAACACCTCTCATTCTTCTAAATTTAATTGGAAAGGGACCTGAACTGTCCAATCTTTCCTTGTAAGTTAATACCCCTACCCCAGGTATCAGCCTTCTCTAAACTGTTTAAAGTTCAAGAAATTTACAGAAGACTATGAATTTGCCCACATAACCAGTTCACCCAGATATCCACAAGTAACGTGAGGCCGAGAGAGGAGTAAAAATGGTCAAAACTTTATTGAAAAAGAATGATGATCTCAACATAGGACTGTTAAGTTACTGTTCCACAACAGTTCAGAATGCATTAGCTTCATCATATGATGGGAAGAAGATCAGGCACTCAACTTCCTGTTCTTTACATATGTTCATGCCATGTCTAAAAACCTCTGACACTGAGAGAGTAAGGAACAAGGAAGATGAGTATCAGGCAAATCAGTCAAAAAATTACAATCACTGCTGTAGAGCGCATGAGTTTCTAGAATTCCAACCAGGCGAACCAGTCTGGATTAGGGGCCAGAATAGAGAAGGTCAAGTACTGGAAAATATGCAAAGTCTGGGATCTTATCTTGTTGAGACTGAGAATGGAGGAAGAGAGAAGAAATAGTAGTGCACTTATTTCAACTAGAAGGTGACCATCAATTGAATGGACTAACTACCCATATGATCAGGATGACAACCTGAACAGAGAAACAATAACCTCTAAATATTCACAAGCTACTCCACAGAGTTTTAGGGAGAACATGGAGAACCTGAATCCTACGCAACCCCTGAGAGAGATGCAAACAAGATCGAAGAGATTGGTTAAACCACCACAGTGCTTATTTCTGTAAATGAGAGGTGAAGGCACAGACTTTGGGGGGTGGAGATGTCGGATAATGTAAATAGTGTTAATTGTATCGGAGACTTAGGGGGACATGCAGTATCAAGAGTTAATGTTAAATATATAGTCTACATCATCAGTGTTGTAAGATCCCATGATAACAAAGCATAGAGACAGATAGTTGTATGCAGAGTCTACCTTGTAAATAGTTAGCATAATGCTCAATAAAAAATAGAGTGTGCTAACAGCATTACCCCCAGCCTTATCAGTAAGTCCAAATCTACTTCTGCCACATACAAGACCGAAAGCAACAATAACAAAGACATTTTGCTCTTAAATCCATGACCTCTACCATCTAGAAGGACATGGGTGGCAGGTGCATAAGAACACCACCATCTGCAAGTTCCCCACTGGGTCACACACCAACCTGACTTTCATCACAACTGTAAAAAGTTGTAAAAAGAGATGTAACAGGTTTTTAGTAAGTACAAAGGCAGGGACCCTGCTCTGAGGGAAAATTACACCTTGTTAGCTAATTTGAACTGATCACATTACAAATAAGTGAACAGTACAATCATCATACACTATAACTATATTTCAAAGCTGTCCTCACCAACCCTTCAGAACACCTGTTTCAGCTGAACCCAGTCTCAAATTAATTCCATAGTTTTAGCCACTAGCTATGTCAGTTATCTTTTTGAATTTAATTTATTTGATTAAATTTAAGTTATCCACTAACTAAAAGAACATAATTTATACTTGCTATGAAGAGAAGCCAAATTAAATTAGAGAGGACAAATAGTTATTAAAGTTAATTGACATAAGGAAGGAAATAGGCCCAAATACAATTTACTACGCCTTAGAGGAAGTGGCTGCTTATGCTGAATCAATTTTGTCATTTTTTTCTCCATCAGTCTTTAGAGACCAAAGAATTTCCATATGACAGAATGCAGAAAATACACATTTTTGAAAAAAATTATTGCTATCTAAGTGCAATTTAAAACATTTATAAATTTAACATGTTTCATATGAACACTGTTAAAATGGCACTATTCAAAGAAGAGCAGAGGAGTGATTCCATTGTCTTGGCCAACACCGAAAAATACTAATTGGTTATTTATCTCTGCTTTCGTAACATTACATTGTGCAAATTGCCTACATTACAACAGCGACTACGTTTCCAAAATTCCTAACTGACTGTAAAGTGCTTTGGGATGTATTAAGGTTGCGAAAAATGCGAAAATTGTTACTCATTTTCTGATTTTCTTTCTTTCTCTTTCGCATTCGTCCTTTCTCCATCTCCATATGCATTGATTTCTTGTGCATTACCAATATGGGTGCTGCTTGGAGCATTCATGCGAAATTTGGTTACTATTAACTGTTGATTTAATAAGAAATCCCCTGCAGCAAAGAGCAGGCTGACCTCTTAAAACTAGATTCTTCAAAAGTATTTGGTACCAAAGGTTTTTTTTATATAAGCTGTTTTTATTGGCATCAAAGCAAAATGATGAAGTAGATAAGAGTGTGCTACAGGACAGAATATGCTGTGATAGAAGCAGACGCACGGAAAGAGGTATGTGGAATCTGGAACCCTCCAAGGCACAATAAGCTCCTTTGTGGTACATAAATTACATTAATGATAAAACCAACTCCTCGCTTAGATTGCTGAAAAATTATAGTATCCTTAATTCAAAAGTGTATTCAAGATATTATCGCAATGTTGGAATATATAATTTCTGTATCTATATTCTTTCAGAAAAGTGTCTCAAAAGCTGAAAAAGTACACGATGCGACCACTCGATAAATAACATAAATCTTGAGGATAGCAAACACTAACCATTAATAAAAACCAAAAATACTGGAAATACTTGGCAGGTTTGCAGCATCTACGGAGAGGCAAAACAGAGTTAATGTTTCAGGTCGATGAGCTTTCATCAGAACTGCCCAGAACTCCTGCTCCTAATTTGTATGTTTGTATGAACCACATTTGGGTGTTGTGTTATCCCGATACTGGGACTTTTCAAACACAGACTGGGTGACCGCTTTGCGGTCCCAGACCTTCCTGTCGCTTGCCATTTCAACACACTACCCTGCACTCATGCCCACATGTCCATCCTTGGCCTGCTGCATTGCTCCAGTGAAGTCGAACGCAAACTGGAGGAACAGCACCTCATCTTCCGACAAGGCACTTCACAGCCTTCCGGACTGAATATTGAGTTCAACAACTTCAGACCATGAACTCTCTCCTTCATCCTCACCCCTTTCCGATCCCCCTTTTTCAATATTCATTTTTAGTTTTTATTTTTTTATCCACTTTTTATTTATTTATTCATTGTTTTATCCTCACCTTTTATCCTATTTTCATTCTTTTATCCCACCACCGTCCCCTCCCCCCACCACACCCCCACACTCTACCTGTTCTAGAACCTCCAGTGACTTATGCACATATATACCCAAGTCCCTCTGTTCCTGCATCCCATTTGGAATTATACCCTTTTTTTTGTATTACCTGTGTTCTTCCTACCAAAATGAACCATTTCACAAGGGCCATCTGACACTTGTTCATGCTGTTCTGTCCAGAGTGCTTATCCTTATCCTGCTATTGGCGCATTTTACTTTCTTACCCTAATGCCACCATCAGCACCTCCTTTAGCCAGTACGACTACCATTAACACTCCTTTGTCCCTTTGTTCATGACATCCTTGTCAATCCCTCCTTTGTCCCCACCTATCGCTGGCCTTCTATCCAGCTTCATCTGCTCCACCCCCCCTTAAACAATATAAACTTCATCACATTTTTACTTCTCTGAAAACGGCAGGATTTCTATGAAAATAAACCATTTTTAATGAAATGGGTGAAGTTTGTTGAATCGACCCAGCCTACATTGGTTATACTTATTTTAAAATATGTGAACATATTCTGAGGTCTCTCTCTTGCAGGGCAAAGGAAGTTAATACAATTTACAGTTGGGGCTAGTGGGAAATTCAGCAAAATGTCTATCAATATAATTACCACTTTTGAGGAATTTTATGGGAAAAAGGGGAAACAACATTTGGAAGGGTAAATTACCTTAGTGCACTTAGTGTGTTAAATATGAGCTACTGGCCTGAATAAAGGTGACAGTGAGACTATCAGCCTTCACCGTGCTTAAAGTATAAATTGGCCAGCAAATTCTGGTGACTGTGCATACAGTTAAATGTGGAAATCAGGAAGCTGCTGTCTGAGTTACCCTGCTCCTCCAGATGCTGCACCATACTGGTATCTCACCAAGAGCTTTAGCATTGAAACAGTCTGGAACGGTATGAAGTTGTTGTGCTTATATAGCACATACCGAGAAAATGTTAGAGCGTGTCCATTGCAATGTAAGTAAATTTTTAATGATTAATTACTGCCAAATAAGTTCATTGGTGGTGAAATTTAATCTTTACAAGCTTGGGGCTTATTCCCTCAGATTTTAAATATCACTAAAAATTTATGAAGTTAAACTTTTTAAGTTATTTTCAACTTTTTATTTTTTTTCTCTCTCTCCATTCCATCTTTCTTTCCCTTGAAGAATGGCACAACACGAGAGAGGGCAGGCTCCAAGATTTTTGAATGTTGCATTGCAGGCCTTTGGTAGCACAGGTGGAAAGTAAGAGAGATGACCTGTATCAGCAAGAGGGACAGAAGGGCCTTCAGAAACATGCTCAAAAGACAGTGGAAGCAGATAGCCATGGAGGTCAATGCTGGGGGTCAAACTCCGAGGACCTGAATGTAGTGCTGGAAGATGTTCAGTGACCTCATGCAACTGGTCAATGTCGGTCAGTCAATACATCTTCAAATGCCATATCCAACCAACTGCAGACAAGTCTCAGACACTGCTCAAATCACCATACCCATATCGCTCACCTACCAACAATCTCTATCAATCAGGCCTCGTATCTAATATTCATAAGCTTCACCGCATCCTCACACACTCATGCCCAAACCTCACAGGTGGGGCACAGTGCCATTTATTCGCCCATGATTGTCACATCAACCAAATAAATTACATGATATTCATTGACACAGTTCATTTCTATAGCAAGACAACATGGTGCAGTACCACAGACAGCAGGAGGTAACTTGCTGTGGACAGGTGTGCTGGCATACTCTAACCTCCATAGATGAGATGGTGCCTGCCATTAAGGGGAAGCTCTTGCTGAGACAATAACCACCGATGGAGCCAAACCCACCAAATTTGACAGTATCCTCATACCTAATCTCCAGTCTCACACCCGACATCGCCCTCATCCCACGCTCTCTTCTGATTTCCTCCCTGTCAGCACCACAACCTTGTGCTTGAGATTTGCACACCAGAGACATCAGCCATTTTGTCAGCGGATAGTCCTTGTCAGCCAATAGCTTATCCTTGGTTTACCGAGGTGGCTAAAATGCAGTTGGCACAGTAAACTACTACAGAATGAAGGCAATGTGACCACTGCCAGGATACCGGATATTGATCTGCATGATTCTCTACATGTGGTCACACACCAGCTGGACAATGAGGGAGTGGAATTCTTTTTGATTTCAGTATAGGATAGTGTTGACATGTAGTGCCTGCAAAAAGGTGGGTGTCCAGTTAATGACAGCCTGCATCATGGGGAAGCAAGCAATCCTGGCAAGGTTGTGTGCTTATACCAGCTAGTTGTCTCTTGCAAGAGGGAATGAAATGTGGTCAGCTCTCTTTGAAAAGAGTGCCTCCTTTTTACAACAGTGAATGGCAAACTGCCGGATGTTGCAAATATTTCCAGCTGTAGCCTAAAAAGAATTAGACACATCAAAGTTTATTGCTGGGGCATCTTCACAGCCACTGGCAAGGTGGTCCTCACCCTGCTCTGAGGTTGCAGTTGTAGCTGCAGCAAGTGGCAGATTTCAGTGAGGATGTACTTTCTGAAGTGCAGATATCTCAGATTGGAGATGAGGTTTATGTAGGAGAATTGCCCTCTAAACTTATGGATGGGAATGGCCTCCTGTTGAAAGTCCTTCACCCCCTCCACCTCTACTTGGTCTTCCTTCTCTGTGTGGTCTCTGTTTATTCTCCCAGTCATGCTGTACTCCTATGGAATTTATTTTTTCAGTTATGGGTTGTGAGCACAGCTGGCTATGCCAGCATCTATTGCCCATCACTCATTGCCCTTGAGAAGGTGGTGGTGAGTTGCCTTCTTGAATTGCTGCTTTACATGTGGTGTAGGTGTAGGTGCTGTTAGGGAGGGAGTTCCAGGACTTTGACCCAACGACAGTGAGGCAACAGCAATATGTTTCCAAGTCGGGATGGTGAGTGACTTGGAGGAGAACTTCCAGGTGATGGTGTTCCCATGTACCTGCTGCCATTGCCTTTCTAGATGGTCATGGTCGTGGGTTTGGAATGTGCTGCCAAAGAAGCCTTGGTGAGCTTCTGCACTGCATCTTGTAGATGGTACAAGCTTCTGCCACTGTGTGTTGGTGATGGAGGGAGTGAATGTTTGTGGATGGGGTGCCAATCAAGTGAGCTGCTTTGGTGTGAATGGCATTAAGCTTCATGAGTGTTGTTGGAGCTGCACTCATCCAGGCAAGTGGACAGTATTCCATCACACTCCTGATTTGTGCCTTGTAGATGGTGGACAGGATTTGGGGAGTCAGGAGGTGAGTTACGTGCTGCAAGATTCCTAGCCTCTGACTTGCTCTTGTAGCCACAGTATTTACATGGCTAGTCCAGTTCAGTTTCTGGTCAATGGTAACCTCCAGAATATTGATAGTGGGTGATTCGGCGATGGTAATGCCACTGAATATTAAAGGGTGATGTTAGATTCCCTCTTGTTGGAGATGGTCATTGCCTGGCACTTGTGTGGCATGAATGTTACTTGCCATTTGTCATTGTCCAGGTCTTGCTGCGTTGAGAAATGGACTGCTTCAGTATCTGAGGAGTCATGAATGGTGCTGAACGTTATACAATCATCAGTGAACATTCCCACTTCTGACCTCATGATGGAAGGAAGGTCATTGATGAAGCAGCTAAAGATGGTTTGGCCTAGGACACTACCCTGAGGAACTCTTGCAGTGATCACAGAATCACAGAATCACACAGTGCAAAAGAGGCCCTTCGGCCCATCGAGTCTGCACTGACACGTGAGAAACACTATTAGCCTTTTGTGATTCATGACACCCAGATCCCTCTGAATCTCAGAGTCTGCAATCTCTCACCACTTAGATAATATGCCTTTTTTTATTCTTCCTGCCAAATGAACAATTTCACATTTGCCCACGTTATACTCCATTTACCAGGTCTTTGCCCACTCTGGACTCTCAGGATGTCCTGGAACCGAGATGATTGACCTCCAAACAACCATGATCATCTTCCTTTGTGCTATATACGACTCCAACCATTGGAGGGTTTTCCCCCGATTCCCATTGACTCCAGTTTTGCTAGTGCTCCTTGATGCCACACTTGGTCAAATGCTGCCTTAATGTCAAGGACAGTCACTCTCATCTCACCTCTGGAATTCAGCTCTTTTGTCCATGTTTGAACCGACGTTGTAATGAGGTCAGAAGCTGAGTGGTCCTCGCAGAACCCAAACTGGGGATCAGTGAGTAGATGATTGCTAAGCAAGTGCTGCTTGATAGCACTGTTGATGACTCCTTCCATCACTTTATTGATGATGGAGCGTAGACTGATGTGGCCATAATTGGCTGGGTTGGATTTGTCTTGCTTCTTGTGTACAGGACATACGTGGGCAATGTTCCATATTGCTGGGTAGATGCCTTACTAGAACAGCTTGGTTAGGGGCATGGCAAGTTCTGGAGCACAAGTCTTCAGTACTATTGCCAGAATATTGTCAGGGCCCATAACATTTGCAGAATCCAGTGCCCTCAGCCATTTCTTGATATCACGTGGGGTCAATCGATTTGGTTGAAGGCTGGAATCTGTGATGCTGGGGACCTCCGGAGGAGGCGGAGACAGGTCATCCATTCAGCACTTCTGGCTGAAGATTGTTGTGAATGCTTCAGCCTCAGCATTTGCACTGACATGCTGGGCGGGGGATATTTGTGGAGTCTCCTCCTCCAGTGAGTTGTTCAATTGTTCATTACCATTCATGACTGGATGTGGCAGGACAACAGAGTTTAGATCTGATCCGTTGGTTGTGGGATCGCTTAGCTCTGTCTATCACTTGCTTCTTATGCTGTTTGGCACGCAAGTAGTCCTTGTGTTGTAGCTTCACCAGGTTGACACCTCATTTTCAGGGATGCCTGGTGCTGCTCCTGGCATGCCCCCCTGCACTCTTCATTGAACCAGGGTTTATCCCCTGGCTTGGTGGTAATTGTAGAGTGGGGGATATGCCGGGCCATGAGGTTACAGATTGTGGCTGAGTACAATTCTGCTGCTGCTGATGGCCCACAGCACCTCATGGTTGCCCAATCTTAATTTGCTAGATCTGTTCAAAATCTATCCCATTTAGCATGTTGATAGTACCATACAACACAATGGAGGGTATCCTCAATGTGGAGACAGTACTTTATTTCCACAAGGATCACTTCTACCGATACTGTAAGGAACAGATGCATCTGCAGCAGGCAGGTTAGTGAGGATGAGGTCAAGTATATTTTTCCCTCTTGTTGGTTCCCTCATCGCCCAGTCTAGAAGCTATGTCCTTTAGGACTCAGCCAGCTCAGTCAGTAGTGGTGCTACTCAGCTACTCTCAGTGATGGAAATCCCCCATCCAGAGTACATTCAGTGCTTTTGCCACCCTCAGTGCTTCCTCCAAGTGGTGTTCAACATGGAGGAACATTGATTCATTTGGTACATGGTAATCACCAGGAGGTTTCCTTGCCCATGTTTCCCTGAAGTCATGAGACTTCATGGGGACCAGAGTCGATATTGAGGGCTCCCAGGGCAACTCCCTCCTGACGGTATACCACTGTCCTGCCGCCTCTGCTGGGTCTGTTCTGCCAGTGGACAGCAGATACCCTGTGAGTATGACACTGTCAGGCTGTTGCTTGACTAGTCTGTGAGACAGCTCTCCCAATTTTGGCACAAGCCCCCAGGCATTAGTAAGGAGGACTTTGTAGGGTTGACAGGGCTGGGTCTGCTGTTGTTGTTTCTGGTGCCTAAGTCAATGCTGGATGGTCTGTCTGGCTTCACTTCTTTCTATTGACTTTGTAGCAGTTTGATACGACTGTGAGTTGCTAGGCCATTTCAAAGGGCAGTTAAGAATCAACTACATTACTGCAGATCTGGATGGTAGATTTCCTTCTCTAAAGGGTATTAGTGAACCAAATGGGTCTTTACAACAAACGGCAATGGTTTCATGGTCATCATTAGACTTTAGGTTCCAGATATTTATTGAATTCAAATTCCACCATTTGCCATTGCAGGATTTGAACCTGGGTCCCCAGAGCATTACCCTGGGTCTCTGGATTACTCGCCCAGTGACAACACCACTATGCCACTGCCTCCCCCTAAATGCCTACCAGACACACCCATGTCTCGAGCAACTGGTTTGCGCAGTAGTCTTGAAGTCAGCAAAAAGTCCTTCAGAGACTACCACACCACTTCTATGGACTTTTGCAACTTGAAACAGTATAGAAAGCACCAAACACTGTGCAATCGTAGCAACAGCACAAAGAAATTGTAGCAACAAGAAGAAATCAAAAGGTAACTAACTTGAAAGATGCTGATGATCCCTTCAAATAGCACTAGTGGGTGAGGGGATGGGGGTGGTCCTTCCTGCTTCTGAACATGTGTCCAGCTGTGCAAGGTTAAAAGAGGGCTTGAGCCAGAGCATTTAGCTCCAAAGCAGTACCACCGGCATCAAATCAATGGATGTCATGATCTGCCTGTGCTGCATACTTTTGCCAGATGACTCTGCATGTGCTGACAGCCTCAACAATATGACATCCAGTGTGATTTGTCCCACAAGTATACACATACACTGCAGATGCCGGAATGCTAAGGGCACTCATTGTGTTAAAAAAATTGATGCTTGAAAGCCCAATTTCTGGCACCACATGCTTATGTGTGGGGTGGAAACTTTATATGCTGTAATACACAAGGTATTACAGTAGTGTGGGACAAGCTGGATGTACCAAAGTGTATTTTCCGTCGCTTACCACTCAACTGTCAAACTTTGCTCCCTCTGGTGGTTTGATGTTAACTTTAATTGTGGGAAATTAAAGTTACGCGCAAATGAAGCAAGTTTTGAGTGAATCTGAAAGCTTCCCATGAAATGCTGATTGACAGCAAAACAAATACCATTAGCACCATGTCGCTGTGTGGGCATAATTTACATACGTTTACTCCCAGGAACAATGTTGGGATCGTGGGCAGGAGTTAACAACTACTTCGTTAACAGTGGCCACATAATTATAACATCTTAATGAGCAATTGGTATGAGTACTCGCTCTAATTGAAGAGAAAATTTAGCCTCTTGGTTGCTTTGGCTTCTTTTGTGGATTGGGATTATTTGAACAATTTTCCATGTGGTTGGGTACCTCTTATCATAAGAACCATAGAGATATAGAGACATGGAAAACAGGAGCAGGAGTAGGTCGTTCGGTCCTTTGAGCCTGCTCCACCCAACAATATGTTCCTGGCTGATCCGTTATCTCAACACCATGCTCCTGCAATCTCCCCATACCCTTTGACACCTTTACAGTCTAGAAATCTATCTATTTCCTTCTTACATATATTCAGTGACTTGGCCTCCGCAGGCTTCTGTGGTAGGGGATTCCACAGGTTCGCCACCCTCGGTGAAGACATTTCTCCTCATCTCAGTCCTAAATGGTCTATACCATATCCTGAGATTTTGACCCCTTGTTCTAGACCTCCACCCCCGCCCCACCCCCAGCCAGAGGGAACATCATCTCTGCAACCAGTCTGTCCACCCATGTCAAAATTTTATACTTTTTAGTGAGATCCTCTCTCATTCTTCTAAACTCCAGTGAATACAGACCTAGTCGACCCAATCTCCCCTCATACGACAATCTCGTCATCCCAGGAATCAGTCTGGTGAGCCTTCGCTGCACTCCTTCTATGAAAAATATATCCTCTCTTAGGTAAGGAGACCAAAACTGCATACAATACTTCAGGTGTGGTCTCATCAAGGCCCTGTACAGCTGCAGTAAGATATCCTTGCTCCTGTACTCAAATCCTCTTGCAATGAAGGCCAACATGCCATTTGCCTCCCTAACTGAATGCTGCATTGCATGCTTGCTTTCAGTGACAGTTGTAATTAGCACATTCCTTTAGATAATATCACCACCTTCAACACCTCTATGTTCTTTTGTCTATGACATCTTTTGGTTATCTCCACTTATTACTGGCTGCTTGTCCCAACAATCCCCCCCACACCCCCCCAAACCAGCTTATATTTCACCCCTTTCCTATTTTTACTTAGTTCTGTTGAAGGGTCATGAGGACTCGAAATGTCAGCTGTGCTCTCCTCTGCCGATGTTGCCAGACCTGATGAGTTTTTCCAGGTATTTCTGTTTCTGTTTTTGTTTTGGATTTCCAGCATCCACAGTTTTTTGTTTTTATCACTGGTGTACAAGGTTCCTTTATACACCAACATTTCCCAATTATTTAAGTAATGCCCTGCCATTCCATTTTTTCTACTGAATGGATAACTTCACACTTATTCACATTATATGCATCTGCCGTGTATTTGCGCATTCACTCAACTTGTTTAAATCACATTTATATCCTCTTTACATCCTCATCATCACTCACATTCCCACCTAGTTTTGTGTCATCAGCAAACTTGGAAATATTACGTTTGGTTCCCTCATCCAAATTATTGATTTACATTGTGAGTAGCTGGGGCCGAAAAACTCATCCCTGCAGTACCCTATTAGTCACCACCTGCCCTTCCAAAAAAGGCCTATTTATTCCTACTCTCTGTTTCCTGGCTGTTAACTAATTATTGATTCATGCCAAAATATTAATCACAATCCCAAGTGTTTTAATTTTGCAAACTAACCTCTTATCTGGGACTTTATCAAAAGCTTTCTGGACATTCACTGGTTCCGCTGGTACACCACATCCACTGGTTCTGCCCTATCTATCCTACTAGTTATGTCCTCAAAAACTCCAGTAGGGTTGTCAAGCATGATTTTCCTTTCATAAATCCATGTTGACTTTGCCTAATCCCATTAATATTTTCTAAGTGTCCTGTTATCACATCCTTTATAATAAACTCCAGCATTTTCCAGACTGCTGATGTTAGGTTAACCAGTCTGTAATTCCCTGTTTTCACCATCCCTCCTTCTTTATATACATTTGCCACCCTCCAATCCGCTGGGAGTGTTGCAGAATCTACAGAATTTTGGAAGATGACAACCAATGCATCCACTACTTCCATGGCCACTCCCTTTAGTACCCTGGGATGTAGATTATCAGGCCCTAGGGACTTATTGACTTTTAGTCCCATTAGTTTCTCTAGCATTACTTTTTACTAATACTAATTTCATTCAATTCCTCCTGCTCACTAGACCCTTGGTTCCCTATCATTTCTCAAAAGTTATTTGTGTCTTCCTCCATGAAGACAGAATTAAAGTACTTGTTTAATTGTTTTGCCATTTCTTTGTTCTTTATTATAAATTCTGCCATTTCAGACTGTAAGAGGCCTACATTTGTCTTCAATAATCATTTTCTTTTTACATGCTTATAGAAACTTTTACAGTCCACTTTTATGTTCCTTGCAAGTTTACTCTCATACTCTATTTTTCCTCCTCTTAATCAATCTCTTAGTCCTCCTTTGCCAAATTCTAAACTGCTCCTAATCTTTAGGCTTGCTACTTTTTCTAGCAACTTTTTATGACCCCACTTTATCCTCAATTTCTTTTGTTAGCCATGGTTGGGCCATTTTACCTGTTGTGTTTTTGCACCAGAAAGGAATGTATAACTGTTGCAATGCATACATTCATTCGTTAAATATTAGTCATTGCCTATCCACCATCATGCCTCTTAATGAACTTTCCCATTCTATTGTAGCCAACCCACCCCTCCTACCTTCGTAGTTTCCTTTGTTTAGGTTTAGGACCCTAGTTTTGGATTGGGCTACTTCACTTTCCAACCAAATTACGAATTCTTTCATGTTATGGTCACTCTTCCCTGAAGAACCCCACACAGTAAGATTATTAATTTACCCCTTCTCATGCACAATACAAAGTATAGGATAGCCTGATCCCTAGTTAGTTCCTCTACGTACTGGCCTAAAAACCATCCTATACACACTCCAAGAGTTCATTCACCAGAGCATTATTACTAATTTGGTTTGCTCAATCTATATGTAGTTTAAAGTCATCCATGGTTACTGTAGCGCCTTTGTTAAATGCATCCCTGATTTCCTGTTTAAGGCCATCCCCTATCTTACTACTATTGTTTGGAGGCCTGTAGACAACTCCCCCTATTATTTTCCACTTCTTGTTGCTTCTTAGCTCCACCCAGACTGATTCTACATCTAGATTTTCTGAACCAATATCCTCTCTCACTATTGCACTGATTTCATCCTTAACTAACAATGCCACCCCACCTCCTTTCCTTTTTTACCTGTCTGTCCTAAATATCGAGTACTCTTGGATATTTAGTTCCCAGCCTTGATCACCCTGCAGCCATGTCTCCGTAATTGTAATCATATAGTACCCGTTTACATCTATTTGCGCTGTTAATTCATCTACCTTATTGTGAATGCACCATGCACTCAGATACAGTGCCTTCAGGCTTGTGTTTTTAATTGTTTTGCACATTTTTTTTGTACTATGGCTCTATTTGCTGCTAGCCTTTGTTTCCTCTGCCTTCCACTTTTGTGCTTTCTACTTTTCTGTCTTTCATTTCTATCTTTGTTTTCCTCTCTTGTGTTTCCCCACTTAGGTTCCCTCCCCTCTGCCACTCTAATTTAAACCCTCCCCCACGGTACCAACGAATACAGTGGGTCCTGCTGGGTTGCAACCCCTTCTGCTTTTCAGGTCGCATTATCCCCAGGGTCGATCTCAATGCCTGAGGAATCTGAACCCTTCCCTCCTATGCCACCTCTTCAGCCATGCATTCTTCTAATCTATTCTCCTATTCCTGATCTGGGCTAGCACATGGCTCTGAGAGTAATCCTGAGATCACTACCTCTGAGGTCATGCCTTTTAATTTATTTCCTAGCTCACCATATTTTGCTTTCAGGACCTCATCCCTATTTTTACCTATGTTGTTGGTTCCAATATGGACCACGACCTCTGGCTGTTCACCCTCACCCTTCAGGATGTCCTGCAGCCGCTCTGTGACATCCTTGAAATAAAAACAGAAAATGCTGGAAAAACTCAGCAGCATCTGCGGAATGAGAAACAGAGTTAAAGTTTCGAGTCCATATCACTCTTTTTCACAGATGCTGCCAGACCTGCTGAGTTTTCCCAGAATTTTCTGTTTTTGTTTCATAATTCCAGCATCTGCGGTGTTTTGCTTTTATATTAGTGACATCCTTGACTCTGGCACAGGGAGGCAACATGCCATCCTGGTGTCACGTCAATGGCCTCAGAAATGACTGTCCGTCCCCCCTAAGTGGTGCCACGGACTTTGCCCTTGCTGCGTTCCCCTGAGAATCCATCTCCCCCAACATTATCCAAAACGGAAAACCTGTTAGAGAGGGAGATGGACCCAGGGGACTCCTGCACGACCTGCCTCGTGCTTTTACTCTGTCTGGTGTTTACCCATTCCCTTTCTGCTTGTGCACACTTTTCCTGCGATGTGACCACCTCACTATGTGTGCTATCCATGAAGATCTCAGTCTTGCGGATGCTCCGCAGTGACTCCAGCCAAAGCTCCAGCTCCGAAACGCAGAATTCCAGTAGCTTCAGCTGGAGACACTTCCTGCACTCGTGCTCGCCCTGGACACTGGACATGCCCCTGACTTCACACATCGCACAGGAGGAGCATTCCACTTGGCTGGGCTGTCCTGCCATGACTTACCCTTAAATTACTCCTTTTACTTTTATTTCCTCTAGTTTAGAGAATATTAAGTGTATACTAGACCTTGGTGCAATTAATCCAAAATCTTCAGTCCTGGTGTTAAGAATTAATAGAAGGCACAAGCACAGTTATCAGATCATTTACATCCCCCAAGCGATCCTTATAGTGGAACTTCATCCCAAAGCAAAGAATGAGAAACTATTACTAATGATTGTGGTCAAGGTCAATACATTTGAGGAATGTAATTACCATGAAGGCTTGCAGGGATATATTGCTGTTGTTAAATTGCCACAGACATACCTTACCATAGTTTTACATGGTTTTACATTAAAAAATTCAACAGTAATAAGTAAATAAATCTCACTATAAATATAAGTTTTTCAAAAACATAGAGCCACTGCATGAAAAGAAAACCTTTGTTACTAAAGTAGTTCTGTCAATACAGAGCAGAAATGTAGTATTACCGTTGAAAATTTGGCATACTCTGGGATGCCACTTAGTTAGTGGTCATTATTACAACATTCATTATTTAGAAACTAAGACACCCTCCAGTGAGGATCTTTTATCCTTTTATTTTAATCTCCTTGCAGCTCTTTTCTGGCGTGTATCTTTATGGCAGAATTGATGGGAAGACTGTCTGCTCTCAGGCGAACACAACTGAATTCACAGCCAACTACTAGAGGCTGCGCGACCAATGTACGTTGAAGATATCAGGAGCGGAATAACAGGCCAATGTAGATTGGCAGCCTGTCTCACACTCTGTCCGCTTTGAATAGCAAACTTTGTCAAATGTAAAATGAGCTGCCAATTTGTCATCATTTTCCACTGCTGCCCTAGATGGATTTCACCTCCATCATCAAATTTTCTCTCCTGTGCTCAGTGCTTCCTTGCACAACATGGCTGAGCTCAAGACTCAGCGGAGTGAAATTTGAATCTGTGGTGCCACACAGCCAGCAACATGTCAGCATTTTTAATTTGAAGTGGAAATGAATTTACAGCTGCAAAAGCTGAAACTGATTTCATGACAAATTTAACAGAAGAGGAGGCTAATTTATGTGCATAATTGAAGATTTCCTTTCTGTTCTGCAGATGGCACATCTGCAGAATTTGGGCCTAAGTCCATTCTTACCTCATTGAAGTTGGCTTTCTTATTCTAGATTGTTCTTTCTCCTTTTCCATAGCCAACCTAAACCTTATGATGTAATGATCACTTCACCTAAAAGTTCTCCTATTGACAAATATCCACTTGGCCCACCTCATTCCCAAGAATTAGGCTCAAGGGGTGAGGAACTTCAGTTGCGAAGATATATTGGAGAATTTGGAACTCATTTCCTTGGAGAAGAGAAGCCTGAGGGGAGATTTGATAGAGGTATTCAAAATCATGCGGGGTCTGGGCAGAGTAGATAGGGAGAAACTCTTCCCACTCATGAAAAGATTGAGAACAAGAGGGTACAAATTTAAAGTAAACAGAAGCAAAGATGACATGAGGAAAAACTTTTTCACACAGTGAGTAGTTAAGTTCTGAAACGCACTGCCTGAGGGCACGGTCGAGAAAGATTCAATTAGGTTGTTATCTGAAAAGGAAGAACGTGCAGGGTTTCTGCGAGAGGGTGGGGGAAGGACACCAGGTGGATTAATTCATTCAGAGAGCCCGTGGACACCCAACAGGCTGAATGGCCTCCTTCTGCACTGTAACAATTTTGTGATTCTGTGAAGTGTCAGATCAAGTAACAGAACCTCTTCATCAGTGCCGTGCTGTTGCTCTCCGTTCCTTCCTCCTGGATGTACTGTGACAGTTCTTGGATTTTAAAAATCTTTCGTCGGATGTGGACATCGCTGGCAATACCAGCAATTTTTGTCAACTCCTTATTGCCCTTCAGAAAGTGTGATGTGTCACTTTCTTGAACCGCTACAGTTCACCTGGTGCAGGCACACCCACGGTAGTGTTAGGAAGGAAGTTCCAGGATTTTGATCACACAACAGTGGTGGAACAGTGATGAAGTTCCAAGTCAGGATAATATGTGACTTGGAAGAGAACTTTCAGGTGTTGGTGACCCCAAGAGTCTGTTGCTTTTGTCCTTCCAGGTGGTAGAGGTCAAGGGTTTGGAAGGCGGTGTCAAATGCTTTGTGTGTTGCTGCAGTGCATCTTGTCTATTGTACAGACTGCTGCCACTGTGTGTCAGTGGTGGAGGGTGAATCTTTAAGTTGGCAGATCACCCACAGTGCCTCATGGATGCTCAGTTTTGAGCTTCTAAATCTGCCCTGAATCCATCCCATAAAAAACATTTAACACAGAGTCACATGAGGGAACATGTTTTATGACATTTTTGTTTCCTTTTTTTTTAAACAACACTTCATCTCCCTGAGCAGCTCCATGCCTCAGAGAAATTGAAGCGTTCTTTCTTGTGCATGCGCGAAATGCACACTAGGCCTGCTTGCCCTCCTCCCCTTGCCTGCACAGGCAGCACTGCCGCTTGTGTATCACGCTGGGCGGGCCTAAGTTGGCCCGCCCGTGTAAATTTGCAGAATGCGAAGAATATCAGTGATTGTGTTGCACCGTGTTTTGGTGACGTGCCTGCCGCAGCTGAATAGCTGGGAATATGTGGAAACATTGGTGAGGTGGGCATGAGGCTGGCAGCAGGTAGGTGTTGGAGTGTAAGATGGAGTATCTGGATATTAGGTATGAGTCCTGACTGCCAGGGACTGGTACTGGGTGAATGATGAGGTGTGGTGCATTGAGAAGAGTAAGAGGGTGGGAAACTGTTGGTAGGTAATGTCACGTAAAGACGCATTCACTGACCTTCACTTTGACCAGTCCAATGAGCTCATTTGACTTCTTGTGGCACCACTACAAAGTCCTTGGACCCGATCCTGGGAACTGAGCTCCAGAGCCACCTGCTCCCATCCCTTTTGAGACTGGTCATTAAGGGCTTCCTTGGTCTCCGTGGAAACACCTCCACTACTAAAGCCCCCAATACCACAATTGTGAACCTAGGAGCCCTCTCTCTGTCCTAGTTTCCCACTTTCCCTGTTTAGAATTGCAGCATTGATGTTCAGCAGCAATCTCCTATCATTCAGTGCAGCTTCCCTTTAAGAGTAGAATAGTCGGTGCCATGTGCTCTCTGTGAATGCTGGTCAGCCGCTGCTAGCAGCTAGGCCTGTTGGTACAATGTTCCCATCAGGTAAATAAAAATCAGGTAAACCTAGCAGTGCTAGGTTAGTGCACCGCCTAACTTCACGGCAACAGTGTCATGACCAATGATCCTATTCCCAAATTACTTATGGACATATTGAACTTTTAAGTAAGACATGTGTTTTTGAAAAAAACACATACAAGCAAAAGCTGGTTGAGATTGAGGTAACCACTTGCTGGAAAATTCCTTTTTGGATTACTTGGTCAACGAGTTCAGAGAGAACGGAATGCCGTACCTAAAGGTGTGACATGGCCTACTTCAGACAGAGGCACTTTAAAGGAAAAGATACAATGCGAGCTGAACTGTAATCTCCTGTGGGTGCGGAGGTAATAGAAAATTATTACCATCTCAGCCGAAACTGCCTCCTGTTGAGTTATATCCCAAACTGTGAACATGAACTGAGTTGTAACAAAAACAGATCTGGGAGAAAGACATATTCGTTTTTCTCTTCCAGGAATGCACAAGGAAAGGGGTTTTAAAAAAGTCAACTGTAACCCTAGTTCTGTGTGCTGGTCAGGTGTTCTGTTCGTGTGTGTGTGTGTGTGTGTGTGTGTGTGTGTGTGTGTGTGTGTGTGTGTGTTGTGAAGATCACAGCTGAAGAACACCAACAAGGCATCCCTGCACTTGCAAATGAAAAAGCTCTTTCTCTCTGATTGCTAGAAACAAATTGAAAGTCAACAAAACCACACTCGAAAAGCAAACAGGACAATTCCTTTTAGCTAACCTGCAGAACCAAGAATCTCCAACCCAACTGCTCAACTGCCAAAGGCAGTGAGACTGGAATCACCCCAATATAACCATTCACCATTTACTCCTCACGGACAAGCCAAAAGACTGATTCGTATACCTTTTTAACTTTTATTTTTGGATTCAATTTCTCATTTATAAGGTGTGTGTCTGTGTGTGTTGCGTTTTTATTATTTTTTCTCGCGTTTAGTAACTAAGAAGCTCACTCTTTCTTTGACTCAAGACAGCCTGGTTTAAATTGGCTCCTTTTTAAAACATAATTACATTTAGGCTGGGAAAAGGTATGCACGAGGGAAAGGATCCTTTTTAAATTAACCCTGTAGCGACCAACCCAGAGTGTTGAATAAAGAAAAGGAGCCAATTCACCCCTCCTCACGTGGGAGCTTAACAATTTGGAGTACCTCAATCGGGAATCATAAAGTGGGAAACCTTGCCCAGGGACCGGTCATAGAAACAGAAACAGTCAGGTTGCAAAATTGTGATCTTGACTCCCCCCACCACCCCCCCCAAAAAAAGTGGGCCAATTTCTAGCTTTAAGTGACTGAGATAAGGCTCTGAGTTTCACATTTAATCTTGGTTTAACAGGCTTTTCTATGTAGAATACATCATTCATTAGATGAATCATGGGTTGAATTAAACTGTGCTCCATGCAAAATAATGTATGTCCATATAACAGAATATAGGTTAAACTTTATTTATTAAATATCCACGTCTTTTATAAAGTGAATACAGATAGATGGATTCCTTTATTCCAGTCAAAAGTACATCCGCAGAACTCCGTTCGTGAAATAACAACAACTTTCATTTATGTACTATCTTTAATGAAGTAAGACATCCCCGAGGCACTTCACTGCACTGTCATAAGACATAATTTGACACATATTTGACACAGGGCACATAGTTGGATGGGTGACTGAGAGCTTGCTCAAATGGGAAGATTTTAAGGAGCATCTTGTTATCAGGAAGAGAAAGGTCAAGAAAGGGAGAGGTTTAGGGAGAGAATTCAAGAGCTTACGAACTAAGTATCTGGACGCTTGGCAACCAATGATGGAGCAAGGGAAGTTGCGAATGCACACGAAGGCAGAATTGGAGGAGTTTGCTGCCCAAGTCTGGCAGCACTATTTCCTAAACCTCACTAGAGGGACAAAATCCAACTTATTTGTGACAATTCTTATCTCTTTACCTTATGTTCAATAACAGATGAATGTAAAATTTCCACGAATAAGTTTTGTTCTGAAACTCTTTGCAAGTTTTTGTAATTTCCCATATTTTCAACCCTATATATCTTGTTACAATTAGAGCCACTCCTGTGGCTTGTAGTCCAACAAGTGACAGTGGGCAATGGATGGATATTGAATATGGACTCATCACAGTACAGTGAGTTAAGCAGTCATTCTGTAGTCTTGACCTCTCCATATGGGAAGCATATTTTGAAGTCATAATATTCTTTTCGTAGTGTGTAGGAGGAGAGAGGATTAGAAAAAAAGTACTAAATAACAAACAGGATGGAGCCTGCTAAACATCTACCACTAATAGGCCCCCTGGAAGTATGCAACCTGCAAGCATCCTGTGACTTGCTTTCAACCACAGGCTCATTTAACCAAGGCCTTCAGCTGAAAGCCTGTTGGTGCATGTTGGTGATGATTTCTTTAGTTTTCCTCTAAACCACTGAACCATTAAAGTGGGAAGGGTTGCCGACCATGAAAGAAAACCTTTCTTTCTCAGCCTTTTCAAATGCCACATTTCACAACAGATGTAATCATACTTAGTAAATGTAGTTATGGAATTAGAGTCAAAAGTATAAGGTTACTCTTTGATTGCAGAAATGTAAATGTTAACCTCAAAGACCTTTAAAAAAAAGATCTAAGCATGTCTTTCGCCATAAGTTTGTGTTTTAATCCTTTTTTGTTCAGTATACCTCTGAGAGCAAAACTTTAGTGGTCTGTCGTAGTGTTGTTCCGTTCACAGTTGACTTTTCACTTAACAGAGGGGCAATATCTGCCTTATCTAGGATTTTCAACACCATCTTGATCTTTTGGCTGTATGGGTCAATACAGACTAACAGAAGGTGGCCTGTAAGTACTGTTTGCTCCCAAACCTGTTGCATATAGTTGTTTTCAATCATATTTATGGTGCTATGCTGTTTGAACATCCAACTACTTGTGATTACCATTTAGTTCTAGTTATATTACTAAGTTTGACTGGGAGTGTCTTGCTTCAGAGGGATGAATAAAAGACACTGACCCCACCCTTGACAAATACATCTTATGTTAACTGAGCACAGAGCTACATTTGTGATAGAGCAGATGCAGACTTGTCAGCACAGATCTTAACGTACATAATGAATCATGAAATTCTCTTTGGGTTTAGCTTACTTCCAAATGATTGAAAAAAATATTGGCCCAGAATTTGCTGTTGTAGGGCATCTCGCAACATGCCCTGTTAGTTCGGCTTTTTCTCTCACTGCTTAGCTCAAAAGATTTTGTGCTGCAAATTGTTGGAAATGAAAGCTGATAACAGCCCAATGAGGACAACCTGGCACCTGGGACATTATTAAACAGTCTATCTCCTTAACCAATGAAATTTAAGTATTGAGAAATAAACAGGAACAATGGAAAAGTAATTTGGATGAATTACAGTCAAATCAGGTACAGAAAGAGAAATAAATAGAGGGAAAGAAAGAAAGAGAAAAAAAGAGACACAAAGGTAAAGTAAGAAAAGAATTAAATTTAAATCTTAATGGAATCTCTGACAAAATTATTAACTGCAGGAATGAGACTGCACCGTTTCCTTTCTGGGTGGAAGGATTAAGTGGTTTTGCAAGAACCTAAGTCTCTTATTAAATGGGTTCTTATATCATTAAGCACCAGGCCTAACTTTCTCCAGTGCTTTAATTGATAATGAATGTGTGAATGCATTAGTTGGCAGTGATTTACCATTTTGTGAGTCTAATGACAGTGATTCAAACTGTCCAACCATTTCGCAACTCTCTTCCTCACCCCAATTGCTGGACAATTTATACACGCATAACGCTGAGTACTATTAATTTGTTGCTAATTTTCCAGCAAATTGTGGCTCATTTGAACATTGTGATCAAAGAAATGCATTTATATTGCTTCTAACTAATAATTATAATGTTACTGCATTTCAAACTTAATAGCTTTTCCACCTAACTTATATTTTTAAAAGTAGTTTAGTAAATACACTGTAATTGAGCTTTAGCTTTTTAAAACTCAAAGTAAAAAAAAATATTGGATGACAATAAACTGAAACAGTAGCATTTTATTTGGCCATTGTGCTATAAACCTTTACCTTTTCAATGGAAAAGGACAAAATCATACATAGACGATTGATGATTTATTCTCAAGGAATGGTTTTGGCCCATTCAGTTTGGCAATGGTTGACACTGTTGTTCCTTGTTACTTGTTTCCACATAAAAATATTTGGCAATATCATTCTTTGTCCAACATTTATTTGTTCCACAGGACTAAATTTCAATCACCAGTATTCAGGACTTAATTTTTGTATTCTGAAGGAATTCAAACATCTTTGCAAAGCATGCATTCCCATGAAAATCAAAAAAAGGATAGATTTTTAACCCAAGATGCTTTTTTAAAAAGAGCCATTTCATTATATGCTGTAGCCAATGGCCTTTCGTTGGCGAATGAAGCCTTGTAATTTAGATTCAATAGGCTGCCTGTTCTTCTTCCTTCCCACAACTGAAAAGCAACCACAGTTTACTTCAATCAGAAAATCCAAAGTCTGATGTATCAGTGTGTGTATCTATGCTTCAAACAAAATGGTAGGGGATACATACTTTAGAAGACATGGGAACTTTTCAAAACTGTTCCCCTTTCTTTAATCTTTGAATATGTCAACATTTCATTTAAAGAAACAACAAAGCAATTCATTTAAAAAAATGGCTTATTATGAGTCAATCTTTAGTACATTTATTTAAAAGGAGTCCATTTATAATACATAATTCCTTCCTAGACACAATGTACATGTATATACTTTTTAAACATTCAAATAAAATTTCCCAAGGATGTACATTAAAAGGGAACAACATCAATATTATCATCACTATTTTAATTCAATTGACTACTTGTTACTTTCATTCAATTGACTACTTGTTACTTTCATTAAGTTGATTACTCATTACTTTATATCTAATTACAGTAAATGTCTTTTTTTTTATTTGTCCGGGCAGAGCAGCCTGTTCTCAATTGTTTAGCCTATTCAGCTTGCAATGATAGATTGCTATTTGATGCTACATGTGCACACCCAGATCATCTGTTTCAATGCTTAAATGAGAACAATATCATTGGCTGCGCATTACACAAGACGTGAAAGTCTGCAGCTATGTCACTGAACAACAGTTCTTTGGAAATAGATGTCAGCTCATGGTCTCTGGGCGAAATAAGTGACTTCAGAGTGGAAAGTGGAATGTGTAATGAGATGAAATAAATTGTGGAGGTGGAGTAGGTTTTAACTTTCTCAGTGCTACTGTAGCATTTATCTAACTTTCAAAAGAATGTTCAACCTGCAAATCTTGTTTGTTAACTCTATTGTTCTGGTGCATAGCAAGAATTTAATTTCCTACATTACAACAGTAATTAACACATCACAATATTTAATTGGTTATAAAGCACTTTGAACCATCCTAAAGTTGAAAAAGTTGTTTTTAAAAAATTGTTCCTTGGATGTGGGCATTGCTGGCAAGCCCAGCATTTATTGCCCATCCCCAATTGCCCTGGAAAAGGTGGCAGTAATGTGTCTTCTTGACCCATTACAGTCCTTTTGATGTAGGCACACTGACAGTGCTATTAGCAAAGGAGATCCAAGGTTTTGACCCAATGACAGTGATGGATGACAATGTATTTCCAAATCAGGATGGTGTGTGACTTGGAGGGGAACTTGCAGGGGACAGGGGTGGGTGTGTTCCCAAGCACCTGCTGCCTTTTTCTTCTAAGTGGTAGAGGTCGCAGGTTAGGAAGGTACTATCAAAGGAGACTGGACAGGTTGCTGCAATGCAAATTTTAGATGGTACACACTGCTCCCACTGTTTTCCAGAGGTGAAGGAAGTGAATGTCTAATGTGGTGAATGGAGAGCCAGTCAAGTATGTTGCTTATGGTGTCAAGCTCCTTAGATGTTGTTGGAGCTGCTCATCCATGCAAGTAGAGAGTATTCCATCACACTTCTGACTTGTGGCTTGTAGATGGTAAACAGGCTTTGGGCAGTCATGAATTGAATTACTTGTCAGAGTTCCCAACATCGGACCTGCTATTGTAGCCACAGAAGTTATTTGATTTGTCCAGTTAAGTTTCTGGTCGATGGTAACCGCCAGGATATTGATAATAGGGGATTCAGCAATGGTAATGCAATTGAATGTCAAGGGAAGGTGATTTGCCACATATCAGCCCGAGCCTGAATGTTGTCCAGATTTTGCTGTATGAGGGTAAAGTTGTTTCAGTATCTGAGGAGTTGTGAATGAACACTACAATCATCAGCAAATTTCCCCATTTCTGATCTTATGATGGATGATGAAGCAGCTGTAGATTGTTGGGCCTCAGGCATTATCCTGAGGAACTGCTGCAGTGATGTCCTGGAGCTGAGATGATTGGCCTCCAATAACCACAGCCATCTTCCTTTATCCTAGATATGATTCCAACCAGTGGAGAGTTTTCACCAATTCTTACTGACTTCAATTTTGCTGACAGCTCCTTGATGCCACACTCTGTCAAATAATGCCTTGATGTCAAAGGCAGTCACTCTCACCTCACCTTTGAAATTCAATTCTTTTGTCCATGACTGAACCAAGGTTGTAATAAGGTCTGGAGCTGCATGACCCTGGTGGAACTCAAACTGACCATTGGTGAGCAGGTTGTTGTTAAGCAAGTGCCACTTGATAGCACTGCTGATAATACATTCCATCACTTTCCGAATGATTGAGAATAGACTGATGGGGTGGTAATTGGCCAGATTAGATTTGTCCTGCTTTTAATGGATAGGACATACCTGAGCAATTTTCCTCATGTCAAGTAAATACAAATGTTTTGCTGGGTTGCAATAGCTTAGCTAGGGGCACAGCTAGGTCTGGAGCACCGGTCTTCAACACTATAGCTGGGATGTTATTGGAGCCCTTAGCCTTTGCTGCATCCAATGTGTTCAGCTGGTTCTTGCTATCACGTGGAGAAAATCGAATTGGCTGTAGACTGGCATCTGTGCTGCTGGGGTCCTCAGGAGGAGTTTGAGATGAATCATCCACTCAGCACTTCTGGCTGAAGATGGTTGCAAGATAATAGGTGTAATAGGACTGATATGAAAGCAAAACACTTCTGATGCTGAAAAAAGAACTGATATTATCCACATATCCTACTTAGTTGCTGCACGTTGGGCACTTTTAATTTGAAGGAGCCTGTGTATTTCAGAGTGGTTGGATGGGTGGGGGTGGTTTGGGGGGGTTGGGGGGGGTGGGGGGGGGAGGTGGTGATAGGTAGGTTAAATAAACCCCAGTGGTTTTTTCAATCTTTTTTTCATAAATCTGATTGGTGCGAAATGATTAGCAGTATCGTTTTTCAGATTTTTTTTTGTGCCCACTGTTTGCCCTGAAATTTTTGACCTTGATGTCCTATTTATTACAGATGTTTTGTTACAGAACATTGCTATGTGCAGCATTAACTCTTCAGTGCTGTGACCTTTGCTGTTTGTAAATGATTTGGAGGAAAATGTAACTGGGCTAATTAGTAAGTTTGCAGACGACACTAAGGTTGGAGGAGTTGCAGATAATGAAGACGATTGTCAAAGGATACAACGGGATATAGATCGGTTGGAGACTTGGGTGGAGAGATGGCAGATGGAGTTTAATCCAGACAAATGCGAGGTAATGCATTTTGGAACGTCTAATACAGGCAGCAATTATACAGTAAATGGCAGAACCCTTAACTGCATCGACGGACAGAGGGATCTGGGTGTACTGGTCCACAGGTCACTGAAAGTGGCAACGCAGGTGGATAAGGTAGTCAGGAAGGCATATTGCATGCTTGCCTTCATCAGCAGGGGTATTGAATATAAATGCTGGGAAGTTATGCTGCAGTTGTATAGAACCTTGGTTAAGCCACACTTGGAATATTGTGTGCAATTCTGGTCGCCACATTACCAGAAGGATATGGAGGCATTAGAGAGGGTGCAGAGGAGGTTTACCAGGATGCTGCCTGGTCTGGTGGTTATTAGCTATGAGGATAGGTTGGTGAAACTTGGATTGTTCTCACTACAGCGACAGAGATTGAGGGGCGACTTGATAGAAGTTTACAAAATTATGAGTGGCATGGACAGAGCAGATAGTCAGAAGTTTTTTCCCAGGGTGGAAGAGTCAATTACTAGGGGACATAGATTTAAGGTGAGAGGAGAAAACTATAGAGCAGATGTGCGGGGCAAGTTTTTTTACGCAGAGGGTAGTGAGTGTCTGGAATTCGCTGCCAGAGGAGGTGGTGGAAGTAAGTACGATAGTGGTGTTTAAGAGGCGGCTTGACAAATGCATGAATAGGATGGGAATGGAGGGATATGGACCCCGGAAGTGCAAAATGTTTTCGTTGATGGGCAATATGATCGGCGCAGGATTGGAGGGTCGAAGGGCCTGTTCCTGTGCTGTATTTTTCTTTGTTCTTTGTTCTTTGTTCTTTGAATCCTAGCAGCTTGTTTTACTACATTTAGTGACTTGTGTATATCTACCCCTTTAGATATTGATATTGCTTTCTTATTCTTCCTACCAAAACGTACCACCTAAAATTTATCTATATTAAAGTTCATTTGCCAGTTACACACCCATTCTTCAAATGCATTAATATCTTCCTGCATTTTGTCATAATCCTCTTTTACATTAATTACAGTGCTTATTTGGCGCAATCCACAAATTTTCAATTATACTTCCAAGTCCCCCAATCCAAATTGTTAAAGTAAATGGTTAACAATAATGTTCCCAGCACTGATCCTCGTGGAACACCATTTCTTACCTTTTGCCAGTCTGAGCAACAACCTTAAACCCCTACTCTCTGTGCTTTGTTTTATAGCCAGTTTGCTGACCTTTCTGTTACTTGTCCCCTGACTCCACATGTTCTGGTCTTAGTCATGAGTCTACTCTATCCTCTATCCAGAGGGTTGTGATTGATCCATCACTGAAAATATTCAAGGCTCAGATAGATAGATTTTTGATCTCTAAGCCGGGAATCAAGGGATATGGGAAGCATGCAGGAAGGTCAAATTGAGGTCGAAGATCAGCCATGACCATATTAAATGGTGGAGCAAGCTTGAGGGGCCATATGGTCTTCCCCTGCTCCTATTGCTTCCATTCTTATTTGGTAATATGCTGGACCTTATCAAAGGCCTTTTGGAGATCCAGATATATTCTGCTGCATTATCTTTATCTGAATTGGCCTATAGCTCCCTGGACTTGTGCCATCTTTTTTTAAATATAGGAAGCACATTAACTGTCTGCAAGTCTACTGACACAATTCCCTTGTCTAACGAATCTTTATGTATATGTAAAGGTGCCCCTGCTATTTTGCCTCCAGATACATGTTCAGAAGGCGATAGCAAGTGATAGCAGCAGAGGTCATTGCCAAGAATGTTTCTGCACATCTCTGATTGCCCTTGAGAAGGTGATGGTGAAATGCCATCTTGAACTGCTGCAGTCCATGTGGAGCAGGTACAATGACTGTGCTGTTAGGGAGGGCGTTCCATGATTTTGACCCAGCAACAGCGAAGGGATATAGTTCCAGGTCAGGATGGTGAGTGGCTTGGAGGGGAACTTGCAGGTGTGGTGTTCCCATGTGTCTTCTGCCTTTGCTCTACTAGGTGGTATAGTTTGGAAGGCGCTATCGAAGGATCATTGGTAAGTTGCTGCAGTTCATCTTGTAGATGGTACACACTGTTGCCACAATGCGTCAGTGATAGAGGAAGTAAATGTTTAAGATGGTGGGTGGGGTGCCAATCAAACAGGCTGCTTTGTCCTGGATGATGTCAAGTTTCTTGAGTGTTGTTGGAGCTGCACTCGTCCAGGCAAGTGAAGAGTTTTCCATTACATTCCTGTCTTGTGCCTTGTAGATGGTGGGCAGGTTTTGGAGAGTCAGGGGGTGAGTCACTAGACACAGAATTCATAGCCCTAGACACAGAATCCATCTGCTCTTGTAGTCACAGTATTTCTATGGCTTGTCCAGTTCAGTTTCTGGTCAATGGTAACTGCCAGGATGTTGATAGTGGGAGATTAAGCAATGGCATTGCCATTGTATGTGAAACAGAAATGGTTAGATTCACTCTTATAGGCCCAAGGACCTGGAAGTACTGCAGGAAGAATTTTAATAATCTCTCATGAGTTGCCAAGATCAGTGAGTACATCTTCGAATGCCATATCCTAGCAACTGCACCGTTAGCCTCAGACCCTGCTCAAATCACCACATCCTCATCACTCACCTACCAACAACCTCTACCAATCAGATCTCATACCTAACATTTGTTTGCTTCTCCTCACTTAACACTTGGCGCTGTTATAAACCTCACACCCATATGTCTTAGGGACATACACTGACAACTATTCATCTATGACAACCTCATCACACAAACGTATGGCACACACAGCCCTTACTGAACCATTTCCTGTTTTTTGCAGGAGAAGGTACTGCACAACAGAAGACAACAGGAATTTCTGGGAGGTGGAGAAGTGCAACTGCAACTTTTAATCTCCGTGGAGCAGGCACTGTTAGCCTTCATGAGAAGGGGCATTGTTGAGGTTGTGGCCACCGACCAGGACTAAAGCAACTGAAAGTGAAGGTGTCTGTGGACAAGATCCTCCTTCTCTTATCACACTTCTCCCTCATCCCTCAATCTCTTTTGACATATGAGTTGCAGATGGTGTCTGCATGCACTCTTTACTTTCACCCCTTCCCGCGACTCAACCCTTCTCCTTTTTTTGTTTCAAATACTCAAGAACTACGACCTGCCCAGGCAAAGGGGCAGAAACGAGAAGAAAGTGAACAAGAAAAGACGCCATCACTCAATTTCACGTTTGCAACCAACCACTCAGATACTGACACTGCACGTAATTTAGAAGATAGCATAGAGGAAGAATGTGGTGAGACACTGGGCTGAAGGTAGGATTGAGGGCAAAGATAATGCAGGAGTTAGCTTGCCAAAGGGCAAGGTCACATTACCACCTCTCAAATAATTTCTTGGATAGGCCAGGTGACAGAAGAAGGCTAATGGGTATGCACACCTAAATATTTGGCGCACTGGGAGATTTGCCTGAAAGCCTGTGTTTTAAAGTTAAGGAGCATGGAGGAAAGCAGCACTAACTTCATACAGAGCTTTGCACACAGCTTGGAGCTCATCTTTTCCAAAATTGAACAGATGACCACCTCCATTGGCACATCTGTGGAGTCAACCATGAGGCAGCATCTGATGGTCAATGTCTCAGTTTCCACTGCAGCTCAAGTAGCATTCAACCAATGTCAGAGCGCCGCCATGGAAGCTCAAACTGCTACCAGAGCACCACTGTGCAAAGGTGCTTGCAGGGCAACTCCAGAAATCTGCTGTCCAACAGATCTGTTCCCTAAAGACCCTCTGTGGACGAGGCCTCCTTCCGATTGCACTTCTCCCCCTTCCTCTTCCTCCCTCTTCTTGCAGCTTTCCCTGCTCTGCGTGACCTCTGCTCATAGTCTCAATCATGGATAGTACCAAGAGGAAGCTCTCCCAGACTTCCCATGGTGGGGAGCAACTGGTTAGTGCACCAGCCTTTAAATCAGCAATAAAAATTACTTCAACACCTGCCAGAGGTCTCCCTCTAGACTACTGAAATGTTTGACAAGTATGGAAAAGCACCCAAAACATTATTGCAGCAATGGCCAGAGGACATAATCCATCACCAAACCTGCAAATATTGTGTTGTGTTGGCGGGCGGTGCTTCCTGAAATCTAATGTTGTACTCAGCCTTATGCGAAAGGGCATTAGCTGGAACAGGAAGCACCAAAGTCATAATGCTGGCGTCAAGTAAACATTACATACTGATTGTCATCATGATCTGCCTGCTCTATATGCTGGCAGCAATTGTTGACACTTAAAAATGTGGTGTCTGGCACATGTCCCATCGGAAGTGTGCGTGCATGTCCCGGACACCATTTTGGTAGTTTAAGAGGCCTCGTGGTGCCAAAAATAGTACAGCAGAGCTCAATTTTACCCCCGATGGAATTTTATTCTCCCTAAGTTTGATTAGTTTACCAATTAGCTCCTTCTCTTGCAATAATTATCTTCAATGTTTTTATATTTTTCTTAATCTCTTCTAACGTTACAAGTAGAGTTATAGAACTCAAGGTGAATAGTTATGCTGAGCAAAATGAAATGCCAAAACAAAAGCAAGGAGAAGTCTCGCTGAACTAGTTATAGCCAAATCAGGCTGACCAAACGGTCTTTCATGTTCAACAGGTAAACGACCGGGTCCTCTTTTCAAGAGGTTATTGTTACTTCCAGTGACATAAGGTCATTAATTTCTGGCGATACACGTCAATCCTCATAGGAAACTGGATTACCCAAATTATTCTGTTTCAAGTTTATTGATAAATATCTGTTTTCTGGTCAGATTTGCCAACTCTTCAAAAAAGAGTTACAGATTGGCAAGCCTGTCAAGACCTGAATTTTAAGTAAACTTAGCAAGATCCTTAAGAAGAATTATTATGAACAAAAATCTGAGTAATGCTATTAGCGTGTCTAAACCAATATACAGGTGAAAGAATACAGATGCACCTTCTGGCCACAAAATCCTTCCCATTGAACTTTCTTCTGTACATTACAAATCTGTTGTAATACACAATGGACCTTTTGTGGTTTCCTGCCCCTTGTGCTTTTTATTGAATCAGCTGCCTTCTGTCCTCAAACTCAGGATGAGATGAATGTTCCTGCAAATGACTAACCTGACTGGCTTGGCGCTACAAAATGGAGACTCATCAATCCAGCGGAAAAAAATGCTGCCTTGGAATTGAGCCCCGGAGAGTGTGGCGAGTCTTTCCTGCACTTGTAATTTGGGGTAAAAAGAAATAAAGTCACAAAAAGTACATTTGTGGCTATAATATGCAATAAAATCTTTTCGCTGGGAAGTTCGGGAGTACCCACTTTTGGACACTCCCTCCTTTTAGGCCACATACCTCACACACGCAAGGAGAGTACCTAGAACCTGGATATTGTACCTTGGACCTGATTAGATTGAAGAGGGTGATGTGGGAGATGAAGAGAGAAAATTGGCTAATGATTGAGCCACTGCTAGTGTCATAGTGGTCCACAGGAAAGCGATGGCCTCGGGGTGAGAATGTTTGACTCGGGGTTTATCAGCAGCCTGTGTGGGATCATAAGTGTCAGGTGGTAGGATCTGTAAAGCCTGGGAGTCAGGTAATGAAACCTGGCAACAGATTACAGGGACAAGAGGCGTCAGGCTTGGGGGGGGGGGGTTGGGGGGAGAGGATCAGGTGTTCGGGATGTTGGGGTGGTGGGCAGATCAATCATTAGGGTCCTTTACTGTGGAATCAGGAGGCCGGGTGCAGTGGGTAGGCAAGGGGGCGGCCAGATAATGGTCTGCCACCCGTGATTGGGCCTTGACCACGATTTCACACTGGTGGGCCAATCAAGGCCTGCCCAGTGTGAAACGTGGCTCTGCACTGGCCGGGGGAGGGTCGAGCGGGGGTGGGGGGGGCGCCTGTTGGCTGCCGGGTCCAATGGCGAACCAGCAGCCGGTTCAAAAACGTCCCAGGCAACCCCTGGAAGGCTGCCACGGAAGGACATGTGTTCACCGTTTCCAATGGAGTCAAGTGAGGTGGGACACGGTGGGCAGGAGGGCAGGTCAGGTGGGCACCCGACCACCCACTTTTCCGATGATTGTCTCGCCGTCCGCCTGGAGGAGGTGGCTGCCAGGAGGGACACCCTTGTCCCCAGGGATGGGAGCAGGAGGCCACCGCACCTCACCAAGAGGACATGGGAGGAGGTGGCAGCGCTGGTCAGTGGCCATGACGTGGTGCGGCACACATGGGTCCAGTGCCGGAAGCGCTTCAAGGACCTGCTGCGCTCAGGAAGGGCGGTACCGTGTTGGCATAGGTCAGTGTGCAGAAATGTTAAGGTCTGGCCATCCTCCCGTGGACCTCAGGTGTGCTAGAGTCTGAGTGCCATCTGTCAATCATGCTGAAGCTGGACAAGGGGGTGAGCCCTGGATGCTTGGACTGAGTGCCTTGCGGCTCGAGGGCCACGAGTCCGGTGTGCCCTGCAAGGTGTTCCTCAGGTGGGGTTGGCGAGGCTGCAATGGCGCTACAGGTAGAGAGTGGACTGATCAATGCTCCTCTGTCCTTCCAGGAGAAGACGAGCCATAACCAAGCCGAGAGGGCACGTACAGGTGGAGGCCCATCCAACCTGCTGCTCAGCAGGTTTGAGCAAGATGCCCTGGAGCTTGAGAGCCGGGAAACTCCCATGCAACCAGGCGTGGAGAGACAGGGTGCCAGACGAAAGTACACAGAGGTGAGGCTTTTGGCTTGTTCAGCCATTCTAGTGTAGTCTCTTTATTGATGTGAGTCTCCAACCTGGACAGCCCATTGATCATTGAAAGACAATGGCACCATGATGCAGATCTCCATTGTCTCACCAGGGTGCCTGACATGCACAGTGACACTGTGATGACTTTAACTAATGACATGTCGTTGTTCTCCCTTTTAGGTTCACCAGCATTCCCTCTGTGGACCCCGAACGCCCACCCCTGATGCCAGAGGACCACTGAGCTGCTGTTGCACCACGTCACACCCGCTCTCTGATACCAGCACCTCGGTGGGCATTAGATTGCCGACTAGTATCTCGGTGCACATTGGTGAGGGCACTTCACACTCACTTGAGGTGCAGGTGGGTGCAGAGAGTGCCCAGGGCACCAACAGTCAGAGGACTGCTGGGGACCAGGGTGATCATCAGTCGAAGGCTGATGATGAGCATCTGGAGTTATCCATTAGGTGGCGGATGCTGGATGTCCAGCGAGATGTGCGGGAGGATCTGGCTGAGACCCATGAGGGTATGCATGCCATGGTCTCCGTGATGGAGAAGTCCACGCGGAGCATCAGCACTGTGTTGACCTTCATGGCCGAGCACACTGCCTCCTCCATTGAGAGAGTGGTGACTCTCATGAGGAAGCAGCTCCTGGGACGAAATCAGGGGTTCCTGGAGTTGCGCTCGGAGCTCCCAGTCCTCATACAGGGAAGTGTAAGTTAAAGGCACCATGAGCAAAAAGGGACAGGTCACTGGTGCTTTTATGTTCATTTATGTTTATTTTATTTATACTGGCCTGGGAATGAAGACCAGAGAAGTTTCTGCAAATAGCTTGGAATTGTCAAAATGAGATAAACTTTGTTTTTGTCATCATGATCTGAGTATGCTTCACCTTTTTATTTAATTGGTGCAGGGTACGCCAGTATGTAATGCTGGCTGGAAGTGGCTCTGAACTTTATTGCACAGGCACTGAGTGTTCTTTGTGTTCAAATGAAAGGATCCTTTCTGACACCCGGGATGGAGGCATCAGCCCTGGCATGTGGTTGAAGCTGATCTTTGGCCTAGCTGAAGGAGTATTGGATCAACGCCTCTTTGGTGTCCCTGCCTCCCTGGAGATTACTGAGGTCTGGCTCCACACCCTCAGCATTCTCCTCACCATGCTCATCTTTGGACTCACTACTGGACTCAACATCTGTAGCCTGTACAGCTGTGTCAAGATCCTCTTCCTCCAGTGGGTTCCCCCATTGCCTGTGCCAGATTGTGGAGAGCGCAGCCTGCCACCACTATCAGTGACACCCACTCTGGGAGTTATTGTAGTGCCCCCCCTGAATGGTCCAGGCATCGGAAGCACATTTTGAGAAGACCTATGGCCCTTTCAACCATTGGCCTTGTGGAGGCATGACTCGTATTGTAACGCTGCTGCACCTCTGTTCTTGGTTGGTGGAGAGGTGTCATGAGCCACTTCTTCAATGGATAGCCCTTGTCACCCAACAGGGACCCATCCAGTTGGGCTGGAGAGCTGAAGAATCTCGGCATCTGCGAGTGTTGTGGTCACACACTATCTGCACGTTCATGGAGTTGAAGCCCTTCCTGTTGACGAAGGCACTCAGCTGACCCGCTGGCGCCTTGACATGCGTGCAGTCTATTGCAACCTGGACGCGGGGGAACCCAGCAGTCCTGCAAAGCCTCTGGCTCGCTCAGACTGGCTGACCTTATCCGTATGGTAAAGAATAAAGGTCAGTACTTGCCTAAACTGAGCTTCTGTCACCAGATTGACGCAACCATGGACACTGATTGAGACACTCCACACAGAATCCTCCCTGATCCTTGGAAAGAGCCGGAGGCATAGAAGTTGAGGGCCACTGTGATCTTCAGAGCCACTGGCATGGGACGCCACCCACACAGTCGGAGCTGATTTCAGGCCCAATCATCTGGTAAATGGAGGTCACGCTCTCCCTTGAGAGGCGGAGCCTCCTTCGGCATTGCACCTCAGACATATTGAGGTAGCTGCATCGCTGCCTGTAAACCCTGGCAGCAGGAAAGTGACTGCTGGCCCTGCACCGCTTTTGCCTGTGCCTCTCCTCCCAAAGGGACACGTGGCCTCCTCTCCCTTCTGCCCCTCTCCTCTTCCTCAGAGGAGGTGTCCCCAGCAGAGACCACAATCCTTATTGCCGGTGTAAGGGAAGGTTGTTTGACACCTGGAAGGGTCCCCACAATCTGGATCCTCTCAGGGCCTTGCAAGCAGCGATGAGTCCTGAAATGAAGCCTGGAAATGCTAAGAATGAAGCCCTGAACAGAGATGAAGCTGCCAAGTACCAATAAGCAACCAACGGCAAACTATCTCTAAAGCTGCTCACTACTCACACAGGCAATGCTGCTGACCCTTTTTCTCCTGCCCTTGGATGAGGTTTATGAAAATGTCGACTGGCTGCCTGCCCGTTTTGCCCCTGCAATGAGCTGGAAATCGCACGGGCAAGGAAATTGGACCCTTAAGGGCCCTAAGTGGCCGCTTAATTAATGGCGGATGCTTGCCCAATGTCATTGCGCACTATTTTATGCTCGAGCGTGTCAGGCACAATCCAAACCCACTGTTTGGCGAACGCACATTTGGCACTCAGTGTTAGGCCTGCATCCTGTAAGACACTCAGGACTGCTCTAACTATACGGTCATTCTCTTCTCTCCTGGGGCCATGTACAAGTACGTCATCCATATGGAATATTACTCCTTCAGTGCCTTCTAGGGTTTGGGACATTGTTCTCTGGAAAATTTCAGGAGCGGACACAATTCCGAAAGGCAATCTATTAAAGCAATAGCGACCAAATGGTATTATAAAAGTAGTCAGCAATCCGGATTCCTTGTCCAGAGGTAAATGCCAAAATCTACTGTTGGCATCCAATTTGGTCAATGGAATACTCTTGACTAGTTTGGAAAGACTCTCATCCACTGAGGCCATCGGGTAGATCTCACATTCTACTGACCCATTTGGATGAGTTAAATCCATGCAGATTCTAATTGATCCAGTTGGCTTTGGAATTGTGACCGTTCCTGAAGATCGCTTTGTTGACATGGTTGCTGGTAAGTTAACCCCTTGCTGTAGCATGTTCTCGATTTCACCCTTGACCTTGACTAAGAGTGGGTGAGGGACTTTCCTCAATGTGAAGAGGTAAATTAGTTTTAGCATCAGTTCTCAGGGTAATATGGCACTCGGTCCTGTTTTCCCAAGCCTATAGACAATCTTGGAAATTCATTCTGTTTTTTTAAAAATTCTTTCAATAGGGTGTGGGTGTCACTGGCTAGGCCAGCATTTATTGTTCATCCCTAATTTCCATTGAGAAGGTGGTGGTGAGCCATCTGCTTGAACTGCGGCAGTCCATGTGGTGTAGGTACACCTGCAGTACTGTTAGGAAGGGAATTCCAGGATCTTGACCCAGCGACAGTGAACGGACAGCAATAAAATTCCAAGTCAGGATGATGAGTGGCTTGGAGGAGAAATTCCAGCTGGTGGTGTTCCCATATGTGTCTGCTGCCCTTGGCATTCTAGATGGTAGCGGTTGTAGGTTTGGAAGGTGCTGTCTAAGGAGGTTTGCTGAGTTCCTGCAGTGCATCTTGGATATACTGCTGTAATGCTCATCAGCAACTTCATCAACTTTATAGGTTATCTTCAATTTTTAGCATGCCTTCCTGCTTAGTAAAGAAAATTCTTGATTCTGGATGACATACATAGTCCCACCTGGACCCTGTAATTTGATCAATGAAGGCTGTAGTGAAATGTGCTTAAGCCATTTTACTTTGTTGGATAAGACACTAACTCCTGCCCTTGCGTCTAATTGAAACTTTGTGGGGCGTCCATCCACTTCAAGTTTAGTACCGCAGTATTTATTTTCCATTTCAATTACTTCCCCTAGGAAGATTATTTCTTTTCTCTGTGGTTCTTCCACTTCTTGTATGTGGCTTAGCTTTAATATGTTCTCCTTCCTTCTGGAGGTTGCCACGCTTTAATTCAGCAGACAGTCTTAAAATGTTCTATTTTCCCACAGTTGTAGTACACTGCTCCCCCTGCTGGGCATTCTTCACATTTGTGTAAGTTTATGCCACCACACTGAGAGCATTTCAAGATGGTGGTTGGCGCTTTTTTCCTGGTTTTCATGGGCTCCTGCTTTGGTGTGCTTTCCCTCTTATGGCCTACATACTGAATGGCCTCACTCATTATTTTCCATGGGACCTCACCTTCTTTGCAAACAAATGCTCTATTTTGTTTTCTGAGCTCCGTTTGTCTCACAATTTTGACGGCCTTGACTAGCGTTAAGTCCCCTCTCATATCCAAGAGATCAACTGAGTTTCATCCAAGGCCCCAACTGCTATTTTATCATGAATCAAGTCATCCCTCAACATTCTATAGTTGCAATTTTCCCCCAGTCGATATAGATCGTTGATGAATGATTTCATGCTCTTTACTGGTCTTTACTTTTGCTTGTTAAATTTTGCTTGTCTTTAATTAAATTTTTGCAAATGTTGAAGTGTGAATCAAATGCTTGCAGGACTTCTCCATAAGAAGTTGAAGTCTCATCAGCTCCTTGGCCAGGATTTTCTTGCCCCATCATGGCAGGACCTGCCACAGGAGGCTTGGCAGACCAGCCAAAAGCCCATTAATGTTCGGTGGGACCAGTTGATCCTGACAGTGGACAGGACCAAAGATCCAACCCCCTGCCTAGCTATTATGTCATCGGCATTAACTTCAACTGCTTAGAGTAGTGTACTGACCTGAACCTTTTGTTCTTTTTTGTGCAAATGAGAAGTGGTTCTATATCTGGAGAACCTCTTTCTCCAGTTGTCCCAATGCTGAGCCTATTGTGAGCCTTCAGTGCTCCAGAATAGTTCTGGGAGTGGTAGTGTAGATTCCAAGCTTGTATCAAGACCTGGAACAGTTGCTGCTTCACTGATGCTGCTTGTTGGTTCTGTCTGTGCTCACTGCTGTCTGGATTCCGGGTCTGTGTCTCAGCTTGCATTTGTTACTCCCGCCATGCTCTGACTTTCTAGTGAGTCTTTGAATCTGTTGTTTTCATCTCTCTTTCAAGGATCTCTTGACTTGCCAGGTCTGTACCTTCTTCTTGGAGATTTTTCTGGGTCTTTTACTCATTGTTTGCTGCCACTATGTTTCGTCATGTGTTCGGGGTCCAGATGGGGTTCATTGCGTTTTGTCTATCCTCCCAAAGTAAGCTGCTCAAAACTGTAATTTGATTAAAACATTCCTCTTTATTTATAGCCACAAATACACATTAGGACCTTTGCACGAGGTTAGAACTTCTGTTCCCTGCAAATTTCTGTCATTCAATCGTGTAGTGTTACATCATCATTACATCAGCATCATGTGCTTCCAATGCTAACCCTTTACAAAGTGTAGCTTTTATTCCTTATTCACTCAGCTCCTGATCTGAAATCCACTCACTTAAGTAGTTTCTGCAGTGGAAGGGAAATTCCGATAGGAGAATTATACCTGGTCATCGTTAACATGTCTAGCTCCCAATTATAGAGGCCATTTGTGATTACCTGGATTTAAGTTGGCTACCCAATTGGGAGCGAAGGTAGCTAGGTTAGAAAATTTTAAAAGAAAATGAGATTAAAAAATACAAAAAAAATCAACATTTATATAATTTTGATACCATTTATAAATAAACCGTTTGAGTAATAAACTTATATAGTGCAATTAACTGGTTAGTGACTAATCTTAATTCTTTACAACAATTGAGGCTGAATATTTGCCTCCCATACAACTGGAATCCTTCCAAAATTTAGCAATTGACTAGTTCAACCTGTTCTGTCTAATTTTTTCAAAATTTGGTACAAAGCATAAGACGATGTTACCAATTAGCTTTTTTCTGCATGAATGAAACAATTTAAGTTCTCTTTATTCATTGTTACTTCCAAAACCTTTTAATTTTAGCATGGCTGTTAAAAAAGTAGTTAAATCAGAAATCTACAGTGAAATACACGATGTGGCCAGGAACAAGGAACTGATGTTCCTCAGCAAGCATTTAGATTATTCTCTGTTCACATGCATTACCTTTTTTTAAGGCACATGTAAGGCTAAAACCAAAGTGGCCTAAATGGACCAAGCGTTGATTCTGGTGAGTTAATTCAAAACGGTCAGTTCATTTCACTTTAGATTCACCTGCAGTGGAGAATTGGGTTTGTATCAATGAGTAATGATTAAAAGGAGCCTTATTTGTCAATGAGGAATCTGTGACTCTGTGAAGTGAGGACAATTATAGAGAGCGATCAACACTGAACCAGGAATAGCTTTTTTCCTTAAGACATGGGATGTCAGCAACATTGGTAAGGCCAGCATTTGTTGCCCACCCCTAAATGTCCATGAGAAGGTGGTGGTGGGCTGCCTTCTTGAATCACAGTAATGTTAGGAAGGGAGTTCCAGGTTTTTGAGTCAGTGACAAAGTTCCAAGTCAGGATGGTATGTGACTTTGAGAGGAGCTTGCAGATGGTGATTTTCCCATGTGTTTTCTTGCCTTTCCAGGTGGTAGAGGTCGCAAGTTTGGAAGGTGCTGAAGGAGGCTCGGTGAGTTGCAGCAGTGATTCTTCTAGATGGTACACGCTGCTGTCACTGTGTCCCAGTGGTGGAGGGTATGAGTGTTTAATGTGGTGGATAGGGTGCCCATCAAGTGGGATGCTTTGTCTTAGATGGTGCCATGCTTCTTGAGTGTTGTTAGATCTGCACTCATCGAGGCAAGAGGAGAGTGTTCTATTACACTCCTGATTTGTGTCTTGTAGATAGTGAAGAGGTTTTGGGGAGTTGGGAGGTGAGTTATTTGCTGCAGAATTCCTAGACTCAGACCTGCTCTTGTAGCAGTGATAGTTAGTGTCTGTTCTCACATCACCACTTTTGTGCTAAAGTAAACCTTGCCTAGAGGAGAGTGGAATTTAATTAGGGGCCTTCTCTCTTACATATTGTCATTGCGCTACTGTGAAATCAGCTCACTGATGGTGGGCGTTAAGCCAACTGGTGAATAATTTCGTAACATTATGATATTATAAATGCAGGTTTGTTCAGATAATGGAGATAATCTTTGACATGCCTTTCTCTTTTATTTCTGCTGCTTTTACATAGTAGGTGACATAAAAACAGAGTACAGCTAGCAACAACTGTAACAAGGCCAGGTGTTTCATGATGAAAAGAAAATACTGTTGGATGCTGGAAATCTGTAATAAAAACAGAAAAAGCTGGAAAAAACTCAGCAGGTCTGACAGCAGCTGTGGAGAGAGAAACAGAGTTAACGTTTCAAGTCTGTATGACTCTTCTTCAGAGCTCTGAAGAGTTTTTCCAGCTGTTTCATGAGTCCGACCCTGGGGTGGTTATTGGGACATCAGGAACATAAATAAATTTAGAGAAACTCTGCTGGGTTACCAACAAGCAAGCCATGAATTTCCCACAGCATTTCCTCTACTTCAGCTGGTAATGGTTAACGCTGAAACTGAACTTCTGCGTACAATCTAGTGATAACACTATGCAAATAGCGATCCACGAACAGAATCAGTACTTGAAGCTCCACTCCTGATTTTGCATAGAGACTTTGTGCATTGATACAGAATGTTGAAGTGTAATTGCTATACCTCTTGTGTTTTCTTGCTCTTCTACAGAGCTGACACCTTGGACATAATCAACATGGTACAAATATATTTTCATCAAATCCTTTGCTTTCCTAGTTTTGCACTAAGCCATGGAACAAGAAATGGGATCTCCCTGCAGCCAACCTTTTATGACTGGAAGGATGCAAGGTTTCTAGAATACAGATGTTGTTGACAGTGAATAAAGGTAAAACCGCATTGGAAAGGGGAATTGGACAGGGTACATAACAGGCACTATTAAAACCTGGTTTAACCCACCTGCTAAGATTGAATTTTACCTTCTGTACTTCAAATAGTACTTCTTTGGTTGTGCAGGGCTTTGGGGGCATTCGGAGTTAGTGAAAAGTGCTTTTTAAATGCGAGTTCCCTCCTAATTAAGGCTAGGTCAACATGAGTGTCCTTATTGGAGTTGGACAATCTCACAAGATGCTCCATAATGGTGTGATCAGGCAAAACATTGATGCTGAGTTGAAGAAGGAGACATGAGGACAGATGATCAAAAGCATAGGTTTTAAGGAGCATTTTGACGGAGAAGAAGCAAGAGGATAGTTTTAGGGAGGGAATTTCAGAGCTTAGGGTTGTAGACAGCTGAATGACTGATTGTCAATGGTGGTGTGAAGGAAGATGAAGGTGAAGGAAGAAAGAAGCCAGAGTTAGATGAATATGGAGCTCTTGGAAGGATGGAGGGCTGGAAGAGGTTAGAGAGATATGGAGGATACATTTTAAGCTTCAATATACTGGGGGCAGGTTCTGTAAAGGTTCTTCCCCTACCCTCACACTCCCAGATAAATTGAGCAGTATGTTTATGAATGTGTATTTGTACATGTATTTGTCCTTGACATGATAGGGTTGGTATACTGGTTCTGACACAAGGTTGGCTGGTAGTGGGGCAGATGGAATGAGATGTTCAGCAAAAACAAAGAGTAGGCATGAAATAGAGCCCGTAGTACAATATCTTCCTACTTGATGGCTGGTGAACTAGGCATTTTCCTGCATAAGATTGGTGTAAGAAAATTTGCTCTCTTTGGCAACCCAAAGGAATCCTCTCTAGAGGATTAATGGATGAAAAATCTTGGGGCATGTTCCTGAATTCTCAATTGTGTTCTCAGTGCTTAGATCGCTGTGCTGGGAATGCTAAAGATGAAACTTTACTACAAAATACAGCACCCATAATGCAGGTAGAAGGAACTGAGTGTAAAATATGCCTAAATAATGCTCACTCAATTTTCTAATCTCCTCACATCCATTGTGCAACCAACCCAGCTGGTCATAAAATTTACCCTAACCTTTGTGATCCCAGCAATTCAGTAATTATATTCCACATAGCATTGAATCCGCTTTTATCTGCTCTTATCTTCGCAATTATTAATTCCATTTCAATCCAGATTTAATGCAGCTGTTTCTTTAAAGGTGTTATACCCTATTAACTACTTTAGCTGGAAGTTTATTCCACATGCCCACAGCCCTGCGGGAAAAAACATATCTATGCTTCACTTGAGGTGTGCTCATTTTATATTCATGCCCGATAGTTTTATACTCAAGAACTGGCTTTGAACCACATTGCCTAATGCTTCCAGCATTTTATGAACCTGAGACAAGGTAGGATCATCATTCAGCCATGATCGAGCCGGTCACGGAACATTTGTTGAAAAGGCATGTACTGAAAACAAACCAGCAACAATTGGAAAATAGAGCAACAGTTTTATTTAGCATTCACACCCACGTTCTTAAATAGCATTAAAGATTTGCCCTTAACAGGGTCAGGAAGTTCAGATTGTCCTCTATTATAAAGTAGAGTGTATATTATCTTGGTCTCTAATTCTTCCTGTGTGTTTCCTTTCATTATCACGTTATTAATCACATTTGCACAATCACCTGCTTCACTTAAAAATTAAAAAAAAAAATCTACTAGTAAATCTCATTTGATCCTATCTGGAACATGGTTTGTAATGTTTGGCATAGTCCTGGTTAACGGAGTACGCCAAGGTAGAGTGGAATAGAGACCGAGGAGCAAAGTATAGCAGAGGGTAAAAGATAAGTACCTGGAACCATGCAAAGCTAAACAAAGGTCTGGAAACAGAACACACCAAGAGGTCTGAGAGAAAGAGAACAACATGTGCAGGAGTGGAGCGTATCTTGGGGCTGGGAAACAGAGGATACTGGAAGACTTGTTAATAGAGAACAGACGGTTGAAGAATGGCATATAAAATTTTAAACAACAAGAACTTATGTTGATATAGTGCCTTTAACGTGTTAAAATACTCCGAGGTGCCTCACAAAAACATCATAAAACAAAATATGAGACTGAAGCGCATAAGGAGGTGTTTTATAATTCATGCCCCGTAGTTTTATACTCAAAAACCACATTACCTAATCCTCGTAACAGATCATCCCAGTGCCAATTCCAGGGGAGTTGTCGGGCGGGCTCGGCGGGTTTAGTCGGGAAGCCGACCACCGCCCACGATCGAGGCTGGAGGCTGACTTCACACAGGGGGGCCAATTAAGACCCACCCAGCGTGAAACACGAGCGGCAGCGCTCAGCGCTGCCTGTGCTGGCAGAAGGAGGAGGGTGAGCGTGAATTTGCACATACTCGCCAGTGCGTGCTTGTGAATCTCTCTGAGGCACAGAGCTGCCTCAGGGAGATTAAGAGTCTAAAACAATTAAAGAAGTTAAAATTGTAATTAAATATGTCCCCTCATGTGGTCCTGTCAGATGAGCAGGGACGTATTGTTAATTAAGCTTTAAAATTTTTATTTTATTTTTATTTGCTTTAGGAAACCATGGCAGTTCCTCTGAGGAGGAAGGGAGGGATAGAATAAGGAGGAGGCCAGGACTGGACAATCAGTCTCCAGGGGAGCCACCTTTGGGAGGCCAGGCGCAAGCACAAAGGGTACAGGGCCAAGAGGTCATCCAAGGTGGAAGGGGCCACAGAAGATGCCACTATCCGGCTGCCTGTGGATGAGGTTTCCTAAAAAGTGCAAAGGCCGCTTGGCCTTCTCGTCTGCCCGCCAACCTCAACGTGCGTCGTTGCACAATCGAGCGGGTTGGGGCGTGCGCCCACCCACCAAGGTGAAAACTCTGCCCCAGAGCTGAGGGTCCAGGCAGCTGAAGGCACAGCCACCAACGGTGGAGCAATCAAAGCCAGGGATGCTCAAGAGGTCAGAGTTAAACGAGCACGGAGATCTCGAAGGGTTTTGCGGCCGGAGAAGATAGGAAGGTGGGGGGGGGGGGGGGGGGGGGGGGGGGGGGGGGGGGGCGAGACAATGGGGAGTGGCTTGAAAGGATTTTGCCCATGTCAGGTAGGCTTGGCAGGGATGGGCGGGGGTGGTGGGCAAGCTGACTGCAGCCCACGATCGAGGCTGGAAGGCGATTTCTCAGCTCAGCGCTGCCTGTGTGGGTGGTTCCGTTTTGGGGGGGGGGGGGAGAAGAGCGAGTGGGGCGAGCATGCACTTCAGAATCACCCTGAGGCACAGAGCTGCCTCAGGGAGATAAAGGGCAGAATTTTATCTATGCTTAAAATGTCGCGCGCTAGCGTCGGGTGAGCGTGCCAACGTCAGCCTGCGCCATCGCGATATTTAGGTGGGTGGGTGCGCTATGCAGCGTGGCGCACACCCGCCATTAATTAAAGACCTTGTTAAGGCCCTTAACTCAACGATCAACGCCGATTTTGAACCGATCTTCGGCTCAGCGCCCAGGCCCAACGGGCAGGCGGGTAAGTGATTTTTTAACAAACCTCATCCACGGGCGAGATATGTGGGCTCAGAGGGGTTGTTAATGTTTTTTCTGAACTATTTATTGCAGCAAGTATTTTAAACCAGCCTGTGTGATCTGTAGCAGTTCAGATCGATTTCCAACAGTTTTCTCTGTATTTTGAAGCTTCACTCAGCAGTCTGCAGACAGGAATCTTTATCGGGCCTGCAGCTTTCCGGAGGCCTGAGGGTATGGGTTCTGACATCTCCACTGGAGGCAGCTCCTCTGAGGAGGAAGGGAGGGATAGAATAAGGAGGAGGCCAGGAGTGGACAATCAGCCTCCAGGGGAGCCACCTTTGGGAGGCCAGGCGCAGTCACAAGGGGCGCAGGGCCAAGAGGTAGACGAAGGTGGAAGGGGCCACAGAAGATGCCACTAGCCTGCTGCCAGGGTATACAGGTGGAGAAGCAGCTACCTCAATATGACTGAGGAGCAGTGCTGAAGGAGGCTCCGACTCTCAAGGGAGACAGTCAACTATATCTGTCAGATGATTGGCCCTGAGATCTCCCCTAACTGTGTGAGCGGACACCCCATGCCAGAGACTCTGAAGCTCACACTTGCCCTCCACTTCTATGCCTCTGGGTCCTTCCAGGGCTCAGTGGGTGATCTTTGCTGTGTCTTCCAATCAGCTGTCCACAATTGTGTCAAGCAGGTGACAGATGCTCTGTTCAGACGGGCATTGACCTTCATCCAACTCTGCTGCGACCAGGCAAGTCAGACACAGTGAGCCAGAGGCTTCGCGGCCATTGCTGGCTTCCCCCGTGTCCAGGGTGCTATAGACTGTACACATGTGGCCATCAAGGCGCCAGCAAGTGAGCCTGGTGCCTTCATCAACAGGAAGGGCTTCCACTCCATGAACGTGCAGATAGTGTGTGATCACAGGATGCTGATTCTACAAGTCTGTGCAAGGCACCCAGGCAGCTCCCACAACGCCTACATCCTCAGACACTCCCAGGTGCCGGGGGTCTTCAGTGCTCCAGCTCGGCTGGATGGATGGCTGCTGGGTGACAAGGGCTATCCCTCAGAGGGTGGTTCATGATGCCCCTCCGCCATCCAAGAACAGAATCTGAGCAGCGGTACAATAGGAGCCAGGGCACCACAAGGGCTGTGGTGGAGAGCGCCATCAGTCTTCTCAAGATGCGCTTCCGATGCCTGGACCACTCAGGGGATGCACTCCAGTACCCCCCAGATCACATCTCTGTGATAGTGGTAGCATGCTGCGCTCTCCACAATCTTGTGCTGGAAAGGGGGGATGCAGTTGACGATGAAGACCTTGATGCAGTGGATGTGGCTGCACATGATGAATCCAGCATTGGCTCAGAGGATGAGGAAGCACAGGGCAATGATGAGGGGCTGCACACCGACCCGCTACCACACCAAGGAGGCAGGAATACCCGGGGGACTTTAATCCAATGAACCTTCAGTTAGCTCCACACACATCGATCAGCAGGACCAGCATTGCCTGGCGCTTCCACACGTGGCACTTAGGGGCTACATCTTCCACCTCATCAGCTGCAACTAAGGGCTTAGTACAGAAACATCAATGTCCACTCAAACACTCATGAGATGTCTCTGAAACATACAAATGCAGCACAAAGGAAACACCCTCAGCTCTGGTCAGAAAAGTGGACTTTATTGCCACCAAAATAAACAACAAACGTCACTCTGACACAGATAATGAAACATTCCCTATTCTCGGGCCAACACAAAATCACCAGTGACAAACCCGTGGAGTGCCTAACGTGCCTTATGCTTACGTTTGTGGGTGCTATGTCTAGGTGCCGCCCATTGCTTTGAGTGGCATCTAAGCCAGCCTGCTGACTCTGCTGTCCTGTTGGCCTCGATGACCTTGGCGGCCGTCCTCTGGCCCGTGGAACCTGTGCTGGGCCCACCTGGGAGGGGGTGGCCAGTTCCAGAACTGGCGCCTCATCAGTTGTCACAGCCGCAACGGATGCAACGGTCACTGGCAGAGGGGTAGAGGGGCGGAGGAGCTGCTGCCCTCATCCAGAGCTCCCTGAGATGAGCTCGCAGAGACGACAGGCAGCTGCTGCACCGACGTGAGGTCACATTGGACCTCCCTACTCACTGCAGATGGATGGGCACTGAGCGGTGACACTTGGTGCCCAGGACATCTCCCACATTGCCAATGACCAGCTGTGGCCATTACCGGTGTGAGGCCTTGCAGGTCCGAGTGTAACCCAATCTGGTGATTCTCAATCTGTTGGAAGCCCCTCTCCATGAGAGTCACCAATCTCTCAATGGAGGAAGCCTGAAGCTCTGTCCTGAGATTCATGCCATCACTGACACTCTGCCTGGACTCCTCCACCTCAGAGACCAACTGAAGCACACCCTCATGCAACCCTGCCAGATGCTCCCGCGCACCCGGCCGCTTGTCCTGCAGCTGCTGCATGGCGGACATCTCCAGAGGCACATCATCACTGCCCGACTCAGCATGTGCCTGGTCCCCTGCAGTCCTCCGGCTGCTGGCGCCATCAGCACTCTCTGTCTGTGCCATCTCCTCCAGCGATTGTGAAGTGCCCTCTCCACTGTGCCCTGGGACACCAGCCAATGTCATAACCCCCACCGATGTGGTAGTCGCTGCGCTGGTGCCTGGCTGGCTGAAATGATGTGATGCAAGTTGCAAGTGACGCCCCTCAGGTGTGGAGAGGTGGGGGGCTGCGGTGTCTATGGGCGCAGCATGTGGTGGTGATGCTGAAATTAACAACAAAGACAGTGCATCAGTTAGTGTTCAGTCAGTAACACAGTTCATCCCTTTTCCCCCCAGGCTCATAATGCGCTCAACCTTCAAGAACCTAAGGAGACGAACATTGGTGGGGTGGTAAATAGTCAAGAGGAGGCCCAACCATTACACACGCAGACAGACAGGCTGTCAGATGGCCTAAGGAATGCCACATGGAATGTTATGTGGATAAGTGTGAGGTTATGCACTTGGGCAAGACAAGCAAGGTACGGGAATACATGAGTAATGGTAGGACCGTGGAAAGTCACAATGATTGCTGGGCAGACACTTGCAACATTTGCCGTGGAGCACAGGAGATTGACAGATCACGTTATTGATCTTCATACCGTTATGAGGGGCATAGACCGGGTGGACAGAAGGCAACATTTCCCCTTGGCGCAGGGATGACTAACGTGGTGGCATTTATTTAAGTTGAGTGTCATGAGGTTGACAGGTGAGGTGCTGAGGAGCTTTTGGACAGAGTAATGTGGGACCCACTGGCTGAAAGGGTGGTGGAGGTACAAACCCTCCTAAGATGCAATAAGTATTCGGATGTGCAGCAGCGATGCCATGGCATGTTAGGCCATGGGGATAGTGGTCACAAATGGGATAAGGCAACTTTGGAAGGTTCTAGAGATGCGCATCCTCAAGCGGCCAAGAGAACTTTGTGTATGACCCACACGTCTGACTGTATCAGTCTGTGAATGAGCAGTGTTGCTGCATTAACGATTGCAGCAATCATCAATGCTTTGGATGGTGGGGAGACAGAGTGGATGGGACTGTGACTCTCAAATACCTGGCCGCTGCCCCCCAGCCTCGCTGACACCTGCCGACCTGGACACTTGCCACCTCCCCAGCTCCACGGCCTGCTCCTCATATGTGGTGAGGTGCTGCAGCACAGCGTGCCCACCACCAGTCCACAAGTGCTTCCGGCTATTGTGCTCTGTTTTTGCCTGCAGAACAGAGAAGAGCATTTATTGGGGCTGATCGCTCGCATACTCTGCATGCACACGCCACACCCCAACCACAGTGGCCCATCTGAGGCCTCCAGCTGCTCCTGTCCACATTACTGGTGATTAGACATCAGAAGGTAGTACAGCTGCTCCAAAACCCCTCCCCCAACGGTCACCTTGGACACATTCAGTGTCCATCATTTTAAATAACACCCGGGTCTTAGCGCCCATGGCCACGAGGTGCAACTAGGTGCGGCGCTGAGGCCAGCAGATGGCTCTTGGCCACGATACCTTGAGGCCCCCCTTCCACCATCTCATCACCATCAATAAGACATGTGTTGGAGTTCTGAGTATGTGTCTAGCTGCCTCCCCTGCAGGTTGCCCCCAGACGAGTCAAATGCGACAAACACCAACTTATGCTGCAGGGAGAACTCAACTTCTCCTCAACCACTAAGGCTGATGTAAGCATGGTCACTATCTGTTTGCCCACCCAGCGTGTGCCAAATGCTCAATGCAGTAACGGCACTAAGACGTGGGTATGTGGCCTCAAAAGCTAAGGCTACCGGCTGGGTAAAATGGCCAAGGCTGACCTGATACTCACCCTTCCAGAGCGCAGTAAATTATTGAAGCGTTTGCTGCACAGTGTTCCGGTGCGCCGCACAGCATCTTGAGATCTGACCACCTCCACCACCTCCTGCCTGATCACGTGGGGGGCCCTCTTCCTCCCGTCCTCGGGAAACAACACTTCCCGATGAGGAAGGCATGGTCAGCAGAGTTTTTAGTGAGCTCAAGTTTACAAAGAGTAGAATGTGGGAGGCCAGCCAAGAGTGTGCTGGAATCGTCAAGTCCAGGGGTAATGAAGGAATGAATGGGGGCTTCAGCAGGAGATGAACTGAATCACAGGTGAAGGTGGACCATGTTACAGAGGTGGAAATAGGCGGCCTTAAGAGATGGCACGAATATTTAGTTAGAAGCTGATCTCTTGGTGAAATATGACAGCAACGTTGCTAACAGACTGGTTTAATCTCTCTGTTGCCAAGGATAGGGATGGTGTCGATAGCTAGGGAATCGAGTTTGGAGCAGGGATTGAAAACAATAGTTTCAGTCTTCCAAATATCTACTTGAAATAAAATCATTGGAGCTAGCAAGAAATATTTTACTAACTCTGGGGACCCATGCTGTTCTGATTATGGCTGCTTTGAGAGATTTTTATTCCAAAATTAGATTTACAATGCGAGATTTCACAATAGGTTTTACAAAGGAAGGGTGGAATATTTTATATAACTTGAATGGGAATAATAACCATTATAAAACAGACTATATTTATTAATATAAAAACGGATGCTGGAAATCCAAAACAAAAACAGAATTACCTGGAAAAACTCAGCAGGTCTGGCAGCATCGGCGGAGAAGAAAAGAATTAACTCTTTTCTTCTCCGCCAATGCTGCCAGACCTGCTGAGACTATATTTATTGTTTAACAAAGTAGCATTTCAATGACTAAGTTTCCATACTTTATGCTGCATTTAGTGTCTGACAATACATTATTTTTTGCAAATCAGCAATCAGAAACTAGGACTTCTTGTGTATTACTGAGGTTGCACCTTGTTATGACTGCACACATGTTGGCCTATGGATATCTATTCACACTATCTTTAGAATTGGCCTACTCCTGTTCCTACTAACCTATGAAATAATCCCACAAGAGGTGCTAATGATACAAGATATGGAAAATGTCAATACCTATGTATGTTCCATTATTCCAATGTCTACGCATGGCTTCTTCATTTGATCCCCAACATACATTTGAGAAATGAAAGCTGTGGGCTGGTTTTTGGGCAACAGAGACCTGAAAACATAAGTCCAATATTAACTTAGAGGTGGGTTGGTAGCAGGTGACAGGGGTAGGGAGTACAATATTGTGTGGGAAAGCTAAAAGGAATTTCAGCATTCATCTGTGGCATCTTATCTCCGTCACTTCATTATCATTTTACTATGGGGCTTGGTGTCAATTGCAGTGGTTGTGATATGCACCTACATGATGAAGTCTCAATTTGGGCATTTAAAGAGCCAATGCAAAATTGGAGTTTGGAGGAGTTGGAGGCAGGAGAACAAGCTTAATGATAGATTCAGGACAATCAAAGGCCGCAATCCACTTAGAAGCAATTCCCTTGTTGTGCTGCTATGGACACTGAAAAGCCACAGAGAGATATTTTTCTGCAGCAGTGGGAGGAAGAAACCTGCTGTTGTCACAAAGCAGGCATGGCTGGAGGTGGTGCAGGAGGTCAGCAGCAGGGCAATTGTGTCACACTCCTGATTCCAGAGCATGATGTGGATTAATGACTTATACAAGTAAGGAAAGATGAGTAAAGTTGCACATTTATCTACCCCATGTTGTGCATCTCACTGCTGCCCAGCTCACTCTGCCTTGTCAATGGAGAGAGAACAGAATAGGAATAAACAGGTTGTTCTCAGGTTGGCAAGATGTGACTAGTGGGATAGCTCAACGATCATTACTTGCACCCCAGCTGTTCACATTCTATATCAATGATTTGGATGTAGGAACCAAATGTAATATTTCCAAGTTTGTGGATGTCACAAAACTAGGGGGAAATGCGCGTTGTGAGGATGATTCCTCAAGGGGATTTGGACAGGCCTAGTGAGTGGGCAACAATATGGAATATAACGTGGATTAGTGTGAGATTATCCACTTTGGTAGGAGAAACAAAGGTGTGAAGTATTTCTTAAATGGTGAGAGATTGGGAAGTGTTGATGTCCAAAGGGACCCGGATGTCCTTGTTCATATGTCAGTGAAAGCTAACAAGCAGGTGCAGCAAGCAATTAGGAATACAAACGGTATGTTGGCCTTTATTGCAAGAGGATTTGAGTACAGGAGTAAAGATGTCTTGATTCAATTGTATAGAACCTTGGACCACATGTGGAGAATTGTGTACAGTTTTGGTCTCCTTACCTAAGGAAAGATATTCTAGTCATGGAGGGAGTGCAGCAGAGAATTAGACTAATTCCTGGGATGGTGGGACTGTCCTAAGAGGAGAGATTAAAGAGACTGGGCCTGTATTCCTTACAGTTTAGAAGAATGAGAAGTGGTGTCATTGAAACTTACAAAATTCTGAAGGGGCTAGAGAGGCTGGATGCAGAAAGGATGATTTCCTTGGTTGGGGGGGTGTTGAGGTGGTGGTATAGAACCAGTCTCAGAATAAGTGGCAAGCTGTTTAGGACTGCGATGAGGAGGAATGTCCTCACTCAGAGGTGAGACCACATCTGGAGTACTGTTTACATTATTGGTCTCCTTATTTAAGGAGGGATGTAAATGCATTTGAAGCAGTTCAGAGAAAGTGTGGGACAGTTGTTTTATGAGGAAAGGTTAAACAGGCTAGGCTTGTATCTGCTGGAGTTTAGGAGAGTAAGAAGTAGGTTAATTGAAACATATAAGATCCTGAAGGGTCTTGACAGGGTGGTTGTGGAGAGGATGTTTCCTCATGTGGGAGAATCTAGAACTGGGGGTCATCGTTTAAAAATAAGGGGTCGGCCATTTTAGAGAGAGATGTGGAGAATTTTTTTTCCCTCAGAGGTCATGAATCTTTGGAACTCTCTTCCTCGAAGGGCACTGGAAGTCGACTCTGAATATTTTTAAGGCAGAGCTAGATAGATTCTTGATAAGCATATGGTGAAAGGTTGTCGGAGTTGGCGGGAATGTGGAATTGAGGTTACAATCAGATCAACCATGACCTTATTGAATGGCAGAGCAGGCTCAAGGGGCCGAGTCACCTACTCTTGCTCCTAATTTGTATTTTCGTATGTAGTGAATCTTTGGAATTCTCTATGCTAGAGGGCTGAGGAAGTTAAATCATTGAATATGTTGAAGGTAGAGATCAATAGATTTCTAGTTACAGATGACATCAAGGGATAAGAGGATAGCAGGTAAATGGTGTTGATATTGATGGTCAGCCTTAATCTAGTTGAATGGTGGAGCATGCTTGAGGAGCTGTATGGCCTGCTGTTATGTCCCTAGGTTCAAGCCTACTCCATCACATTACTTCTCACACCAACTTACCTTGCAAGCACATCCAACCTTCCCTTCCTATGGACTTCGCACATCTACATTTATCCATCCACCACTCTCACTTATCCTCAGCCTTATGCAATTTGATACTTCTCCAATGCAGTCACCCTCACCAAAATGTACTTCCTTCAGCAGTTGAATACGTGCCATTACAGTCACTCATAGGTCTGCTGTTTCTCCCACTGTAGGAGAAGAAAGCACAAAACAGAATGGAGAGGGGAAAATGTCAATCTGACAACTACAGAGGAGGAAACACTGGAGATCAGTGACATCTCGCATCCCTGACCTTTGGAGATGGGGACCTGCCAGCTATGTACATACAACAGTTAATGTTGATTGATTTCAGCAACAAATGGAATATGATCACCTTCATAATGCTAAGTTGCAACATTCTTACCTTGACATTACTAATTCACGTCTTTTCTCTCTGCCAGGGACTTCAGGTGTGCAGCAGAAGTCCATGAACATCACTTATGATGAATCGTCAGTGAAGCTGATTCTTTCTGAGGGTGCACCATCACAGGACTCATGCCTACAATGCACCAGCTCAGATATTCACACTTTTGGGGGGGACAGGTAAACAGATAATTGAGTTTACACCTAATTTTGCATGGATCACACGTTAGAAATGATCACGAACAGGTGTGGGTGGCAGGGCAGCTATACAGAGCCACATTGGAAGGCACAACCCTCTCCAAGCTCGGCTCAGGTTAACACAGATGCTGCACCCTGACTGGGGCCCAGATTTTCACCCCGGGTGGAGTTCACAGAGTTGGGAGAATTCCAACTTTTAAAAATGGCCACGTGCAGGTGGGATTTTCAGTCAATGGGGTCGGGAGAAGGCTGAAACAGGAGTCGGGGTGGGCGACCCCCGGAATGAATCCATAGACTGTTGGGTGTGGAGGTGGGCTGGGTGCAAGTCCTGCCCCTGTGCCCTGCCACTGTGTTGAAATAAATAAAAAATCATTTTAAAAATCCCTCCAGCCCTCACCCACCCCACACACTCCCTATGCCCCATCCATGCCAACCTATGCCAACTCATGCCCCTATACGCCTATGCCAACTAAATTATCATCTACCCACCCCACGGCCCCTTACTCCCCCATACCAACTTAGTGCCAACTCATGCCAACCAATACCCCCACCATGCCAGCTCACTTACTATCCTTAGGCAGTTCTTTGATAGGTTTGCCACCTCCTGGGTAGCTTTGACAGATTTGACAGCCGGACAGCTCCTTAATATTTCCTTGACAGCTGGACAGCTCAATGACAGCTTGATAGTTCCAATGAGTTGTGCATAAAGAGTGCACAATCGTGTCCACTTTTAACAATCCCAAAGGGTGCTTTACCTTGCCCAAAGTCTGCCTTAACACTCTCAGAGGGAGACTTACCACTCCAAAATGTGTCCTGGGACCCTGTCAAAAGGGCTATCCATAAGAATTCACCAAGTTCAGACCTCCTCTTACCCATTCTAATCTCCACATTCCAGGTTCCACACTCCTGCTCTTCCAAAACCCCCTTCAGTCGAGGAAGCTGATGATTTAAATGGTGAGCTGCCTCCATGAATCCTACACGTGCAAACAAAGATCCAACTCCAATCTTGCTTCTATGGAGATGGGAAATGCCAGGTTCAGGGGTGGGACTTAGAATTTTCGCCATTTCTGGGTTTTTTGCAGCGATGGAGAGACTCTCTGTCGTGGCGAAAATCCAGGCCTAGGATAATCATTGCAAAGCGGCAGCAAGCATGTGACATACTGACAGGTCTTCAAAGTACACTGTCTACAATCTCTCAGGGAATGGAGGAGTCTGCCTTAAGCATGAATGAGTTGATGTCACATGGCGTTACAAATCTGGCTAACTCTGTTGAACATCAACTGGGGTAATCAGATGAGTCCATGGAAACCTTAGGCACGGATGTGCAAACTCAGGATGGCAAAATGGCTGTCGCCTTAAATAGAATGACAAGCACCATGGTTTTACAGTGCTGCATTGATCTCCAAAGGCTGCTCTCCATCAGTAAAGAGTGGCTGACCCCAAGACAGGAATGATGGTGAAAGGGGACATGGAAGTGTGGACTCCACTCAAACTGTTTCCATTTCTGATCCATTGCCCCAGCTCTCAGCCTGTACCCAGCATACTCCATCCCTTCTTGATTGCCAAGTCTAACAGGTGCAAGGGGAGCAATCTTTGGTGGAGCCACCACAGGCTGCAAAACCTAGAGGTCATCAGTAAGAGCATTGTAGGACATGAAGAGGAAGCTAATGATGCCATTGCAGCACCAGCTGCTCACATTACTGCCCAGGATGCCTGGTTAATTCATGATTCAGTTGGTTACCACCAATGGACTAATGTCAGAACCACATGGAATGTCCATTCTTCCCTATCACTCAACCTCCACCCTCACCATTCTCAATGACACTGACACAAAGCAGTCATGGAAAGCACCAACTACCCATTGCACATCCCCTTGTTAGATAGCTATTTGGCTTATTGAAAAATCATTAAGGCAGCAAGTGCTAAATTATGATGACAATACAAATAAAAAAGTCATCATAATTCATGACATTCTTACAGACAATCATTAATCATTGAATCCCATCAATTCATGTCTTCCCATTCATCATCAATCAAGTGAAAATGTGACTTGCCACTCAACAACCAAGGGCAACTTTGGAAAGTAGTGCAAAGTAATGATTCTTTAATTAAGAGATGTGCTGTTGAAACTTTTCATCTTGCACTCATCAGAACAGACACAAGAATGCCAAATCTCAAAGGCAGCAACAATTTATATTGCAAAAAAAAAGTGCTGGTCGGTTGGCAAGTCAACTCTGATTGGTTGAGATGTTGCCATGGAGAATGCACCAGGGAACTATTGACTCCACACTTGTGTTTAATCCAAAAAAGGCGCAATACCTGGACATGTTCCTTTAGCCTGCAGAGGGCAGATCCCTGCGCATGAATGTACATAGGTTTTAGTGAATGTAACTGAGCTATTCTAGCAACAAATTTAAGGTTATCCATCAGTTTCACAATGAAATATCTGTCTAATTCATTAATTAGCATATTATATGTCAATAGGTAATCTGCCTCTCGCAAGAGGAATGCTCCAAATCAGCCTAAAATGCAAAAGTTCAACTTGGAAGTCAATAGTTTGGAGCTGGCTTCCCAACTCACTTGCATCTTTGCTTTTAACTCCCCATAGTTCGCACCTAAACCCATTTGTTCCTCCATTTTAAAACTCCCCATAGCATTATTTGTATATTAGTAATCTTATTTTACTCCATTATTTCGCCATCCTGGAGTCTTCCTACATCCCTAAATGAGAAGACAGAATCAAAACGTTCTTCCAGATTATCATCAGTCCTGCTCCATAGTCAGCGAGAATGTGCACAAATACATTAGTTGAGGATCTGCCCACTTCTCTATATGACTAATTGGTTGACAGTCCATCAACTCCCTGTAAATTTGCCATGATGAGTACCACTGTGGAAACCAGTTCATTCTATGACAGTATACTCAGGATCCACTGCATTGCACTACTATGGTAGCTGTAGACATTTCCCAGATTTAATTCCTGGGAACTTTTTTGAGCACAGATATAACAATCACGCTAGTAGAACATACTTTATATGTTGAAGATGTGACTGATGTCTAAGGAAGTACTCTTTCATACACCCAATAAAGGTTTGCAGAATATATACAATATATTGTCTCTTGCATACAACTTTCATACAGCAAGACATTGTTATGGACGTGATAAGAGAGCAAATGCACCAACTGTGAAAGATGAGGAGCTTAGATAGCCCGATGAGAGAGCTCACAATAGAATTGTCAGTTAGCTGAATACTGGCACCCTGATATCAACAATAAAGCAGCAAGTTTTCCCATACTATTTTTTTTGCAAACCCTTTCTAAGCAAAGTTAGACAATGGACAAGGAAATAGATTTAAACCTCAGTGGTAAAAGGGCAATATCAACTACATTTCATTTCTCATAAACCTTAAAGGAGCAAACAATAAAATCCCTCATAAACAGTTATCTGTATTGAGAAAAATATTCACAAAAATGTACAATCACCATACACAGATAAATCGTTCAGAACTAAATCCAAATTTGAATAATACTACATTAATTAGTGAATTTTTATGTTTTCCATATTTTTGCTTTGAACATCCTTTTGCTCCAGTTCTCCTCTCACCACTTAGCTCAAACAAATCTTCCAATGCCACTCCCTCAGTTATGGAAATATTTTGCCATGGTGTTACAAACAGGCACTTTTGTACAAAGGTCATGAGTCACACGGAATAAGCATATTCAAAACATAAAATCAAAGAGACTCATTCGCTAACAAAACAATTTTGCCTGTCATTCTCTTCTAGTGCAAACAAGCATGCGTCATGGATCAAAAAGTAATGTGAACAAAACATATTCAATGGTTAACAAAAGCTAAACAGACAAAGATAATAATATTTCCATGACTGTAATTATGTCCAATGGAAAGTGATAGAGGTAATTTTTCTCATGTCCTGCTCTTTCTGGCTGCAACTGTTGCTATTTGTGGTCCACACAAATGACAATTACTGTCACTGACCAAGCACAGCCAAAAACACCTACAAGACCATCAACATCTTGTTAGGGTTGGATTTTACAGGGGGTGGTGGACTGCTCACCCCCACCGGAAGGGAAGTCGACCAGAAGCTAACACAACCGGAACAAACCCATTCTGCAGCCATGACACCGAGGGTGGGTTAAATTGGTTGAGAGTGGGACTTACACCCCTCAGTAGGTTACTTCACCACTATCAGAGGGAGATATGTGATGCATCCTTTTACTTTTACCTACTTACTGTCTAATTATTCAATAATTTTGTATTCTTATGGTTGCAGTTTTTGGGTATTGTCACTTTAATATCTTATTAATTGTTGCCAAATGATTGAATTAGCAGAAGAGGAGAAATCTGGTTTTAGGGCTTTTAGCTTTAACTGGACGCTTGATGACAATCGTGAAACCTATGAAAATGTGAGTCTCTGTTACTCTCAGGTCTCTAGAAGTTTGGAGTCGTTAAAGAATGTTCCATTGGAGCAAAATGCCGAGCAGAAGCAGGGTGGAGTGTCTGTCCCATGTGAAATGGACTGACTTTGCTGAGAGTCTGGGGTTAGCCTGGTTTAAATATTCAGGTATGCTTGAGTGATCAGGAATGCCACTGCTTGGGAGCCGATCAAATTGGGATGGAGTGATCATGGTAATAAAGGATTTAAAGGCCAACACTTTCTTAAGGAGGAAACAGGTATAAACAACAATATGAGGTTCTGCAAGGTGGCAGAGAACTTCCAAGTTCATCGATACAGCTGTGAAAGTGGTGCAGGACGAAGCCAAACGAAGAAGATTCTAAATTATGAGGGGTCTGTATAGAGTAGTTAGGGGAAAATTGTTTCCATTGGTGGAAGGATTGAGCACTAACGAACACTGAATTAAGGTGATGGTTAAAGACCAGAAGTGACATGAGGAGAAACTCTTTTTATGCAGCGAGTGGTCAGGATTTAGAATGCGCTGCCTGAGAGCGGTTTTTTTTTATTCGTTCAGGGGATGTGGGCATCGCTGGCTAGGCAACCATTTATTTCCCATCCCTAATTGCCCTGTCTTCTTGAACCACTGCATTCTATGTGGTGTAAGTACATCCACAGTGCTATTAGGAAGTGAGTTCCCGGATTTTGACCCAGCGACAGTGAAGGAACGTGCGGTGGAGGTAGATTCAATAAAGGCTTTCGAAAGGGAATTGGATAATTATCTGAAGAGAAAAGAATTACACGGCTACAGGGAAAAAGTGGGCGAGTGAGTCTAGGCTTGTTGCTATTGTAGAGATCCAGCACAGACATGACAGACCAAATGGCCTCCTTCTGTGCTGTAACCATTCTATGATTCTATGAAAAACATTCTTGACTACACAATTATGTTCTCCCCAAATAAAATTGATCTCTGGCAGTGGAAGGAGTTGGCTCAGGTAATCAGAGCCAGGGCTATCACTTCGCACATAGGAGAGGAGACTTCAACTGCTAGTCGCCTATTCTCCCCACTGATAAATGGTTGGGACTTGGCGTGACTGAATCAACTTTCAGACAGGTCTTTAATTGAGTGGCTAGTACTACCCCAACCCCTCCCCTCACTCCCACCCACACACACACACACCACTCCACCCCCCCCCCCCCCCCCACCCCCCACACACACACACACAAAGAAAGGGGGAAGTCAGTTTAAATAGCAAAGTGAAGCCCTATGCCTGTTATAGCTCTTCCAGTCAGTCACAGAAAGTGAGTCTGGAAAATCCTGCCATAAGTGGCTGCTTTTCCTACTCACCCCCCACCCCCCCACCGCCGTACATTCAGTGCTGGATGAAGAATTTCATTGGGATATGTTTCTAAAATGCATTCTTAATGTTTGATGATGGTGTTCAGGACATTGTGGGATAGTTTATAATACAGTAATTTAGCAGTGATATTGCTAATTTCCCATCTGCCCATTACATATTGTTATACTTCCCTTTTCATTATTCTGGTAACCTTGCATAGTAAAATGAGACGAGGAGCGGCAGTAAATCCATTGTAGTACAGTTACAAATCCAGAAACTGTTTTTTGACTCCCTATAGACACTTTATAATGCGATACTGTACACAATTTTCTTTGTCCTATGAGTATTTGGTATTTGGAGTTGACGGATTAGGGACATTTATATTAATATCAATTCTGATATGACTGACTGGAACCATTCATTATGTTGCTGCCAGGTTATAATTTTATGGGTGTGCCCTCTTCTATGTTTACAATTGTACAAGCATGTTTATCTGTCAATACACACATATATCAATGCAAATGCTCCCTTAATCATTGAAGTACCTTCTAACAACTTTTTCATATTGGTCTGAAACGAAGGTAATAAAAAAAATTCTGCCTTGCACCAAAAAGCAACATCAAACAGGCTCAAGTTAAAAAATATCACAGGTCAAATACAGTTCAAAGCTACGCCCTCTATATTGTATTTTGCTGCTGTGCTCAAACTTCTGCTCAGAAATTCATCTCTGCTGCATATCAGTGTAATTTTTCAATCTGTATATAATGTCATGTCTAGAAAATACGTTTGCTTGGAGTGACAATTTAATGATAATTGTGACCAAAAGTGAAGCAATTATACTGTTGGAAATGGTTGAAACTTTTCACTTTGGGACCTTGATCAGTATTGCATGCCTTGCTTATAATGAGTCCTAGTGTCAGTACTTAAACCTGCATTGTCAAAGATTGCTGTGCTTGATTAAAGGTGATTTCTCACAATGCCTATTTGAACAAACCCGTGTTTGTTTAATTTTTGGTTGCATGTGCAAACGTATGTCACCACCACTGTGATGCATTTGAAGAGATATTAAACATGCTTCTGATCCTGTGAGGTTTACAGAAATGAAGACACCTGGGAGGATTAAGTATGTCAATGCTGTGCTTGCAAACCTGCACTTAAAACTGGGACAGATCAGCATACATGATTCAACATTATTCAGGTGTTGGGCAATTTTTAGGACCGCGAAGGAAACAAAAAGGCAGAATTTTCTGCCTGTGGGACAGGACGTGAGGGAGAGGGCGCGGACCCGAGCCCCACCTGCGATCGGGACCGCGCCGCCATTTTACCTGAGCGGGAGTGGGCGGACGGCAGCAGGACTGCCATGACTGCCGGGTCCAATGGCAAACTGGCCGCCTGTTTAAAAGAGCTCTGCAGCCTTGCAAAGGCTGTCAAACATGGCCAGCAGCCAGCAGGAGGGCTCCCCAGAGCGCTGCTGGTGAGCAGGCCAGGATGAGGCTAGGGCCCCCCCTGCACTGTGCCCCTCGTCTTTCAGACACCTCCTCGAGGAGGTGGCCGCACGGCGGGAAGTCCTCGTTCCCAGGGACAGGAGGAGGAGGCCCCCCCCCCCACATGACCAAATGTGCCTGGGAGGAGGTGGCGGAGGTGGTGAGCTCCCGCGATGTGGTGCGGCACACCTGAGTCCAGTGTCGCAAGCGCTTCAACGACCTCTTGCGCTCGGGAAGGGTGAGTACCATGTTGGCATTGGTCACTTAACCCAGCAGGTAGGCTTCCCTCCCCACCACCCCCCCACCCCCCTTGGCCACCCCCTCCCCCCACCAACTCTGAGTGTAGTGACTGCATTGAATCATTGGCAGCGTGTGTCCTTCGCTGGGTGGGCCAGCAGATATTGCCCATGCCTAGGTCACCATTGAGAGAATGGTGAAGAGATGGGTTCTGCCCCCGCAATATGTGGTACACTGAGACCCTCATGACTGTTTTAGGGGCAACCTGGAGGATCTGCACCGAGGCGCAGTGCTGGAACTGCAAAACATGTCCAAGTCAGGGTGCTAACATGCTGGGAGGGAAGCTTCAAGGTGGTGTGGCACCAATCGATCTACTGCCCTCTGCTCTCCATGTGCTTGCGCCTCCTTGCTATGGAAGGTTAGACTGTGTGGTGCCTAATGTGATGTATGCAGCGTTTGGCCAAGGGTGTGGGGGACAGGCCTGGCTTCTTTGTGTGAGTGTTCGGCAGCAGTAGGGTGAGGAGGTAGTGGAGCCCTGCAATGTCCCACTCTGGCTGGGTGGGGTCGGCAGCGAAAAGAATCCAGGTACAAGTTGTACTATTCAATGCTCTTCTCTCCTTTACATGCTGCCGAGCGGTTGAGGACTGGCGGAGGGCTGGCCCAGTTGGCCATCATTACCAGGTTTGAGCAGGAGGCCCTCACAGAATCACAGAATCACACAGTGGCAGAAGAGGCCCTTCAGCCCATCGAGTCTGCATCGACATGTGAGAAAGACCTGACCTACCTACCAAATCCCATTTACCAGCACTTGGCCCATAGCCTTGAATGTTATGACATGCCAAGTGCTCATCCAGGTACTTTTTAAAGGATGTGAGGCAACCCGTCTCCACCACCCTCCCAGGCAGCGCATTCCAGACCGTCACCACCCTCTGGGTAAAAAAGCTTTTCCTCACATCCCCCTAAACCTCCTGCCCCTCACCCTGAACTTATGTCCCCTCGTGACCGACCCTTCAAATAAAGGGAACAGCTGTTCTCTATCCACCCTGTCCATGCCCCTCATAATCTTGTACACCTCGATCAGGTCGCCCCTCAGTCTTCTCTGCTCCAATGAAAACAACCCAAGTCCATCCAATCTCTCTTCATAACTTCAATGTTTCATCCCAGGCAACATTCTGGTGAATCTCCTCTGTACCCCCTCCAGTGCAATCACATCCTTCCTATAATGTGGTGACCAAAACTGCACATAGTACTCTAGCTGTGGCCTCACCAACGTTCTAGACAACTCCAACATGACCTCCCTACTCTTGTAATCTATGCCTCGATTGATAAAGACAAGTGTCCCATATGCCTTTTTCACCACCCCACTAACATGCCCCTCTGCCTTCAGAGGCCTATAGACACACACACCAAGATCCCTTTGTTCCTCAGAACTTCCTAGTGTCATGCCGTTCATTGAATACTTCCTCATCAAATTACTCCTTCCAAAGTGTATCACCTCACACTTTTCAGGATTAAATTCCATCTGCCACTTATCTGCCCATTTGACCATCCCGTCTATATCTTCCTGTAGCCCAAGGCACTCAACCTCACTGTTAACCACCTGGCCAATCTTTGTGTCATCCGCAAATTTACTAATCCTACCACCCACGTAGTCATCTATGTCATTTATATAAATGATGAATAATAGGGGACCCAGCACAGATCCCTGTGGTACGCCACTGGACACTGGCTTCCAGTCACTAAAGCATCCTTCTGTCAACAGCCTCTGCCTCCTACAATTAAGCCAATCTTGAATCCACCTTTTCAAATTACTCTGTATCCCATGTCCATTTGCCTTCTTTATAAGTCTCTCATGTGGGACCTTGTCAAAGGCTTTGCTGAAATCCATATAAACTACATCAACTGCACTACCCTCATCTACACACCTGGTCACCTCCTCAAAAAATCCAATCAAATTTGTTAGGCATGATCTCCCTCTGACAAAGCCATGTTGACTATCCCTGACTAAACCTTGCCTCTCCAAGTGGAAATAGATTTGCACCTTCAGAATTTTCTCCAATAGTTTCCCTACCACTGACGTGAGACTCACTGGCCTGTAGTTCCCTGTCTTATCTCTACAACCCTCCTTAAATAGCGGAACCACATTAGCTGTTCTGCAGTCCTCTGGCACCTCCCCCGTGGCCAGAGAGGAATTAAAAATTTGGTTCAGAACCCCTGTGATCTCCTCCCTTGCCTCCCTCAGCAGGCTAGAACACAAATAATCCGGACCTGAAGATTTGTCCACTTTTAAGCCTGTCAACACCTCCAATACCTTGTCACTCCCTATATCAATTTGCTCAAGAACCTCGCAGTTTCTCTCCTCGAGTTCCATACCTTCATCTTCATTCTCTTGGGTGAAGATGGATGTGAAGTATTCGTTTCCACCCATAGATTGTCCCTTTGGTCCCTGATGGGCCCTTCTCTTTGCCTGGTTATCCTCTTCCCATTGATATACTTATAGAATATCTTGGGATTTTCCCTACTTTTGCCAGCTAGAGCTTGCTTATATTCTGTCTTTGCTCTCCTAATTGCTTTCTTAAGCTCCACCCTGTACTTTCTGTACTCCACTAATACCTCTGCTGCTCCCCTTGTACCTGCTAAAAGCCTCTCTTTTCCTTCTCATCGTATCCTGAAGATCTCTGGTCATCCATGGTTCTCTGGGCTTGTTACTCCTTCCTATCACCCTAGAAGGAACATGTTGAGCCTGTACCCTCCCCATTTCCTTTTTGAATGCCCCTCAGTGCTGTACTGTAAATTTCCCCACAAGTAGCTGTTCCCAGCTTGGCCAAATCCTGCCTTATTTTACTAAAATCTGCTGTCCCCCAATCCAAAACACTTTTTTGCAACTTGTCTATTTCTTTGTCCATAAAAAGCTTAAATTGTACCATGTTGTGGTCGCTATCACTAAAATGCTCCCCCACCTCCACCTCAACCACCTGTCCGGCTTAATTCCCCAGAATTAGGTCCAGCACTGTGCCATCCCTTGTTGGAACCTTTACATATTGACCTCTCGATCTGGAGAGGCGCCATGTGCCCAGATCCACCGGTGTCGGTGAGGCTGGGGTGCCACGGGCAGGTATGTTTGCCCAGCAGTGAGGTCACCATTAGTGTCCCAGCATCCTTGGCTGTGCTAAATGTTCTGTGATCGAAGTTTGCAACATGGCTTGACTATTGCTTATGGGAGGACGAGCGCATAATGATCCGGGGCACAGGAATGCGGATTGACATTGTTTCCACGTTAACTAATCAAACGTCCTTGTTCTTCCTTTCAGCATCAGTGGAGCAGGGCCGGGAGGAGGAGGCGCAGCGGCCCTCTTTCACACCTGAGGGCCCCGAAGTCTCTGACCCACCAGCATCACACCATCTCTGCCAGGCAGGCACCAGCACAGATACTAGCACCTCGGTGGGAATTAGATCATCGGCTAGTGTCCTGGGGCACAGTGATGAGGGAACTTCACAGTCGCTGGAGGAGCTGGCGGAGACAGAGAGTAGCCATGGTGCCAGCAGTCAGAGGACTGCAGGGGACCAGGCACATGCTGAGTTGGTGGCTGATGATGTGCCTCTGGAGTTGTCCATGAGGCAGCGAATGCTGGAAGTCCAGCAGGGTGTGTGGGAGGATCTGGCGGAGATACATGGCTTGGTATCCATGGTGGAGGAGTCCATGTGGACCACTGCCGATGCAAAGAGCCTCATAGCTGAGCGCTATGCTTCCTCCATGGAGAGAGTGGCGACTCTCGTGGAGAGGCTCCTCCAGGAGACCAATCAGGGCTTCCTGGGGTCGCGCTCGGACCAGCAAGCCCTCACAGCAGCTTTGACCTCAGCTAGTTAGTGCCAGTGTAGGAGATGGTCTGGGCACCAAGTATCCCAGCTCGATGCCCATCCATCAACGGTGAGCAAGGTGGTCCAATGTGACCTCATGGTGCAGCAGCTGCCTGTCAGCTCTGCGGGTTCCTCTCAGGGCGCTCCGGATGAGGCCAGCAGCTCCTCCACCCCTCTGCCAGTGACCGTTGCATCCGATGAGGCTGTGACGACTGGGGAGATGCCAGCTGTGGAACTGGCAGCTCCCTCCCAGACAGGGCCAGCACAGGCTCCACGGGCCAGAGGACATAGAAACATAGAAACATAGAAAATAGGAGCAGGAGTAGGCCATTCAGCCCTTCAAGCCTGCTCCAACATTCATTATGATCATGGCTGATCATCCAACTTAATAGCCTGCTCCTGCTTCCTCCCCATATCCTTTGATCCTTTTTGCCCCAAGAACTATATCTAACTCCTTCTTGAAAACATACGATGCTTTGGCCTCAATTACTTTCTGTGTTAACTAATTCCACAGGCTCACCACTCTCTGGGTGAAGAAATTTCTCCTCATCTCAGTCCTAAATGGTCGACCCCATATCCTCAGACTGTGACCCCTGGTTCTGGACTCCCCCACCATCAAGAACATCCTTCCTGCATCTACCCTGTCTAGTCCTGTTAGAATTTTATAGGTTTTGCATGAGATCCCCCCTCATTCTTCTGAACTCCAGCGAATATAATCCTAACCAACTCAATCTCAATCTCTCCTCATATGTCAGTCCCACCATCCCAGGAATCAGTCTGGTAAACCTTCTCTGCACTCCCTCTATAGCAAAAACATCCTTCCTCAGATAAGGAGACCAAAACTGCGCACAATATTCCAGGTGTGGTCTTACCAAGGCCCTGTACAATTGCAGCAAGACATCCCTGCTCCTGTACTCGAATCCTCTATGAAGGCCAACATACCATTTGCCTTCTTTACCGCCTGCTGCACCTGCATGCTTACCTTCAGCGACTGATGTATAAGGACATCCAGGTCTCGTTGCACATTCCCCTCTCAATTTATAGCCATTCAGATAATAATCTGCCTTCCTGTTTTTGCTACCAAAGTGGATAACCTCACATTTATCCACATTATACTGCATCTGCCATGCATTTGCCCATTCAGTCAGCTTGTCCAAATCATCCTGAAGCATCTCTGCATCCCCCTCACAGCTCACCCTCCCACCCAGCTTTGTGTCATTTGCAAGTTTTGAGATATTACATTTAGTTCCCTCATCTAAATCATGAATATATATTGTGAATAGCTGGGATCCCAGCACCATCATTGCGGTACCCCACTAGTAGCAGCCTGCCATTCGGAAAAAGACACATTTATTCCTCCTCTTTGTTTCCTGTCTGCCAACCAATTTTTTATCCATCTCAATACACTACCCCCAATCCCATGCACTTTAATTTTACACACCAATCTCTTATGTGGGACTTTGCTGAAAGCCTTCTGAAAGTCCAAATAAACCACATCCACTGGCTCCCTCTCATCAACTCTACTAGTTACATCCTCCAAAAATTCCAGTAGATTTGTCAAGCATGATTTCCCTTTTGTGAATCTATGCTGACTCTGTCTGATTCTGCCACTGTTTTCCAAGTGCTCAGCTATTAAACCTTATATAATAGACTCTAGAATTTTCCCCACTACCGACGTCAGGCTGACTGGTCTATAATTCCCTGTTTTCTCTCTACCTCCCTTTTTAAATAGTGGGGTTACATTAGCTACCCTCTAATCTGTAGGAACTGTTCCAGAGTCTATAGAATGCATCCACTATTTCTAGGGCCACTTCCTTAACTACTCTGGGATGTAGATTATCAGGCCTTGGGGATTTATTGGCCTTCAAACCCATCAATTTCTCCAACACCATTTCCTTACTAACACTGATTTCCTTCAGTTCCTCCATCTCACCAAACCATGTGTTCCCCAGCATTTCTGGTATGTTATTAGTGTCCTCCTTTGTGAAGACAGAACCAAAGTATGTATTTAGTTGGTCAGGCATTTCTTTGTTTCCCATTATAAATTCCCCTGTTTCAGACTGTAAGGGGCCTACATTTGTCTTCACCAATCTTTTTCTCTTCACATACCTTGACGCCGGCCAAGGTCATCGAGGCCAACAGGACAGCACAGTGAGCAGGCTGTCTCAGATGCCACTCCCAGCGAGGGGGAGGCACCTAGATGTAGCACCCAAAAGTATAAATTTAAGGGACCTTAGGCACACCATGGGTTTCTCACTGGTGCTTTTGTGTTGCCCCACAATGAGGTCATGATTATTTGATGTGCTGCTTAACATCTTTGTCATTTTGTTTCCTTAAGTTAATTTTACTATACCATTAAATTTAGGCATGTGACCATGGCTGAGGGTGACTCTTTTCCTTTGCAGGTGGATGGTTACCCATGATGGTATGAGTGAGTTGTGTCACATTGAGCTTTATTGACAAGGCTCTTAGTTAATGTTCCTATCCAGGCAGATTTAGCACTTAGGTATCGAGTATGGAGCCTGCAGCACAGGCCTGTGTTGGAGGTCCATCTGTGGTGTGTTAGCTGAAGGTTCATTGGATTTAAACCTCCCAGGCGTCCCTGCCTCCCTGCAGTATGCCTGGGTCAGCGTCTACCCCCTCAGCATTTCCTTGTGCGTGCTCATCCTCGGACTCACTGCTGGACTCATCGTGTTCAGCTGCAGCCACTGCGTCAATGTCTTCATCGTCCACTGTGTCCCCCCTTTCCAGGCAAGATTGTGGAGAGCGCAGCATGCAACCAATATTAGTAACACACAATCTGGGGGGGGTTCTGGAGTGCGCCCCCTGAATGGCCCAGGCATTGGAAGCGCATCTTGAGAAGACCGATGGTTCTCTCCACTACAGCCCTTATGGAGCCGTGGCTTCTATTGTACCGCTGCTCAGCTTCTGTTCTTGGATGTTGGAGAGGCATCATGAGCCACCTTCTGAGGGGATAACCCTTGTCACCCAGCAGCCATCCATCCAGCTGGGCTGGAGCACTGAAGAGACCCGGCACCTGGGAGTGTCTGAGGATGTAGGCATTGTGGGAGCTGCCTGGGTACCTTGCACAGACTTGTAGAATCAGCATCCTGTGATCACACACTATCTGCACGTTCATGGAGTGGAAGCCCTTCCTGTTGACGAAGGCACCGGGCTCACCTGCTGGCGCCTTGATGGCCACATGTGTACAGTCTATAGCACCCTGGACACGGGGGAAGCCAGCAATGGCCACGAAGCCTCTGGCTCGCTGTGTCTGACTTGCTTGGTCCCAGTGGAAGTGGATGAAGGTCAATGCACACCTGAACAGAGTGTCTGTGACCTGCTTGATACAAGTGTGGACAGCTGACTGAGAGACCCCACAAAGATCACCCACCGATCCCTGGAAAGAGCCAGAGGCATAGAAGTGAAGGGCAGCTGTGACCTTTAGAGTCACTGGGATGGGGTGTCCACCCACACAGTTAGTGGAGATATCAGGGCCTATCATCTGACAGATAGAGTTGACTGTCTCCCATTAGAGACGGAGCCTCCTTCGGCACTGCACCTCAGTCATACTGAGGTAGCTGCTTCACTGTCTGTAAATGCTGGCAGCAGGATAGTGTCATCTTCTGCGGGCCCTTCCACCTTGGACTACCTCATGGCCCTGTGCCCCTTGTGACTGCGCCTGTCCTCGCAAAGGTGGTTCCCCTGGAGGCCAAATCTTCACTCCTGGCCTCCTCCCCCTTCTAGACCTCCCTTCCTCCTCAGAGGATGTGCCTCCAGTGGAGAACACCACTTCCATTCCCAGGCTAAGGGAAGGCTTCCTGAAACCTGCAGGCCCCAATAAAGGATCTTCGCTGCAGAGTGCTGACCTGAAGGTTGTGAGTCCTGCCCAAGCAGCTGGTGTGAGTTTTGAAGTTTTACTGCTCACACAGGCAAGTATTATTAACTTTCCAAGTTAAATATCTGACTGAGCACATTCGCGACCCCACTGACCCCTCTTATCCTGCCCGTGGATGAGGTTTATACAAATGTCTCCTACCCGCCTGCCCGTTGCGCCCATGCAACGTCCTGAAGGTTGTACGGGCTCCGAAAAATCACCATCAGTTGGTGCCTCAAGGGCCTTAAGTGGCCCTTTAATTAATGGCGGGTAAACATCGGAGATCATCGTACGCCCGCCCACCGAAAGATCGCAATGGCGTGCCGTGCCATCAGGATGCTTGCCTGATGTCACCGCGCGTCTTTTTACATGTCAGCGTGCGAGGCCCACCCCCACACGCCGACAGGAAGATTCTGCCTGTACATAACAACGGTCACCACACCAAATTGTAATTTAGGCTTGAATTTTCACTCCTGGGTCGGGAGCACAGAGTTGGCACAATTCCTGGCTCGGCAAACTCGACCTTGGATAAAGGGCCCTGGAAGCTTTGATTTTAGGTTCTGGGGTGCGGGGGGGTGGGTGGGGGGGGGTGGAGGGTGGTGGGATGGGGGTGATGGGGTAAGTGAAAACAAGAGTTATGGTGGACGACACCGGAAAGAGTTCAGAGGCTGTTGGGTGCTAAGGTGAGCCGGATGGAAGGCTTGCCTCAGTGCTTCACCACTTTGCCCAATGAATAAAACAAAAATGAGCTTTCCAGCCCTCACCCCTCACACCGCCTCACACCCTCAAACTCCCCATACCCCACCCACACCAATTCACGCCTCCACCTACTTTGTACCCTCCCCAATGGTCCCGCATATCCTCCATGCCAACTTATGCCCCTCCACCTACCCCCATGGCCCCTCAAACCCTCCATGCCAACCTGTGCCCCTCTACCCATCCCCATGGCCCTTTATAGCCCCTATGTCAAATTATACCCCATTACCCACCCACCATGGCTGTTTTTTTAGTCCTATGCCATATTAGTGCCAACTCATGACAACCCATGTCTCCCTTCCACCATCCTTTGCCCACCATACAAACTCACCCAATTTCTATCCTTGTTGTGATTAAATAAATTTCTTAAGTATTGATTGATAAGTTCACTAATTCATAAATCACACTCTCCTTGATAAAAACCCATTCCTTACATTTAATTTCCTATAATCCCTTAAGAAAACAAGAATTTGCATTCATAGACCCACTTCAAAAAGCTTATAACCATTTGTAGCTGTCAATAAAACTGTGAACTGACAGGCACCCCACTGTGCTAATGATAGTTTATGAAATCAGCCATGCAGCACTAATCTTAGTAATGACAACCCTCTGGCTTATGTCAGCAGACAGAATGAAATATCAAGCATTTTTTTCACATTGCAGAAAGTTTTTGCCTAATATTTAAAAGGTGGAATATTTAAATGCCTTGACAGCTTGACAGTTATTTTAACAGTTCTTTTGACAGTTCTCTTGACAGTCTTCTTCGACAGTTCCAATGAGCTTGACAGTTGCAATGAGATAATGCACTTTTTATGCATTTTCATGTCTATTTTTGACAATCCCAAAGGGCACCACACCTCTTTCACAGAGCACCTGACCTCTCCCAAGGGTGTATTGGGACCATATCCAAAAGGATACCATACCCCTCCAAAGAACTCCAACAATTTTAAACTTTCTCCCATCAGGTCTAAAATGTACAAGTCATGCTTAGGATATCCCACTACCCAAAACCAGATCTGACTGAGGCAGCTGCACCTTAACATGTGCAGTTGGCGCCATTAACCATAGACGCGCAGATTAGAACCCGCCCCCATTCCTCCCTTTGTGAAAATGGCAGAGGCCGTGTTCAGGGGCGGGACTTTCAGACCGGGGTCTCCACTGCCTTTTTTGCTAAGAGAGAGATCCTCTCTGTCTGCACAAATATTCTTGCCTCGGTGTCTGAAGGACTTGAGATATTTTGATAATGTGCTGTACAAATGTAATTATGACAGGAATGAGAAACTATATATTGTTGTATAATTTATATTATTTTACAATGATCTAATATACACACAGAGATAGGGGGAGATAATTTATTCCCATTTATTTTTGTTAAATTAAAGCCAAGGTCTCGGAAGTTAGGGCTGGATCTTATGGGGGCAGAGGAGGACTACTCACCCCCACCTGAAGGAAAGTCAGCCAGAAGCCAACACGAGCCGAACAAGTCCATTCGACCGTCATAAACACCGAAGGTGGGCTAAATTGGTTGAGAGTGGGACTTCCATTCCTCAGTGGGAGGAGATCCTGCCCTCAGGAAGGTTTAGGAGGGCAGGCAGTGTGGAAGGGATAGAGGGGTGGCATCTTGCGGGGTACCCAAAGCATGTGCGGGGCAGCCCTGAATTAGATGCCCCCCTTCCTTCCTGCCATTTTTAATGTAAGCCATACAGAATGGCCTGCCCACTCCTGCCCGCCTGCCCATGCCAGCAATATTATGGTTTGGGCAGCATATTATCTAGGTGATAGACTTGCTAACAAGCCTAATCAACGTTGAACTAACTATTTACATATGGCGTACTGTGGGGGTCAGCTTAGGGGTGGGTGGGAAGTTGGTGCGCCAGCCAGTTACTTTATATGCGCCCTGCAGAAATCACACCCAGTGGCGCCACACAAAACCCATCCCTAGGTGTCCAGCTCTATTAAATGAGTGAAATAAGCTGCAAAATGAACAGAAATCATTTAGCAGTGCAATGGCAACAGAATAAGACACCCTGAGAATCAAAAAGTCAAAGGCAAACGGTTAACGTTTAAGAAATAAGTATTAGTGACCATGAAGGATGTGATTCAGTGTGAACCGTGAATTAGTCTGGCAAATGAAAATATGCAACCGATGAGGAAAACAAAATGAAAATTTATCTTTATGGTGCAAGGCATAAAAAAGTTGATGGCTCGTTTCAGCAGTAGACTTGTACCTCCTTGTACTGAAAACAATACTCAGAGTTTGATGTTAATTAAGAAAAGAAAGAATGACGTGCATTTTAAAGTACTTTTCATGACGACTCGAGCTCGCTAAACGTTTTACAGCCAACGCGGTTACTTTGAGGTGTAGTCACTGTTGCAATGGAAAAAAGGCAGTGGACAATTTGCACAGAGCAAACCCCACAAAATGGCAATCAAATAAATAGATAAATATTGGCCAGTGCACTGGGGGTAACCCCCCTGTTCTTCTTTCAATTGCGCCATGGGATGTTTACGCCCACCTGAGTGGGCAGATGGAGCCTGTTTTAAGACCTCATTTAAAAGGCAGTGTTTTCGACAGTGCAGCAGCCCCTCAGTTCTGTGCTGGAGTGTCAGCCTTGTTATTGTACACAAGTCTTGGAGTGGGCTTTCAATCCAGAAATTTGTGACTCAGAGGCAAGAGTGCTACCAACTGCACTGTGGCTGGCACATGCAAGAAAGGTTGCATGGGTTCCTTATAGTTTGTCAACTCAGTTTATTTATTTCTAATAGTTGCATGAATGCTGTCCAAAATTAGCAGGAGTTTGTATTTGGGGCATAAATTTCAGTTTCTTTCATCTTGGTCATTTGGTTTAGTCAGTGTAGAAGGAATGTTGCAGAATTCACCAAGGCTCCTTTGACAGCACCTTCCAAACCCATGACCACTATCATCTAGAAGGACAAGGGCAGCAGATAGATGGGAATACCACCACCTAGAAGTTCCCCTCCAAGTCACTCACCATCCTGACTTGGAAATATATCACCATTCTTTCACTGTCACTGGGTCAAAATCCTGGAACTCCCTCCCTAACAGTGCTATGGGTGTACCTACTCCACATGGACTGCTGCAGTTCAGGAAGGCAGTTCACCACCACCTTCTCAAGGGCAACTAGGGATGGGCAGTAAATGCTGGCCTGACCAGCGAAGCCCACATCCCGTGAATTAATAAAAAAAAGGTGATGACTTAATCTTGTGATTTCACAGCATAGAAACCTAGAAACTGATCGGCTAAAGACATGGCCACTAATTGTGCGGAGCAGGGAACAGGGGATGCGTGAGGTCAGAGTTGGAGGAATGCGGAGTTCTTAAAGAGCTCTAGAAGAGGAGGAAGCTACAGAGAAAGGTAGGTAAGGCGCCATGAAAGAATTTAAACACAAGGCTGTGAAGGCTGGATTTTGAAAATGGCCCACTCCCATCTCTACCTCTCCCCATTGCTGGCAAAACCCTAATTTGAGCCCCTAACATCATGAAACTCAACTCATCATTTTTCTAGATGAGTTCCTTATTTCTACCTTTGATAAACTGTAATCCATTCAGAATGTTGAGACAAATGCTGTTACCTATACATCAAGGTCTCTCATTCTCATTACATCTACCTCCCATTGACAAAAATTCCTCTGGCTCTATGCACCCAGTTAATTTGCCTGCAGCATGCTTGATATTGCTTTTAACTCCCTCTATGGCCTTGCCCTACTCTACCTCGACAATGCTTTCGAGTTATATGTGGCATGTATACCCTCCACTCCTCTGAAGTTGAATTACTCCTTGTTCTCAGCTTTACCTCTCATGACCACTCTGTCAGTCAATATACTCTGGCCCTTGGACTCTTTCCCTAAATCTGTCTGCCTTGTCACCTCTCTATTTTCCAAAACCAATCTCAAAATGCTATTCTTTCAACAACCTTTGCCTCCCAACTTTTCGGTCTTTCCTCCAGTTCACTGTTCAGTGTTTTTTTCCCTCCACCATTCAATGCATTTTGAGTTGTCCTACTGTTTGCTGTAGGTTTGTATGTTTTTTGCTATTCAAATGGAGCAAACATTACCCCTTCCCTTTACTCTTTCCAGTGAGCTGTTTGAATGCAGTGGGGCCATCTTCTGATTTTTAAAAAAAAATTTGACAGCTGTGGAAAATATATCACTAACATCGTCACCTGCCAACAGAAAATCTAGGTCAAGGAGATTTCAATTTCATAGCTTTTAATGTTATGTAAACCCCTAGGGTATATCATGGATCTTTGCCTACCCGTAGACATATACTCCAATTTCCGAAAACATTTTTACATGAACTTGAACCCACTATTGAGGATTACGAGGCAAAGCTGTGGTTTAGGTACGATAAAGAAAGTTGGCCACATTATCAGAAAGTCATGAACCTTGATATCAATCTATCATGGGACATACACAACATTAGTAGAAGGCAGCGCATATTAAAATGGAAACAAGGGGCGGAACTTTACACTGGCGAGAGTTTATGGTCCCGCCAAAGTCAATGGACTTTTGAACTTCTCGACACATTTTGCAGCCCCACCACAATGGGGGCAGTAAAATGCTGCACAAGAAACCAGGGCTGCCAAATAAAATGATACAACATGCTCACCAAGGGTTGATTTAATGCACAGAGTGAGTGTGCCCTTGGTAATGTAGATAAGGCTCTTCATTGGGATGTACATGGAGGAAATCAGCCCTCTATTGTGAAGATAATGTCCACCTAATTGCAACAATTTTCTTATAGCTTTGTAACAGAACCCCAGCCACTCTACTTACACCACGTGGACTGCAGCGGTTCAAGAAGGCAGCTCACCACCTTTTTCTCAAAGGCAAATAGGGATGGGCAATAAATGCTGGCCTAGCCAGCGACCCCCCACATCCTGTAAATTAATTTTAAAAAATTTTGCATATATTGTAATTTTTGATGCAAACTCAGAACATTGATTAAAGCAGAGCATCGTGTTGAAACACTTTAGCATACATATTTTAAAAACAGCGGCAAAGTAGCAGCATCATCATGAAACTCTTTTAATATGTATCTCACCCCGTGATTATAAGTAGAAAGCTCTGTTAAAGTAGAAGAAGATATCCCCTCTCAAAATGCCGCAATTCAGAAGAATTGATCCTCTTGATCCAGCCACATTTGATTGGTCTCATTACATAGAACACCTCACGTTTTTTCAAGCAAACTAGATTACGGGGGAAGAGAAGAGGTGAGCAATCCTCTTAAGTACATGTGGGAATAAAATCTATGGTTTGATTTGGAGTTTGACGGCACCCAGTGCCCCAGACTTGAAAAATTTCCATGAATTGGTGGACCTCATGAAGGTTCAACCAAAGCCCTCAGTAACGACACAGAGGTGCAATTTTAATTCAAGAAACAGAGCCCTGAGTGGGACAGTTGCCTGTTATGTGGAAAATCTGAAGCAGCTAATGGAACATTGTGGGCAGAATTTTTCCGTCGGCAAGCTGGGGGCGGGGCCTGCTCACCAACGCGAAAATGATGCGGGATGACGTTGGGCGGAACTCCCGATGTCATCCTGCCTCATTTAAATATTGAGGACATATTGCGCGATCAGCTGTCCGCCCGCCGATCTGTCAATGGCCAATTGAGGCCATTGACAGGGTAGTTAAATCAATTAAAGGACCTGCCCGTCTAACCTTAAGGCTGGTGGGCAGGCCAGGAACCCCAGCGGGGAATAGAAAAAACATAAAACCTCATCCACTGGCGGGATGAGGTTTCATGTCGGTTTTAAAAAACTTTAATAAAGTTTCTGTGATACTTATTAACATTGTCACATGAGGGGGACCTGTTAATAATTTTTTTATTTTTCTACTTTTAAGCTTTCAAAAGCTTTCAGCGATCTCCCTGAGACAGCACTTAGCCTCAGGGAGATGTGCGCTCTTTTGTGCGCATGCGTGAAACAGCGCACTCTGGCTGTTGGAGAATCCCCCCCCCCACCCACCCCCAGCCCGCACAGGGAGCGCATAGCGCTTCCCATCGGGCGGCCTGCTGGGTGGGCCTTAATTGGCCCACCCACTTAAAATGGCGGCGGGGCCCGTTTTGGCGGCGGCGATCGGCTGCCCTCCCGCCGCTGAGTTGGTGGGGTCCGCCCACCCAACAAGGGCAAAATTCTGCCCAGTGAGTTTGGTACATCTCTAAACGACATGCTCAGAGATCATTTAGTATGTGGGGTGAATGAGGACACTATTCAGAAAAGATTATTACCTGAAGTGAATTTGGATTTCAAGAAGGTTGTAGAGATAGCGCCGGTCTTGGAAAGCGCAGTGAGATATTCTAAAGCAATGTAGGGTGTGCAAAATGACGCCATCCTCCACATCGGGCAGGAAGCCTCAGCCAAAAAGGGGGTGAGAAAGCGAGACTCTACCGAGAAGCAGGAAACAGCTCCCGTTAACCAAAGAATAAGGGAAAATAACTTAGCATGGAAATCAAAGAATAATTCTAATAGGGGTGGAAACAGGCAATCTTTTAACAATTGGCAGTTTAAAAAAATCGAATGCTACTATTGTCACAGAAATGGACTTTTGATGAGGCAGTGTAAGGAAAGATTCAAGCAGGCTTGTAAACAAAAGAAGAAACCCAATGAAATCTACAATGTAGAAGAGCCGGAAACAACAAATTCAGACATTTACTCGTTTAATCTGACAGTTGGAAAGACAGAACCAATATTTGTCACAGTGAAAGTAAATGGCAAACCTCTTGGAATGGAAGTGGACAAGGGAGCTTCCACTACAATAATTGGGGAACATACCTTCGGATATCTGAATCAATTAAGTTTAGAAGGAACAATGAGAATGGGCTGAAATTTTCCAGTTGAGAGAAAGTGGGCCACCAGAGCTACTTCAAAAAATATCCTACAGTCTTCAAGGATGAACTTGGGAAAATCCAGGAGCTGCAGGGAAAAATTCATGTGGATCCAGAAGCAACCCCTCAATTTGTGAAGGTGAGATCAGTGCCATAAGCATTGTGAGAAAAAATCAACACCAAACTGGACAGGTGAGAGAAACTGGCCATTATACAACCTGTGCAGTCCTTAAACCTGACCAAAGCGTCGAATTTGTGGAGGCTACAAATTGACAGTTAATAAAGCGACTAAGCTAGACAGACAACCCATTCCAAAAATCAAAGACCTGTGTGCCAAGCTGGCAGGTGGAACCACCTACATGAAACTTGATGTGAGTCATGCTTATCACCAACTAGAGTTAAATAATGCCTCCCAGGAATTTGTCACAATTAATACCCACAAAGGGTTGTACCAATATACTCACTTGCCTTTCAGCATCTCCTCAGCTTTCGCTATCTTTCAGAGAACAATGGAAAGCTCACCACAGGGACTGCCGCAGGTTGTAGTCTATGTAGGTGATGTATTGGTGACAGGATTCACTGAAAAAGAGCATTTGGCAACCTTAGAAAAAGTCTTAAAATGTTTCTTGCAAGCTGGAGTGCGTCTGAAAAAGAAAAGTGCACACTCCAAGCAAGGAAGGTAATCTGTTTAGATCACCAGCTAGATTTGCAGGGCCTCCACCCGGTTGAGGAGAAAGTGAGAGCCATAAGGGAGGCACCTGCGTCAGAGCACACATCAGAGAATGATCAACTATGCTGGGCGGCTCTTACACAATTTGTCTACAGTGCTGGCTCCCTTGCATTCTCTACTCAAACAGAACCAATGTTGGTCTTGGGAGATACCCTAGAAAGAAGCTTTCATAAAGTTGAAACAATTGTTGCACTTGTCCAATCCATTATTACGTTATGACCAGATGAAAGAATTGGTGCTGACATGTGACACATCTCCGTACGGAGTGGGAGCAATGCTATCTCGTTGGATGGACGATAGCACGGAATGACCAATAGGTTATGTATCAAGGACGCTCGCCACAGCAGAAGAGAAATACTCACAGATGGATAAAGAAGACCATCATCTTTGGTGTCAAGACATTTCACGAGTACATACATGGTCGTAATTTTACAATCGTTTCAGACCACAAACCATTGCTTGGATTGTTTAGTGAGGACAAGGCTATACCACCCGTAACCTCTGCAAAGATACAATGATTGGCTTTAATCCTGGCAGTATATGAAAACACTTTTGTACGTAGACCTGGCAATCAAATTGCAAATGCCAATGTACTTAGTCATTTGCCTTTACAAGAAAATGATGAGGATGTCCCAGTTCCACAGGAGCTTGTTTTATTGTTAAATTTCTTAGATTTCTTGCCGGTAAGTGCAAGACAGATCAGAGACTGGACAAGTCGGGACCCAGTCCAGTCTCAAGCGTGAGGACAAGTGCTTTATACTTGGCCACAAGAGCCTGTATCTGATGAAGCAAAACCAAACTTCAACAGAAGACATGAAATAACCAGCTAGGATGGCATCTTATTGCGGGGAGCACAAGTGATTGCTCCTCCAAAGGGAAGGGAGCCTCTTTTAATTGAACTACAGTGCTCATCCAAGAATTTCCAGAATACAGACCATAGCGTGTAGCTATCTATGGTGGCCTGGATGGATGGCGAAATAGAGAGTTTAGTGAAGGATTGTGTGTAATGTCAGTAACTGCAAAAGTTGCCAATTACAGCTCCGTTACACCCTTGGGAGTGGCCAGGTAGGCCCTGGGTGCGGTTACACATTGACTGTGGGACCTGAGTGCGCTCAGTGGGTGGGCAGAGATACAGGTCAGCTCAGATAGACAACTGAAAGAGAACCTCAACAGGCAGCACTGAAGATGATCAGGACACTGATATGCCTGTGATGGAGGAAGGCTCCACATGCGTTGGAGATCTTGCATGAGGCTCCGAAAGGCCAAACCACACAAACACGTCTCCCTCCAGAATCACTCATGGTCCGGCCACATGAAGCTGAATTGCCAGTTGGGGGGGTTGGGGTGGGGGGGGGGGTGGGGGGGGGGGGGGGGGGGGGGGGGGGGGGGGGGTTGGGTGGGGGGGGGGGGGCGGGTGGTGGTGGGCTGCTGCAGGGGAACAAGTCATGAAGCCTGTAAATGAAGCTAAAAGACACCATTACACAGTAATTACTGAAAAATAATATATTTTTAAATTATGAAGTGACAAAATGTGTTCACCCATGCAACCACTTGTGATCAGAAACTCTTAACTTTTCCAGGCCTACCACTTCTTCTAGGTTGTGCCCCAACATCTGCAGGAGGGGTGGAGACAGCCTGTGCAATGGTGACCCTATTGCCTCTGATGACTTCAGCGTGGGTCCTCTGGAGAGCCAATGGCATCCGGCATCCTCCCCATGGAGACCTACATACACACACGTGTGGGCACCACTTCACCTGAGAGTAGGCGGAAGCACTTCTATGACTCATGTGACACTCTGTTGAGGGCTTGATGTTCCCCCTCCTTCTTCTGACTCTCCATGATCAGTTGGAATGCCAAACCCAGAGGCTTGTCATCTGACTTGGACCTCACAGATAGCTCCTCCCCAGCAATCCTCCGAGTGCCAGGGAGCTCAGCTGAACCTGCCCCCAACTGCTGCTTACATGTGTCTGTGCGGTGACCACCAGATTGCGAACCAAGCCTGCTCTAGATCTAGGTCTCACCGAGGTGTGTGTCTCTGTGCCGGTGGGGGGTGTGGGTATGCACTGTGATAGGTCTTCCAGGCTGTTCATTTCCAGCTCTTCAGTGGGAGAGGTGCCTTCTTGGTTGGAGGTGGAGGCCTCGACGGAGCTGAGGGACTGTCTGGCTGAGGGTGTCGGTCACTTGACAGAACTCCCTGTGAAACAAAGTTGGGATGACTAGTGCGTGGCAGAGTAAGAAGCGGGAGAGAGAGCACTCACAGTTGGGTTGAGAGAGGGATGATGTGGTGTAGGATTCTCAAATGGGTGTTCACCTCTGGCCTCACCATCATCACAGGCACGATCTATGTCCTCACCTGTCAGCGGATGACACGTTCCTCAAAGTGAGTGAGGGGCCTAATGCAGGCCACTCCACCCCTGGTCTGGGACCTCCGCTGCTGTTGTCAGCCAGCTTCTCAGATGGAGAGAGTGTGAGCAGGACACATGGCACCGCATAGAATGGTTGTGTGGTGAGCAGAGCCATGGATGGGATGAGGATGCGATTTCCAGAGGATCTGAGCCTGATGGAGATGTGAGTGTGTGTGTGAGAGTTAGTGGTGTTGTCCCTTGAGGTGTGAGATCCCTGTGGATGTGTGATGGGTTTGTGAGTGTGTGAGTTGAGAGTGATGAAAAGAGTGACTTACCCTGGCGGAACAGATGAGACCATTCATCCTCTTCCTGCAGTGTATAGCCGCCCTCTTTTGCAGGACATTGGTGCTGACCAACACTGCCATCGCTTCCCATGCTGGATTGGTGACCTTGCTTCCTGGTCTTCGCCCATAACGAGGGTAGAGGGCATTGCGGCGGGCCTCCACTGCATTCAGTAGGCGCTTGAGGGAGGCATCGCTAAATTTGGAGGCAACATGTTTCCTTCCTTTGGTAACCATGAGTTCCCAGCAGCTTCCTATCCCTTGAAGAGTGCTCACTCTGTGCAGAGGCGGCCTTTAAATATTGTGGCCAGTTTACTGACGGCCTGAGATGACAGCAGGGCGGGTGAATCAGAGGCAGCCCTACCAGCGATCCCGCATGTTTCCCAGGAATGAATTATTAATGAGGCGGGACATGCCAGGAATGGGACGATATTTAGTGCGAATCTGGAATGATTCTGCCCTGAGTCTCAACTCAACAGTGTAAAACTGTGTACCACGATATGGCATTTAACTGATAATCAGAAGAGGAAAACTAGAATTTTAAAGGATTTCAAGACAAATGATTAATTTATAAAAATGCTGTAGAAATATTTATGTGTTCTTCGTCTCTGAATGGTACCCTAGAATTGTTATTATTTTTGATATTACTTGTCTTTATAATACATTTTGTGCATATTTCAATTACTTAATTTAGTAAAAGATAATCACACTTAGGGAGGTGGTAGCCAAGTGGCATTGTCATTGGACTGGTATTCCAGAGACCCAGGGTAATGCTCTTGGGACCTGGGTTCAAATCTCACCATGCAGCTTAAAAGAAGTGTGGAATTAAAAGTCCAATGCTGACCATGAAACCACTGTTGATTGCTGTAAAAACCCATCTGGTTCACCAATGTCCTAGGGAAGGAAATCTGCTATCCTTACCTGATCTAGCCTACATGTAACTCCAGATCCACAGCATTGTGGTTGACTCTTAGAAAAAAATGCCCTCTGAACAAGGGCAATAAATGCTGGCCTAGACACCCACATCCCATAAACAGAAAAGCATTTGAATCCAGTCTTTTTTGGCTAATCTGGTTATTGCATTGTCATCTAATGAATGATGGAAAGAGCATAGATTTAATGCGCCATTGGAGCAGCTAACGACAAGGTGAAATTTTCATTACAAATTGAACCATTTCAGTAAGAAGCAAACAAATTGCTGATGACATAATTATTTTATTTATTAAAGTGAAAAATAATTTTACTTAAAATGCAACATTGTTATTGATTGTAGTGGCCAATGTTCATTTGGCCTCCAGTAATATGAAAAAATGTATTTGGCAAAGGCCTTTTTGTTTTGTACAAAGAAAACAAAACTGTCCATTGTCCTCTCTAAGCAACAGTAAGACATTGTAGATAGGAATGCGCTGCAGTACTTGGACAGAGAGCTCAGTAACTGGTACTTTTCCTGTAAAAATGTTGAGCTTAGTTTACACTATCATCCAGATAAGTGGCATTTTATCAACAAAACACTTCCGATATGCTGTATTAATACTGCTTATCAATGTATAAGTAAGCAAACCTCTAGATTTTTTATTCTAGTACTCTAGTAATGATAGAGCATGGCTTTTAGAAATGAGTTTTTTAATGATGACTTTCTCTCTCTTCAGGTACCATGCCCTAACCATGGACCTCCATGTTAATCTTGCTCTGGAGGCATGGATCATTAATAACCAGCTCAATCTTCGGTGAACCTTTACATTATTACTCCAACACCATAAATTCTGGAATCCTTGGACCACTTGTTTTCCTTATCCATGAGCCGTCCTTTGTCAACATCATCCGCAGACATAAACGGCCTGATATTAAGCAGGAGGGTGTGGGGAAGTAGAGTAGCACAGGAAATACCAGGCTAGGAATGTGGAGGGTCTGTCGATCTAGGTGTGGAACATTATATAAATGATTTGATAGTCAACACCTGACCAGACTGATAACTTGACTGGTGGGCAGCAGTGCAAACAAACGGCAGGAGGCTGCAGCTGGTGACCCATTTGGATGGTGCCCAGAATGAGTCCAATATGGAAACTCCAGGCTGCCATTGGAAGGGGGGGTTGGTGGGAAGATAAGGTAACATCTTTGTCACCATCCAAAGCTGAAGGATTGGGGATAGAGACATTGGGCAATGATCAAGATGGGTTAGGAGACAACACAATTGGCCTCAATCCAGGCCAACCCCAACTCCATCATTGGCGCCCATGCCTTGACCTGCCAAGGTTCTATAAGCTTTTGAATTCTAAACCTCTCCAGCTGTCTAAGCTCTTTTTTAACCTTAAAACCTATTACTTTTATCAGCTTCTGGTCACCTGTCATAATATCTCCTTATGTGACTCGGGGTCAAACCTTGGTTGATAACATTCTTTTGAAGCATTAAAAACACTATATATATGCAAGTTTTTGTTGTTCTTCCTATCTTTATTGAAAAGGTATGCACAAAGACAAGTGTCCATCGAAAGACATGGGCTACAGTCTTTATAACTGTAGCAGATTTACCCTTTAAAGTAGTCATTTATAATATTCACATGGCATGGAGTGTGATGGAATGCTCTCCAATTGCCTGGATGAGTGCATCTCCAACAATGTGCAAGAAGCTTTGCCAGGACAAAATAGCCCGCTTGATTGGCACCCCATCCACCAGCTTCAACATTCAATCCCTCCAACGCTGATGGACAGTGGCAACAGTGTGTACCATCTACAAGATGCACTGCAGTAACTCGTCAAAGGTCTTTTGACCTTCCAAACCCCAGACCTCTACCACCTGGAAGGAGAAGGGTAGTAAATGCATGGGAATACCACCACCTGCAAGTTCCCCTCCAAGTCACACACCATCGCCGTTCCTTCATATTCACTGGGTCAAAATCCTGGAACTCGCTGCCTAACAGCACTGCGGGTGTACCTATACCACATGGATTGCAGCGGTGCAAGAAGGCAGTTGACCATCACCTTCTCAAGGGCAATTATACAGATGGGCAATAAATGCTGTCCCAGCCAGTGACGCCCAGATCCCGTGAATGAATAAAAAAAGCCATTCCCTTGGAGCATGTAGGAAATAAAACTGGTTATATGTGTCCTTTTAAATTGTGCAGTATGATAGGATTTCAGTTCAAATCACTTGATCCAGTCATTAGAACCTACAGTTTGTCACTGTCGACCATTACATCCACAATACAAAAACCTCAGGAAATCGAACAGCACCATCTGCATCTAATTGTGCATTTCCACTGCAGCTTTCATCTGAGCACGTGGTTGCAGTTTGGATCCCATCCAGCTAGAATTCTATTTACATTGCCTTGCTTCTGCTTGGTTGAAACTTGATTGTCTTGTTTAGGAGACAGCTCTGCAAATGGTCAATTCTGTAATGTGCAGAGCTGTCTCCCAACACTCAGAAATGTTAATGCTCGGAGCGCAGGGAGGAGAGAACCTCTTACGTTCAGGTCAGTGAGCTCTACAAAATGTGTCTAGTGGTTCCCAACAGAACATGTTGCAAATCAGTTTGACAATGCACCAGATTTGCACTGCATGCAAGTCAAATCAACAACATTACTCCCTCCACAGAGCCAGGTTTGCTCCAGACTATTTGCAACCAGCTCAGCATTACTGCAAGGCTGAAATTACTTCAAACTGACTCTAAAATTGAAAATATAGTCCATGTGCAGCTGAGGATTTTATTATTTTGATTTTGGATTGCATTTATTTTACCTGTAGGATTCTATGCAGCCATTGAAGTACTTTTGAAATGCAGTCATTACTGTAATGTCGGAAATACGGCTGCCAATTTTGTGGACAGTACTCCCACAAACAGAAATGTGATAATAATCAGATAAACTGTTTTTGTGATGTTGATTGATATTGGCCAGGACACTGAGGATAATTCTCCTCTTCTTTGAAATAGTCCCTGGTACCTTTTACATTCACCAGAGTAGGCAGATGGGGCCTCAGCTTAACATCTCATCAGAAAGGTGGCACGTCCAACAGTGATGCAGTCCCCCAGTACTACACTGGAGTGTCAGCCTTGATTATTGTGCTCAAGTCCTGGAGTAAGACTTGAACTCAGAAATGCCCAACTGATTCCGGATCAATTTCTACCTTCAAAATGGAATGCTGGAGTGAGAACGTGTAAGCATACAGTTAAATAGAAGTTAACTTTTAACTTAATTTTTAGATAAAAGCTAGAAAAAATTTATGGACAGGTTACATTTGGTAAAAAAAAACTAAATAGAGAGGCTGCTTCCTTCCTCAGCAGGTTTGAGGTATCAAAGTCTATTTCTGAAAGTCGTTCAGTGTGAGGCCTCTTCCTCTCTTCCCTCCTTTGTCATTTTCTTGCAGTGCAAGTCTGTGGACTCACCTTTGGAGCTGCTGTTGTCTCTCATTTCCCAGCTGCAATGGTAGACTCAACAGGACTCTCATGACAACAGCAACTGTGCAGAAATGTAAGAAAAATCACCTCCTGCACCCCCAAAACGTTATTAGATGAAGTTTTAATGCACTGCTATTGTCGCAAAAACACTGAAAGTATCAGATGATCAATCCAGGTCATTAAGGAGTGTAAGAGAGCATGTCAGGAGCGCCAGGCATGCCTAAAAATGGGATGTCAAAATCTGGTGAAGGTACAAAACAGGACTTCAAACATGCTAAACAGCAGAAGCCTCAAGCTAGATACAGAGCTAAGCAATCTCACAACCAACAAATCAGATCAAAGCTCTGCAGTCCTGCCACATCCATTCATGAGATGTAGTGGACAACTGAGCAACTAACTGGAGGAGGAGTCTCCATGAACATCCCTGTCATCAATAACAGGGGAGACCAGCATGTCAGTGCAAAAATCAAGACTGTGGGATTTGCAACCATCTTCAGCCAGAAATGCAGAGTGAATGATCCATTTCGGCCTCCTCCTGAGATCCACAGCATCACAGATGTCAGTCTTCAGCCAATTCAGTTCACTCCATATTATAGCAAGAAATGACTGAGTGCACTTGATATAGCAAAGACTATAGGGCCCAAAAACACCCCAGATATAGTAATGAAGAGTTGTGCTCCAGAGCTAGCTGTGTCTCAAGACAAGCTGTTTCAGTACAGTTATTAGCACCTACCAACAATGTGGAAAATAGTCGAGGTATGCCCTATCTCCAAAAAAACAGAAGAAATCCTATTCAGCCAATAACTGCCGCATCGGACTTAATGCAATCATCAGCAAAGGTATCATTGAAAGTGCTATCGGGGGCACTTACTTGCCAATAACCTGCTCACTGATTCTCAGCTTCGATTCCACCAGAAGCATTCATCTCCAGACCTCATTACAGCTTGGCCAAATATATAAGGAAGAGTTGAATTCCAGAGTGAAGTGAGAGTGACTGCCTTTGACATCAAGGCAGCATTTGATCGAGTGCGGTTTCAAGGAACCCTAGCAAAATTGAAGTCAATGGGACTCAAGGGGAAAACTCTGCATTGCTTGGAGTCATAACTAGCACAAAGGAAGATGGTTGTGGTAGTTAGAAGGGAGTTCCTCAGGGCAGCATCATAAGCCTAAACATTTTTAGCTAATTCTTAATGACCTTGCTCCACCATAAGTTCAGAAGTGAGGATGTTCTCTGATGATTGCACCATGTTCAGTTCCATTCGAAATTCTTCAGATACTGATGCAGTTAATGCCTAGATGCAGCAAAGCCTGGGCTTGGGCTGATAATTGGAAAGTACATTTATGCCACACAAGTGACAGGCAATGGCCATCTCCAACAAGAGAGCCCAACCATCTCCACATGACACAACATTACCATTGCTGAAACCCCAACCATCATCATCCTGGGGGTCACCATTGACCAGAAACTTAACTGGACTAGCCATATAAATATTGTGGCTGCAATAGCAGATCAGAGGCTGGAAATTCTGTGATGGTTAACTCATCTCCTCACTCCCCAAAGCCTCTCCACTAGCTAGAAGGCACAAGTCAGGAAAGTGATGGAATACTCTCCATTTGCCGGGGTGTACAGCTCCAACAGCGCTCAAGAAGCTCAATTTCATTCAGGACAAAACAGCTAGCTTGATTAACATGCCATCCACTACCTTAAACATTTGTTGCTTCCACAGACTGTATATCGTGGCTGCAGTGTGTACCACCTATAAGATGCACTGCAGCAATTTGCCAACACTCCTTTGACAGAGCCTTCAAAGCCCGTAACCTCTACCGCATAAAAACACAAGGGCAGCATCTGCAAGTTCCCCTCCAAATCTCACATCATTCTAACTTGGAAGTATGTCACCATTCCTTTATTGTCACTGGATCAAAATCCTGGATCTTTCGACCTCACTATACTGTAGATTTACTTATATGCCCCACTGATTGCAGCGGTTTAAGAAGGCGGCTCACCACCACTTTCTCAAGGCAATTAGGGATGGGCAATAAATGCCTGTCCTTGCTAGCAATGAACACATCCCTTCTTAACTTGTGTTGCCTCAAGCTCTTTCAATAGCTTGTGTCAATCTGCAGTGCATCAATGCATAAAATAGATGACTGATACCTTGTTACCTAGCACAAAGAGGTTATTTACTCTTTCAATGGACATGCTTCAAACTGTCTCCATTTGAGATTGCAACGTGTAGATTTGAGCTTAGCTACCTTGGACTACCCAAGTGATATTTCTGGTTTTAATAACCTGTATTTTTTTAAAATTTACATGGCTTCACCTGGTCTGACAATGTGACATCACTTCAATAGAAGTAATTACACAATGACTCATGCATAAATGTCAAGTTTGGTTTATCATTAAAAATAAACAATGGAAAATTACACGATGTGACTCACCACTAAGTCATCATCCCAGTTGCATCAACTACAAGGAGGCCAATTTCCGCATTGGGCGATTCATTTTTCCACACAAGGGTGCCATTCTTTCAGTAAAATTCAGCTTCTGAATTCCTGCCCCTGCACAGTTCAGGAGTGAGTGAGAAAATTTATTATCAGATTGGCCAATCTTCCATGTTCCCTGCCTCCCCAGGTTTCTTGGCCATTTCAGGGCTTGCATGAACCATGCACTCATCATTTCCCTCAACACCCACAGAATTCCCAGCATCTGACCTGCTCTTGTAGTCACAGTTTTAAAAGAAAACTGGTCCAGTTCATTTTTTCCATACGTAAAAGTTAAATTTCCAAATTTCAGCAAAGGAAATTTTCCTTAACTTGAAGGTACATGTCCCTTCATCTGCTGACCAATTTATTAAAGTGGATGAACTTTTCCACAGAAATTTTCTTTGATTAATTTTTTGTGTGGTTAATTATTGTGCGCCCAATGCCAGGATCAAGCCAAACATTATACAGTTAAAGGCATAGTAAAGTATTCCCTATTCTAAGTTAACAATGGGTGGAATTTTCCATGCCCATTGATGTCGAGCGTCATGGTGGGCGCGAGGGGACAATATGGCGGGTGGTTTCATGCCATTGGGAAACCAGTTTGCGATCGTCCGCTCCGCCCTTCAATGGCGGGCTGCGTTTCCCACCGCCGGATGTTGGGAACCTCACTTTCATACACCTGCAGGCCGTTATAAGCCCTGGTCACCGGAATCATCCTCCACACTGGATTATCCGGGCAGGCCGGTGCGCTTGCACACTGAAGTGCTTCACAACAGCATTTATAAGGAACGCAGCTGGCAAACTGCACTCCGAGGGGAATTCGGGGGTGAGTGCACACTAACATTGCACAGTGCTCGTGAGGGTCGGCGGTTGGATTTCAAGGCTGAAGCACCGTGCGTTCAGGTGAGTGCCCAAGCAAGTCGCTCTTTCCTGGCTGGCTGACAGTACGGTGGTGGGGCAGGGGCTGCCCTGGGGGTTGGGGCGAGTTGCGGGGAACAAGAACTGCCCTGCGGTTGATGGTAGTGCACAAGTACATGCAGTGGGGGTGGGTGGGTGAGGGAAGTGGCCACGCTTTCGGGAAATCTTGTATAAAGTGACCATTCCTCTCCAGCTGAGACAGTTCAGGCGCGACCACATTAACATGCTTGGAGTCGGGCCTCTTGCTTATCTGCCCACTCAAGCAACACAGAGGCATGAAAATGCCAACAAATGCTCCAGATCTTTCCACCCCTCCGGCACAGGCTGCAATCTAATGAGCATTTTAGTGGACTGCAAAACAGTTGGATGACTGGGTGATTTGTACAATCTCCTTACTAAACCTGGCCGTGGAGCTGTCACTGGTGGAGGCGCTCACAGCCCCTTGCAATGTCATCATTCAGGTTCAGACCAGTCTCCCCCAAGGTTCAAGCTAACAGTGCAGCCTCGCAGTGCAGGTTAGGAGAATGCCTGTGCCTGAGCTGAGAGCACAGCCTGCAGTCCAATGGGCAAAGCTGCTGCCAATCGGTCAGGTGGACAGGGGCAGAGGTGGTGGGGTTTCGGGCAGCCATGCAGCTCACTAAACTCTGGCCTTCCAAGTGGTGGCCAACACTCTCCAGGATGTGTTAAGGGGCCTTCAGACTTAACCAAGAGAGGTTCTCAGTACACCCAAGCTAACCCATGCGTCTCTACCTTTCATCTTGCAGCAGGAGTACATCAGGAGCATGGAGCCTGGTGACCTAGCTGTATGCCTCATGGCTTACAGACAGCAGCGATGAAGCAGAAGTGAGCGATGGAGGTGCCTGGCTGGGCAGAGGGAGGTGCAACACTCTCAGGAAGAAGGGGCAGTTGGAGGTCCTGTGCACAATGCTGAATAGCCACAGCGAGCTGTTAGTGGTCGGCGCCTAGCTGGGCCCAGGTCTATAGGCGGTGCTTGTTATTCCTGCAGATGACTGAGAGCTAGTGTCACTGATGGCTGCGCATGTGCAGGGAACCGGTTGGTCACATCTGCCACCTGTTGCAGGATTTGTCGCCACGGGAACATGGAGGACATCCACTGCCTGTGCCGTGAAAGTGACCCCGACACTCAATTTTTTACACCACTGGGTCATTTCAGGGCTCCACACGTGACCTCTGTGGGATATCACAAATACATCCATGAGGTCATGGACACCATCTTCGAGAAGGCACACAACTTTGTGCATTTCCCCTGGGATCAGGAAAGGCAGGAAGCAAGTGCGCTGGGATTTGCCCAGGTCTCAGGTTTCCCACAGGTGTAGGGCACCATCGACTGCGCTCATGTGGTGCCCAGATCTCCGTGGCAACAAGTGGTCAACTATCTCAACCATAGGAGTTTCCGCTCTCTGAATGTTCAGCTGGTCTGCGACCATCACAGACGCATCCTACAGGTCTGCACACGGTTCCCAGGAAGTGTTCACAACTCCTACATTCGCAGTAGGTATCAGATCCCTGAAGTCTTCCAGGGTCCACAGAGGCTACAGGGTTGGTTCCCCGGGGATGTGGCTAATGACACCAGTGCAGCGGCCTCAGACTGCAGCAGAGCGATGGTGTAATGACACCCATGCAGCGGCCTCAGACTGCAGCAGAGCAATGGTGTAATGACACCCGTGCAGCGGCCTCAGACTGCAGCAGAGCGATGGTGTAATGACACCAGTGCAGCGGCCTCAGACTGCAGCAGAGCGATGGTGTAATGACACCCGTGCAGCGGCCTCAGACTGCAGCAGAGCGATGGTGTAATGACACCCGTGCAGCGGCCTCAGACTGCAGCAGAGCGATGGTGTAATGACACCCGTGCAGCGGCCTCAGACTGCAGCAGAGCGATGGTGTAATGACACCCATGCAGCGGCCTCAGACAGCAGCAGAGCGATGGTGTAATGACACCCGTGCAGCGGCCTCAGACTGCAGCAGAGCGATGGTGTAATGACACCCATGCAGCGGCCTCAGACTACAGCAGAGCGATGGTGTAATGAGCCTCATGCTGCAGTTTGCAACTTGGTGGATCAAACCATCGAAATGCTGAAACTGAGCTCCCAGTGCCTGGACCGGACTGGTGGAACCCTGCAATACAGTCCGCAGAGGGTGCCACGCATTGTTGTCGCCTGTTGTGCCTTTCACAACCTGGCGCTGCAACGGAGAGAGGAGCTTGCTGAAGAGGGGATGAAGGAGTTGCACGTCTCCTCTGGTGAGGAGAACGTTGATGGGATGAATGTGAGGAGGTCCTGAAAGCTGAGGATGACAGCAATGAGGCCCTCTCATTGGCCAGACAAGGCAGGCGTGCTCAGGAGGCCCTCATGGCTGCTAGATTCATGGAGGATGATGATGACATGCACTGAGGAGACACCATAGATCCTTACATTGCATCTGTGAACATTTGACTCCAGTCTGGCTGATGGCAGTGTACGTACCCTCTGTGATAAGGCTCCTGTCATGGAGACGCAGTGAATGCCCATAGTCCCTCCATTCCAGGAGGATGATGACAACATGCAGTGGGGACACTCCATAGATCCTCACACAGCTTATGTGAATGTCTGACTCCTGTCTGGCTGATGGCAGATCGCTTGTGTTCTGTGAACAGGATCTCATCATGGAGATGTAGCGGGGAAACTTTAACTTGACCTGATCCTATGGTATGCTTCTTGAGCTAAACCCTTCAGGACCCCACACTGTCACTGGACACAGATGCTGATGAGATGGGGGGGGGGGTGCCCAGGACATTCTGACAACAATAATAAGCCCCATCAAGGTGCAGGCATGACTAATGTTTCCAGTGACTGTGAAGGCGCACCATCAGTGTGCTGGGCAGGTTGCACAAAGCACGGGGAAGAGGCCCTGGACTGAGACACCTGCCTTTATCTTGTGCAGGGACCAAGGATTCACATCTGAGTGACACGAACACTACTCATCAGAACAAGGAGCCATAGACAAGGACACAATCTTGGGAGTTTATTTACAATAATGAACGTTAAGTATTTGATTAACACCCGTGCTCAGGCTGTGCAACTACATCTTCTTCACTGGCCATTAACAGGTCCAGGCAGTGGGCGATCGAGGGGGGAGTCCCGCTCAACTGTCTGCCCCTCTTCCGCGGCTACGTTCGCGGCCGGGTGACCCTGGAGAGGGAGCACGCGGTGTCTGCTGGTACTCTTGAGGCCTTCCGTGCTCGGAGGGCACCGCGGGGTGTTTTATTGAGTTACATCTTTGTCACTGGCTATTAACAGGTCCAGGCAGCGGGCAATCGACGGGGGAGTCCCGCCTAATTGTTTGTCCCTCTTCCGCGGCTACGTTCGCGGCCGAGTGTCCCTGGAGAGGGAGCACGCGGTGTCTGCAGGCACTCTCGAGGCCTTCTGTGCTCGGTGGGCACTGCGGGGACTGGGGTGTTTTATTGACCCCTTTGATCACATTTTGGTTTAATGTTTGTAAGTTTCCTTTAAACTTTGTCCTTAGTTTTACGGCTGACCTGACTTAGGGGCTGTGCTTGATTTATCCCTTATTTTGCTAATTTAGTTTAATTGTCTTAACTCCAAAAAAAAAGTTACACCTTCGTCACTTTAGTTTACTTGTTTTGTAACAAAAAGAGTTACATCATCGTCACATTTCTAATCCTGCTGCTAACATCTTGGTGCTCCCCCGACATCCACAGCAAAGGTGGAGGCAGCCTGCTGACTGCTACGCCCTATCTGTGATGACCTTGACGGGTGTCCTCTGGAGGGCTGAAACTTGGAGGGTTCCGGCCTGCTTTTGGGATACTGTTGTGTGGCAGTGGCACCCTCCTTGGCCTGTGGAGCTGCAAATGCTGGGGTCACAGGACGAGGAGATTCGCAAGGGCCGGAGACTCCTGGAGTCACCTGCGTGGGTTGCCCAGGGGTGTGCACCTGCTGATTCTCCTCCCTATGAGTGCCCGAGAGCCCCCAGCTGAATCCTTGAGAAGAAAGAGAAGCTGGAGTGAGATCGAGCTGCCCGCACCCCTCTTGCGTTGACATTGTTGGAGGCCAACTATGGCATCATTGATGGAGTTCGGCCCACGCAGCAGTGCAGGAGCAAAGTCCTGGACTGAGGTCTCCATTGTGGCCGCCATCCTACCAGTGTTGACATCAGTGTGTTGGCATGCCGGTGTTATCACCTCATCCTGAAGGCAGACGGACTCCTCCATCGTGCCTTGCAATCTGAGGAGTGCAGTGGACAAGCCTTCCTGATGTTCCCGAGCTTGCCTTTGCTGCCCCAGCAACTCTGACATTATCGAGTCATCTGACTCAGACTCAGCAGATTTCTGGCCTCCAGCAGTCCTCCAATTGCCGGAAACCTGGGAAGTCCCTGCTGTGGATCTGACAGTGCGAATGTACTCACCAGATTGTGATCCCGAGGCTACTCTAAAGTTATGTCCCACTGAGGCATGTGTCTCTACACTGGTGGTGGGGGGAGGGTGAGTGCTGTGACAGGTTTTCAATGAGGGTTTCAGCAGATTCCTCTTCTGGGGTGTCTTCGGGGCTTGAGTTGAGGACCTGGGTCCTAAAGCCCCTTGGCTGTTTGGCAGATGTATCTGCGAAAGCAAGGAGAGATAATTAGCGCATTGCAATGGCCTGTGAAACAGGACATATCACTCACAGCATGGTTGTCTGATGGATGTTGCACTGCTGGATCCTTACTTGGTTGAGCACTGTGGACCTCACCAGGAGCGCAGAAATAGTCCAGATCTTCGCTGACTAGTTGGATTTTCAAAGACCTTGATTTCGGGCGTTCCTCCAACAGTGTGTGACCTCTCCCTTTAGTTACATGCCAGCTTGTCTTGTATGAATAAAAGTGGAAGGAGCATAAGCAGGACACCTGCCAGGCCAGATGATAAGTATGCCTGGCATGTGTGGGTGGTGAGTGGTGCCATGGACTGGATGAGGACAATGAAGGTGCGTGGGAGAGAGTGAATTATGATATCCTTTGAACTGACAGTGAGTGAGATCCATGTGGATGTGTGATGAGTTTGTGAGTGTGTGAGTTGAGAGTGATGAGAAGAGTGACTTACCCTGGCGGAATGGAGGAGATCATACATCCTCTTCTTGCACTGGGTGGCTGTCCTCTTTTGCAGAGCTTTGGCACTGACCACTGTATTCACTGCCTCCCATGCTGGATTGGTGACCTTGCTTGCTGTCCTTCGTCCAGAGCCGGGGTAGAGGACCTAGTTGCAGACCTCCACTGCACCCAGTAGGCATTCAAGGGAGGCGTTGCTAAATCTAGGGACAGCATGTTTCCTTCCTTTGGCACCCATTAATTCGCAGCAGCTTCCTATCCCTTAAAGAGAGCTGGCTCTTTGCAGGGACGCCCTTTAAATATGGCACCTGGTTAGCTGAAGGACTGATTTGATGGGGGGTGGCAAATGAGAGGACATCCTACCAGTGACCCAGCGTGTTTCCCAGGAACGCATGATGAATGAGGCAGGATTGGGATGGCACAGCGTGAAAAGCCGCCATGCCAGCCAGTGGTTTAAACATCCTTTTCCCTGCTCACTACCACACTTAGTGCAAATCTGGGATGATTCTGCCTAATATGGCATTGACCCAATTTTTAGAAAAGCACTAATGCATCCACTTACATTTCAAATTCCATGTACCATGTGGGCTGTACTTTTTCTGAATGTAATTGTATTCATTCATTACCGAGGGTGGAAAGTTATCTGTTAGCACCTGGGCAGCATAACTGCCCTCCCAACTTCAGGATTTACTGTCCAAATATCCTTCGATGTCTGGTGTAATATTTTTAGTTTTTGCTTTGCATGCAATGGACATAAAGGTGTTCCATTTTGGCTTAATCATCAAGAAAGAACATCTGCCAGGAATATCATAAAACGAGATTACAGATGAGCTGTCAACCGTGTTCCCAATAAATCTAGTGAACCACCTTTTGTAGTGTTTCCAGATGCATAGATATAAAATGGTGGATTCTGGGAGTTGATATGCTGTCCAGCTGTGAGTCTTTCATGGTAAATTACTGTTCATTTGAACCTCTCTTTCATTTGTTCATAACTCAAGACAATCCTCCTTAACAGAAATATAAGAGATTTAAAATTTAATGATTTCATTAAATTCAAAGTTTCTGGTGTCATAAAATTCTGACAATAGGAGATTTTATAATGTGATATTGTATTGGCTTTTTATTAAACACAATAAATTCCGAAGCTACTGATGGTTGTTGAATCACATGATGCAGGACAAATCAGACCATCAGTACGCCAACGTCAGCAAAAAAAGAGAAGAACAGACAATGGTAAAAAAAGCATATGAGCTCCCTTGGTATTGCCCATGGGCAAAATTATTTAACATATTTTCAAAATGATAAACATAATATTACAAGTATATATTATCTCCAGTCGTTTCTACTTTGATCTTCATTGCAATTTATCTTTAAACTTCCTTCCCTAGTATTTGGCTCAAGATATGCAAGATATGCAAGATATGCAATTCATTGTAATTAATCTTCTGTTCCAAGTTTCTTGCCTGGTTTAGATATGGCTTGCATTTTCACAGAGTTGTAGAGAGTCCACGGTGTATGCAAAATAGTGGATAGACCCTAGATCCAGAGTTCCCCCCAACCATGTCTGGCAGAAACCATTTTCACTATGTGTTGGGTTTGGGGGGTGTGGCGGGGATGGGGGTGGGGGTGGGCAGAGAGGGGAATCAGAGGTGGGAAGTGACTCCCACATGTGGGAATCATTAACTCAGCAGGGTCATTTGAATTAATTTGAGTTTAAAGATACCCCATTTTTGCTACAGCAAGAGCCTTATCCCGCAGTGTGTGTATTACAATATTTTAGAGTAGGTGTAAATGCTCTTGAAGGGTGGATAAGGTATGTAGAACAGTCAAACTGTCAAGTTATTTAAAACCCCAGCCTTTTAAAAATAAAAATCCAGCCTGCCTGTGACTGAGAGTCAAAAAAATCTGTTCATTTTCAATAGCTATTTGTTGATTTAACCATACATGCTACAACTATAGCATTACTAGTGCTTGACTGCTTTCCTTAACCTATCATTATCACACTGGGTGCTGTAAGTTCACAGTTTGACAGCTCTAAGAAGCTATTAAAGGATTTACTGTCTTTGATGTGGGGCCATGAATAAAAAATTTGTTTTTATAAGGGATTAAGCACTTATGGTGATGTAAATATATTGGATGGGCTTTCATGAATGCGAGTAGGCTTTTTTATAGTGAAGTCTATAATAGGTACTTAGAACTTTATTTTATTTCATTTCAGCATGGCTCCTGAGGTTTGCCCATGGTGGATATTGGATAAGTTGACATGGAGGACAGAAGGGTAAAGGGTGGTGGGGGTAGTGGATAAGTGGGCATGAGCTGGCACTAATTTGGCATAGTGGCTATAAGGGGTAATGGAAATGTGGGGATGCGTAGGGGGTTATGAGTTCGCACTAAGTTTGCATATGGGCTATAAGGGCCCATGGGAGTTGGTATGGGACATGGAGCGTATGAGAAGCCATTGGGGTAGATGAGAGCATGGGCTGGCATGAGCTAGTATGTATGGGCATGGGGAGCAGATGAGGGGTGAGGGGGTGTGGGTAATGGGGGCTAGAGGGCCTAATATTTAAGAAAATAATTGGGCAAAGTTCCAGAGAACCAAGGCAGACCTTTTAACCAGCCCACCTCAGCACTCAACAGACCCTGTGGCCATATCTGATCTACGTCCGGGGACAATGGGCCCAACACCAACCCGCATCTGCCCCTCTGGAATGAATTTTCCCAGTGCTGCACTCTCGCCTTTGGAGCCATTGGGGTAGAATTTTCCCAGTGCTGCACTCTCGACTTTGGAGCCATGGGAGTAGATGAGGGCATGGGCTGGCATGAGCTGGTATGTATGGGCATGGGGAGCAGATGAGGGGTGAGGGGGTGTGGGTAGTGGGGGCTAGAGGGCCTAATATTTAAAAAATAATCTTTCATGAATGCGAGTAGGCTTTTTAAAGTGAAGTCTATAATAGGTACTTAGAACTTCATTTAATTTCATGTCAGCATGGCTCCTGAGGTTTGCCCAAAATTGTCTCAGGATCAATGGCACTAGTTACTCCTGTCAGTAGTCCTTGAATCTTATGTTCAGGAATGCACCTGCACTTCCCAATATCTAAACAAAGGAAACTGAAGCCTAGCCGTCTAACAATAGGGCCCCATTGTGACCTGAATAGGTTATCATGAATTCTGCACATGCACCTTTCCAATCTTATAGAATTTGTGAGCAAGTGTACCCATAGTCAAAGCTGAGATACGTATAAAATCAGCTATTGTTAGAACTTTACTACACCAGAGCCATCCATATTCTCTTGTCCCCGAACAACTAGACCATAATGTACAGGCTGAACCTGCCATCCACAATTATGCACAGACACAATAACATGCAGAAGGAGGTGGATACTATTCAATACAACAATCAAACTTAAATTATAATGCACAATGCAAGGTCGGCCAATTTCAAAAAATCTTCAGAGCTTTCGTCACCTAAGGCCTGAAATACTATGGGTCATGTTTGCAGTTTCCAGCACATTATAAAGGACCATTGGTTGCTCTTAAATGGAAACAAAATTTAGGTTTAGGAACTTGCAGATGCAGCTAGGGTATAGACGTACCTTCAAGAAGCTGATTATAGAGGTAAAATGCCTTTATGCTCAATCAGCAAAACAGGCAAGTAGATGAACATGTACTTTGATCTACAGCAAAGAAGCATTTTCACTGAGGAAGCATAATCAACAAATAAATGGCGGAACCAAGTCATAACACTTCTTCTGGGGCCTTCCTTGCAGGATCTATTTACTGAGCATCTGAACTGCCGTTCAAATGTCTTACATGCGTTATGGTGCTCCGGCTTAATTTGAATAAAACTCAAGTCCTTAATGAGTATTGCATTTGGTTCATGTGCAAGCTATAAGTACTCTAGGTTGTGGTGCCGTGCACACTGCTGAGTAGGCTTGTGCCCTCTCTGATTCACAGTAGTACTGTTGGTGCCACAAGGGTAGCCAACTGTCTAGAACTGGAGACTCTAGAAATTGAAGGTTAATATCCATTGATTTTGTCTGAATTGACCAGTTAGTGGCCAGAGGGCATGCTCACATCCAATTAGGGATAGCAGCAGGCTCTCATAGCTGGAGGGCAGACAAAATATATAGGCTACGGACAACATATCTACTCTTCTCTGAGGAGCTGTGAATAAGGTGCACTGTGCTTCTCAAGGTGAGGCCAGCAAAGAGTTGTGGTACGCTATCATGCGGCCTTGGTAACAAATGTTCCACTAACTATCATGCCTCTCCTCATAAAGCACCATGGAATGCCTTTAAGTGCTGGCTGAGCCGCTGCCTGTATTACCCTTCCAAGATGCATGCTGCCTATAAGCAGAGTGAACTGGCAGCTTGCCCACAATGCCAATGTCACTGTGCAGGCAGTGTGGATGCTTCGGGTACCATTAATGCTGCAAATGAAAACTGACCCCGTGGTATAAATGTAAGATTATTCATCATGGAACTCCAGTCATTGCTTTCAGTTATAAAGCTGTGATTAACTTAAACTGAAAAAAGGGAAGAAAGTCCTTTATACTTCAATTTCTTTGCATTAAAAATGTTATTACTCATCACGCTTTGTCAGACAAAGTGGTAACGGATTACACAAAAGCGAAAGACTGCGGATGCTGGATATGTGAAATAAAAACAGAAATTGCTGGAAATAATTGTGGAACCATTTGTAGAGAGAGAAAAACAGAGTTAACGGGTGAATTTTGCTATCCCAATGAGGGGCCAATTGGCATCAAGACAGTTCTCAAAATGGAGGCTCGGGACCTGGATCTGGAAGTCCCCCCCGCCCCCCCGCACCCCCCCCAGTTCCGGCACCGCCCATTTTCACCAGCGCCATAAAAGGGACAGGTCTGGACTCCACATGTACGCCACGCTGTTGGGAACTCCAGCTTCTGAAATGCTCACCTTTAAAACCCACAATTTTTAAACAGCTCATGCAGGGTTTAGAAGTCTGTCTAAAACACGTCAGCTCAGTGCTGTCAAGAACCGGGCGGGAGGAGACCCAGAAGTACCTGAAAGTTTCAAAAGGCCTGCATGTAAGGAGACCTTTGCTGTACATTGGCATGAAAGGGCTCAGAGAAGGTTCATGCTCTCACCAAGGGAGGGGCTGGAGGCAGGGGTATGGTCTGCTCGTTCAATTCTCAGGGCCTGAGCTACAAGCAGCCACCATCAGGCCAGCAGTCCAGTCAGCCAAGGCTGCATTAATCTCTGATCCGAGTCAGCAGACAACTTTGCCACTGGACATGGGTGTAGCTCCAATATGCCTGCAAGACATTCAGGCACAGCAGTAGCAGTAGCAGCAGCAGCAATGATGAAGCACAATCAGAGTAGCAAGCACCAAGGAGGAGAAGGATTGGAGATTACCCTGATTGCTGCTTCTACCACCACAGGCTGGCCATCCTCCAGATATCTCAGCACCAAGGAAATAGTGACTGACCTCCATGCTTTCTCAATGAGGAATTGGCCCACAGATCCACACATTGGCAGGCGCTCTCCATAGCAATGAAAGTTACCATAGTCCTCAACTTCTTTGCCTTGGCTTCCTTCCAGAGCTCTGCTGTTGATCTGTGCTGGACATCTCAGTCAGCCGCTCACTGTCATTTCCATGCCGTGATAGATGCTTTCTTCCCGAGGGAAGCTGATTCTTTAGATTCCATGCGGCCTTATAAGCACAGAGGACAACATGTTTCGCAACAATAGTCCCTTAACCCAGGTGCAAGCGGTCACTGACTGCACCCATGAGGCAATAAAAGCATCAAAGCATTGGCCGAACATCTACATCATCAGGAAGAGATACCATTCCCTGAATGTCCAAGTGGTCTGCACCCATAGCAAGAACTTCCTGCACATCAGTGCCTGTTACCTATGTTGCAGCCATGACTCCTTCATTTTACATCAGTCAAGCCTGCTTCACCTCTTCTACCCCAGTCCCCAGGTATGTGAATGGATGCTGGGCAACAAGGGCTACCTTCTGAGAAGGTGGCTGGTAACCCGTCTGAAAGAGCCTCAACTCAGCCCCAGTGTCGTGACAATGAGAGCCACCCACAGACCAGGACACTCATTGAGCAAGCCATTGGGTTCCTCAAAATGAGGTTTCAATGCCTTGATCATTCTGGTGGAGCACTGCAATACTTGCAACCCAGGGTTTTGCAAATGGTCATCTTGTGCTGTAGGCTGCACAACATGGCTCAGCAGATGGGTGTGGCCCTGGAGGATGCTGAGTGTGAGGAAGTTTCCATGTCATCAACAGGGGAGGATATTGGTGATGAAGGGCCAGTCAACTCAGAGGATGAGCAGGCAAGGGCGCAGGATGAACCTCAGAGGCAGAGAGATGTGGAGAGGAATTCATGCAGGTACTAATCCAGCAGTGTTTCAGCTGAGGGAACCCAGAGATCTTATGACAGGGTACAAAGCGATCTCTGGATGAAGCAGAAGCCTTCGCTTGGATGACTATCAAGGCATAAACCCTCACATTCAATGGTCTAATAGTTGCAGTTGGAATTTGAAACTGCTGAGATGCTGTTGACCTTTGTAAATATTGTAGAGTTAGTGTTAAGGATGTGGAAAAAATGGCTAGAATTTTCCAGCCCCATTGGCGTCGAGCGTCATGGGGGTGTGGGGGACGTGGGGGGTGGGGGTAGTGGGGGGGGGGGGGGGGGGGTGGGGGTGGGGGGGGGACGAGGGTGGGGGGAGGAGGGAGTACAATATGACAAGAAGGCCAAAAATCAGTTTCACACTGTCATGAAGCCAGCTTGCGATTGTCTGCTCCACCCATCAATGGCAGGCCGCACATTGGGAACCTAATTTCAATACTTTAACATCCCATTGTAAGCCCTGTCCGCCGGAATCATTCTTCCATACTGGATCATCCAGGCACATTGCACACCAACGTGGTCCACAACTGTACATAAACGATGTGCAGCTGGCGAGCTACACTTTGCTCAGGACTTTTCGGTTTGTTTCCCTACCTTGCTTCGGTCAGCACTCGCAGTCATCAGCGCCAGGCTTCACAGACAGCACCACATCACTTTTAGGGGGGCTCATGGGCAGGTCTCTACCTACCAGACCAGCTGTGAGGCAGGGGTGGCTTTCCAACAGCTGCAGGGCTGGGGCTTGCTTGGGGAACAGGGAGAAGTGGCCTCAGGCAAGGGAAGAGGCTGCCGGCTGAGAGCTGTACTGGGGAAGGGGGGTATCCAAGGGGGTCTGTGTCGGGTCACATGCTGATCTCTGAAAGTGGTCTCAAGATGGTGAGGTCTGAGGAGGCAGTTTCCAGAGGAGATGAAGTCAGATGGAGATGTGAGGGTGTGTGAGAGACTGAGCGGTGATGTCCCTTGAGCTGGCAGTGAGTGAGATGCCAGTGAATGTGTGATGGGCTTGAGTGTGTGAGTTTAGAGTGATGAGATGGTTGACTTACCCTGGCAACACGGATGAGATCATTCGTCCATTTTCTGCTCTGGATGGTGGCTGACCTCTTGTGTGCAACATTGGCACTGATCACCTCTGCCACTGCTTCCAAGCTGGAATGGTGAGACGGTGGCCAGAGTAGGGGTAGAGGACATCATGGCGGGTCTCCACGACACCCAGAAGGTGTCCCAGGGATGCATCACTGAACTGGGGAGACTACACTCTTCTAGACTTTTGGGGCCATGTCTTAACTGGAGCAATCCTGGGTTGCAAGCATTGCGAAGTGTCCACGCGGCTACAGTTTAAATATGGCGCCAGGTGTGAGGAAGTGGTGAGGTAACGGCATGGCGGGCAAATTGGTGGCCACCCGCCAGCGTGACAGCGTGTTTCTTGTGACTGCATAATTAATGAGGTGGGAATGGGGTGATATGGCACGAAAATCCACCATCGCAGTTGGCTGGTGAAACATCTTTATTCACATGCCCAATCACACTTAGTGCAAATCTGGGACGGTTCCGCCCAATGATAATCCTTGAATAAAATATTTACATGACTATAGCATTATATCCAAGACTTTATTTAACAATATCCTGTTTAACATACCACAGTGGCCCACTTAGTGATCTAAACAATGAGGTATCCTTTGCACAGCGACACTCCTACAGAGTTCTCCCCTTGTTGCCTTGGGCAAGGTGGAAGCAGCCTGCTCATGTCTTTGGCTAAGCAGCTGTGAGGACCATGCAGTTGGCCTTGTCATGCCAGGACCCATTGGGACCCTACCTGCAACAGTGCAGTGTGCGTCTCTGCAAGGGCAGCTATTTCAAAGGGACCTGAGTCACAGGTGGGGCCTCAGTCAGAGAGGTGAGGAGACTGATGATGGTGAGATTCCCTCAATCTCCACGGTGCCCTCACCATGCTCTGGAACTTCCTCAGGCTTTTGGGGTGCTCTCCCTTTGATTGGAAGGGCTTTGCGACTGAGGAGCAGATGGCAGCCCCTGAAGTCACTGCTGGGTCATCTGTGAGATTTTCCTGTTCAGGGTCCCTAGCTCCACACGCACATTCTGCAAACCTCAACGCTGATCTAGGCTACATACAGAGCCATGCAGACTGTGCAGGAGATGATATTGCACACACTCCGAGTGCTGCCACATGTGGCTCTCCATGAGGGTGGCCACACTCTCTCACGGGTGGCGCTCCACCGCTTTATGCCCCAAGACATGGTGGAGCACATGTTCTCCATGAATTCCTCCTATCGGAGCCCAAGTGCCCACATCGCCTCAGCAAACTCTGACCTATGACTACACATCTGCTTCTGCATCTCCAGGTACTGAGAGTCCTGCTGCCCTTCCTTACTGCCCTGAGGAACATTATTGCGATTGTCCTCCCCACTCTGAGGACTTCCCACAGATACCTCTGCCTCAAACAGGTTGTTTAATCTGAGAGTTGGAAAGGCAGAACCAATATTTGTAACAGCAAAAGTAAATGGCAAATCTGTTAGAATGGAAGTGGACACAGGAGCTTCCACTACAGTAATTCGGGAAGGTACCTTCATATATCTGAATAATGGGGAACATCAATTAAATTTAGAAGTAACAACTGTCCAATTAAAAACATACACAGGTGAAGGCATTCAAGTCAGAGGCATAAGTAGAGTAAATATCCATTATGGAAGCCAATCGGCAAAGATGGTGGTGGTGGTAGCAGGTGAGGGGCCAAGCCTCCTGGGATGAAACTGGCTAAAGGATATGAGAATGGGCTGAAATTTTCCAGTTCAGAGCAAGTGGGTTACCAGAGTTACTTCAAAAATACCCTACAGTCTTCAGGGATGAACTTGGGAAGATCCAGGGGCTCCAGGCAAAAATTAACATTGATCCGAAGGCAACCCGTTGAATCATGAAGGCTAGACCAGTACCATACGTACTGTGAGAAAAAGTTAACATCAAACTGCATAGACTAGAGAAACTGGGTGTTATACAACCTGTGTAGTTCTCATAATGGGCAGCACCCATAGTCCCTGACCTTAAACCTGACCAAAACGTTCGAATTTGTGGAGACTACCGATTGATGGTTAACAAAGTAGCCAAGTTAGGCAGACACCCCATTCCAAAAATTGAAGACCTGTATGCCAAGCTGGCAGGTGAATCCACCTACATGAAACTCGATATGAGACATGCATATCAACAACTAGAGATAGATAGTGCCTCCCGGGAATTTGTCATAATTATTACCCACAAAGGTTTGTGCCAATATACTTGACTGCCTTTTGGCATCTCCTCAGCTTGCGCTATCATCCAGCGAACAATGGAAAGTTTACTGTAGTGACCACCCCAGATTGTAGTCTATTGAGATGATGTATTGATGACAGGGTTCACTGAAAAAGAGCATTTGGCAAACTTAGAAGAAACCTTAAAACGTTTCTTGCAAGCTGGAGTGCGTTTATAAAAAGATAAGTTCATGTTCCAAGCGAGTGCAGTAATCTATTTGGGTCACTGAGTAGATTCACAGGGCCTCCAACCGGTTGAGGAGAAAGTGAGAGCCATAAGAGAGGCACCTGCACCAAAGACCATCTCAGAGCTCAAATCCTTCCTAGGAATGATCAACTTTATGAGTGGTTCTTACCCAATTTGTCCACAGTGCTGGCCCCCTGCACTATCAACTCAAAAAGAACCAACATTCTGACTGGGAGGCACCTCAGAAAGATGCTTTCATAAAGGTGAAACAATTGTTGCACTCGTCCAATCTGTTAGTGCATTTTGACCAGAGGAAAGAATTGGTGCTGACATGTGACTCATCCCCCTACAGAGTGGGAGCAGTGTTTTCCCATCAAATGGATGATGGCACAGAACAGCCAAAAGGTTACATATCAAGAATGCTCACCACAGCGGAAAAGGGATACTTGCAGATAGAGAAAAAAGGCCTGTCCATCATCTTTGGGGTCAAGAAATTTCACCAGTACGTACGCGGTCACCATTTTACAATCATTTCAGGCCACAGACCATTGCTCAGATTGTTTAGTGAGGACAAGGCTAAACCACCCATAGTCTCAGCAAGAATTCAACGATAGGCTTTAATTCTGGCAGGGTATGAATGCACTTTTGCACATAGGCCTGGCAATTAAATCACAAATGCCGATGCACTTAGTCGATGAGGATGTCACAGTTCCACAGGAACTTGTTTTATTGTTAATGTTCTTAGATTCCTCACCGGTATGTGCTCGACAGATCAGAGACGGTACAAGTTGAAACCCAGCCCTATCTCAAGCATGAGAACAAGTACTTCATGGTTGGTCACAAGAGCCCGTATCTGATGAAATAAAACCGTACTTTAACAGCAAACATGAAATAGCCAGCCAGGGTGGCCTCTTATTGTGGGGAGCACGAGTGATAGTACTTCCAAAGGGAAGGAAGCCACTTTTAATGGAACTACACATCCAGGAATATCCTGAATGAAGGCCATATCACACAGTTACCTGTGGTGGCCTGGGATGGATGGAGAAAAAGAGAGTTTAGTGAAGAATTGTGGGCCCTGTCAGCAACTGCAAAAGTTACCTTCAATAGCTCTGTTACACCAGGAGGACCATGAGTACAATTACACATTGACCATGTAGGACCTTCCATAGGAACAATGTTTCTGCTTATTGTTGATGCCCACTCAAAATGGATAGACATCTATGAGGTGAAGTCAACAACATCTTCTGCTACAATTGAGAGGCTACATCAAAGTTTTGCCATTCATGGACTACCAGAAGTAGTCATTTCTGATAACGGCACAGCACTTACGAGTTTAGCGGTTTATCAGCCTCAGTGGTATCGCTCATGTAAAACTTCACAATACCACCCTTCCTCAAATGGACTGACCGAAAGGGCATGCAAACATTCAAGGCATGCATGAAGAAGCTAACTGGAGATTCCTTAGCAACCAAGCTAGCACGCTTTCTTTTCCATTATAGTACAACCCCTCACACAAAACAGGTGTTACACGTGAGGAGTTATTGACAAAACACTGACTCAGGACGAGATTGAGCTTAATAACGCCTAATTTAGAGGGGGAGGCGGAAAGGAGTTAGGGATGTCAGAAAACCAGATACGACTATCATAGTCATGTAAGGGAATTTTCTGCGGGAGAGATGATATACATGAAGAGCTTTGGAGAAGGGCCAAAGTGGTTACCGGGTGAAATAAGTGCAGTGACTGGACCTCTATCTTACCATGTGGAGGTGGAAGGCTGAGTTGTATGGAGATAGGTGGATCATGGAAGATAGAGAGAAACAAGTCACCAAGAATTGGTACCACTAGTGATCACGACCGGTTCTGCGTTTCCTGTTGAGGATACTCAACCCAGGACTAACATGTCTGATGTTCCTGTAAGAGTTGAAGATACAGAACTGCAAGTGTCCACCGAAGCACCTTATGTTCAGGCAAGTCCGGAAAAGGGGGTTCCTGACAAAGAATTTGAAGTTGTGGAGCTGCGACATTCCACACGTACCAGGAAACCACCTGAAAGACTAAATTTGTAAATTTCTCACCCAATGTAAATATTTTGTTGCCTTGTGAAAATTTTTCTTGCAAATATAAAATGTAAACCTGAGTAAAGAGGGAGGGATGTGGTAATTATGGTTTTATTTAGTGTGTAATATACCTTTAAGAATAATGCTTGCTAAGGAAGATCACATGATCTTTAGTACCCAATAGGAGAGGAGCGTGGGCTACCTCAGTAGTTAGTAGTGCAGAGATAGAGTTTGAGTTGGAAGCACACGTGTAGTTGCTGCTGAATACCTTTGCAAATAAACTAAAAGTTTCCACCCAAGAACTGTATGCTGATCAACTCCATCAATAGTACCAAGTCGGCCATCACCCACAAGATGATCATTGCCTGGCACTTGTATGGTGCGAGTATTACTTGCCACTTTTCAACCCAAGCCTGGATATTGTCCATGTCTTGCTGTATTTGGACATGGTCTGCTTCAGTACCTGAGGAGTCGCAAATGGGGCTGAACATTGTTCAATCATCAGCGAACATCCCCACTCCTGACCTTACAATGGAAGGAAGGTCATTGATGAAGCAGCTGAAGATGGTTGGGCTGAGGACATTACCCTGAGGGACTCCTGAAGTGATGTCCTGGAGCTGAGATGACTGACCTCCAACACCCACAACCATCTTCCTTTGTGCTAGGTATGACTCCAACCAGCGGAGAGTTTCCCCCCGATTCCCATTGACTCAAGTTTTGCTAGGGTTCCTTGATGCCACACTCAGTCAAATGCTGACTTGATGTCAAGGGCAGTCACTCTCACCTCACCTTGGGAGTTCAGCTCTTTTGTGCATGTTTGAACCAAGGCTGTAATCAGGGAAACCCAAACAGGGCGTCAGTGAGCAGGTTATTGTTAAACAAATGCCGCTTGATAGCACTGTTGATGACCCCTTCAATTACTTTACTGATGATCGAGAGTAGACTGATGATCTGGTAATTGACCGGGTTTTATTTGTACTGCTTTTTGTGTACAGGGTATACCTGGGCAATTTTCCACATAGTTGGATAGATGCCAGTGTTGTAGCTGTATTGGAACAGCTTGGCTAGAAGCACAGCAAGTTCTAGAGCACAAGTCTTCAGTACTATTGCCAGAATGTTGGGCAGGGCCCATAGCCTTTGCAGTATCCCATGTCTTCCGCCATTTTTTGATATCATGTAGAGCAAATTGAATGGGCTGAAGACTGGCATCTGTGATACTGGGGACTCCAGAGGAGGCCGAGATGGATCATCCATCAATCTGCATTCTTTAGCCATTTAAATATCTTTATCTTAATTGATTTCTGAACAAAAGTCATTTGTGTGTTTCTCACAGTTATCGCTTGTGTTTCACTTTGAAACTTAACGAACAATATTGTTCAACATACGAATTAGGAGCAGGAGTAGGCCAGTGGGCCCCCTCGAGCCTGGTCCTCCATTCAATAAAATTATGACTGATTTGATTGTGGCCTCAACTCCTCAACCTCTCAGCTATTTAGAAAATATAAATAAACAATAAAAAGCACTATTTTGTCAAATACTGTTTTAGTACGACTTTGTTGAACATTAGAAGTTCCACCTTGTGCAGTTGGATTAATAAGACCATAAGACATAGAAGCAGAAATGAGGCCATTCGGCCCATCGAGTCTGCTCTGCCATTCAGTCATGGCTGATAAGTTTTGCAGCCCCATTCTCCCACCTTCTCCCCGTAATCTTTGATCCCCTTACCAATCAAGAACCTATCTATCTCGGTCTTAAATACACTCAATGACCTGGCCTCCACAGCCTTTTCTGGCAATGAATTCCATAGATTCACCACTCTCTGGCTAAAGAAGTTTCTCCTCATCTCTGTTCCAAAAGGTCTTCACTTCACTCTGAGGCTGTGCCCTCGGGTCCTAATCTTTCCTACTAATGGAAACATCTTCCCCATGTCCACTCTATCCAGGCCTTTCAGTATTCTGTAAGTTTCAATCAGATCCACCCTCATCCTTCTAAACTGCATTGAGTATAGACCCATAGTCCTCAAATGTTCCTCATATGTTAAGCCTTTCATTCCTGGGATCATTCTTGTGAACCTCCACTGGACCCTCTCCAAGGCCAGCACATCCTTCCTGAGATACGGGGCCAAAATTGCTCACAATATTCTAAATGTTGTCTGACCAGAGCCTTATAAAGCCTCAGCATCACATCCATGCTTTTATATTCTAGTCCTCTCGAATTAAGTGCCAACATTGCATTTGCCTTCCTAACTACTGACTCAACCTGCAAGTTAACCTTAAGAGAATCCTGGACTAGGACTCCCAAGTTCCTTTGCACTCCAGATTTCTGAATTCTCTCCCCATTTAGAAAATAGTCTATGCCTCTATTCTTCCTACCAAAGTGCATGACCTCATACTTCCCCACGTTGTATTCCATCTGCCACTTCTTTGCCCATTCTCCTAACCTGTCCAAATCCTTCTGCAGCCTCCCCGCCTCCTCAATACTACCTGTCCCTCCACCTATCTTTGTATCATCTGCAAACTTAGCCAGGATGCCCTCAGTTCCTTCATCTAGATCATTAATGTATAAAGTGAAAAGTTGTGGTCCCAACACTGACCCCTGCGGAACTCCACTAGTCACCGGCCGCCATCCTGAGAAGGACCCCCTTATCCCCACTCTCTGCCTCCTGCCAGACAGCCAATCTTCTATCCATGCTAGTACCTTGCCTCTAACACCATGGGCTCTTATCTTACTGAGCAGCCTCCTGTGTGGCACCTTGTCAAAGGCCTTCTGGAAGTCCAAGTAGATGACATCCATTGGCTCTCCTTTGTCTAACCTACCCGTTACCTCCTCAAAGAATTCTAACAGATTTGTCAGGCATGACCTCCCCTTGATGAAACCATGCTGACTTTGCCCTATTTTACCATGCACTTCCAAGTATTCTGAAATCTCCTCCTTAATAATGGACTCTAAAATCTTACCAAGGACCGAGGTCAGGCTAATCAGCCTGTAATTTCCCGTCTTTTGCCTCACTCCCTTCTTAATCAGGGGGGTTACATCAGCGATTTTCCAGTCCTCTGGGACCTTCCCTGACTCCAGTGATTCCTGAAAGATCGCCACTAACGCCTCCACTAAATATTGTTTTCATTAAAAGTGCCGGGGTGGATCTGAAGGCAGAATGTGCGTTATTGCATTGGTTGCTATATGCTGTCTGATCCACAGGATCTTATTATCTTTATCAGCCAAATAATTTCAATGTTTGATTATGTTACTCACACAAGCTTACTTGGCCAAGTGCTTAGGAACTTGAAATGTTAGCTACCTTCTTCCACTAAGGACCACCAATGATGTCAAATAAACTGATTCTCCTTTTGTTGTTCATTTTATTAAAAAGAGATTCCCAGCAGTTCAGAGTAAGACCTCTTTCTCCCTGTGTTGTAGTTGCAAGTGTGCAACGTGGAAACAGAAAGATTGGTTGAGTGTTAATATTTAAACTGTGCTGTGTTAATTATGAAACCTTTGGCTGAATTTGAAATGCTGAATGAACGATGAACTTTAGCATATTTATTGTTCTTAACAACCAAAGTAAACTCAAGAAAAATATTGTGCCAAGGAGTTCAGGGAATGAATGCTTTATGTTAACCCGTGAAAGTAGGGCAGTCCCCTGGAATGTTTTAGCCCTTGATTTCACAGTGTTTCTCTTTCCACTCACGTATTCTTAAACTGGTTGAGTAATAACAACAACTTGCATTTATAAAGTGCCTTGAACGCAATAAAATGGCTTAAGGCACTTCACAGGACCACTATCAAACAAAATTTCACACCAAGTCATATAAAGAGATATTACGACATGTGACCAAAGGATTGGTCATAGGTTTGTTTTGTAAGGACTGTCATAGAAGGACAACAGAGGGTTGAAAATGTGGAAAGGTTTAGGGAGGCAATTCCAGAACTTAAGGCCTAGGCACGGCCTCAATGATAGAACAGTTAAAACCAGATATGCTCAAGAGGCCTGAATTTGAATAGCACAGAGATCACAAGGGGTTGTAGGACTGGAGGTTATGGAGATCACGGAGAGTTGTAGGACTGGAGGAGGCTATGGAAATACGGAGGGTATAGGACTGGAGGAGGTTACAAAGATATGGAGGGTATAGGACTAGAGGAGGTTACGGAGATATGGAGGAGCCTTGGAAGACTTTGAAAACAATGATGAGAGTTTTAAAATTGAGGTGTTGCTGTGTTTGGGGTCATTATAGGTCAGTGTGCACAGGAGAAATGGGTGAATGGAACTTGTTCCTGGGTTAGGGTACGGGTATCAGAGTTTTGAATGAGCTCAAGTTTACAAAGGGAGCAAGATGGGAGGCTATAGGAATAGTCAAGTGTAGAAGAGAAAAAGGCACCGATGAGGGTTTCAGCAACAGATGAGCTGAGGCAAGGCTGGAGGAAGCCAATGTAAAGGAAATAAAAGTAGACAGTCTTGATGATGGTGCATTAATTTAAAAGATGGCTAAAAGAATAAAGAGAGGGTTTAGGACAATATTATTTATCTAAAAGGTTATGACCAGGAAGGGCTCAGTCTTTGTAAGGTAAGCTAACTAACCATTGTTTACAAAGGACCACAGGCATCTCACTCCATTAGAGGGAGACAATTGGTTGTATATAGCTTGAGGGGCATAGCCAGCATGTGGCATGGCGAGGAGGCAGGTCTCCATGAACTACCACATCTAGTAGTCTTTATAAAACTAGTTAAAACGATATGTGGGAAAGTGGAAGCAAATGCAATTAAAAGGATAGCTCTTGTAGAAAGCCAATGCAGGTACAATGGTCTTAATTGCCTCGTTCTGTGTTGTTGTTAACTCTCCCCAGCCAAGGGAGATTGACAGGAGGGCAGTTAAAGTCATCCAGGCTACTTCCTTGCCTTACTTATTGGGAGCTATTGGTTGCTGATTTTAACCTGCTGTCCTGAGCAAGCAGCAAGGACATCTGCCTAAGGCCCATTTTGGGTCCCAGTGATCTTCCTATAAAGGGGTCTTTGCACTGACAGCTCATGAAATCACTTAGGCCCAATCACAAGAACCTGGTGCCCAACATACTGACTCCATCAGGCTTGCCCTTTCCATCACCCATCAGGTTAATGCAATGTGGACATATGAATCCCATGTTGTGGCAGTGATTGATACAGCCCACCCAGGAGGAAAAACAGTAAAAACTGGGAAATAAGAATATTGATCAGAACTGGTCTTGTATACCTTAAAATGGAACACCAGTATAACGGGGAAATAAGAGTACTGATCCAAACTGTTTTTTCCTTCTGGACAGCAAGATTCCAGACTCAGTCACTACTGTGTGCTGAACTAGCTCATCTGGCAGTGAAGGTGTTCCAGTTGATCTCAAGGTCCCCTAGTTAGGGAAGAGGAAAATAGACTGAATCAGATTTCCTGTTTCTCTTTACTGTCCCATGACATTTGCTTGAATGCAGATGTGTGCATGCCAAGTGCAGAGAGGATTGGACTCAGTTGTGAGGTTCCATGTTTGAATAGGCTCTTGATACCTATTGTTTAGGTTTGTGCCTGAAGAATGTCCACTTGGCTGAGGTACCAGTTGCTAACACTCTAATATGAGTTACAGTCTCCAGGTGAGGAAGGGAAAAAAGAACTAAGGCAGCTAAACCGAACAATTAAACAACCCGTGCTACTCAGTGATTTATTTGCTGCAAAGTGCTGTGACTTGGTGTATATGTAGAAGTACAAGCTCATTTCAAATAGTAATGAGCATTTTTAATCATGTCTATTGCTCAGAAAGAGTAATCGGCAGAAGGTTTTTCAGAACAGAAGAGATTAGGATATCGGTTGGAACTGTAGGTTAGTAATCCACTTTCCCATCCTAGTTTGAATTAAGATGATTAAAATAATTAAAATGATTTTTTTTCTCACTGATGGCTGGAATATCCTTCATGTATAAGGTTAGGCAGAACTGAACTAGTTCCTCATTGTTCCTACTCATAATTTGGCACAAGTTATCATTTGCTTAAAGGTCATATGGGAAATATTAAAAAGTTATTGGTGCTGTAGGTGGAGAGAGTTCTCTTTTGAGTGTTAGATTGAGATATATCATTGGAACAAAATAGAAGGAGCTTTATTGTACCCCTGGCAATACCCTTCTCACTTTGAAGAGCATTACAAAATGTCTAAAATTATTTTGAAAGTATAATGTTTTAATTGTTGACATTTTTGTAAATGTTGTTTGGAACATAATTCTCAGATAAGAAAAGACAATGGTCCATTTAATTTGCCTATCATTCTAGTAGTCACACAATACAACTACATCCTGCGACTACCTGGGCAAGCAACAAATCTGAACCATATAAGCGGCAAAACCTTTGGTTGTTGAATTGATCAAAGATAAGAGATATCAGTTTCCACAATTCTACATGTGCCAATTTGATATCTGAGTCAGTAGTATTCAGAATCACCGTCATGTTAAATGTAAGGGCCCAAGCTTAACCTTTGCACAGAGTCCCACAAATGCCCTCTGCATCCATATCTTCATGTCCCAGTTGCAACATCTCCAATGTTCTCCCCAGTGATCTTCCAAGTTCTATCCGATGTCAATTGCTCATCAAAAATTCATTCTTCACTCACATTTTGTAATTTTAAAAATTCTTTCATGGGATGCAGGCATTGCTGGCTAGGCCAACACTTATTGCCTACCACTAATTGCCCTTGAAAAAGCGGTGGTGAGCTGCCGCCTTGAACCACTGAAGTCCATGTGTTGTAAGTACCCCCACAGCACTCTTAGGGAATTCCAGGCTTATAATCCAGTGACAGTGAAGTAACAGTGATATAGCTCCAGGAAAGGATGCTATGTGGCTCTGATGGGAACTTGCAGGTAGTGCTGTTCCCATGAATCTGCTGACCTTGGCCTTCTAGGTGGTAGAGGTCATGTGTTTGGAAAGTTCCTGTAGTGCATTTAGTAACTGCTGCTACTGTGTGTCAGTTGTGGAGGGAATGAATGTTGAAGGTGGTGGATGAGGTGCCAATCAAGGCTGCTTTTTCCTGGATGGTGTTAAATTTCTTGCGTGCTTTTGGAGCTGCACTCATCCAGGCAAGTGGAGAGTATTCCATCACACTCCTGACTTGTGCCTTGTAGATAGTAGTCAGGTTTTAGAGAGTCAGGAGGTGAGCTACTCACTGCAGAATTCCCAGCCTCTGACCTACTCTTGTGGCTGCAGTGTTTAGATAGTTGGTCCAGTTCAGTTTCTGGTCAATGGTAACCCCCAAGATTCAGCAGTGGTAATGCCATTAAATGTCGAGGGGAGATGGTTGGACTCTCTCTTGCTGGAGATGTTCATTTCCTGGCAAATGTTACTTGCCACTTATCAGCCCAAGACTGAATGTTGTCAAGTCTTGCTGCATATGGACATAGGCTGCTTCAGTGTCTGAGGAGTTGCGAATGGTGCTGAACATTGTGCAATCATCGGTGAATATCTCCACTTCTGACCTTATAATGGAGGGAGGGTCATTGATGAAGCAGCTACAGATGGTTGATCCTAGGACACTACCCTGAGAAATTCATGCAGTGATGTCCTGCAACTGAGCTGACTGACCTTCAACAGTCCCAACATCTTCCTTGGAGCTAGGTGTGACTAGGATATGTCCGCCACCTAATCTTGCTCCTCCATTAATCCTGTTTCCACCAATCATCATTTACTTCACAGCTCCCAAACCATTGAACAGAATTTGTCTTTTTTTGCAAATCCTGCTCTGGCTTACCTCCCTGCTACCCTTTGCAGCTTTCACCAGTCTTAAGTACCAAAGCACAATCATGCTGTTCTGACTCTGCCCTCATTTGCATCCCTATCTTTCTCTGTTCCAACTTCCTCGGTTCCACTTTCAGTGTCTGCAGCTGAGGCATTCCGTATATTGCAGGTGAACACATAGGCCTGAGTTTTCCCCGCATCTGGTGCACGCGATCGGTGGGCCCTAGAGTGGCCGGGAAATGGGCTCCCAACCGCAATAGTTGGCCAGCCAGCGTGAAATGCGTGCGGAAAAGCTCAGCGATGCCGGGTTGGAGACTGGAAGAGGATGGGTGACGACATTACTGCGGGTTGGGGGGGGCGGGAGGGGGTGGTTGGTTGGAGGGGGGGTGGTGACCGCTTCGAGAGAGCTCCCTGAAGGCAGACAGCTGCCTCAGGGAACTGCAGGCCTGCAAATAATTCAATGAAGCACTTAAAACATTGCAAGGAAATGTCCATGCATCCCAATCAAGCACCTATAAGCATACCTCATAAGAAGGCTGTCCCCAGATATTTATTTTAATTTTATTTCCTAACGGAGATTTCATCCCGCCCTTGGATGAGCTTTGATGAAAAATGTAAAAGCCGCCTGGCTGATTCACCCATCCGCCAACAGTAAGGTTGGACGGGCCTCAGAAAATCGCAGACAGTTGCGACGTTAATGGGCTCAGTTGCCCTCTTAATTGTCGGTGGGGTGCGCTTCCGACTTTTGTGCATGCCCGCTGAGCGAAATATCGCACGAGTGCGCGATGAAGTCATCTTGCGTGATTTTACGCCCGATTGGGTTGAGCACGTCCCTGCCCTTGGGACGTCAATTCTGCCCATAATGTTCTTAGCAAGACCTTGCCAGGATTGGAGCCTTTTGTGACTAAGTCACTTGAGACCTCCTTCCAAAAGTCTATCTGGCTTTGATGGGACCTAGCATACGACCTGCAGCTTTTTCCTTTCTAGGTGTCAGAGGTTGTAGATCCGTAAATTGGTCTGGAGGGAGTGCGCTGGAAACGATGGCATGCCCATTGTGACATTTGTTGAGGTGAAAATCAAGAGATCTTGGTGTGCCTCACTCTGGCTGAAATCAGGGTGCAATGTCGGCATGGGCTTGTCTGATGTGTCACTCCATCGCCCTGGCACCTACATCTGGCAGCATCACGCATCACCTAAGGGTCTTCTGATTCTTCTCCTGCATCCTTGTCTGAAAATGAACCTGGCTCCTTCATCTCCCTGGCTGATTATTCCTCACCCCTTTGCTGCACGAGGTTGTGTAGAGCGCAGCAGGCCACAGTAATCCGAGGGACACTCTGTGGCACATACTGAGTCCTGTTTGGGGGTAAACTTAGCAGTGGAACCTTATCGTCAGCAGTCCAATGGTCTGTTCTGTTGTTCCCCTGGTTGAGCCATGGGAGCATTGTACCTCTCCTCGGCTGGGCTTTGTTGTGTTCTGCACAGTGTCTCGAACCAGGTCTTCTGAGGATATCCCCTGTCACCCAGCAGCCATCCCTGCAGCTGTGCAGAGGAGCAAACAGCTGTGGCACCTCCGTGGGGAGGGGTGGGGAGATGGGGTAGGGGGTCTTGATGGGGAGCCCTGGGGTGGAGGGGAAGGAGCACCCACAGGGTGATGATCAGGGTGGGTGTCCGATATGGAAAGGGGGCCCTTGAGGGAGGTGCTCACCCCTCCCAGCCCGAGGCCCAAGCAGCGTGACCTGAATTCCTCCCTTCAGCCTGAAAATTGAGGCTGGACAGGAATCCACCCCTTAATTGGCCAATAATTGGCCATCTCAGGGCCTAATCTGGGTCGAGGGTAGGCGGGGGCTGCCCTAGGCCTCTCCTGGCTCATATAAAATTGCAGACAAGTCAGGGACATGAGGGATGTTAGCAGGAAGGTCACCTGGGGAATTTTACATGCCCCACCCAGTGCCCCCGCTGCCTGTAAACCTGCCGGTGGAGGCCTGTAACAGCGAGTGAACTGATTGGTGTCTTTCACCAGATGATCTCAGAATATGAAAAGTGATAAAGTAATTGCAGGAGGAAAGGTTCTATCTACTCAGGGGGTAGTTTTCATCTGGCATCAATGTTGCTGCTTATCTGCCTGCCTGTAAAACTATGGTGGTAATTTTTGACGTAATCTGTGCAATTGCAAGACCTGTCCATTTGTTTATACCAAAGGCCAAAAATACTCTTTACTTGAGACAAAGAACGTGTTGTGTACTTGTTGCTCATAGTGCAGTCATCTTTACGTCTTGATGAGTAAAATGCAGACAGGAGGATTGCTTTTCTGAACATCTGTTTTGTGTCTGTGTGTATGCTCCTGACCTTTTAGTGGTTCATCATTTCATAGAAACATAGAAAATAGGAGCAGGAGTAGGTCATACGGACCTTTGAGCCTTCTCTGCTATTCAATATGATCATGGCTGATCCATTATCTCAACACCATACTCCTGCTCTCTCCCCATACCCCGTGACTCCTTTAGAGTCAGAAGTCTATTTGTTTCTTTCTTAAATATATTCAGTGACTTAGCCTCCTCAGAATTCTGTGGTAGAGATTTCCATTGGTTCACCGTGTTCTGACTGAAGAAATTTCTCCTCACCTCAGTTCTAAATGGCCTACCATGTATACTGAGACTGTGACCCCTTGTTCTAGTCTCTCTAGCCAGAGGAAACATCATCCCTGCATCCAGTCTGTCCATCCCTTTCAGAATTTTATACGTTTCAATGAGATCCCCTCTCATTCTTCCAAATTCCAGTGAATACAGGCCTAGCTGACCCAATCTCTCCTTATATGACAAACCTGCCATCCCAGGAATCAATCTAGTGAACCTTCGCTGCACTCCCTCTATCTTTTCTTAGGTAGGGAGACCAAAACTCATAGACTCATAGACGTTTACAGCACAGAAGGAGGCCATTTGGACCATCGTGTCTGTGCTGGTCAACAAAGACTGCACACAATACTCCAGGTGTGGCCTCACCACGTCCCTGTACAGATGCAGTAAGACATCCTTGCTCCTGTACTCAAGTCTGCTCACAATGAAGGCTAACATACCATTTGCCTTCCTAACTGCTTGCTGCACCTGCTTGCTTGCTTTCAGTGACTGGTGTACAAGGACACGCAGGTTCCTTTGTGCATCAACATTTCCCAACCTATTACCATTTATATAATACTCTGCCATTCTGCTTTTCCTACCAAAGTGGATAACTTCAAACTTATCCACGTTATACTACATCTGCCATGAATTTGCCCACTCACTCAACTTGTCTCAATCGCCTTGAAGCCTCTTTGCATCCTCCTCACTACTGACATTCTGACCTAGGTTTGTGTCGTCAGAAAACTTGGAAATATTACGTTTGGTTCCCTCATCCAAATCATTGATATATATTGTGAATAGCTGGGGCCCAGGAACTTTTCCCTGCAGTACTCCACTAGTCACTGCCTACCATTCCAAGAGAGACCCATTTATTCTCACTCTCTGTTTCCTGCCTGCTAACCAATTCTCAATCCATGCCAATATATTACCTCTCAATCCCATGTTCTTTAATTTTACACACTAACCTCTTATCTGGGACTTTATCAAAATCTTTCTTTAAATCCAAATACACTACATCCACTGGTTCTCCCTTATCTATTCTGCTAGTTACATCCTCAAAAAACACGAGTAAGTTTGTCAAACATGATTTCCCTATCGTAAATCCATCTTGACTTTGTCTAATCCCTTTGATTTTTTTTAATGTCCTGTTATCACATCCTTTGTAATAGATTCTAGCATTTTCGGTACTACTGATGTTAGGCTAACTGGTCTGTAATTCCCTGTTTTCTACCATCCTCCTTTTTTTAAACAGTGGAGTTATATTTGCCACCCTCAAATCTGCTGAGACTATTCCAGAATCTGCAGAATTTTTGAAGATGACAACCAACACATGCACTATTCCCATGGCCACCTCCTTTATTACCCTGGAATGTAGATTATCAGGCCACGGGGATTTATCAGCTTTCAGTCCCATTAATGACTCCAGCGCTATTGTTTTAGTAATACTAATTTCCTTCAATTCCTCCTTCTCACTAGACCCTTGGTGCCCTCGTATTTCTGGGACGCTATTTGTGTCTTCCTCCATGAAGCCAGAACTAAAGTAGTAGCATCAAGAGAAGGGACAGTGGAGGAAGACAGAATGATGAAAGAGAGAGAGAGGGAAATTAGGGACATGTACAGCAGGAGAGTTGGATATTGAGGGCAGTAAGAGGAGCAAGGGAACAGCAAGAGTCGGGGATAGGGGCAGCAAGAGAGGAGGATGGAATCACACACAGAAAAGGGAACATTGGAGGGTGATCGTCTGTCTTCCCATGGGCAAGAGATCAATTCGTTTTTTCTTAAGAATCAAACCTCTGATAAACAACAGTTTTCCTTTTTGACTGTTTATTTATTTAGAAAATTTCAACATTTAATATCTTAATAGAATTCCTAGAGCAATTCATTGTTTTCATCATTTTAGATTTCTATTTCAGTTGAAATGTTATTTAATTAATAAAATTTATTCATACTTGCCCAGGATGATTTGGTGGGAGGACAATTGATTGGCTGATGTTCTGTCCAAATTTCAGTCTGCGGTCCAGCTTTTTATGAATTAGTGGTGATTAAGGTTTGGCAGCATTTATCAATGGACGGTCTGTGTTACCAGAAACTTCAGGTGGAGCACAGCAAAAGATCAGGAGGAAAAAAGTCCAAGGTAGGGAGTGAGAATGCAGGAATGAGAGAGCGGAGAGCTTGACATGGAATTAATTTCAAGCTAGCACTGCTAAGGAACAAATATGAGGGAGCTAAAAGGAAGATACCAAATGAATGGTGTGCACTGGCAGTTTGCTGTGTGGTCCAGTGAGACATGTGTGCATAGAATGTTAATAACAACATTTTTGAGAAACAATACGAGCTGATATTTATTCCCTTTCTGTGATCATTATTACTCTGTATTTTATAAAAGCATGCTTCTTAGACCAGCACCTCCCAAACGCATGGCTTGTCCCACCTAGAAGGTCAAGGGATGAGGTGCATGGGAACATTACCTGCAGGTTCCCCTTCGAGTCAGACACCATTTCAACTTGAAGGCAGCTCCTTCAAAGTCAATGGGTCAAAATCCTGGAATTCCCTACCCAACAGCACTGTGGGTGCACTCAGTATCTTCACCACATAGACTGCAGCAGTCCAAAAGGAAGGCACACAACAACCTTCTCAAGTGTAATTAGGAATGGGAAATAAATACTGGCCATGTCAGCAAAGCCCACACCTTGAGAATGATTTTTTTTAAATGAATGCTTATCAAAACATAAGGAGGGTGTTGCAATAATCTCACGGAATTTTACACTGGCGGGGTTTTACTATCCCACCAAAGTCAATGTTCTTTTGAATGACTCGCCGCATTTTACCGCCCCACCCCCACCTCAGTGGGGCTGTAAAATTCCACCCCATTGTTTCAATATGTATCTATTCCTGTTTGTGTGTCACTGGCAATTTGTCAGGATTATTGGGGCTGTTAGTTAGCTGTTGCTAATTTGTAGATTGGCATATATATATATATAAAATGGAAGCCAAAAACAGTATGAAAATATTACTGGGGTGATTTCATTGGTATTGATTGATTTTGTGGAAGTGGGGCAATTCCTGAATGGTAACCTGGAAAACAAGTTGAGATACTTGATTCGTTATTTTTGCTGCTTACTCACTTATTTTGGTCAATGTTTCATTCCTATTTAATCAATCAGGTGTTTGATAAGCAACTTAACAGAAAAAAATGTTATTTGAATTAAATGGGAATTTTTTTTTGTCCTAAAGATGTGTCATGCTCTGGAAATGTGACACCCTGAAAAAAGACTCTTCTGGGATGCGGGGTCTCTCCAGTTACATTTTCAGGTGCTGCATCTTGAAAGATGCAATGAAGGATTCTTTAAGGTAGCAGAAGCATTTGGACTGTTTAAGATCTATGAGTGACTGCATACTTCATAAGTCAACTTTTATCCCTCTTAGAGATGAACAGCTTATGTTATTGGATAAAATTCCTGAGGGGAACGATCCAGCAGAAAAGATGTTTGGTCACAATGGGCTTTTCAGTCTCTTAAGGATAAAGAAAAGCTGATTGGGTTTGATGAGGCAAATCTTTTGAAGGTCTCCATTCTCATTTTTAGGCTCATTCTTACTTCAGATATATTTTCACAATCTACAAATAACTATTTCTCAATATGAAATTTCTAAATATGAGAAAAAGCTCTGATGAAAATATCATGACATGCCTTGAGTTGTTTATGCTGGTTTTTATAAAGCCTAATGTGAGCATAACTGAAAGATCAGAGTGAGAGCTTGATTGTAGTTTGTAATACTTACTGGCGTATGTAATTCAGAGATCTTTTGATCATCTTTTGTAACTTCACCAGGAATTGTTTTGTTAGAATCAGTACGATAGAAACCATGGAAGCAGGAATGCAATGATATTGTACGATGTATTTAAGTATCAGCTGCTTAACGAGGTTTCTCCTGAACATCTTCTACTAATTTTATTGTTTTATCAATCTTTCTTGAACTTATAATTTTTCTGTCTGAAAGGGCCTGATTTTACCCCTTTCAAAACCCACTTGCTCGCACAGAGTTAAAATCAGATGTAATGTTTTCTTTCCCTTTACCTTTGACATCAGATGTGGGGAAGTTATTGGAAACTGTTACATGCAAGAGAGTGACTGAGCACTTGGACAAGTATGAGCTGATCGAAGTGAGTCAGCCAGGATTTGTGAAGGGTAGGTCAAAATCTGACTAATCCAGTTGAATTTTTTGCAAAGTCCACTAACATGGTGGAGAGCAGTGTTGTGGATACCAGAGCAAAATACTGCACAGGCTGGAAGTCAAAACAGAAAATACTGGAAATACTCAGCAGGTCCTACAGCATCTTCAGACAGCGAAACAGAGTTAACATTGCAGATCAATGTCAAAGTGTCCATGGTTGTTGTCCACAAAGACTTTCAGAAGATGTTAGAAAATGTTCCACACAAAAGTCTATTTGCAAAAACAATAGCACACAGATTCAAACTAACTTTGTGACATCTGGTTCACTGATGTCCTTTAGGGAAGGAAATCTGCTGTCCTCACGTAGTCTGGCCTACATGTAACTCCAGATCCGCACTAATGTGGTTGACTCTTAAATGCCCTTTGAAATGGCCAAGCAAACCACACAGTTATATCAAATGGCTAAAAAGTCAATAAAAAGGCATGAAACCCGATGGGCCACCTGGCATCAAACTGAGCACTGGAAATGACAACAGCAAACCCCGCCCCATCAACCCTGCAAAGGCCTCCTTACTAACGTCACGGGGCTTGTGTCAAAATTGGGAGAGCTGCCTCACAGACTAGTCAAGCAAGAGCCTCACATAGTCATCCTCACGGAATCATACCTTACTGATCATGTCCCAGACACCACCATCACCATCCCTGGGTATGTCCTGTCCCAGCGGCAGGGCACACCCAGCAGACGTGGCAGCACAGTTGTATACTGTGGACAGGGAGTTGCCCTGGGAGCCCTCAACATCGGCTCCGGACACCATAAGTCTGATGGCATCAGGTCAGACATGAGCAAGGAAACCTCCTGCTGATTACCATGTACCGGCTCCCCTCAGCTGATGAATCAATGCTCCTCCATGTTGAACACCACTTGGAGGAAGCACTGAGGGTGGCAAGGGGGCAGAATATGCTCTGGGTGAGGCACTTCAATGTCCATCACCAAGAGTGGTTCAATAGCACCACTACTGACCGAGCTGCCCGTGTCCTAAAGGACATAGCTATTAGACTAGGTCTGCAGCAGGTGGTGAGGGAACCACACAAGAGGGTAAAACATACTTGACCTCATCCTCACCAAGCTGCATGCTGCAGATGTATCTGTCCATGACAGTATCATTTGGAGAGACCACTGCACAGTCATTGTGGAGACAAAGTCCCATCTTCACATTGGGGTACCCTCCATTATGTTGTGCGGCACTACCACCATTGTAGATGGGATAGATTTTAAACAGATCTAGCAACTCAAGACTTGTCATCTATGAGGCGCTGTGGGCATCAGTAGCAGCAGAATTGTACTCATCCACAATCTGTAACCTCATGGCCTGGGATATCCCCCACTTTACCATTACCAACAAGCCAGGGGATCAACCCTGGTTCAATGAAAAGTTCAGGAGGGCATGCCAGGAGCAGCACCAGGTAAACCTAAAAATGAGGTGTCAACTTGGTGAAGCTACAACACAGGACTATTTATGTGCCAAACAACATAAGCAGCAAGTGATAGACAGAGCTAAGTGATCCCACACCAACAGATCAGATCTAAACTCTGCAGTCCTGCCACATCCAGCTTTGAATGGTATTGGACAACTAAACAATTTACTGGAGGAGGAGGCTCCACAAATATCACCATCCTCAATGATAGGGGAGCCCAGCACATCAGTGCAAAAGATAAGGCTGAAGCATTTGCTACAAATTTCAGCCAGAGGTGCCAAGTGGATGATCCATCTGGGCCTCCTCCAGAGATCCCCAACATCACAGATGCCAGTCTTCAGCCAATTCGATTCACTCCATGTGATATCAAGAAAAGGCTGATGGCACTGGATACTGCGAAGGCTATGGGCCCTGACAATATTCCGGCAATAGTATTGAAGGTCTAGAACTTGCCATGCCCCTAGCCAAGCTGTTCCAGTGCAGCTACAACACTGGCATCTACCCAGCTATGTGGAAAATTACCCAGGTATGTCCTGTATGCAAAAAGCAGGACAAATCCAACCTGGCCAATTACCGCCCCATCAGTCTACTTGATCATCAGTAAAGTGATGAAAAGGGTCATCAACAGTGCTATCAAACAGCACTTGTTTAACAATAACCTGCTCACTGATGCCCAGTTTGGGTCCTGCCAGGGCCACTCAGTTCCTGACCTCATTACAGCCTTGGTTCAAACATGGACAAAACAGCTGAACTCCTAAGGTGAGGTGAGAGTGACTGCCCTTGACATCAAGGCAGCATTTGACTGAGTCCTAGGAGCCCTAGAAAAACTGGAATCAGGAGGAAAACTGTCCACTGGTCAGAGTCATTCCAAGCACAAATGAAGATGGTTGTGGTTATTAGAGGTCAATTATCTCAGTTCCAGGACATCACTGCAGGAGTTCCCCAGAGTAGTGTCCTAGGCCCAACCATCTTCAGCTGCTTCATCAATGAACTCCCTTCCATCATAAGGTTAGAAGTGGGGATGGTCGCTGATGATTGTACAATGTTCAGCACCATTCGCAACTCCTCAGACACTGAAGCAGTCCATGTCCATATGCAGCAAGACCTGGACAATATCCAGGCTTGGGCTGACAGGTGGCAAGTAACATTCACACCACACAAGTGCCGGCAATGACCATCTCCAAAAAGAGTTCAAAATTGATAAGGAGGGAGTGTTGAATAAACTGTTGGTATTTAAAGTTGACAAGGCAGCGGGACCAGACGAGATGCATCCAAGGATATTGAAGGAAATGAGATTGGAAATTGCATAATTTTTAAGTTCTCCCTAGACTCAGGGGAGGTGCCTGAGGACTGGAGAATTGCAAACATTACACCCTTGTTCAAAAGAAGTTGTAGGGATAACCCCAGCAATTACAGACCAGTCCGTTTAAATTCAGTGGTGGGCAAGGTTCTAGAAACAATTAATCGGGATAGAATTAGTTGTCACATGGAAAAATATGTGTTGTTAAGGAAGAGCCAGCATGGATTTCTAAGGGGGACAATTTCAAAGTTTGCGGATGATACGAAGCTTGGGAGTGTTGTAAACAGAGAGGAAGACAGTATAGAAGTCCAAAAGGACATAGACAAGTTGGTGGCATGGGCAGATAGGTGGCAGATGAAGTTCAATGTGGAGAAGTGAGAGGTGATGCATTTTGGTAGGAAGAACATGGACAAACAATATAAAATAAGGGGTGAAATTTTGAAGGGGGTGCAGGACTAGAAAGATCTGGGTGTATATGTGCATAGATCATTGAAGGTGGCAGGACAGGTGGAGAGAGCAGTTAATAAAGCAAGTGGTATCTTGGGCTTTATAAATAGGGGCATAGAGTACAAGAGCAAGGAGATTATGCTGCATTTATATAAGACACTCATTAGACCTCAGCTGGAGTATTGCGTACAGTTCTGGGCACCGCATTATAGGAAGGATATGAACACATTGGAGAGAGTGCAGAAAAGGTTTACAAAAATGGTTCCAGGAATGAGAAACTTCAGCTATGAGGATAGATTGGAGAGGCTGGGACTATTCTTCTTGGAGAAAAGGCTGAGAGGAGATTTAATAGAGATGTTCAAAATCATGGGGAGAATTTTCTCCCCGTCGGACGGGCCGGTCAGGAGTAGGCGCTGGCATGCGCAGAGCTGATCGCCGCCCGTAATCAGCTGCGCGCCACCATTTTATGTGGGCGGCCCAATTAAGGCCCACCCAGTGTGATGCGCACCCGGAAGCGCTTAGTGCTACCTGTGCGGGTGGGGGGTGGGGAGTAGGGAGAGCCGGGGCCTGCGCTCCTTCATGCATGCGCACAAAAGAGTGCAGAAATCTCCCTAAGGCACACAGCTGCCTCAGGTAGATTAATTTCATCATCGAAAATGGAATAAAGGAACAAAAAAAAGAAATTATTCAGACACGTCCCCTCGCGTGACAGAGTCACATGAGCTGGGACATGTTTATGAATTTTAATAAAAATTTTTATTAAAGTGATAAATGCTTCATGAAACCTCACCCCGTCCGTGGATGAGGTTCCAAGAAAAATGCGAAGGCCACCTGCGCTCTTCGCCTGCCCACTGTGCTTAAGGTCGGACAGGCAGCCTCAACAACCACTTTAATTGGATTATTAACGGTCTTAACAAGTCTTTGACAGCTTGGTGGGCACATAGCCATCTCCGGTGCACGCCCACTGAACGGAAGATCAGAATGATGTTTGGTGACGTCAGGATGCATGTCCAAGGTCACTGTGCGTCATCTGATGCGTCAGCATGTGGGGCCTGCCCCCACACACCGAGCAGAAGATCCTGGCCCATGAGGGGGCCTGAACAAAGTAGATGAGGAGAAGCTGCTCCAGCCAGTAAAAGCATCAAGAATGAGAGGGCCCAGATTTAAAGTGATTCGCAAAAGAAGAAAATGTGATGTGAGAAAAAAACCTTTTTCACACAAGTGGTTAGGGTCTGGATTGCATTGCCTGGAAGTGTGGTGGAGATCGGTTCAATCGAGGCATTCAAGAGGACATTAGATAATTATTTGAATAGAAACATTCAAAAGGCCGGGGAAAAGGCAGGACAATGGCACTCGGCCATAATGCTCACTTGGAGAGCCAGTGCAGTCACGATGGGCCTTTTGTGCCATTCAGATTCTGTGATTCTGTTACTCTGTGAAGAGCGAATCTAACCATCACCCCTTGACGTTCAATGGCATTACCATCACTGAATTCCTCACTATCAACATCCTGGGGGTTACCATTGACCAGAAACTGAACTGGGTTAGCTATATAAATACATGGCTAAAGGAGCAGGTCAGAGTTTAGGAATCCTGTGGTTAGTAACTCACCCTCTGACTTCTCAAAGCCTGTCCACCATCTTACAAGGCACAAATCAAGAATGTGGTGGAATACTCTCCACTTGCCTGGGTGAGCGTAGCTCCAACTCAAGAAGCTTGACACCATCCAGGACAAAGCAGCCCGCTTGATTGACACCCCATCCACAAACATTCACTCTCTCCACCACCGATGCATAGTGGGAGCAGTGGGTACCATCTACAAGATGCACTGCAGAAACTAACCAAGGCTCCTTAGGCAGCATCTTCCAATCCCATGACCGCTACCATCTAGAAGGACAAGGATGGCAGATAGATGGGGACACCTCCACCTGGAAGTTCCTCTCCAAGCCAGTCGCCATCCTGACTTGGGAATATATTTCCGTTCCTTCACTGTCACTGGGTCAAAACCCTGGAACTCCCTCCTTAACGGCACTGTGGGTGTACCTACACCACATGAACTGCAGCGGTTCAAGAAGGCAGCTCACTAGCATCTTCTCAAAGGAAATTAGGGATGGGCAATAAATGGTCTTTTCAGCCAAACCCACATCCTGCAAATTAATTTTAAAAAGTGTTAGTAATTGATTGGGATTAGGAGATTAAGTGTTGGATTAAAGGGAACATATTCTGGTGGGATGTGGCAAGTTGTTTTCTCCATTCAGAGATCTGTACTAGAGTCTCAGCATTTCACTATAGATAATAATGACTTGGATTAAAGAATAGAAAATTGTGGATGGTGCTAAAGTGGGAGGTTCAGTAAGTTGTGTAGCTAGGAGCATGAAGTTTCCAAAGGACATATTCATTGTAAGTTCAAGCACGCAGGATCCTTGGCTTTATAAACAGATCATAAGCTGCAAAATGAAGGAAATTACCCTAAATTTTTATACATCATTGTTTAGGCCCCAGCTTCAGTATTGTGTCCGATTCTGGGAGCTACACTTTAAGAAGGATGTCAAGCAAGGTGCTGGAGAGGATTGAGAGGAGATTTATTAGAATTACATCAAGGATGTGGAACTTCAGTTATGTATGAGGTTAGAAACACTGGTGTTGTTCCCCTTAGAACAGGGAAGGTTAAGGTGAGATTTACTGGAGGTATCTAGAGTCGTGAAGGCTTTTGATGGGGTAAATAAGGAGAAAATGTGTCCAGTGGCAGAAGGGCCAAGTAATCAGAGGACGCAGACTTATGGTACAAACACGAAATGCTGCAAATCTGGGCCTGAATTTCACGTTTAGCGAGGGCACCAGGTTGGCAACCCAGGAGCGGATGTAAAACCCACTTCTGCCCGCAACCGGCCCTGGAACGCACTTTCACACCAGCTGGCCAGTTAATGGCCAGTCAGCATAAAATGTGCACTGAGAAAGCCTCAGTGCTGCCGAGGTGGGGGGGTGGGGGGGTGGGAACAGGGCGGGCGCCGGCAACAGTGAGGGTGCAGGTGGGCGCCTCTAGCGAGCCCCCTGAAGGCAAACAGCTGCTGCGGAGCTGCCTCTGGGAGCCGCAGACCTGGACAGATTAAACAACAAGAAAGAAATGCAGCAGGTTGTGTGTGTATATGCAGCACATTCAAGCACCTGATAGCAGAAATCAAAAAAAAAACATCAGTCCCCAGATATCATTTTATTACTATATATCGCCCCGGACATTTCATCCCGCCCATTGGATGAGCTTTCACTAGAAGTGGGCTGCCCGCCCTGCCTGTTTTGCCCATGTGACGAGTGCCAAATTGCACGGGCAGCGGTAAAAATTGTGGACAACAACATTTTTAATGGCCTCAGTTGGCCCTTCAACTGATGGCAGGCACAGCTCCGACGCCCGGGCGCGCTTGCCGACCTCAATATTGCTCGCGTGCGCGATGATGTCGGGACACACGCCCAACGTCATTCGAGGCAATTTCACGTGTGCCCGCCCAATCACCGTAAAACCCTGGCCCTGAAATAAAAAAACAAAAGGTGCTGGAAGTACCCAGCAGGTCAAGCAGCATCTGCGGAGAGCAACAGGACGAATGGCTGGAATCTTGTGTTCTCGCTGGTGGCAAGATTGGAGGCGGAAGGGCATTTGCTCCAACAGGGATGTTGACGTATCGGAACCCCACCGTCGTCCCACCTCCACCAGAATTATGTTCCGGGAGGGAAGGCCCGTGGTCAACCTACCCACCCCACCCGCAATTGAGGCCCTTGACTTCTTACGGGCCTCATCGAACCGCCACTGGTATTAACCCCATTGCAGATGGGCCTGTCACCATGTGATGTGTGCAGCAGGTATTACTGTGTGGCCAGCTTGTCATCTTTGGGGATGGATTCCCTCAATCAGGGGCACTCAGGGCCTCTGATTGGCCAGCATCTCTCAGTAGGTGAGATTTCCCCCCCTGGGGTGTAATTTCGGGGGAGGCCCACCACTGGCTTCACCACTGCCTGATTGGCATGTGCTTCGGCAGGTCTTGCCCAAAAGGGGCAGCGTGGGTGTCCCATCAGCTGTCCAGCCAGCAGGCGAAACCCCTGATGTCTCAACAATATCCTGCCCCACGCCCCAGGTCCGGTCCTGATGAGAGGTCATCTTGATCTGAAACATTAGTACAGATTTATGGTAATTGGCAAAAGGAGCAGAACATATTTTACACCAGTTCTTATGATCTGAAATGTACCGCCTGAAAAGATGGTGGAAACACATTCAAAAATAACCTTCCAAAGAGAATTAGATAAATACTTGAAGGGGAAAATTTTGCAGGGCCAAGAGAAAAGGGTAGGGGATTGGGAATAGTTGAAAAGTTTTTTTTCGCAGAGCCTGTACAAGCATGATGGATCAAGTGACCTCTTTTTGTGTTCTGTAATTCTATGACTTTACATGAGTGATCAAAATTGTGGCAGCTCGAGTTCAGTGTGGGAGAAGTGTGAGGTCATCCATCTTTGATCCAAGAAAGACAATTTAGGATATTTTCCTAATGGTGAGAAGGCTTTTGGTGTCCATGTACAGAATTCAATCAAAGCCAGTGGACAATTACAAGTAATCATAAAGGCTATAGGAATGTTGACCTTTATCTCAGAGAGAAAACAAAGGGGAGGAAGTAATGCTCCAGCTGCACTGAACCTTGATCGGACTATACCTGGAGTAGGGTGTTCAGTCCTGGACATCACAAATCAGGAAGATTAAATTGACATTGGAGGGTGGACAATGTAGATTTACCAGAAAAATACCAGGCTTTAAGGAATTAAATTGTGAGGACAATTTGCATAAACTTAGATCATATTCTCTTGCTTTTAGGAGGTTGGAAGGTGTTTTTAATTTAATTTAATTTTATTTTAATTTAGGTTGTTTAAATTGATAAAAGGATTTGACAGAGTAGGCATAGCGAAACTATGGTCTCTGGTAGGACTCCTGAACAAGGTACCATAATCTTAAAATCGGTGCTAGACCAATTAGAAGTGAAATCAGGGATCACTTTTGCACACAAAGCTTAGTAGAAGTCTGGTATGCTCACCTTCAAATGGCTGTGATTGCTGGGTTGATTTTCAAGATTTAAGAATTTCAGTAGATGTTTGTTTACAATATTAAGTTCCTTATTTTAATTATTTCCTCTTTTCATTTGCAGGTTAAAGCCAAGGCTGTACTGACATAGGGGCTTATGGTCAGACAAGTGGTTCACAATTGCAGCCCTGTCAACACAGCCCAACAGTCACCTGTCCATAAACTTAAAATCCAGCAGACAGTGCCAGGGACTGCAGTGCTGGGGACCCCTAGGCTGGAGAGGGTTTCACAGTGGGACAGTGTACTTACATTGTCTGACCCACAATGGTGAGAAGACAATTGGCAAAGGAGCCTGAGGCAGTCAGCAGAGCGAGAGCTCAATGGAATTGTAGAAGATGCCAAGCATGGTCAAGGTCACAGTCTGAATGAGTCATGCCCATACAAGCGCTCTTCATTTTATTAGTCACAATGAAATGGATTTTGATGTCAACTGGAACAATAAAGCATAAAATAATACTGCTGGAGAGAAAGTAAGAACAGCATCTGCTGCAGTTGCTGTTCTCAAATGACAGTGATCCTCACCCATCCCCCAACCCTCCACCACCCCATCGCATCAATCATAGGGCAGAATTTAACATAAGCAGGATACTTATATTAATTTTATTGCCTTAAATATAAGAAACAGTAAAATTATTCACATGGTGTATGACAAAATTAAATCGCATAATTTAAGTGAAGCAGGTTGTGATATGATTTGATTTATTAATGCAGTATTCAAGCATTCTATGAACCTATCCATGCATTTTATCATACAATTGTGTTTTAATGGTTATGCATGGCCAGGTGATGCCCCAAAAGTACTTGGTGTTAAGTCTCCAAGAAATCAAGGCTCAAGTTCTGATGATAGGTCGTTGACTTAAGATGTTGGCCCAGATTTTTGCCAAGTAGAGATGACTATGGAAGCATTTAAAAATGGTGGGCAGGACCTAGTTCTGGGATTTCCACACCATTCCTGTTTCCAATAATTTTTGCTAGTGCAGGATAAGGGTGTGGGTAGCCAGCTGGCTTGAAGCACTTCCTCCCTTGCCAGCTGCGTTGCAAGACTAGACAGTTCAAAGGCACCCTACCCCCACCACAAACAATGTTGATGGAGCCAGATTCCTTCTGTAAGTGGACATGGGTCACAGCCTCTCAGAAGAGTTGTGAGCCACGGGGGAAAACCAATTCAAAAAACACTTTTGTTCCTGGAATTCTTTTGACAGGCAACTTGCTTTGAAATAGACGAAAGTCTCTTCTTCAGTTTGCAATGGGCTATAATGGTTTGTTTTGACAGTTGGCCCATTATGAATGCTTGGTTGAGTTTCAAAAGCTGTTGAACTACTTATCTCAGCAGGGGTTGCGTACAGGTTAATTGACAGTTATATTGGGTTATTGTAGGATTATCAGCCTTTATGAATAGATGTTTGCTTTTGCAACCAAATGATCACTTGAGAGGAATTACCTTTTTTTTCAATGTTGTAGGGTATGAAGTGGCGGGGGTGGCATGACAGTTATGAGGGGCCATAGGGGCATGGTAAGCATGAGGGGCCATGGAGGAGGCATTGGGGTATGAAGGAACATGGATTGTACATGGGGGAATGTGGGGTGAGGGGGTGAAGGTTTGAAGGCCTGACATTCATGATTACAACTGGGTTGATGTCCCAGTAAACACAGGTGGATGTTCTAGTCTGACAGCCTCACAAAGCACCCGCCTCCATTGCTGCCTTGGGCCTGTCTCCAGAGGTACCTCCATCCTGCCCCAGCTTCCCCGGGGACGAAAATATAGCAGGCAAGGACTTCCTTACCAAAGGTGGATTTGCGGAGTTGGGAACTTTCCTTAATTCCAATACCCTTCTCCTTCATGAAAATCTGGCCAGTTAACACTGTTATTCTCTTCATAGATGCAGTCTGACTTGCTGAGTGCTTTTCAGCATTTTTATTTTTATTTGAGCCAATAATCCTTAATGTGACCTTGATTAAAGTAAATCAGTAATGATTTAGCATTTAAGTCCTTCAACATTCAGTAGATCTGGTACATAGAAGGCTGTAAAACTAAAAGAAATACCGATTAGTGCCAGACAAAAAGATCAACAGGTTTGGAAACAGTTCAAAAATATATTAATAATAAAAGTGATGGCAAATTTCTGGAAGTTGGATATCTGGTGTTAGATATATTTGAATTATCTTTGTGGAGTTCTTAAATTGAAAGATAGCAAATGGGTACGGACATTATTCGTAATTTCAAAACCACTGGTAAGTTCACTTTTAGAATATAATCATGCTTAATGTACCAAACTCTATCTGATTTTCTTTTTTGTTTTCATAAATGCTAGTCAACAGTCAAAGTCATGCACAGCAGCCCCGAAGGTGATTTGGCGACATTCAACACATATTCAAGCTGTATAAAAATGAGATGTCACTAAAAGTGTGTACAAAATATAAATCTATTCCACAATGTACACAAATATATAAAGACAAAGAAAGAACACAAAGAACAATAAGGCCTCCCCAACCCCTTGCCCCTCTTGTCAGAACAGGCAAAGCATTGCTAAAAATGCCAAATCTCAAGTTAGAAAGGACTGGAGAATGTGCAGAAAACATAGTCAAGATATAAAAATTTTAAGCAAAAGATAATGTAGCCAAAGACCAGTGTTTCCTTGAGACCATAACAAATGGCCTTTATGTCAAGGAGCAGGTTACATTGGCTAAGAAATGGCCGGTCTTCATCAAAATTAGATAGTAATAGTTCTGGGTGGGATTTTGGTTAATGGTAAAGAGCCAGATTCACGGATGATAAATCTTATTCACAACCAAATACAAACTCTGGTATCTCTCGTACACAATCCTGATATCTGATTTTTTTCTCATGCTGTTTTGTGGTTGGAAAAACTGGATGATGGTAAACAAGAATCAGTCTAGACGGTATCACTGCTTACATGTTGCTAGTATTAGACTACACCCATAATCTTAAAACCATACTTTCTTTGTTTCTGTTTAAGAGTTCGTGCGTATAAAAACATTTCTAAACATGGCATGTCAGGTGTAAGATATAAGACAGCAAATTAGCTTAAACATTCAATCTTGGATTTTTCGTCTTAGACAGGCACCAGAATTCTTTAAATACTGAAGTGCTTCATCTATTAGCATACCCCATTTATATTCCGAATACTCTTCAATTCTTATGGTTGCTGAGATCTGCAACCAAAAGTAGATATAATAGATAAAATAAATATATCCAATACGTCCCTTTGTGTATGTTGTCAGAAGTAGAAAGGTGACAAATACATACAGTTTCAGAAACTACTGCCATCCCAATAATCCACCAGACTTTATGCAGGCTAAAACTTAATGTGAGACATTGGACGGAATTGTCCCAGATTTGCACAAAGTGCAGTGGAGGGCAGGAAAAGGAAGTTTTACTGCACGTCCAACCTCATTTAATAATGCATTCACGGGAAACACACCAGATGTTGGGGGGTGGGCTCGGATTTTCTCGTTGCACCGTGACCTCAGTGCTTCCTCGCTCTGGGTATCATATTTAAAACGCACCAGAGTGCAGCCTACTTTATGTCTACAGACCACGACCGCTCCAGGTGACAGGTGGCCCTGAAAGCAAAGAAGACGGCAGCCTCCAAATTTAGTGATGCCTTTCCGAGGTGGCTGCTGGATGCAGTGGAAGACCACCCAGGCCACGCGATGTCCTCTAACCCTGCTCTGGCCACAAGAGGTCCACCAGAGTCACCAAACTGCCTTGGGGAGTGGTGGCAGTGGCAGTCAGTGCCAATGCCCTGCAAAAGAGGACAGCCACCCAGTGCTGCTACAGGATGAATGGTCTCATCTGTTCCGTCAGGGTAACTCACTCTTCTCATCACTCTCAACTCAAACACTCACAAACCCATCACACATCCACAGGGATCTCACACCTCAAAGGACAACACCACTAACTCTCACACACACCCTCACATCTCCATCAGGCTCATACCCTCTCGAGCTCACGTCCTCACCCTGTCCGTGGCTCCGCTCACCACACAAGCATTCCACGCGGTGCCATGTGTCCTGCTCACACTCTTTCCAATTGTTTTCATGCAGGAGAAGTCTGTTTACATCAGCAGGGAGAGGTCCCAGACCGGGGATGGAGTGGCCCATACTATCCCCCTCATTCACTTTGAGGAGTGTGCCATTGCGCTGACTGGTGAGTATGTGGACCATGCCTGTGGTGACGGTGAGGTCAGCGGCGAACACCCACATGAGGATCCTGCATTACATCATCCCTCTCTCAAAGCAAATGTGAGTGCTCTCCCTCTCCTGTTTTTGACTCTGCTGCCATGCACTAATTATCTCTACATTGGTTCACAGGGAGCTCTGCCAAGGGACCAACTCCCTCAGCCAGCCAGTACCTCAGCTCCATCCAGGTCCTCACCTCTAGCCAAAAGGACACCTTGTCTATTGAAGAGCTGGAAATAAGCAGACTGGAATACTCGTCACAATGCTTACCCACACCCACCACCAGCACAGAGACACACACCTCAATGGGACCTAGATCTAGAGCTCGGGTTCACAATCTGGTGGTCATTGCACGGACATGTGTAGGAGCAGCAGCAGGAGTTCATGCAGCTCCTCAACATTCAGAAGATGCTGGGTAGGAGACATCTGTGAGATCCAAGTCAGATGACGAGCCTCTAGATTTCGCCTTCCAACTTATCCTGGAGAGTCAGCAGAAGGCTGTGGAAAATCACGCAGAGCTGTTGGAAGCCCTCAAAAGAGCGGCACGCGAGTTGAAGGAATGCATCCACCTGCTCTCTGATGAAGTGGTGCTCACATGTTTGTGTATGGAGCTCTCCATGGGGAGGATGGCGGACACCATGGAGACCTTGGTTCAGCAGAACACCGAGATGTGTGCAGTCCTGCACCCCATTGCGGAAGCCATGGGTGTCAACACGAGAGGGAAACAGGGCACCAAAATGTCCCTCCAGATGCTCCTTCATCTCAAGGAGTCAGTCTGGGCACCCGAAGGGAAGAGGAGTGGCTGCTTGACACCCCTGGGTCATCCACTCAGTAATCTCACAGGCTGTCCTCACCCTTTGAGTCCCCTTTGCCTGTGTGCCCCTTAACTTCATCCTCTGTCACCACAGAGGGAGCAGCCGGCTAACTATAAACCAGCTATAAGCCAGGAAATGGAAGTGGGGAAGGAAGTCAGGAAAATTACAGTCATCAGAGAAGTGGTACTGAGTAAATTGTTGGCACTGCGGACTGACAAAAGCCTGGGTCCTGATGGATTTCATCCTAGGGTCCATAGTCTAGTGAGATAGTTGATGCATAGGTTTTAATTTTCAAAACTCTCTAGATTCAGGGAAGGTCCCATTAGATTGGAAGATAGCAAATTATTCAAAAAGGGAGGAGGACAGAAAGCGGAAAACTATTGGCTGGTTAGCTTAACATCTGTCATAGGGAAAATGTTAGAAGCTATTATTAAAGAAGGTTTGGCAGAGCACTTGGATAAGCTCAAGGTCATCATGCTGAGACAACATGGTTTTGTGAAAGGGAAATCGTGTTTAACCAACTTATCGGAATTCTTGAGGAAGTAACATGTGCTGTGGATAAAGGGGAACTGGTGGATGTACTGTACTTTGATTTCCAGAAGGCATTTGATAAGGTGCTACTTCAAAGGTTATTTGCAGAAAATAAAAGCTAATGGCATAGGGGGTAACATAATAGCATGGATAGAAGATTGGCTGGCTAACAGGAAGCAGAGGGTAGGCATAAATGTATCTTTTTCTGGTTGGCAAGATGTAACAAGTGGTGTGCCACAGGATCATTGCTGGGACCTCAACTATTTACAATTTATATAAATGACTTAGATGAAGGGATTGAAGGGATGGTTGCCAAATTTGCTGAAGACACAAAGATGGGTAGGAAAGTAATTTGTGAAGAGGACATAAGGAGGATACAAAAAGGTATAGATAGGTTAAGTGAGTGGGCAAAGACCTGCCAAATGGAGGATATGGGAAAATGTGAAATTGTCCATTTTGGCAGGAAGAATAAAAGAGAAGCATATTATCTAAATGGTGAGAGATTGCAGAGCTCTGAGATGCAGAGGGATCTGGGTGTCCTGGTGCATGAATCACAAAAGGTTAGTATGCAAATACAGCAAGTACTTAGGAAAACTAATAGAATTATATCAGTTATTGTGAGGGGAATTGAATACAAAAGTAGGAAGGTTATGCTTCAATTATACAGAGCACTAGTGAGATCACATTTGGAATACTGTGTACAGTATCGGTCAACCTATTTAAGGAAGGATGTAAATGCGTTGGAAGGAGCTCAGAGAAGGTTCACCAAACTAACATCTGGAATAGTTGGGTTGTCTTATGGGAAAAGGTAGGACTGACTAGACTTGTATCCGCTGGAGTTTAGAAGTGTAAGAAGCAAGATGATTGAACCATATAAGATCCTGAGGGGTCTTGACAGAGTGGATTTGGAAAGGACGTTTCCTCTTGTGGAAAAGTCTAGAACTAGGGGTCACTGTTTAAAAATAAGGATTCGGGCATTAAAACAGAGATGAGGCAAAACTTTTTCTCTCAGAGGGTTGTGAGTCTTTGGAACTCTCTTCCTGAAAAGGTGGTGAAAGCAGAGTCTTTAAATATTTTTAAGGCAGAGGTGGATAGATTCTTGGTAAGCAAGGGGGTGATAGGTTATCGGGGATAGGCGGGATGCAGATTTCAGGTTATTATAAGATCAGCCATGATCTTATTAAATTGCGGAGCAGGCTCAAGGGACTGAAACAAAAACAGAATTACCTGGAAAAACTCAGCAGGTCTGGCAGCATCGGTGGAGAAGAAAAGAGTTGACGTTTCGAGTCCTCACGACCCTTCAACAGGGACTGAATGACTGACTCCTGCTCCTTGTTCGTATGTTCGAGTGATTCTGGAGGGAGAAGTGTCTGTGTGGAAGAGCCTTTCGGAGCCACATGCAAGCACTCTCCACCCATGCAAATCCTTCACGTATCACACTCACCTCAATGTCCTGAGCATTTTCAATGCTGCCAGCTGGGGTTCGCTTTCTGTTGTCCATCTGAGCTGACCTGCATCTCCACCCACCCCACTGATCACACTCCCATGCAGCACCTGATCTCGACCACCACGACTCTCGTTTCACTTTTGATTTAGATAGCATGGTCTGGATTCGCTTTTTTGTCAGCTCCCCTGTCTTTCCCCTCCCCCAGTCACCCATTTCTTTTCCCCCATCACTATTGACCCCGCCGGCATTACCTTCCCCCTCCCCTCTGTGACCTACCAGCCACAAGCCTTTTCCTTCGGGGGTGTCCAGGTGAATGTACACGTTCCCTTCCTTCCCAAAAATCCCACCCCCAATCCACATTCATCTCCTCGACCTCCTTCCTCCCAATCCCAGGGCCTGTGTCTGCCTCCTAGTCCCCACCAACCACCATCGCCTCCCCTTCTACTGCTACTGTCGAACCCTCACCCTCCCACCCTATCGCCTCACTCTGCCCCCAGTCATCCTCATCATTCCCTCTTTCCACATCCACCCTCAGTTCACTTCCCATGACTGGAGGCAGTCATGGACTCATCAGAGCCCTCCCTTGCACATTCACCTGGACATCACCCCCCCTCCCCCCTCAACCAGAACCCTTTCCCCCTCCAGACCCCTTTCCCCCTCTGAGCCCCTTTCTGCTTGGAACTCCTTCTCCCCTTGGAACTCCTTACCCCCTTGAAACCCCTTACCCCACCCCCTCTCCACTGGACTTCCCCCAATGCCATGGTCCTACCCACCTTGGGCTCCTCCCCTGTTTAGTCCACCCCTCCTGATTCCTTCAGACCCCCTTACTTCTTCCACCATCCTTAGACCTTCCCCCCCTCCGACTCTTCCATCTTACTTCTTCCTCCAGTCTTACTTCTTCCTCTGGCCCTACTTCTTCCTCCAGTCTTACTCCCTCCCCTCTCCACACTCCTTCCTCCCCACGGACTCCCTCTCCTCTTCACATTTCTTCACCCCTCTAAATTCCTTCCCTGACACCTTCCACAGCCCCCTTACACATACCTTCCCTGTTGCCATCTTCTCCTGTTACCTCCTCTCCTGTACTCCCTCCCACCTTCCCAACCTCCTTCCCCCTCCCTCCAAACTCCCTCCTTCCTCAGACTCCTTCACCTCTCCAAACTCCATCCGCCCTCCAAACTCCTTCCGTTACACATTCCGCCCGCCTTACACCAACCGCTGCACTTGCCGCATTCACCCCCATTACAACCTCCTTCCCCCTGTACTTCCTCCTCCTCCATCCCAACCTCACCTCCCCAACACTTTCGGCCCCGCCCCAACCTCACCTTCCCCCGACACCTTCATCTCCTCTCCCAACCTCATAGCCCCGACACCTTCATCCCCTCATCCCAAACTCACCGACCAACCCCTCCGCCCCCCCAACCCCCACCTTCCTTTCTCAGTCAAACCTAGACCTTCCTTTCCCACTCGCCGCCCCCCTCCCTGCCACCCACCACCCCCCACCCCCAACAATACCCCTCCCTGTTCCACTCGCAGCTGGACTTTTGACTTCTGTCTCCCCCACCTGGCCAATCATCCATAGCAGCCCATGGCCAAGATTGTGATGGCCTGAAGCAGACCCAAGACATCAACTGAGGCCTCCCATCTTCTGTGAGCTGCTTCGCGGTGGAGCCATGTCCATGAGAATCTACCCAGCATGCAGTGCACATGTTCCTCCAGTGTGCCCCTTGGATGTCCGAGATGTGAGCAAGACCCTAACACCAAGTCCTACTTTTGCACATCACGCTTGTCCAGACATGTTCGGAACCGACGTGTTTTCCTGCCAGCATAACGGTAAACCTGGCATGGGGAGGGTTGACGATTCTGGTCAAGCCTTATGTTGCACCCCATTAGTGGGATGCAAACTGGGTTACGCCGGCCTCCAGTGGGATTCTGCCATGGCGGACACCATCGGATGACCCCACTGTGCTTTCACGCCGGTGTGAAGCCGATTTTTGGCCTTCTCGCCATATTGTCCCCCCACCCGCCATTATGTCTGATGCCAACGGGGGCTGGAAAGCTCCGGCCTTTTTGCCTCACTGCACAATTATTATGGTTATTATTGCTGATCAAGACACAGATACAGCAAGAAAGATGGATCAGAGTATTTTCTAAAGGATGAGAAGATAGTAAGCAGAGAGATTTCAGAGCCCATGCACCAAAATCATTTTTAAAAAGTGGACAGCTACAAAAAACAGAATTTAAAGGGCTAATAGAATGTCAGCCTTTACCTCAGTGGGGCTGGAATACAATGCAGTGGAAGTGATGCTGCAGGCATATTGAGCTCTGGTTAAACCACATCTAGAGTATTGCATTCAGTCCTGGGCACCATACCTTCAGAAGAATATATTGGCCTTGGAGCTAGTGCAGCCGAGATTTTTTTTTCATAATATTTTCATAGGAGGTGAGTGTCACCGGCAAGGCCAGCGTTTCTTGCCCATCCCTAATTGCCCTTGAGCTGAATGGCTTGCTAACCATTCAAGAGGCCAGTTAAGAGTCAACCACATTGCTGGGGTCATGTGTAGGCCAGAGCAGGTAAGGATGGAAGATTTTCTTCCCTAAAGGACATTCACCACAATTATACTGGGGCTAAAGGGTTAAATTATGTGAACAGGCTGCATAGACTAGGCTTGTATTCCTTTGGGTAGAGAAGATTAAGGTAAAATCTAATTGAGGTATTTAAGATGATCAAAAGATTTGGTAGGCTAGATGTAGTCTGGTTGGTTAATCCAGAATACAGGGCATAACCTTAAAATTGGAGCCAGGTTGTTCAGGGGTGATGTCAAGAAGCATTTCCTCCTGCAATGGTTAGTGGAAATTTGGAGCACTCTCCTCCAAAAAAGTTATTGGGACAATGTCAATTGAAAATTTCAAAGCTGAGATGAATAGATTTATGTTAGGTCAGGGTATTAAGAAATACAGAACCAACTAAGTTAGATAGAATTAAGATACAGATTAACCATGCTATATTTGATTGGCAGAACAGGCCCGAGGAGCTGAATGGCCTACTATCTTTCTATGTACTAACATTTAAAAAAAATAATTTTTAAGTTCTTTATCTATTTGTAGATAACAGTATCTTGCTGTTCCCTCCTCAGATGTTCGTCATCAACAACCAGACTCCTTGATTCAGTTCCAATGTAATTCCTCTGACATAAGCAGGAGCAGGGCACTCCCTTTGGATAGCTCAGCTAAATTACCAGTTACAACAGTTTCTTAGCTCGGATGAGTTCCTACCTGTGATTGACAGCCGTTCAGGGTGGGGTGAGGCAGACAACAATGAAATAGGTGGAAGAGAATATAAACCAGGTGGCGTGATGCTTTAATCATTCCTTCTAAGGACACAATAAAAGTCATGATTCAATTTTGCAGTGTTGTGTATTCGTCATATACTAAGGTTGTGGTAGGTCTCTCTCTAAAATTCCTGCACAATGAATGATTTTGTCAGTTATTGATTTTCACTGTAAATAATTAACATTTTAAGGCATTGCACCGAATTCCTGTCTGTTTGAAAGAAAAACATTTATATAAATATCATTTAAAATACAGTTGACAGTAGAAATTTGACACCTCACACCAAAAGTTCACCTAATGGAAAAATTTTCTGAAGAATGTAAGAATGAGAAAAATCTATTAATTTCATTCCGTTTTCAATTTCTATTTCCGGCATGACATATGATCAGTTTTTGGTCTGCTCCAATAATAAACCCAGGTTCTACCATTATGGATTAATACCATTACGTTTTTGAATATTTCAGGTAACTCAATGGTAGAATACAATTCCAAAATTCAATAATCCTAACATGAAAAAGTCATTCTTCAAGTTAAATTATGCACATGACGTCTTCAGTTTATGTTGTGTCCTCTGGTTCTCCAATACCAGAATGAATGTGCAGCTGTAGCAATTTGACAAATTGAATTAACGAATTTTTGAACACCTGTTGATGGTGTAAACACTGTAATAACATAATAAAAGTTGATCACATTTTATTTAATGTTAATGAATTATTGTGCCCATCCCACAAAAAGCCTAACTTTATCATAGGTTAGAAGTTGATCAGACAGGCAACTGCTGTAAAATTGTATTTCTAAATATGACAAAGGTAACATGTTTCTGCATCTTATATTTTATGATTTTGGGTATATAGGCTAAATGGAGGGACCAAAAAGCTGAAAACAGGAATTGAAAATGGAATGAAATGAATGGGTTTTTCTCATTCTTACACTCTCAGTGGAATTTTTCTCTTAAGTGAATGTCTGGTGTGAGATGTCAAATTCCTACTGTCAACTATATTTTAAATCTAAATGGCTTTAATTTTTTTTAAGTGCATCAACCATCTGTACCATCAAAAGAATCTCACTATTCTGTAAAGTAAGCGATGGTCAATAAGTGGACTGACCCATCTTTGTATTCAGTGGGAAAAGCCTGTCCTAGTGGTATTTTCTTTGTTTACCTATGCCTTTACTGAGGAGTCACAAAACATGTTTCGGTGGCCTGACTACAGTAATTGAATGTCAACATGTGCAGATTGACAAACTGGGGGTCAGAAAGGGAAAATCCTATTCTCCTTCAATGCTGAAATATCAGAAAAATCCATCTCACATGTGAAATTTTATTTGAAGGAATCACAGGTGATATTCATTGATCCCGTGCTCCCAACACCACGGCTTCTGCTTATGTTTAATGTCTATTACAGTCCCAACAATTTGTATGAGTAATCCATAGTTTAAGAAAATTCATACAGCCAACGTCATGAATAGTCTAGTTTTCTACCCTATCATGTTATTTGCAGTTCACATGCAGGATTATTTGGGAATGGGTAAGGACTTAATGTTGCTCCACAATTTATTTGCGAGTCTTCTGAGGCACAAGTGTTTGGTGTTGCTAATTTCATCCCCGGTCGGACACAGACCCTGCCCCCCAAAACCATGCTGCCACTTTCCATAAAGTATATTAATAAACCACCGCTATTCCCAGGTTCATTCTCCATTGTAACGCCTCGACCAATCGGAGTCGACTTGCCTGGTTTGACTCTAAACAAAAGCTTGGCAGTCAACATTGTTCCCTGGTGCATTCTCCGTGGCAACACCTCTACCAATCAGAGTCCACTTGCCAACCAATCAGCAGCCTCTTCTCATACATGATAAATTCTTGTACCCTTTGAGATTTGGTATTCTTGCATCTGTCCTGATGTGTGTAAGTTGAAAAGCTTTGACAGCATGTCTCTTTTATCAGCAAAATGTTATCCAGTTTTGACCACTCTGTACAACTGTCCATTGTGTACTTTTGTGCTATTGTTGTCAGACCATACATACAGAAAACAATATTTTAATATGATTAGTACATCTGGAATCTTGAAAGATGAGCATTTGCAATGATGGGCTGAATTTTACATCCTGTGGACATGTGCCCGACCTAATCGGACATAAAATCGCGCGAGAAGACGATGGGCGAGTGTCCCGATGACATCGCGCACTCACGCGATATTTCACTCGACGGACGTGTGCAAAAGTTGGAAGTGCACCCACCAACCATTAAGAGGGCAATTAAGCCCACGAACGGCGCAACTGTCTCCGTTTCTTCGTGGCCCGTCCAACCTTACAGTTGTCAGATGGCCGAATCAGCCAGGCGGCCTTTGCATTTTTCATCAAACCTCCATCCAAGGGCGGGATGAAATGTCCATTGTGAAATAAAATAAAAAGAAATATCTGTGGACAGCATTTTTATCAGTTATATTTTCAGGTGGTTGATTGATTGTGATGCACAGATGTTTTCTTGCATCTTTTTAAACCTTTATTTCATCTTTTTCAGGTCTGCAGCTCCGTGAGGCAGCGGTCTGTCTTCAGGGAGAATTCTCACAGCGCTCACCTGCGCCCGTGGAAATTCCATCGCTCGCCCTCTTCCCACCCCCACCCCGGTAGTGTTGAGCTTTTCAGTGCATTTCACGCCGGCTGGACATTAGCATGGTTCGGAAGCCAATCGCAGTTGGGGGCCAATTTCCCAGCCGCTCCAGGGCCTGCTGATCACATGCGCCTGCCAAAAGTAAAATTCAGGCTGATGTGCAGGACTGTTTGGAAATTAGTTAATTATTGTCTCAATTCTTTGTTGAGAAACTTGAACCTCTTTCAGCCAGTGTTTTTCTTCATTATTGGTAGAGAAGGAGATGTACGTGATTGTTCATTGGGGAGTATGAAAGACCTCCTCCTCTGTCAATCCATGTTCCAAGCCTCACAGTCCTCTCCCTTTTCCAGGATTATAAACTTTTGTAATAACTTCAATTTAATTCCATCTGCTCGTACTTGGAGAGATAAGTTTTTAAGGGAATGTTAAAGCTTAACAGCGTTCGTTCAAAAACGTCTATAAATAATCTGCTGTTTCTAATTTCTTTGTAGTTTCTCACCCCATCCAGATAACCTTTTAGACCTAGCAGTCATTTCTCTCTTTTCGCCCCTTTGTCGGCTCAGCATGGCCAAATGCTTTTATTTTAATTTCCCAATCAGATTCATTCATAGAAATACAAACCTGTCACACAATCTGTCCCAGTTCTCTGTCTCCTTTCTCTTTCTAAGCTTTTCATAAAACCTCATAATTGCTAATGATATCAGGATGACGCTTAACATTTCACATCGCATTACTGGTAATGCTCTGGTCATTGTGCTATTTTAGTATGCAAATAAACTTAACTCACAATCTGGAAATGGACAGCATTTGAAAGAGAAAACTGGACTGAAGCTTTAGGTGAGAGATTTCAAAGTCACATAGTCACAAACATGACGCACAAGATCCAAGAAGAATGTATTAACATCCTACAAAAGCCTTTTTATATTAAATCAGGTGGAAAGATCAAGAAAAATAAGCCTGAAAATCCTTGTGTCTAATCCACTAGCGTAAGTATGGCAGAGCAGGCATTGTTAACTTCCCAATCCTGACTCCAGCAAATTATCCAGGGTCAGGGCAGAGTCACTTCACTAGTATTTTTCTATCAGATTACCACACCAGTATGGATGCTGCTCTGCCTTCGCATGAATTGTGCAATGGCCACTTCCAGCAATGCTATTGTGAGCAGATTGTGTGTGACAGATTGATGAGGATGATGTCAAGAAGTTTACTCCCTTGTTTTGGTCAGCTCATCATTTGCTGCAGCTCCAGTCTGCCTATTGTAAATTTCAGGACGTGGCCAACTCAGTGCCAGTGTGGGTACTGTCGAATGATTCCTACCCGTGGACATTTAGGTTCCCCATCTAGAGCGCATTTTGTGCCCTTGCTGCACTTCTGTGCTTCCTCCAAGCCATGTTGAACATGATTCGTCAGTTGAGGGGAGAATTGGTCGGTGGTTTTTCTGGCCTTTTTTTTTAACCTAAAGCAATAACACTTTATAGCGCCTGGGGTGAATGTTGAGAACTCCCAGGGCTGTGCCCACCCAACTGTGTACTAATGTGTTCTTCAACCCTGAAGAAGAGGCATATTAGACTAGAAACATTAACTCTGTTTCTCTTTCCACAGATGCTGCCAGACCTGTTGAGTCTTCCCAGCACTTCCTGGGCAGAATTTTACGTCTCACCGGCGGGCACGCGCCCAACCCAGTTGGGCATGAAATAGCAGGAGGAGACGTCAGGCAAGTGTCCCGATGTCATCCTGCATGCGCGCAATCTTCAGGTCGCCGGCGCGTGGGTGTCGGAGCCGCACTCGCCATCAATTAAGAGGCCACTTAAGGCCATTAAAAACCCAACTGAGCCCGATTTTATGTTGCCTGTGCGATTTCACGCTCGTCACACAGGCAAAACGGGCAGGCGGGCAGCCCACATGTTGCAAAATCGCATCCAAGGGCAGGATAAAAAAGGTCAGCGGCATTGCCAGTGTGAGTAGTGAGGAGTTTAGGAGATAGTTTGCTGCTGGTTGCTTATTTTAACATGACAGCTTCATCTCTGTTCTGGGCATCATTTTTAGCATTTCTGGGCTTAATTTCAGGACTCATTGGTGTCTCCATGGCCCCTGGAGGATTCAAACAGTGTGGACCATTCCAGGTGTCAGATAGCCTTCTTACCCTGGTATTGGGGATTGTAGTCTCCGCTGGTGGCACCTCTTCTGAGGAGGAAGAGAGGGGCAGAATGGAGAGGAGGACAAATATCCCAATGCACCTTCCAGGGAGTGATCTATGGAAGGAGAGGCGCAGACACAAGGGGGGGAGGTGCAGAGCCAGCTGGCAGTCCAAGGCGGAAGGGGCCACAGAAGACGCCACTATCCTGCTGCCAGGGTTTACAGGCGGCGAGGTAGCTACCTCAATATGACTGAGGTGCAGTGCCGAAGGAGGCCCTACCTCTCAAGGGTGACAGTGACCTCCATTTGTCAGGTAACTGGGCTGAGATCACCTCCAACTGTATGGATGGACACCCCATGCCAGTGGCTCTGAAGGTCACAGTGGCCCTCAACCTCTATGCCTCTGGCTCTTTCCAGTGTTCGGTGGGGGATCTTTTTAGAGTCTCCAAATCAGCTGTCCACAGTTAGTTGCATCAAGCTGGTGACAGTAGCTCTGCTTAGATGGGTAATGACATTTATTCGTATCCGTATGGACAATACTAGCCAGGCTGAGCGAGCCAGAGGGTTTGAAGCGATTGCTGGGTTCCCCCACATCCAGGATAGTGTATGACAACAGGATGCAGATTCTGCAAGTCTGTGGAAGATACCCGGGCAGCTCCCATGATGCTTACATCCTCAGACACTCCCAGGTGCCGAGGCTTTTCAGTGCTCCAGCCTGGCTGGATGGATGGTTGCTGGGTGACAAGGTCTATTTGTTGAAAAGTTGTCTCATGACACCTCTCTGCCATCCAAGAACAGAGTAAGGGCAGTGTTATAATAGGAGTCATATCTCCACAAGGGCAGTGGTAGAGAGGACCATAGGTCTTCACAAGATGCGCTTCCGATGCCTGGACCATTAAGGGGGACAGCACTTCAAGACACCCCAGAGCAGGTGTCGCTGATAGTGACAGTGCTGCGTTCTCCACAATCTGGCACTGGCAAGGGGAGATCCACTGCAGGAAGAGGATCTTGAGGCAGCTCCACAGGCCACAGAGGATGAATCCAGTAGCGAGTCAGAAAAGGAACATAGTGTGGAGAATGCTGTGGGTGTGGAGGCAGACCTCGGTATCCATCAGGGAGGCATGGACACCAGAGACACCTTGATCCAATGACCCTTCAGCTAGGCTGCCAAAGATCTGCTTCCACCTCATGCCATGGCTGCCGCCTCCATCCCGGATGTCTGAAATGACCCTTTCATTTGAACCCAAAGTCCACTCAGTGCCTGGGCAATAATGTTTAGAGCCACTCACGTCCATCATTACATACTGGTGTACTCTGCGTCAAAAAAATACAAAGGTGAAGCATGCTCAGGCCACTACGACAAAAGCAAAATTTATCTCGTTTTGACAATCCAAAAAAAATGAACGTAACCTTCTCTGGTCTTCAGCCCCAGAACAATAAACATAAACAAAACATTACACAACAGAAGATCATCCATGACCAGTCTCTCTTGTGTACATGGTGCCTTAAACTTACATTTGCAAGTGCTACATCTAGCATCTCCCTGTTCACTGGCACCGGCATTGGGGGCAAACTGCTGACTCTGCTGTCTTGTTGGCCTTCATGACTTTGGCTGTCAGTGGAGCCTGTGTTGGCCCCACCTAGGAGGGACCATCCAGTGCCACGGCTGGCATCTCCCCAGTCATTGCAGCCTCATCAGATGCCACCATGGTCACTGGCAGAGAGGCAAAGGAATTGCTGCTGTCATCCAGAGCACCTTGAGAGGAGCCCAGTGAGATGGCAAGCAGCTCATGCACCAATGTGAGGGTGCTGTGGACCTCCCAGCTCGCTATTGATGGACGGGCACCTAGCTGGGTTACTGGGTGCCTCATTCATCTCCCATACTGGCATTGACCACCTGAGGTCAGTGCCTGTGTGAGGGTTTGCAGGTCTGAGTGCAACCCCAAGAACCTCTCATTCTGATCCTGGAGGTGCCTCTCCATGAGAGTGGCCACTCTCTCCATGGAGGAGGCAGGGCGCTCAGTCATGAGATCTGCATCATGGTGCCATCGTCTTTCAATTATCAATGAGGACACCAATTTTGAGGCTCCCAATGATGAGACTACACAAGAATGTTTGCACCATCCGAAACTCTCACCTCTGCGCACTACAGCCTTACCTTCGTCTGGCACCCCAGCGGCTGGTTGACCGATGTGCTCCATGGCATCCTGCTTGAATCTGGATAGGGTTAGGAGGTTTGGGGAGCCTCTGCCTGTCCACGACCTTTCAATGTTGTTATGGGATGTTTTCTCCTGAATGGACAGAGGAGAATCGATTAGTCCACCCTCCACCTGCAGCACCATTGCAGCCTGGCCAACCCTATCTGAAGAACACCTCGCAGGGCACATCCAAGTCGTGGTCCTTGAGCCGTAAGGCACTCAGCCCAAGCAGCCAGGGCTCACCCCTTTGGCCAACCCTGGCATCATTGACAGTTGGCACTCAGACTCTAACACCTCTGAACTCCATGTGGTTCGGCCAGACCTTAACACTTCAACACACTGATCCATGCCAATACGGTACTCACCCTTCCTGAGTGCAGCACGTCTCTGAACCTTTTGCGGCTTTGCACCCATGTGCGCTGCACCTGCGCTACCACCTCCTGCCAAGCTCTTTTGGTAGGGTGCGGTGGCCTCCTCCTTCCAAATCTGGGGACAAGGGTGCCCCTCCTGGCAGCCACTTCCTTCAGGAGGACCGCGAGGCACTCATCAGAAAACCAGGAGGGGGCCAAGTACCCACCGGACCTGCACTCCCCTCTGGCATCTCCAGCCCCACTTGAGGCCATAAATTCGATGTTCACGATGGCTGCAAATATGTTCTTCCCTGACAACCTTCAAGGAGCTGCCTGTGTCATTTTTAACTGGCCACCGGGTTGCCATTGGACCTGGCGGCTGACAGGTCCCCACCCCCACCTGGTCTTTCCCGGCTATTGGGAAGACGTTCAGGCCTTATTTGGCCAGCCAGCGTGAAATCAGGGTCAGGGTGTGATCACGGGTGACGGCTCGTTTCCCAACCGGACACGGGCCAGCCAATCGCGCCTGGCCCTCAAGGGTAAAATTCAGGCCTCTGTTTTTATTTCAGAATTTCAGCATCCACAATACTTGTTTTTATTTTATTGTATGCTACTGTGCTTTAATCTCTGGTAGGCCTATCCTGCTACGTGACAGGACATATCCATTACTGGTGATGGTGGAGTATGTCTAACACATATGACTGTGAGCATGACCATTGCTGACTAAAATTAAGGACAGCTCACAACTTGGGTGCCAGTCCCTAATTGATGAAGAAGATGCTGCAGATTTAACTGGGTTGGGATTGTCAGATATAAAAACAAAAAAACTGCGGAAGCTGGAAATCCAAAACAAAAACAGAATTACCTGGAAAAACTCAGCAGGTCTGGCAGCATCGGCGGAGAAGAAAAGAGTTGACGTTTCGAGTCCTCATGACCCTTCGACAGAACTAGGTGAATCCCAGGAAGGGGTGAAATATAAGCTGGTTTAAGGTGGGGCAGGGTGGGGGGGTGGGGGGGGTTGTGGGGGTTGGGTGGGGGGAGAGAAGTGGAGGAGGGGTGGTGTGGTTGCAGGCAAAAGCAGTGATAGAAGCAGATCATCAAAAGATGTCACAGACAGCAGAACAAAAGAACAGGGCACTCAAGGTATAGCTCTAGTGAGGGTGGGGGGAGCATAAAAGATTTAAAAATATTTAAAAATAATGGAAATAGGTGGGAAAAAGAAAAATCTATATAATTTATTGGAAAAAAAAACAAAAGGAAAGGGGAAGAAACAGAAAGGGGGTGGGGATGGAGGAGAGAGGTCAAGACCTAAAGTTGTTGAATTCAGTATTCAGTCCGGAAGGCTGTAAAGTGCCTAGTCGGAAGAGGAGGTGTTGTTCCTCCAGTTTACATTGGGCTTCACTGGAACAATGCAGCAAGCCAAGGACAGACATGTGGGCAAGAGAGCAGGGTGGAGTGTTGAAATGGCAAGAGACAGGGAGGTTTGGGTCATTCTTGCGGACAGACCGCAGGTGTTCTGCAAAGCGGTTGCCCAGTTTATGTTTGGTCTCTCCAATGTAGAGGAAACTGCATTGGGAGTAACGAATGCAGTAGACTAAGTTGGGGGAAATGCAAGTGAAATGTTGCTTCACTTGAAAGGGGTGTTTGGGCCCTTGGACGGTGAGGAGAGAGGAAGTGAAGGGACAGGTGTTACATCTTTTGCGTGGGCATAGGGAGGTGCCATACGTGGGGGTTGAGGAGTAGGGGGTGATGGAGGAGTGGACCAGGGTGTCCCGGAGGGAACGATCCCTACGGAATGCCAACAGTGGGGGTGAAGGGAAGATGTGTTTGGTAGTGGCATCATGCTGGAGTTGGCAGAAATGGCGGAGGATGATCCTTTGAATGCGGAGGCTGGTGGGGTGATAAGTGAGGACGAGGGGGACCTTATCATGTTTCTGGGAGGGAGAGGAAGGTGTGAGGACGGATGCGCGGGATTTGGGCCAGACACGGTTGAGGGCCCTGTCAACGACCGTGGGTGGAAAACCTCGGTTAAGGAAGAAGGAGGACATGTCAGAGGAACTGTTTTTGAAGGTAGCATCATCGGAACAGATGCGACGGAGGCGAAGGAACTGAGAGAATGGGATGGAGTCCTTACAGAAAGTGGGGTGTGAGGAGCTGTAGTCAAGGTAGCTGTGGGAGTCGGTAAGCTTGTAATGGATATTGGTGGGCAGTCTATCACCAGAGATTGAGACAGCGAGGTCAATGAAGGGAAGGGAAGTGTCAGAGATGGACCACGTGAAAATGATGGAGGGGTGGAGATTGGAAGCAAAATTAATAAATTTTTCCAAGTCCCAACGGGAGCACGAAGCAGCACCGAAGTAATCATCGATGTACCGGAGAAAGAGTTGTGGAAGGGGGCCGGAGTAGGACTGGAACAAGGAATGTTCCACATACCCCATAAAGAGACAGGCATAACTGGGGCCCATGCGGGTACCCATAGCCACACCTTTAATTTGGAGGAAGTGAGAGGAGTTGAAGGAGAAATTGTTCAGTGTGAGAACAAGTTCAGCCAGACGGAGCAGAGTAGTGGTGGATGGGGATTGTTCGGGCCTCTGTTCGAGGAAGAAGCTAAGGGCCCTCAGACCATCCTGGTGGGGGATGGAGGTGTAGAGGGATTGGACGTCCATGGTGAAGAGGAAGCAGTTGGGGCCAGGGAACTGGAAATTTTTGATGTGACGTAAGGTGTCAGAGGAATCACGGATGTAGGTGGGGAGGGACTGGACAAGGGGAGAGAGAAGGGAGTCAAGATAACGAGAAATTAGTTCTGTGGGGCAGGAGCAAGCTGACACGATCGGTCTACCGGGACAGTTCTGTTTGTGGATTTTGGGTAGGAGGTAGAAGCGGGCCGTCCGAGGTTGGCTGACTATCAGGTTGGAAGCTGTGGGAGGATGACTGGGGAGATGAGGTCAGTGACAGTCCTGGAAACAATGTCTTGATGTTCAGTGGTGGGGTCATGGTCCAGGGAGAGGTAGGAGGAAGTGTCTGTGAGTTGACGCTCAGCCTCCGCGAGGTAGAGGTCAGTGCGCCAGACAACAACAGCACCACCCTTGTCAGCTGGTTTGATGACGATGTAAGGGTTGGACCTGTGAGAATGGAGTGCAGTAAGTTCAGCGAGAGAGAGATTAGAATGGGTGAGAGGAGCAGAGAAATTGAGAACACTAATGTCGCGCCAACAGTTCTCAATGAAAAGATCAAGAGAAGGTAAGAATCCAGAGGGAGGGGTGCAGGTGGAGGGAGAATATTGGAGGTGGGTGAAAGGATCCGTTGAACGGGGAGAGGACTCCTGCCCAAAGAAGTGAGCCCGGAGATGAAGACGGCGGAAGAAGAGTTCAGCATTGTGCCGAGCCCGAAATTCATTAAGGTGAGGGCATAGGGGTATGAAACTAAGTCCTTTGCTGAGCACTGAACGTTCAGCGTCGGAGAGGGGAAGGTCAGGGGGTATAGTGAATACACGGCTGGGGTTGGGATTGGAAGATGGGGTGGGGACGGAGGGACAGGCAGGGGTGGAGGGTTCTAGATGGGTGTTGGTGACGATGAGTTGTTGGAGCTTGCGTTCCTTAGCACTTGAGAGAAAGAGAAAAAGTTTCTAGTTGAGGCGTCGGATGAGACGAAGAATAAAATGAAACTGGAGGTGTTTACTAAAACCCCCCTTTCACAGCCTTATCTCCTTTCTCAGTGACTGTCTCCGTCTCCGAATTACCCCACGTGGATTTCAATTGAAATTCCAACCCTCATGTTTCGAGCCCACCCAGGATTACAGATATTTCTGGGTCATAAAACGTTTCTCGGACTGCTGTTCCCGTCACATTCTGAAATCCACACTCAGTGCCATGCGCCGCCATATGAACACACTCGACCTCTCCCTCCAGCAGCACCGCCGTACCCTTTTTCAAAGCTGCGCGTGCCCCCAGTTTCATTTTATCCTTCGGCTCATCCGACGCCTCAACAAGAAACTTTTTCTCTTTCTCTCAAGTGCTAAGGAACGCAAGCTCCAACAACTCATCGACACCAACACCCATCTAGGACCCTCCACCCCTGCCTGTCCCTCCGTCCCCACCCCATCTTCCAATCCCAACCCCAGCCGTGTATTCACTATACCCCCTGACCTTCCCCTCTCCGATGCTGAACGTTCAATGCTCAGCAAAGGACTTAGTTTCATACCCCTATGCCCTCACCTTAATGAATTTCGGGCTCGGCACGATGCTGAACTCTTCTTCCGCCGTCTTCGTCTCCGGGCTCACTTCTTTGGGAAGGAGTCCTCTCCCCGTTCAACGGATCCTTTCACCCACCTCCAATATTCTCCCTCCACCTGCACCCCTCCCTCTGGATTCTTACCTTCTCTTGATCTTTTCATTGAGAACTGTTGGCGCGACATTAGTGTTCTCAATTTCTCTGCTCCTCTCACCCATTCTAATCTCTCTCTCGCTGAACTTACTGCACTCCATTCTCTCAGGTCCAACCCTGACATTGTCATCAAACCCGCTGACAAGGGTGGTGCTGTTGTTGTCTGGCGCACTGACCTCTACCTCGTGGAGGCTGAGCGTCAACTCACAGACACTTCCTCCTACCTCTCCCTGGACCATGACCCCACCACTGAACATCAAGACATTGTTTCCAGGACTGTCACTGACCTCATCTCCTCTGGGGATCTTCCTCCCACAGCTTCCAACCTGATAGTCAGCCAACCTCGGACGGCCCGCTTCTACCTCCTACCCAAAATCCACAAACAGAACTGTCCCGGTAGACCGATCGTGTCAGCTTGCTCCTGCCTCACAGAACTAATTTCTCGTTATCTTGACTCCCTTCTCTCTCCCCTTGTCCAGTCCCTCCCCACCTACATCCGTGATTCCTCTGACACCTTACGTCACATCAAAGATTTCCAGTTCCCTGGCCCCAACCGCTTCCTCTTCACCATGGACGTCCAATCCCTCTACACATCCATCCCCCACCAGGATGGTCTGAGGGCCCTTAGCTTCTTCCTCGAACAGAGGCCCGAACAATCCCCATCCACCACTACTCCGCTCCGTGTGGCTGAACTTGTTCTCACACTGAACAATTTCTCCTTCAACTCCTCTCACTTCCTCCAAATTAAAGGTGTGGCTATGGGTACCCGCATGGGCCCCAGTTTTGCCTGTCTCTTTACGGGGTATGTGGAACATTCCTTGTTCCAGTCCTACTCCGGCCCCCTTCCACAACTCTTTCTCCGGTACATCGATGATTACTTCGGTGCTGCTTCGTGCTCCCATTGAGACTTGGAAAAATTTATTAATTTTGCTTCCAATCTCCACCCCTCCATCATTTTCACGTGGTCCATCTCTGACACTTCCCTTCCCTTCATTGACCTCGCTGTCTCAATCTCTGGTGATAGACTGTCCACCAATATCCATTACAAGCCTACCGACTCCCACAGCTACCTTGACTACAGCTCCTCACACCCCGCTTCCTGTAAGAACTCCATCCCATTCTCTCAGTTCCTTCGCCTCCGTCGCATCCGATCCGATGATGCTACCTTCAAAAACAGTTCCTCTGACATGTCCTCCTTCTTCCTTAACCAAGATTTTCCACCAACGGTCGTTGACAGGGCCCTCAACCGTGTCTGGCCCAAATCCCGCGCATCCGCCCTCACACCTTCCTCTCCCTCCCAGAAACATGATAGGGTCCCCCTTGTCCTCACTTATCACCCCACCAGCCTCCGCATTCAAAGGATCATCCTCCGCCATTTCTGCCAACTCCAGCATGATGCCATTACCAAACACATCTTCCCTTCACCCCCACTGTTGGCATTCCGTAGGGATCGTTCCCTCCGGGACACCCTGGTCCACTCCTCCATCACCCCCTACTCCCCAACCCCCACCTATGGCACCACCCCATGCCCACGCAAAAGATGTAACACCTGTCCCTTCACTTCCTCTCTCTTCACCGTCCAAGGACCCAAACACTCCTTTCAAGTGAAGCAGCATTTCACTTGCATTTCCCCCAACTTAGTCTACTGCATTCGTTGCTCCCAATGCAGTTTCCTCTACATTGGAGAGACCAAACATAAACTGGGCGACCGCTTTGCAGAACACCTGCGGTCTGTCCGCAAGAATGACCCAAACCTCCCTGTCCCTTGCCACCCTGCTCTCTTGCCCACATGTCTGTCCTTGGCTTGCTGCATTGTTCTAGTGAAGCCCAATGTAAACTGGAGGAACAACACCTCATCTTCTGACTAGGCACTTTACAGTCTTCCGGACTGAATACTGAATTCAACAACTTTAGGTCTTGACCTCTCTCCTCCATCCCCACTCCCTTTCTGTTTCTTCCCCTTTCCTTTTGTTTTTTTTTTCCAATAAATTATATAGATTTTTCTTTTTCCCACCTATTTCCATTATTTTTAAATATTTTTAAATCTTTTATGCTCCCCCCACCCTCACTAGAGCTATACCTTGAGTGCCCTGTTCTTTTGTTCTGCTGTCTGTGACATCTTTTGATGATCTGCTTCTATCACTGCTTTTGCCTACAACCACACCATCCCCCCTCCACTTCTCTCCCCCCACCCAACACCCCCCACCACCTTAAACCAGCTTATATTTCACCCCTTCCTGGGATTCACCTAGTTCTGTCGAAGGGTCATGAGGACTCGAAACATCAACTCTTTTCTTCTCCACCGATGCTGCCAGACCTGCTGAGTTTTTCCAGGTAATTCTGTTTTTGTTTTGGATTTCCAGCATCCGCAGTTCTTTGTTTTTATCTCTTTGCTGATCCAGTTTTCTATTGTTCTGTTTCGTAGCTGTTGTTTTACAAATGAATGAGTTGGTGGGACATTTCAGCGAATATTAAGAGTCAACCACATGTGGATCTGGACCCACACATAAGGCAGGTTCACCCTCCTGAACGGCATTAGTGAAATGTAGCCTTCAAATTACAAGATTAATCGAATTCATTTTCACAATTTTGTAGAATAGGATTTGAATTCACTGGGTTGCTGGTCCAGTACCATAATCAGTAGGCTAACTCTACCCCATGAAAACCAACAAGCAGTTCTAAGTGTCCCTATCCACCACCATTTCTGCAGCTAATTTGACCTGGGTACAAGATTCTTCCTGTCATCCAGATTACTGCGTTAAAAGGAAATGGAATCCACAGGAACTCTGGATTGGGAGAATTCTCTTTCTGACCTTGCCTTTTTTGACATCAAGGGCCCAGTTGGGGTGGACAGTGATCCTGGATTCCCTGGGTCCCAACAAAAATTCTACGGAGGCTTGTTCCGGACAGAGAGCCAGCATTTTCAAGTCCTGCCCATTTTTCCCTCCTTCTGGGCCCCTTGCGTGTGACATTTCCCATTACATCTGGGGAAATTCTGGACCAGTGTCTTCGGAAAAAATACACCGCATGGCTTATATCAGCCGCAAGAGTGATTTTATTGACCGCAGAGTCTGCTTCCGATCCAAGGGCAGAATTTTTCCCTTGCCGGGCGGGCGCAGGGGACAGGCCCGGGAGGGTGGCGTGAAGCTGATCGCCGTCCGTGACTGGGCCCCGACCTTGATTTCCCGCTGGCTGGCCAATCAACAGCCGGCCGTCATGAATCGCGCGCTGAAATGCTCAGCGCTGCCTGGATGGAGGGGCAGCGGGAGGACCGTGAATGTAGAAGTCAGCGCATGCACACGGGGTGCACTCTAAGAAAGCCCTCTGAAGGCACAGAGCTGCCTCAGGGAGCTGAGGATTTTTAGCTTCACAAATAAAGATTTTAAAATTAAGGAAAGCACGGCCCTCACGTGGCTCTGTAACGTTAGCGGAGACGCGTTAAAAAACAGTTTTAAAAGCTTTTCTTAGTTTTTTTTAATCAATGGTCTAAGCCTCACCCCGCCGTGGATGAGGTTTCATATAAAAACGCAAAGGCCGCTTGGCCTTTTCACCCGCCTGCCCATTAACTGTAAGGTTGGATGGGCAATGAAAGATTCAGTTTGGTTAATTGGTTAAGGGCCTCAATCGGCCTCTTTATTGTCGGCGGTCACGCTGCTGCCTCTCACACACGCCCGCCGATCGAAGTATCGCGCGAGTGCGTGATGACGTTGGGACGCTCGCCCGATGTCAATGTGCAGGGTCAGGCGCTCACCCACCTGACAAGGGAAAAGTTCTGCCCCAAGTCTAGTTAAAGGAGAAAGAGACTATAGGGACCACACTTCCAATGCAATTACTCCAATATGAAGCATGTCTTTGTGGCAGGAAAATCATTGGATGCAGCATGAGGCCTTGCATGAGCCCTCCCCTTTAATGTCAATATTTTTCTGCTTAGAATAAATAAAAGCCTGGGTTGACCTAATTATTGTGGTCACATTCATTACCGTTGTTTTTTTTTTACATAATTTACAACCAGTTTAAAACCATATTGGGACTAACTCCAGGATCCACCGCAGCATCTTGATGACACACATTGAGGAGTACTCAGTTCCTAATGAGCGAAGTTACTAGTACTCTAATTACAGAGGACCTGCAAAGCAGCTCCCCAAAAAGCACAGCGAGCCCCCTGTTTCATTTAAATACGGGCAATGCTCAGCTGAAACACCTAAAAACGCCTCGGACAGTCAGCATCCTTTTACAACACACTCTTGTTGGAAAGGCTGAAGAAAATCAACTTTTTTTCCTAATACAAAAGCAAAATACTGCAGATGCAGGAAATCTGGAATAAAAACAAAAAAAGCTGGAAATACTCAGCATCTGTGGAGACAGAGTCTCCAGGCCGATGATAACCCTGCATCAGAACTCCCTCCAATAGGTATTGCTCCTCATCTCCCCTGGTTACCTGAGGCCAAGTGATGAAAGGGCTTGGTGTGTCCTAAATGGATTTGTCGAAAATAAAATGCTGATACTTTACACATGGGCAGCAGCCCTTCAGTGTTTGCTAATGGCTGACATTCTGGCGCTTGACACTCTGGTGCTGATGGCACATCCAGTTGGTCAAACATCAGGGGTTCCACAACATTCTTCAAATGAACTTACCTCAGATTATTTGTGTGAGCTCAGCCCATTGGGGGAAATAGGCACAATTCTGGCAACACTACAAAAAAAACCCACAATGGGATAAAAAATCATAAAACATGCTTTAGGAGGATCAATGTGTTACTTGTTTCCCTATCATATATAGAAAAGGAAATATAAAAGGAACAAAATTACAAATGTTGAGCATGTGAAATAGAAGCAAAAAATACTGGGAAGACAGCAGCTTGTCCATACCTCAAAAGAGAAAACAGTAACATCATTCCAGGTAAGGACCCTTCATCCAATAAAGGTCTCTACCCACAACGGTAGCCGATCTTTTCAGATGTTGATAATCACAAATAACTTTGATCACTTCTCTCTTTCCACCGACATCCCCCTTCTCCCACCAACCCCATTCCCTTCTGTATCTGCCCCCCCAAAATATTTTCTCCCAATTCATTCGCAACTGTTCTTTCAAAATCCCAACTGTCTAGCCTTTGGCCCTTCATTCATCATGACATTTCTGCAGTTACCAATCTCCTCAACCTCACACTAACTTCCACTTTCAATATCATAGTCCTTAATAAAATCATTACTCTTACTCATCCTGGCCATTCCCCTGCTCCTTTAGGCCCAAGATGCAGACCTGAATGGATATGGCAGACAAATAGTTTAGCCATTGTTACAACTAGTCCTCGGGCGAGGCCCCCCAGATTGTTATGATTCCGGACGAGATACCCCAAATTGTTATGCTCCCAGGTGGCGGGGTGAACTGGCTCCCCTTCTTTATTCAACCCCTTGGTCGCTCGCAACAATTTAAAAAGGATCCCTTCCCTCGTGTGTATCTTATCCCAGTCCAAATGTATTTATGTTTTAGAAGGAACCAATTTAACCAGGCCTTCTTGAGTCAAAGAAAGTGTAAGTTTATTAGTTACTAAAACATGGTCAAAAATAATAAAAACACAACATACATACACACAGATTAGAAATGAGAAGTGATTCAAGAAATAAAGCTTAAAAAAAGGTACATGAATCAGTCTTTTGGCTTGTTTGTGAGAAGTTGATGGTGAAACCTTGCAGCTGTTAAGTTGGGTGATTCTGGTAGAGCTGACTTTGGGCAGTTGAGCAGTTAGATTGGAGATTCTTGGTCCTGCAGGTTAGCTGAAAGGAGTTGTCCTGTTTCCTTTTCGGCTGTGACTTTGCTGACTTGTTACTTGCCTCCAGCAATCAGGGAGAGAGAGGACTTTTTACCTGTAAGCGCATGGATACCTAGTTGATGTTCTTTAGCTGTGACCCTCACAGCACACCCTCCTACACTAGGCCTGGAACACTAAAACTAGCACACAGAACTAGGGTTGCAGTTGGCTTTTTAACCCTTTTCCTTGTGTATTCAGGAGATGGTTTCTGCTAAGATGGTAATCAGCCTTCATTATCTCCACAACCACAGGAGATTACTGTTCAGTTTTTGCATTGCATCTTTTCCTTTAAAGAGTCTTTGAGTGAAGTAGGCCTTGACACCTTTTTAGGTGCAACATTTCGTTCTCTGGTCTAGTTGGTCGAGTATAATCCACGTAGGAATTTTCCAACAAGTGGTTACTTTACAGTCTCAGCCAGCTTTTGCTTGTATGTCCTTTTAAAAAAAAACACGTTTTAATTAAAGTTCAATATGTCTGTAAGTAACTCGGAACTATGATCCATGGTCATGACACCATTCACCATCAGATCTAGCTGGACTGCTGTCTGAACTACATAAAGTTCTATTTGGCTTTGCTTTCTTCTGCCAAAACAATTCACTGTTCCAGGATCATCCTGGACTGCAAAGATAAGATCTGGCACTTCTCCACCATCTTCTTTTCTCTTTTGTAAACTGTCACTTCCAACAAAAAGCACGAGGAGCTCTTTGACTTCTTTGTCACTAAGATTGAAACCATTTGATCAGCAGCCTCTGCTGCTTCCCTCCCTTCTTCTAGCCCACCAGGTCAAACTTTCACTAAGGGCGAATTGTATAACTAGGGTCATAGATGCGGCTTTAAAATAAATAGTGGGGGGGGGGGGGGGGGGGGGGGGGGGGGGGGGGGGTGGGGGGGTGGGGGGAGGGTTCAGTTGCATGGAAATATAAAACATCAAAGTTTAAGGAGAGGGTAAGAGTGCAGGTTAGTGACGAGGCTGATTGTTACCAAAAAGTGAAAGGAAGTGTGTGAACGCCATATTGCACCAAACAATCATATAAGAGTAGGGAAAATTGATGATATGGCAAACTTAAAGGCTTTGTATCTAAATGCAAGTAGCATTCAGAATAAAACTAATGAGTTAACAGCACAAATAGAGATAAATATGTATGATTTGGTGGCGATTACTGAGATGTGGTTACAGGGAGAACAGGTTTGGCAGTTGAATATCCAAGGGTACTTAGCGTTTCTGGAGGATAGGCAGGAAAGAAAAGGAAGTGGTGTAACTTTGTTAGTAAAGGAAGAGATCAGTGCTATAGTCAGGAATCATATAGGCACTGGAGAGCAAGACGTAGAGTCAGTCTGGGTAGAAATAACAAATAGCAAGGGAAAGAAGTCCCTGGTGGGAGTGATCTATAGATCCCCAAACAGTAGTTTAGCATTAGTGCACAGTATAAATCAGGAAATACTGGGAGCATGTAAGAAAGGCATGGCAATAATCATGGGTGATTTTAATATGCATATAGACTGGTCTAATCAAATTGGCAAGGGTAGCCTTGAAGGAGAGTTCATAGCGTGTATTAGAGATTGTTTCTTGGAGCATTATGTTGTGGAAGCAGGCTATTCTGGATTTGGTTTTGTGTAATGAAATGGGATTAATTAATGATCTCCTCTAGGGAAGAGTGATCATAGCATGCTAGAATTTCAAGTTCAGTTTGAGAACAAGAAACTTGAGTCCCATATTAGTGTTCTGGAGTTAAACAAAGGTAACTACATAGGTATGAGGGCAGATTTGGCCCTAGTGGACTGGACAGGAAGACTACAAGGTAGGACAGTTGATGAACAGTGGGAGATATTAAGGAGATATTCAATTTCTCCCAAGTAAAATATATCCCAATGAGGAAAAAAGCTGGTAAGAGGGGGAAAAAGCAGCCATGGCTAAACAAGGAAGCTAAAGATAACATAAAGGCAAAAACTAAGGCAAAGGTCAGTGGCAGGCTGGAAGATTGAGAAACTTTTAAAGATCAACAAAGGCTTACTAAAAAAAAAATAAAAAGAGCAAAGGTAAATTATGAAAGAAAACTAGTGCAAAATGTAAAAACTGATAGCAAAAGCTTCTACAAGTATATATAAGGAAAGAGAGTAGCTAAAGTGAATGTTGGTCCTATGGAAGACGAGACTGGGGAGTTAATAGTGGGGAACGCAGAAATGGCAAAGACGCTTAATCAATATTTTGCCTCAGTTTTCACAGTGGAAGACACTAGTACCACCCCAATAGTAACAGGTAGTGCAGAGGGTATAGAGAAGGAGGAACTTAGAACAACACCATCACTAGAGAAAAAGTACTGAGCAAATTATTGGGATTAAAGGGTGACAAGTCCCCAGGACCTGATGGCCTACATCCCAGGGTCTTAATGAAAGTGGCAGCGGGTATAGTGGATGCATTGGCTATAATATTCCAAAATTCCCTGGATTATGGAAAGGTTCCAGTGGATTGTAAAAATGGTAATATAACACCCTTATTCAAAAAGGGGTGGAGGCAGAAAGTAGGAACCTATAGACCAGTTAGTTTAATATCAGTCATTGGGAAATTGTTGGAATCCATTATTAAGGAAATAGTAACGGGGCATTTGGAAAGTCAAAATGCAATCCATCAGAGTCAACATGGTGTTATGAAGAGTAAATCATGTTTGACTAATTTGCTAGAGTTCTTTGAAGATGTGACAAGCAAAGTGGATAATGGGAATCCTGTATGTAGTATATCTGGACTTCCAAAAGACCTTTGATAAGATGCCGCACAAAAGATTAATACACAAGATAAGATCACATGGAGTTAGGGGTAATATATTAACTTGGATAGAGGATTCGCTAACCAACAGAAAGCAGAGATTCGGAATAAATGCGTCTTTTTCTGGATGGTGAGCTGTAACTAGTGGAGTGCCACAGTGTTCGGTCCGTGAGCCCAAACTATTTACAATTTACGTTAATGACTTGGATTCAGGGATAGAAAGTACTACAGCTAAATTTGCAGATGACACCAAAATAGGTGGGAAAATAAATTGCAATGAAGAAATAAGAAATTTACAGTGTACAGTTTTGATCCCCTTACTTGAGAAAGGGTGTAGTTGCATTGGAGGCGGTTCAGAGGAGGTTCACTAGATTGAATCCAGAGATGCAGGGCTTGTCTTATGAGGAGAGATTGAGCAGTTTAGGCTTATACTCGCTAGAGTTTAGAAGAATGAGAGGAGATCTAATTGAGGTATATAAGATGCTAAAGGGGGTAGACAAAGTAGACATGGTGCGTATGTTTCCCCTTGTGGGGCATTCTAGAACAAGAGGCCATCGTTTTAGGCTAAGGGGTGGTAGATTTAAATCAGAGTTGAGGAGGAATTACTTTTCTCAAAGGATCGTGAATCTGTGGAATTCACTATCTCAGAGTACAGTGGATGCCAGGATGCTGAATACACTTAAGGAGGAGATAAGTAGATTTTTAATTAGTAATGGGTTGAAAGGTTATGGGGAGAGGGTGGGAAATTGGAGTTGAAGCCAAAGTGAGATCAGCCATGATCGTAATGAATGACAGGGCAGGCTCGAGGGGCTATTGCCTACTCCTGCTCCTAGTTCTTATGTTCTAATGTTCTTATAGCCAGTGAATCACTTGCAATGGCTTCTCTTCCCATTCCCTCTCCATTCCCTCTGGTGTCCCCCAAGAACTTGTCTTTGTCCCTTTTCTATTTCTCATCTACATGCTGCCCCTTGGTGACATCATCTGAAAACATAATGGGCAGAATTTTTCGCTGAGTGGGTGTGCATGTGCCCAACCCGCTCGAACATGAAATGACGGCCGATGACATTGGTTGAGCATCCCGATGTCATCGCGCACTCGCGCGATATTTCGCTCGGCAGGGGTGTGTGGGAGTCAGAGCCGCGCTCACCATTAATTAACAGGCCAGTTAAGGCCCTTGACAACCCAACTGATGGCGATTTAACATTGCTCACACAACTTTTCGCTCCTCACACAGGCAAAATGAGCAGGCAGGCAGGCCACAATTTGCAAAACCACATTGATGGGCGTGATAAGAAGGGTCATCAGCATTGTCAATGTGAGTAGTGAGGAGTTTGGAGATAGCTTGCTGCTGGTGGCTTATTGAGACTTGGTAGATTTATCTCTGATCGAGGCTTCATTCTTAGCATTTCCAGGCTTCATTTCTGGACTCATTGGTGGCTTCCAGGCCCCCCTGAACATTTGGACCGTGTGGACCCTTCCAGGTATCAGACAGACTTCCCTTACCCTGGTTTGGGGATTGTGGTCTCCACTGGCGGTACCTCCTCTGAGGAGGAACAAAAGGGCAGAAGGGACCAGAGGCCAGGAGTCTCAATGCAGCTTCCAGGGGAGATTCCTATGGGACGATAGGTGCAGGTTCAAAGGGCGCAGGGCCAGCAGGTAGCCCAAGGTGAAAGGTGCCGCAGAAGACACAACTATCCCACTGCCAGGGTTTACAGGCGATGACGCAGCTACCTCCCGATCCGCCGTTTTAATTGGCCCGCCAGCATGAAATCGTGGTCGGACCCTGATCGCGGGCAGCGGTCAACTTCCTGACCAACCTCACCAAACCCGCCCGACAAGGGCAAAATTCTACCCAATGCCAATTTCTACATGTATGCCAACAATACCCAGCTTTTCCTCACCATTGTCTCTAAATTGCCAGACTTCTTGTCTAACATCTTGTACTGGATGAGCAGAAAATTCCTCTGACTAATATTGTGAAGACTGAAGCCACTATTTTTGGTCCTCAGCACAAACTCCGTCCTATCTCTGGCAACTGTCTCAGAGTAAACCAGACTGTTCACAACCTTAATGTTATATTTGACACCCAGATCAGCTTCCGACCACATATCTGCACCATCACTAAGACACCTATTTCCACCTCTGCATCACCACCTGATTCTGCCCTTGCCTCAGCTCATCTGCAAACATGCCTTTGTTACCTCTAGATTAGACTATTGCAAAACTGATCTGCCTCCCATGTTCTACCCTCCGTAAAATTGAGTTCAACCAAAACTCTGTTGTCCGTGTTCTAACTCGCACCAAGCCCTGTTCACCCAGAACCCCTGTGCTCCTAGACCTACATTAGCTCCTGGTTCAGCAACACCTTGATTTTCAAATTCTCATATTTGTTTTTGAATCGTTTCACAGCTCTCCCTATCTCTGTAATCTTCTCCAGCTCTACAACCTTCTGAGATATCTATGCTCCTCCAATTCTGACAACTTGTGCATCCCAAATTTTGTTTGATAATGTCCCTGTGAATGCCTTAGGATGGTTTGCTACATTGAAGGTGCTATATAAATACAAGTTGTAGTTGTTACTGTTATTGTTGTTGATGACAGATCAACATTGTACCGCCAGCATGTTCTGCTTTTATTTTCAATCCAATTAGGTACTGTCCACCATATTGGGGTTTCTGGTCAACTCAGGCACATATTCACAATAGCTGTAAATTTGTCATTATTTTTAATTGCAAGCAACAGAAATAAGTCATAGCTTATTTCTATAAGCAAGTGTTCTTGTTTGTTTCATGTCACTTCACATGCCTTCTTATTCTCTGTTATTGTATTATCAGCTCTGAACAACATTATATATGGCTTTTCTTTTAAGAATCCAGCCTTAGAGATTGAGGGAGAACCCTCATTCAATTATTTCTTAAAATGCTCTTGACAAACAAAACAGCACTAACATATTATGCCGGTTTATTCCCAGAAGAAATTAAAAAGAGAAGAAAATGGTTCTTAGGGAATCTACCAGTGGTAATATACTTTAATATAATACTTCACGGAGGTTCAGAAAATGAATACACATTTGAAACTGGTCGCTACAAGACTGGTAAAGGGAGAACCATGTGTTGTGAGATTCCCTCCAGCTCACATTACAACAACATAGCTGCCCCACATAGGTTCATTGAGATGGATTATTGTTGTTAAGAAAGAAAGAAAGTACATTTACATAGCTCCTTCCACAACCTCAGGACATCCAAAAGTAACCAATGGGTTACTAGCTACAGGTTGTGCAGGACTCTGCATGAAACCATGGAAGTAAAGTACTGATAATCCAATCAGTAGAAAACAAACATGATTGGGGACCAAGGATAAATTCCGTGGATAAATATGTATCACTTTGGAATTACCTAAGCGTTGAACACAAGCCGCACTGAAAAATAACAGTGCAAGTTATACCTTATGTGAAAGACAGTGCTTCTATATTTCCTCACTCAAAAATGTTGTTGTGGTGTGAATAGTTTGCTTCCCTAATAAGCTTCTTTGGGTATAACTAACAAGGGCAAGTTGTTGCATATTGATTGTCCCACAGTATACAATTCATGCAGCAAAGAACACCTTTATTTCAGGATGTTAGACAGAAAAATGCCATTTCAATACCATATGTGTTTTTGCCATTGATTCTTTCAAGTTACTCCTCAATAACTCCCATAAATGACATGGGCCATCAGGTAATAATCAGCATGAATCTACTCTTTGATATAGATTTAGTTTTATGGCAGGATTTTTCTAAACTACAAATGAATTTCTCAGATGTTCAACTCCAGTAAATGACCAGGTTTCTTATTACAGAGGTGAGTGAAATATGTTGGAGCACGCAAAAGGTTTCTAAGGAATGTAATAATTATGTACAAATCACTACAAATATAACCAGGCTATTCTACAGAAGAAAAACACTGGCAGTCAGTTTGGTCGCAGCACCAATTAGAAATCAGATTTGCATCAAAATACAAAATTAGAGCTGCCAAATGAAAGTTACCTTTAACTCTGAAGTGTTAAAACATTGTGACCGCAAAATTCAGCTCTGTAGTACCACTAGTTTCAGCATTACAGGAGCTGAAAAATGAAAAAAATCATGGGGTCTCTGCTCCCATCGACTTCCAGCATGGAATGGGCCGATCATTATGCTTGGAACGGCAATAGGTCAGGCATCCTGTGCATGAGACGGAAACATTCAGAGTGGGTAGGGCAGGATATCAGTCCACACCTAATGCTGACACCAGACCTACCACTTTGGACCTCACTGTTCATGTTAACATCCTGTCTTAAACATGCACAGTTGAACGTGGATTCAGCTTCATGAGGCAAGTGCTATTTAAAGGCATCAATTTCAGGTGAGGCACTCCAGGCTTTCTTTTGCTGCTGCAATATTGATGGAATTACTGTGTTATGGGAGGAGATGTCAATAGTACATTCAGTCAGAAGGGAATGATACTGGACTTTTGGATGGAGTTGTGTGCATTTGAAAGGCCTCAGAGAAGTAAACTTGCTCTTACTGATGGGAGCAATAGAGCTGGAGCAGAGGCAGCAGAGAGGAGAAAGGACAGAGGAGGAGCAGGGCTCTCAACAGAAAGCCATACCCACTTAGCATTTCTAGGGAGCACTTCACCTTTCTCCACCTCAGCTAGGAGCACCATATGCAGAGGCTAGGCTTTACCAATGTGGTTCTCAGTGAACTGTGCCACCTCCTCCAGCTCGGCCTACAGTCACAGAGAAAGGCAAGGACAGTACTGTCAATGGCTGTCAGAGTTAATATAGTCTCAATTCCTATGCCTCCAGTGGTGCATCGGAGATGCTGGGAACCCTCTCTCTGACCGGCTGCTCCACCTCTCTGATTTCTTCCCGCTCACAAAGTTTCTCCCATCAACTTCCAGCCTCTGCTGCAGCCAGAATGCATCTCCCTTCATGAGGCACAGGCTAGCTTTAAAAAGTTCAGGCTAACTTAAAAAAGTTAGGCTAGTTTTTAAGCAGTGCAATCCTCAAATTAACAGGGAAAGGCCCCCTTCCGGCCATGCAGCCAGTCAGCAGCGCATTTAGCACTGGGCAACATGTCACAGTCGTGGAGGTGAACAGGCTGCCTGCATCACTTCCATTGGGTGCAGGTAATTGCACATCGTGATCCTCGTTCCCACTAATAGGCCTTATCTAACTTTTAGCCCTATTTATTTTAATCATGAACTCTAAAAGAATTGCCTACAACTATTTATGCACTCACAATAGTTTCAAATTAAGTTGTAAAGAGTGATCTACTGAATTGCTATAAAAGTGTAAATGTTATACATAAAGAATATATCATTATGTCTTTTCTTGAAAAGAAAGAATTTGCATTTACATTGGACCTTACACAAGCTCCTTTCAGCCAATTAAGTACTTTTGGAGTCTAGATACTGTCATAATGTAGGAAATGCAGCTATCAATCTGTACCACATACAGAAATGCCCCTGAAACAACAATGAGAATAATGACCAGATTATCTCTTTCTTTTAGTGATGTTGGTTGAGGGATAAATGTTGGCCAGGACTCAGGAAAGAGCTTTAATTACTGACCCTCCTACCAGTGAAAAAACTTTCTCCCTATTTACTCTATCAATACTTTTCATAATTTTGAACACCTCTATTAAATCCCCCCTTAAACTCCTCTGCTGGAAAGAGAACAATTCCAGGCTCTCTCCAGGAACTTGAGTTATCCACAAAAAGTTGTTATGGTCTGGAATACGCTAATTGAAAGGGTAATGGAAGTAGATTCAATTGTAACTTTCAAAATGGAATTGGGTTTATGCTTGAAAAAGAAAAAGCGGCAGGGCTATGGGAAAAGAGCAGGGGTGTAGTTCTAATTGGTTTGCATTTTTAAAGAGCAAGCATGGACACAATGGGTTGAATGGCCTCCTTCAGTGTTGCATCATGTTGTGATTCAAAATTAGGAGGACATGTAGAAAATACAAAAGAACATTAAATTGGTTGAACTCTTGAGTGTTCAGTAAGGTTTCTCAATGAGTAACTCAAGCCATAAAGTCCTTGGCCCAGATTTTCACCATGATGGGGAGGCTGTCTGCCGCTTCCGATTCCAGCATTTCCCATCTTCGCGGGGATGTGATTGGAGCCGGGCTGGGGTTCACACATTTGCGGATTGTGGAGGCAGCTAGCCATTTAAATCACCAGCCGCCTCCACTGACTTCTGATGCTTGAACCCTAACTGCATGAAGCCTGTAACGCATGGAGCAGACCAGGCAAAAGGAGGCCTGAACTTAGTGATTCTTTGGATAGCCAGGGTATCCCTTTTGGAGCAGTAAGATACCCCTTTGAATAGGGTCCCAGGGCACCTTTGGGAGAGGTAAGGCAACCTTTGGGATTGTTAGGATTAAACTTCGGGATTTGGGTGTCCTAGTGTATGAATAGCAAAGGGCTAGTATGCAAATACAACAAGTAATTAGGAAAGCTAATAGAATGTTATCGTTTATTGTGAGGGCAATTGAACACAAAAGTAGGGGAGTTATGCTCCAATTGTACAGGACATTGGTGAGACCACATTTGGAGTACTGTGTACAGAATTGGTCTCCTTATTTAAGGAAGGAAGTAAATGTTTTGGAAGCAGTTCAGCGAAGGTTTACTAGATTAATACCTGGAATAGGTGGGTTGTCTCATGAAGGAAGGTTGGACAGACTAGGCTTGTATCCGGTAGAGTTTAGAAGAGTAAGAGGCAACTTGATTGAAACATGTAAGATCCTGAGGGGTCTTGAGAGGGTGGATGTGGAAAATATGTTTCCCCTTGTGGGAGAAGCTAGAACTAGGGGTCACAGTTTAAAAAAAAAGGGTTGCCCATTTAAGGCAGAGATGAAGAGAATTTTTTGTTCTCTCAAATGCTCCTAAGCCTTTTGAATTCTCTTCCCCAAAAGGCAGTGGAAACAGAATCTTTAATATTGCTGAAAGAATATACTTTTTTGTCGAAGCTTTTCATCTTGCACTCATCATTCACTTCGCAAGATTACCAAATGTAAAGGGAATAACAACTTATATTGTTATATTGTTTATATTAATTTGTATGAGAAGAGAGTTATAATTGGTTGGCAAGTGGACTCTGATTGATAGAGGTGTTGCCATGGAGAATGCACCACTTGATGGCAACTGACAGTTAACTGCCAGGCATTCTTTGAAATTTAAAGCAGGCAGCTTGACTCTGATTGGCCAAGGCACTGCCTGAGGGATGAACCAGCAAATAGCTTTCACTTATTTTGTTTAGCTGAAACAGGCACAATGTGTGTACATGTTCTTTCTGTCTGCAAAGAACAGGGCCCTGTGTATTAATATATGTAGCTTACTCGCAAATTCGCCACACTGTGAACCCCATTGACAATCTTAAACTGGTTGCCAGTGTAATTCTTAGTGCACTGAGGATAATTTAGCAAATGTTGCCCAATCCGGAACCACATCTAATGTTGACACTGTTTTGAGTTTTGCAAGCACGGGCTGGTTGGGTATGGTCTGTATCTTACCCGCTGTGAACATCGGCAGGGACATGCTGTTTGATACAATCCTCCAATCTTGGAATATACAGCCTATATACCTAGCATCCCACTGCCATCAAAATTCCTATACCACATTACTCATTTGTGTGAGAGGGCTCTTTTTGTCTTAATGTTTGTGTGAATATCACTCATGTTGCAAGCAAGATGGAAAGCTTCAACAAAAAATGTCTCTATTTTCAGCAATATTCAATTTCTGCCCTACCAAATAACAGAGTCTTTAATTATTTTTCAGGAAGAGGTAGGTAGAGTCTTGATAAGCAAGGGGCTGAGCGGTTAACGGTGGTAGGCGGGATTGTGAAGTCAAGGTTAAAATCAGATCGGCCATGATCTTATTGAACGGCAGAGCAGGCTTGAGAGGCCAAGTGGCCTACTCCTGCTCCTAGTTTGTATCTTTGTATGTATGTAACATGATTATGCACTTTTTATGCAAACTCATTGAAACTGTCCAGCTGTCAAGGAACTGCCAAGCCGTCATGTAACGGTCAAGCTGTCAAGGAACAGTCCAGTTGTAAAGGAACTGTCAACCTGTCAAGGAACTGTCCAAGCTGTGCAGGGAGTGTCATAGATATTTCATGCTGTCAAGAAGGCATCAAAACTGTCCAGAAAGTGTCCAAGGATACAAAATGAGTTGCCATGGAGGAGGTAAGGGCAAAGGTGTGTGGGTTTGCATGAGTTGGCATTAAGCTAGCATGGGGGTATGAGGAGCTATGGGGAGTGGGTAGAGGGGCATGGGTTGGTATGGGGGTTATAAGAGGCCATGGGGATAGGTAGAAAGGCATTGGTTGGCATGAATTAGACAAAGTCAACATGGATTTATGAAAGGGAAATTATGTTTGATGAACCTACAGGAGCTTTTTTTAAGGACGTAACTAGCTGAATAGATAAAGGAGAACTAGTGGGCGTGCTGTTTTTGGATTTTCAGAAAGCTTTTGATAAAGTCCCACATGAGAGGTTAGTGTGCAAAATTAGTGCGCATGGGATTGGGGGTAATATATTGACATGGTTTGAGAATTGGTTAGCAGAAAGGAAACAGAAAGCGGCAGATGGTGACTAGTGGGGTACTGCAGGGATCAATGCTTGGGCCCCAGCTATCCACAACAGATATCAATGATTTGGATGAGGGAACCAAATGTAATATTGCCAAGTTTGCTGACAACACAAAACTTGGTGGGAATGTGAATGGTGATGAGGATGTTAAGAAGCTTCAAGGCAATTTAGATAAGTTGAGTGAGTGGGCAAATACATGGTAGATGCAGTATAACATGGATAAGTGTAAAGTTATCTATTTTGGTAGGAAAAACAAAATGGCGGAGTATTATTTAAATGGTGATAGATTGGGAAATGTTGATGTACAAAGGGACTTGGGTGTTCTTGTACACCAATCACTGAAAGCAAGCATGCAGGTGCAGCAAGCAGTTAAGAAGGCAAATGATATGTTGGCCTTCATTGCCAGAGGACTTACGTACAGGAGCAAGGACGTCTTACTGTAGCTATTCAGGGCCTTGGTGAGCCCACACCTGGAGTATTGTGTGCAGTTTTAGTCTCCTTACCTAAGGATACCTAAGTGTTACATATCATAGAGGGAGTGCAGCGAATGTTCACCAGACTAATTCCTGGGATGGCATGATTGTCGTATTAGGAGAGATTGGGTCAACTAGGCCTGTATTCACTGGAGTTTAGAAGAATGAGAGAGGATCTCATTGAATCATATAAAATTCTGACAGTGATGGACAGACTAAAGGCAGGGTTGATGTTTCCTCTGGCTGGGGAGACTAGAACAAGGATATGGGGCAGACCATTTAGGACTGAGATGAGGAGAAATATCTTCACTCAGAGGGTGGTGAACCTGCAGAATTCTCAACCATAGAAGGTTGTGGAAGCCAAACTGAATATATTTAAGAAGGACACCTATAGATTCTAGAATCTAAAGGCATCAAAGGATATGAAGAGAGAGTGTGAGTATGGTGTGGAGATAAAGGATCAGCCATGATCATATTGAATGGTGGAGCAGGTTCAAAGGGTCAAATGACCTACTCCTGCTCCTATTTTCCATGTTTCTATGTCTATGGATGAGGCATAGGAGGTGTATCTGCAGTGGGGGTGATGGTGGGTGGTGAAGGTTGGAAGGATTTTTTTTGGGGTCGCCCGCCTCAACTCCTATTTCAGTCGCCCCTACCAACCGAAACTCCAAGATGTGGGCAGACGTTTTAAAACGTCAGGTTCACTAAGCCGTGAAATCTCCCAACTCTGAGCACCTGACCAGGGAACGAAAATCTGGACCCAATGGGGGGAATCATCCCAGGTTTGTGCTAAGTGCGGTAGCAGTGGGAAAAATTGACATTTTACCCGTCGGCCTCAACGATGGCATCTCACGCCATATCGTCCCAGTCCTGCCATATTAATTACACATTCCCAGGAGACACACTGTGTCGATGGTGGAGGGCTCTCGTTCGCCCGCCACACCGTCACCTCACTGCTTCACCATATTTAAAGTGCATCAACGCGCACTCCCCTCAGCACTTCGGGCCCAAACGGCTGCACAGAAGACATGGCCCCAAAAGGCAAGAAGACTGCAGCCCCCTGGTTTAATAATGCATCCCTCGAGCGCCTTTTGGATGCAGTAGAGACTCACCATGACGTGCTCTACCCCAGCTCTGGCCACAGGAAGGGCAGCAACGTCACTAATCTGTCATGGGAGGTGGTGGCAGTGGTGGTCAGCGCCAATGCCCCGCAAAAGAGGACAGCCACCCAGTGCTGATAAAGGATGAATAATCCAGCAGTGTGAGTCACTTTTCTTACCACGCTCAACTCAGGCACTCACAAACCCATCACACATCCACGGGACCCTCAATCACTGCCAATTCAAGGGACATCACCATCAATCACTCACACACACCTTCATTTTCCTCATCCTGTCCGTGGGACCATTCGCCACCCACACATGCCAGACATACTTATCATCTGGCCTGGCAGGCATCCTGCTTACACTCTCTCCATCTCTATTCATGCAGGACAAGCTGGCTCACAACCAGAGGGAGAGGTTGCAGACAGGTGGAGGAATGCCTGAAGTCCTCGCAGACTTTAAAAACAGACCCATCCAGCTGGCCGGCGAGGATCTGGACCAGTCCTATGCTGATGGTGAGGTCGGTGGTTCTCTATCAAATGATGGTCCAGCAGTGAAATATCCATCAAACAACCATGCTGTGAGTGATGTGTCCTGTTTCACAGGCCACTGCCACGCACTAATTATCTCCCCTTGCTTCCGCAGGCACATCTGGGAAACAGCCGAGGGTGTCCACAACCCAGGTCCTCGACTCAAGCCCCGAAGAAACCTCTGAAGAGGAATCTGAAGGCACCCTCTTTGAAGACCCATCACAGCGTTCATCCACATCCTCCTCTCGCGCAGAGACACGCACCTCAGTGGGACCTAGCTTTAGAGTAGCCTCAGGATCACAATCTGGTGAGAACATCACACTGTCTGATCCACAGCAGGTGGAGACAGGAACTTCCCAGGTCTCCAGCACTCGGAGCACTGTTGGAGGCCAGAAATCTACTGAGTCCAAGTCAGATGATGAGTTTCAGTTGCTGGAGCTACAAAGGCAAGCTCAGGGACATCAGGAAGGGATGTCCGCTGCACTCCTCAGATTGCAAGGGCACGATGGAGTAACCCGCCCACCTTCAGGTGATAGCACCGGCATGCCAATGTACTGAGGTCAACACTAGGAGGATGGCAGCCACCATGGAGGCCTTGGTCCAGGACATCAGTCCTGCACTGCTGCAATGGATGAGCTCCATCGCTGATGCCATAGTTGGCCTCCATCAATGTTAACGTGAGAGGGGTGCGGGTCACTTTGATCTCACTACAGCTACCCCTTCTCCTAAACAGGTCAGCCAGGGGCCCTTGGGCACCCTTAGGGAGGAGATCAGCAGATGCACACCCCAGGGACAGCCACCCAGATAACTCCAGGACTGTCTGGCCCATCCGAATCCCCTCTTCTTGTGACCCCAGCAGCTCCATCTCCACAGCTCGAGGAGGGTATCACTGCCATACAGCAGGTTCCTGAAAGCAGGCCAGGGCCCTGCAGGTCTTGGCCCTCCAGAGGGCACCTGCCAAGGTCATCACAGACAGGGTGTAGCAGTCAGCAGCTGTCTCCACCTCTGCTGTGGATGTCCGGGGAGCACCAAGATATAGCAGCAGTGTTAGGAAGGTTAGGAATATGTGACTCTTTTGAGCCAACCAATTAAACTAAATTAATAAAATTAGGGACAAAGTAAAAAGCAGCCCCTTAAAGGGAAACTACAAAAACAAGGACAAAATTTAAAGGAAACTTACAAACATTAAACCAAGAGGTGATTAAAAGGGTCAATAAAACACCCCAGTCCCCACGATGCCAAAACAGAAAATGCTGGAAAAACTCAGCAGGTCTGATAGTATCTGTGAAAAGAAAAACAGAGCCAATGTTCCGAGTCTGACTCTTCTTCAGAGCTCTGTTGAGCTCTGTTGAGATCGAAGTGACCCTGCTGAGTTTTTCCAGCATTTTCTGCTTCTGTTTCAGATTTCCAGCATCCACAGTATTTTGCTTTTATCCCAGCCCCCGCTGTGCCCACCGGACAAGGAAGGTCTCGATGGTGCCGGCAGACGCCGCGTGCTCCCTCTCCAGGGAAACCCAGCCGCGAACGTAGCCGCGGAAGAGGGGCAGACAGTCGGCTGGGACGACCCCCTCGATCGCCCGCTGCCTGGACCTGTTAATGGTTAACCTGGCCAAGCCCAGGAGCAGGTTCACGAGGAGGCCCTCCTCCCTCCCGGCCCCTCTCCACACTGAGTGACCACAGATCAGGACCGTGGAGCTGAAGTGCAAACAAAACAACAATAAAACGGTTTTCAAGGAACTAAAAAAGGGGTGCAGCCTACAACAACCAACTTACACGTGATCCACAGACTCCACAAGGCCGGAAAAGATGCAATCATCTTGGGAGTCCGTGAACCGACACATCCCATGGTTGCGTGGGACTGCTGCATGCAACACCCTCCACTCCAGGTCCCCAATGGAAAAGGGGAGGACACCCTCATAGAGGGCCCCCCACTGGGGACCAACGCAGCTGGATGGCAACACGGCACAGCAAGGCATGTCCGGACGGCAGCGAGGGCAAGGAAGTGAAGGGTGTGCAGGAGGAGCCCATACAAGAAACCGCTCTGGTCTGTGCTACAGGGTATAGAGGGCATTTCTGCGAGGCGACTCAAGTTGCGGGGCACCAGCTCCCGAGGGAGGGTTCAGGGCTTAGGGCCAATGTGGAATTCCATCCGAACAGGGGTATGCTCAGACGGAAGACCACCATGCACCTGTGGCACCTCGAGACCCAGTTTGACGTCAGGGCCAAACACTAACCGTCCTAAGGTCTTGAATGGCAATGCGCCAACTCCTGTGCAATCATCCAGCCCACTCCTCCGCCACCCGGCACATCCCCGATCCTGGTCACCCTGGCAGCCACAGCCCTCCTCACCGCCAGCCACGAATCCGGAGGTGCGGATTCCTGAGTCGTGGCTCTCTGACGATAGCCGCTACTCCTGACGGCGGAGAGCTGCGTCGCGAGGCGACCATGTTCCAGACTTTGATCAGGTCCTGGTAAAAGACGGGCAATGCCTGCAAGGAGCCAAGAAGGCCCCTCAGGGTCTACAAACAGGAGCTGCACATCATAATTTAGGCTGTGCACCTGGCAGAAGAAATACGTCACCGGGACACGCCATCTCGGAGAGGGCTGGACATAAAGATATCGCTGCAGGGCCTGAAGGTGGAAAGTCGCCACCTGGGTGAGTAGGCACACCAGCGCCGGATCTGGGAGCCCTCACAGAGATGACGCCAGGCCCAGCGCTAGACACTGAGACGCCAACAGGCCTGGGATCGTGCGCCACCGCGATGCCGGGTCCGGACGTTTCTGTTTCCCCCGAGCCGGTGCCTTGAGGGGTCTAGGGTTAGGGCTGGGATTGGGGATGGGTCGGGGGGGGGGGTCAGCCTCCGGATGCTTGATCTTCCTCCGCACCTTCTTCCGGTGCGGGGTCCCTCCCTCCGCCTCGCCTCCCTGTGGCCGAGCGGGATGGCGCAATCCCAGACCTGACCTCCCCCAGTAGTTGGAGGTGGGGGAGGAGGAGCCCACTGGGGACAAAAGGCAGGACGTTAGACGATATGAGTCTTTGGGCGGTGGCCTCAAATGGGGTCCCCCCCACCAGAAAGGTCTCACCCACAGTGAGCCCCTTTTCCAGGGCCAGGTGCATCACCCGCTCACTCCTCAGTAAAAAGACGGCTTTGCCATACACCTTGGAGGCTGATGGGCTGACCACCCCACCATGGCCTTTACGCAGGCCTCAATAGACATATCAGGTTGGGTGTAGCTCTTAACAACATGCTCCCTGGTCACCAGACAAAAGGGTGACGCGGCGATGGGGGGTGCCAGGAGACGGAGAAGCCACCGCCCCTGCATGGATGGTTTTCGTTGGCACCGCTACCACAGGAGATACTGTAGCCATGGGCTATCCGAGTCACACACACCCCTAAAAGGTATCATTATCCATATAGTACAGGAACGCAAGGGTGGGAAACGTACTCCCCAAACGCGAGAGGTCAGAGAGGAGGGTAGGGAGAGAGGGGAAGGCACAGGAGGGAGGATGGAAAGGCTCGGGGGTTGTCAGGTGCCACTGGTGAGTAGGTGGTGGATGGGGGAGGGGTGTGGTTGATGGGGAGGTAGTTTCTTTACAGTGGGTGTCTTCTGGCAGTGGGAAGCAAGCGTCTTCGTCTGGGTAGCTGGAACTGCCCGGCACACAGTCTTCCGGCCAGACGGTATTCTTCACGAAGCAGCCCCAGCTAGCCCGTCTCAAAACAAAGGTGGAAGGATGGGGTGGGCACAGATGGTCACAAGGCATTGAAAAGAAAGTCCACAAACACAGCCACATCCCAGCGGTATTACTTGCTCTCCACCTCCCCCTGTCAGCACAATAATCCCCTGGAGAGAAATCATCTCCCCTCCACCCCATCAGGTCCCCAACACCCACCTCTTGATGTTACAACAGCTCTTTGTTCTAGAGGAAATTTCCTCCCTCCTGGTCTTCTCCTCCCTCCAAATGGGGTTAGGCCCAAAGCCTGAGGCCTCTGGCTGTAGGCCTCCTCTAAATGCAGCAGCTCTCCTCCCCTTCTCAGCAGTGTTCTTCCCCTCTCTCAGCAGATTGGAAAGCTCCCTGGGAGAAATGTTTCCCTGTTCTTGCCTTGCAATTCTCAGTAGCAACCGACAGCAGCAGCAAGCTGCAGCTGAACCCAACCAGGAAGATGTCATTGCCAAGCCTGGGCACGGGTGTGAACCTCTTGTACATAATGTTCACTATTGTCAATAAACTCCCAAGAATGTCTCCCTGCCTATGGCTCCTTGTTCTGATGAGCAGTGTTTGTCTCACTCATATGTGAAACCTTGGTTCCTGCACAAGGTAAAGGCAGGTGTCTCAGTCCAGGACCTCTTTCCTGTGCAGTGTGTAACCTTCAGACCAAAGTGATGGTCCGGCTTCACACTCACTGGTCACATTAGTGATGCCTGCACCTCGATGGTTCTTGTCATTGCTGCCAGGATGTCGTGGGCAGGTGCCACAGAGTTCCATCATTCTCTCTGTCTGCTCTCAGCACCTTTAAGGTGGGGCTGGCCCCCATCTCTTCAGCATCTGTGACCAGTGACGCTGTGCTCCTGAAGGGATCGGGTGCTGAAGGCGGACAAATGTTCAGGTGCATTTAAAGTTTCAAGACTGTGTCTCTATCATATGACCCTGATCACAAAGCACAAGCGAGCTGCCCTCAGCCAGACAGGAGTCAGATATTCACAGAGGCCATGTGAAGATCTATGGAGTGGCCTCACTGCATGTCGTCATTATCCTCCTGGAATCAAGCGACTATTAGGCCCTTCAATGTGTTTCCATGACAGGAGCATTATCACAGAGGGTATGTGCGCTGTTGTCAGCCAGTCTGGAGTCAAACATTCGTAGATGCAATGTAAGGATATGCAGATGCAATGTCTCCATACTGCATGTCATCATCATCTTCCAAAAATCTAGCAGCTATGAGGGCCTCCCAAGTGCACCTGCCTCATCTGGCCAGTGTGAGGGCCTCATCCCCTTCATCGTCGCCTTTGAGGACCTCCTCACCCTTATCCCCGTCAACATCCTCCTCATCGAAGAAGACCTGCGACTCCCTCATCTTGTCCTCAGCCAGCTCCTCTCCCGTTACAGCACCAGACTGTAAAGGACGATGTGTGACACCCTCTGTGAACTGTATTGCAAGGCTCCATCAGACTATTCCAGGCACCGGAACCTCAATTTCAGCATTCTGATGGTTTGCTCCACCCAGTTTTGAGCTGCAGCATGAGCCTCATTATATCGTCGCTCTGCTGCAGCCTGAGGCCACCACACAAGTGTCATCAGCCACGTCCTCTGTGGGTAGCCCTTGTCCCCGAGGAGCCATCCATACAGCTTTTGTGGACCCCGAAAAACACCAACTGAGACTCTAGGAGCCATGGACACTCTCTGGAAACCGCGCACAGTCCTGCAAGAAGTGTTTGTGGTGGTTGTACATTCAGCAAATTGAAGCCCTTGTGGTTGACATAGTTGACCCTGTGTTGTGATGGAGATCTAAGCGCCATGTGAGTGCAGTCAATGGTATCCTACACCTGTGGGAAACCTGAGATCTGGGCAAATCCAATCACTCTTGCATCCTGGCTGTCCTGGTCACGGGCAAAATGCACAAAGTTTTGTGCCCTCGTGAAGATGGTGTCCGTGACCTCATGGATGCATTTGTGGGTGGCGGATTGTGATACCCCACAGAGGTCACCTGTGGAGCCCTGAAAGGAGCCACTGGCATAAAAATTGAGCATCACGGTCACTTTCACAGCCACTGGCAGTGGATGTCCTCCATGTCCCCTTGGCACCAAATCATGCAGCAGCTGGCAGATATGATTGGCCATTTCCCTAGACAAGCGCAGTCTTCGGTGCCACTGGTTCTCGGTCATCTGCAGGAATGAAAGGCCCTGGGTCTCGCTAGGCGCCGACCGGCAATGGCACACTGTCGCTCCTGGGCAGCGTGCGCAAGAGCCCCAGCGCTCCTTCTTTCTGAGGGTGTTGCTCCACCCTCTGCACAGCCAGGTGCCTCTGTCGTTCTCCTCCGTTATCTCCGCTCTTTGTACCCCACGAGGTATGCAGCTAGTTCACCAGGCTCCATGATCCTGAAAGAGAGAGAGATGTGTGGGCTAGCTTGGGTGTTCTAAGAACTTCTCTTGGTTAAGTCTGAAGGCCCCTTAATGCATCCCGGAGAGTGCTGGCCACCACTTGGATGGCCAGACTTCAGTACGCTGCATGGCTGCCTGAAACCCCACCCACTTCCGCCCCACTCCACCTGACCAATAGGCAGCAGCTTTTCCCACTGGACTGCATGCTGTGCTCTCAGCTCAGGTGCTACATTCTCCTAACCCGCACTGCAAGGCTGCACTGTTAGCTTGAACCATGGGGGAGACTGGGTCCAAACCAGGATGCTGACGTTACAAGGGGCTGTAAGCACCTCCACCAGTGACTGCTCCTTGGCCAGCTTTAGCAAGGAGATTGTACAATGTGCCCAGTCATCCAACTGTTCTGCAGTCCACTAAAACACTCATTAGTTTGCAGTCTGTGTCCGAGGGGTGAAAAGCTCTGGAGCATTTGGTGGTATTTTCATGCCTCTGCATTGCTTAAGTGGGCAGATAAGCTAGAGGCCCGACTCTAAGCATGTTAAGGTGGCTGCATCTGAACTGTCTCAGCTGTGGAGGAATGGTCACTTTATATAAGGCTGCCCTGGTGCGTGACAACTTACCTCCACCCCACCCCACACACGTTTGTGCACTACCATGAACTGCAGGGCAGCCCTTGCACCCCACCCCCCCACCCCCACCAAGTTGCTTCAACTGCTTGGCAGCCCTTACCACCACCCCCCCCAACTCACCTCAACCTTGAAGTCCAACAGGTGACCCTCACAAGCGCTGTGCAATGTTACGGTGCACTGACCTCCGAGTTCCCCTCAAAGTGCATTGGGTGGGGGGGGGGGTCGATTCTGGCGAGAAGGGCTTATGATAAGATGCAGGTGTATTACAATGATGTTCCCGACGTCGATGCCATTGACCGGCAGAGCGGACGATTGCAAACGGTTTCACAGCATCGTGCATCTGATATTTGGCTGTTTCACCATATTCTCCACTCACGCCGCCGAACACACCTGATGCCAGCAGGCACGGAAAATTCCGCCCTTTGGCTTTGATCCCCAGTTTGTGCTGACTCATCAGGTTTCTCACAGGATGGCCTCTGCACCCCTGTGTTAATAAGAAGGAAAGTGTGCATAGACCCTTAACCTCACTAAAAGTACATGACCGAGGACAGGGACAAGCCTGTCCTCTGTGGTTTTGGCTTTGGGAACTCAAAACTTAAAAAAAGAAAGATTGGTGACATTTTTATCCTTGACTCAATGTCAAGGCTCAGACAGAAATATAATGGCCACTCGAATAAGGTCCCATCCAGCATGTGCCTGAAATCCATGGATCAAGGAACTCAAAAACAGGGGAGAAATTGATTAAGGAAGAAAAATAATGGCCTTTCCTTGTTAATACACCCTTTGTTTGATGCATAGGTTGACAATTAGATCCAACAGCTATGCATTCACTTTACAGGTTGGAAGACGGTGATGTGAGATGAGCGCCTGGGATAGAATTATGACATAAAAAAGGGGAAAAATAAGAGGCATTAACTTTATGGCATTGTTGTTTACATGTTCACATGACATAACATAACCAGTGTTTTGTAAGTAACACTTCCTTCTTTGTGTGTATGATTTTTAAATGCCCTCTGGTATGAGTGGGCCCTGTCGGGATCCCTTTCAAAGGCCCCATTTAGTTTTTGCACCATTAACTTTCCAATAAGACAACCTTTCATTTTCTTTTGAATGTTGCCAGGGCAAATCATAATCCGTGAACATACTCTTACTCAAATAACACAGAGGTCAACCAGTCACTCACGAAACAAATTGAGAATGACTCATCTGAGATTTTTGCAAAGTCTGAATTCCTTTTAAATCACCTAAAAGCAGCCTTGCCATATTCAAAAAAAATGATAATCCCTTACCATAAAAATTGCTCACCATAAATCAAGATGATCTTTTGATGCATTTACACTGACTTGCAAACTTTTAAAATGAACAGAAACTGTAAGTCACATATGTAAAATCCTTCGACTTTAATTGTTAGTGTGGCCAAAATCTTCCACTTTTGCAGAATTGATGTGCATCTTTGACCCAGTAGGAATTGTACCCATCATACAGATGCACCTCTGAACCTGTCTCAACTGTCAACCTTAAGGTCATATAAGTTATCTAGAACTGCACAGAATGTTTAACATACTAACAGGTTCTTCGGACAACAGCTGTTTATGCTGCACGTGAGCCTTTGTCCAAGGCTTCAATCCACTTTATCAGCATAGTCATCTAAATATGTTTGATGGGTGTCCCAGTATTGACCAATGGGTCTGCCAGTTGAGGGGATGGAAAGAAAATACCATTTGTCACGTTAGTCTCACCCTGGATGGTATCACTTTCCTTTGAGTGTCATGCTATCCCACAGTCCCATTGGCGGGTGAGATATAATTTAAAACAGAAATGTATCCACTTGGAAGATCTGAATTAATTTTGTGTTTCTTGATTTGATACTCGAATGGTCTGGAATTCTAAAACTATATATCAGAAATTACACTATTATGGGTCTTGTAATGGTTTTTACATTCATGGTAAATGTTTAAAGAATCTATAAAGTATCATCATGCTCACACAATCTGAACTTTTGAAATATAAATATGAACTTATGAAATATGAACCTGAAATAGACACTTACCTGTAACACAAAAATGGAGTTGAGAAGTCAGGTGACCGTTTTCATGATAACACCTGAAATTGTAAGAGCACTGAGCTCATTTTCACATCTGAACCACTCTTGCAGTAAAATGACCTTTCCTGTGATAATGGCTGTGTTTTTCTAAGTAATTAAAAAGGCTGGGCTCATGCTACTGTTGCAGCCTCTGTGACTCCAAACTTGAGATTCAGAAGCAATGGGTCTTTAAAGTTCTGTTTTACCAAGGTGACATCTGGAGTCCATTGTCTGACTTTGGCCTAACCATTGGAAACCAGTTATCAGGACAATGTGAAAAGATGCCCTGGTCACATGACAGAGACAACGTTTCCGACAAGGGTTTTAAGAAGGCATATTCTGGTCAGACAGGCAAAAACATCTGTGCCAACAAAGGGAAAAGACCCTGCCGAGGAACCCCTGAGTTTAAGTCACATGTAGGCAGAGACTTGACTTGGCCTTGAACCACCTACCTGAGGAACCGTAACTGGACTCCACTATTGTACCTTGACTGGAGTATAATAAGAGAAATCTGCTACTGTGAACATAAAATACATCAAACCTGTCCTTCTGAACTACCAGACCTTTCTTCAGTAAACAAAAAGGATTACAGGCCTGCATTGTTTCAAGTCTTCAGCTCATCGAAAAGTAAGCGTAACAAAGACCCTTGAAGTCATACAACAAAAATGCATGCTACCTTTATAATCTCAGTCTCTTCCTGAGTGTGTGTGTGTATCTGTGTGAGTGTGAGCATGGGTGTAGTAGCAGATATTCAGGCATTGACCAATAAACATTTTCTTTTATTACTTACGAAGACCTGTCACTCGCCTTTTCCTGACAATTATAGCATTCAGAAGTTAAAACGCCATTTCTTAAAAATACACTGGCCGGGATTCTCCGTGCCTCCCGGCGTCGGGTGTATTCAGTGGAACAATATGGCATGATCAGTTTCCCAATGGCATGAAACTAGTTTGCGATCGTCCGCTCAGCCCGCCGATGACTGGCCGCATTTCTCACCATTGGATATTGTAATACATCAGCGTATCATTATAAGGCAGCCTGCAGGGCTCATCCCCTCCCCGCACACCACCCCACTCCCCGTCCCCCAGCCCCCAGCTGGACTGTCCGCCCATGTTGGCGGGAAAACACGCACTTGGCGAGCTGCACTTCACTCGGGACCTCAAGGTTTGTTTGCCTACCTTGCTTCGGTCAGCACTCGCAGTCATCAGCGCCAGGCTTCACAGACAGCACCACATCACTTTTAGTGGGGCTCATGGGCAGGTCTCTACCTACCAGATCAGCCACATGTGGGTGGCTTTTAAATGGCTGCAGCGCAAGGTCTTGCCCAGGGAAGGGGGAGAAGTGGCCTCAGGCAAGAGAAGAGGCTGCAGGATGAATGCTGTATGGGGGAAGGAGGGTATCTCAGGGTGTGTGTCAGGGACACATGTTGATCTGTGCAAGTGGCTTCAAGATGGTGAGGGTAGAGGAGGCAGTCTCCAGAGGAGATGAGGCCAGATGGACATGTGAGGGCGTGTGTGTGAGATTGAGTGGTGATGGCCCTTGAGCTGGCAGTGAGTGAGATGCCAGTGAATGTGTGATGGGCTTGAGTGTGTGAGTTTAGAGTGATGATGTGGTTGCCAAACCCTGGCTGCATGGATGAGGTCATTCATCCTTTATCTGCATTGGATGGCCAACCTCTTCTGTGCAGCATTGGCACTGATCACCACTGTCATCGTCTACCAAGCCAGAGTGGTAATGTAGCTGCCACTCCTGCGGCCAGAGCAGGGATAAAGGACATCACAGTGGGGCCTCTACGGCATCCAAAAGGAGCTCAAGGGCTGCAGTCTTCTTGTCTTTCGGGGCTATGACTCCTTTGCTGCTGTCCTGGGCTGGAAAAGCTGAGTGCGGCTGTACTTTAAATGTGGTGCCTGGCATGATGAAGTGGCGAGATGACAGTATGGCAGTCGAATGAGACCCCGCCCACCATGGAAACAATATGTTTTCCAGGAATGCATAAAGTAATGCGGTGAGTTTGGGACGATATGGCATGAAAACCTGCCATCGCAGCTGGCAGGTAAAACATCGTTTTACCCGACCGCTATTGCACTTAGTTCAAATCTGGGACAATTCCATCCACCGTCTTTGGTAAGTGGGTAGGTGAAAAAGGAAAACCTGTTGTCTCTCCTCTGTCCGTAACAATATATTTGCAGCAAGATGAATGGTAAAAATATTTTTTGGATTGTTTGCAATTTCTACTGATGTAGGCAATTAAAAATGAGTAATTTCTCTCTGATGGGCTAGTGGAAAGCTGTCTTTAATTAATTTATATTGGAAATCTAAATATTAATGCAATTCAAAATGTGAAATAGTGATGCTGCAATTCATTTTGATATCTTTAATGCATATTATATTACTGTTGTGTCGATTTGAATTTGCGATTGCTCAGGAAGGTAACTAAGGAAACTGCTCATTGGCAAAATTTTGCCATTTTGTATCATCAATTTAAAGCAAGACACATTTAGAATAACTGCTTTGTTATGAAGGATTATAATACTGACAGAAATATACTTGCAATAACACCTAAATAACTTCTGTGTCCCAAGTTCTCACACAACATTCCCACGTATGACCCGCAAATGCATCTTAGAACAAAATCTCACTTTCACTGCAAGTTGACAATAATGGGAAGCTAGAGCGTTGGTCTCGAATGCAAGATCAGTACATCAGTAACACCGAGACAGAGGCTTGGCTAATTGGAGAACAGGTTTGCTAGTGTATAGATCTTACATCATTGTACGACCATGTGACTTTAACCAGTGTGCCCTTACATTAGTTAAACATTTCTCAGCAGAGCTCACAGTGAATGGGATATTGTTTATACTTACTTTCAGCAATCACATCAGCCTAACAGAAAACCTAACAATGACAACACAAGCCGTAATTTAGTTTTGAACTTTGCTCACCATTGAGTTATTAATCAGTGTGATTATGTACACCTTAAGCAATAAGAGAAATGTGTTACTAAATGCATCCAATGATTCCGTGCAGTATCTTCAGGGATCGGCTGCTTCAATTCCAGAAAATAAGTCAGTTTTATGCGGACATGATTGAAACTTGTTAATTTTTTTGCCTTCTGCTTTTCCCTCTAAAAGTTTTAATCTTGCATGTAGTTTGATGAAGCCAAAGGGTTAAGTAGCTCTACCCTACAAGTCACACATGACAATTATGCGGTTACTATAGAGTCCGTTTGCTTGATGTTTAGCTCACCTCCAATACTTGTGTCGATTACAATATTGCAAGATAAATTACTACATTAAAGACATTAATTCTGATTTTAACTCAGGTGGCAGTCTTATGGACAGGGACTAAGGCAGACAGGAAACTGTCCTAACTTCACCAGGCCCTGCCACATGAGACTAAGGTGAGGTGTTAACACCCAAGCCTCATTTATATTGGCCCAGTTTGGCTTCTGGCCAAAACTGGCTGGATACTGGTTTGTCCTTCTGGTGAGAGTGGAATGTTGGACAGTTGGAGGTTAACCCTGGGGTCTGAAGGAATCGTCCTCCACACATGGCTAAATTACCTGGAGGGGGTTTAGCTCCCCAACTCCAACTCCTCCTGACTACACAGCAAAGTCAAAAAAGTTTTATAAAAAAATATTTTTTTGGTCAGTTATGGCCCATCTCCTCTTCCTCAATGATCAGCATCTGTCAGGCTTCTAAGATCACGTCATTTGAGCCCGATCTACACATTCAAAGAAGGGCTCTGATGGATGGGGGTCCCTCCTACTTGCTCAGAGGAACAGACTAACTTCAGAGCCTGAGAGAGGAGCGCGAGATCTCGGCAGCTAAGTTCCTTGGGCAATTTTAACTGCCTGCCACCTGGTTCCCCCCACACAGGGAGGGTTAAAACTGCATCCACTGTAAAATATGTTCATTCAGAATTATTTCAAACTCTGAATGTGTTCCTCTGTGGTGGTCCAACTGACAAGCAGCTGGAATCACAGGAAACATCACCATTTTTAACCACAACAGCTGGTGGAATTTAAATTCAGTTGGTTAGATCTGGAATATAAAGCTAGTCTCAGTAATGGTGGCCATCGCAACTACTATAGATTGTGGTAAAAAACCCATCTGGTTCCTGCCCAAGTAACCAGCGTTGTTCCGCAACTCATGGCTCGCATTCCAGAGAGAGATCCCATCAAGGTCGGGAGCTGCCGTTCATTGTGTGCTGATTGGCATCTCGTGTTGTTCAAGGCAGGGGCGAAGGCAGGGAAGGAGCAAGGGACCTGGTACCTCCAGGGGACACGGGGGGAGGATGATGGCTATATCCCAAATCAGAATCATCATGCTCATGGTTGACAAGGGTATGGGTGTTGCATCTATGATGGCAAGGCAAGAGACTCTCGATTGCACTTTGAGGGTGATGGAGGGAAGTCCAGTAGTGTCTGAGGGAAGGTTCACGGACATGGCTATTACCCCGGTCAATGTGCAATGTCTCCAAACATATGGAGATATGAACGAGAGAAACGCTCATCTCCAGGATGTCCTTCACCGTGATGGGATGGGGGGAGGCCAGGGGTAGACTGATGCCAGGTACAGGGCTTAGCATGGGCTTAAAGGATCAGGGATGGTGGGGAATCTTTAAAGAATATGCTGGCTAGATGAATCACTGTCATTTGTACACAGGCATACATGATGCGGGCGCTAGACAACCCTGCCTTTCTACTGGCTATGTCCAGCTGAGGGGGAAGCAGTGCAGGATGACCCAGGGCTAGGAGCAGCTATGGCCAGAGCAGCAAGAGGCAGCTATGGCCGAACAGCGATAAGCGCAGGATGCTGGCAATCGGGGGCCAGAGCGACGGTAAGCATTGGCCTGAAATCGTATTTATCACAGGCATGGTAGCTACCTGCAGATGAGTGAGAGGCAATGCTGGAGGTGCCTTGGAATATCCCAAGATGTAGCGAATCACATATGCCAGCTTCCCCATGAAGACTTGTGTCCGCAAGGACTTGGAGGGAACCCCATGCTGGTGGCATTAAAGGCGACCGCAGCCCTAAACCTCTTTGCCGGGGACTCTTTCCAGGGCTCCACTGTGAGGGATATCCCAGTCAGCGATGCATAACTGCATCCAGGAGATGACAGATGCCCCTTTTCAGGACAGCACATGATTTTGTCAGATTCCACTTGAATCCTGAGACAAGCACCCTGAGCATTGGGTTCCCGCAAGTGGAAAAGGCTATTGACTGCACAGATGTGGCCTTGAGACCTTCCTGACATCAGCCAGTCACATTCATCAACAGGGAAGGTTTTCACTCCTCGAGTGTTCAGTTGATATGAGATCACACCACACAAATCCTGCAGGTTTGTGCACAGATCCCAGGGAGCTCCCACAATCTCTACATTCTCAAGCGCTCCCAGGTACCACACATTTTTGAAGCACCTCATCGCTTTGCAGGGCTGGCTTGTTGGAGACCAGGGATACCCCCCAAAGACTTGGTTGATGATGCCAGTTCGCCATCTGCAAAGTGCCACCAAGGAGAGGTACAATGCTACACGTGCCTCCACAAGGCCCACATCGAGCAGGTAATAGGCCTCCTAAAGATGAGGTTCAGATGTTTGGGCCGCTCAGGTGGGGCTCTCCAATATTCCCCACAGAGAGCGTCCCAGATCATCTCTGTTGGCTGCGCTCTGCACAACCCTCGTGCAACAAAGTGGGGGATGTCTTTGCAGAAGGAGACCGAGATGTCTCCTCCACCAATGAGGACAGGGAGGGTAATGGTGCTGACGAGGACCTGGAGGTCGCAGAGGCACAAGACCAGTTCATGGCAAGGGTGCAATGCGACAGACAGGCCCCTGACAATCTAGTAGCTAACAGATTCTAGGCTGAGTGAGTTGCTGACACTTATCCTTTACACTGTTGTTTTTAATCCTCTGCAGGCTGGCAGGCCACAACTCCAGGCTTGGGCCACACATTATGGTTTACTTTCATTGACTGATGGCTGTGCACTATTTCACATTAGCTCTGCTAGTAGTCTGATCCTTCGTATGCACCAATCTGTGTCAATAGAAAAACTCACTGTGGCAAATGCATGCATCAGCACCTGCATCTCCAGGACCTCAGGAACCTGTAAGGGAAAATGATTTCTTTTCCCCTCGGCTCTTCAAAGCCCATACGTTTGACACATTGAAAGCCACACACAGTCTTATCTCAACAGGGGTTAGATACAGAGTAAAGCTCACTATACACTGTCCCCATCAAATACTCCCAGCACAGGTACACCACAGGGTTAGATACAGGATCCTGCACCACATTATCCCTCTCTCAACGCAACTGTGAGTGCTCTCTCTCCTGTTTTTGACTCTGCTGCCATGCTATAATTATTTTTGCTTTTGTTCACAGGGTGCCAAGCGACTGACTCAGGCAGCCAGTCCCTCAGCTCCATTCCCGAACTCACCACCCTTGAAAAGGACACCTCCTCCATTGAAGAGCTGGAAATAAGCAGCCTGGAAGACCCGTCACAGCGCTTACCCACACCCTCCACCAGCACAGAGACACACACCTCGGTGGGACCTAGATCTAGAGCAGGCTCGGGTTCACAATTGGGTCACTGTACAGACTTGTGTCTGCAGCAGGAGGAGGCAGGTTCGGCCGAGCTCCTCGGCACTCGGAGGACTTTTTGGGGAAGTGCCATCTGTGAGGTCCAAATCAGATGGCGAGCCTCTGGATTCAGCTTTCCAACTGATCGTGGAGAGTCAGCAGAAGGAGGGGGAACATCACCCAGAGCTGTTGGAAGCTCTCAACAGAGCGGCACATGAATTGGAAGAGTGCATCCGCCTGCTCTCTGATGAAGTGGTGCCCACACGTGCACATATGGAGGCCTCCATGGGAAGGATGGTGGATGCCATGGAGGCCATGTGACAATGTTAGAAATGCAGGTCCCTTTAAGAGTAATCCAGGACAAGCTTCAGAATGAATTGAGAGCAGACGATGCTCATTGAAGCCTGTACTTAAGAGCTCGAGGTAGGTTTTTCTCGCGTGAGGGTGTTTTGCTTTTGGACAGGGAAAGGATCAGAAGGGAAGAGTGGAAACTGGTATTTGTACTGAACTATAGTTTAACAATAAAGCATTCGTGATTCACAGAATGTCTTCTGCTGCCTGATTTGGTAAATAGATATCCACCTATTGAACATGGTGGCCGAGAATTGACCTCGATCTCTTCAGGTGGGTAGATAAAGAAAACAGAAAGCAATCCCTGTTTCTGACAAGGCCAAACTCTGGCAAGGTGAAATGGTTGAGTCATGCTGCAACTATCAATACCCACCAATCTTTTAGCACTGGAACCATACGAACAATGGAAGGATGAGGTGGAGACGTGGACTCTGGTCACTTCTCTAGCCAAGAGGAAGCAAGGTGTGGATTTGGCCTTGTCTTTACCAGGAAGAAGTAAGATTATAAATAAGGTATTTTTGGAACTGAATGTAGCTGAATTAGATACTGAAAAGAAATTGCTAATTCTCCTCCAATTTATGGACAGAATTTGCAAAATAGATGAAAGCAAAATACTGCGGATGCTGGAAATCTGAAACAAAAACAAAAATACCTGGAAAAACTCAGCAGGTCTCATTGAGTCATACGGATTTGAAACGTTAACTGTATTCCTCTCCGCAGATGCTGTCAGACCTGCTGAGTTTTTCCAAGTATTTTTACAAAATAGGTAACTTATTAGAAGCCTATGATCAACATTTGATAAATTTAAGAAGATGAATAATCGGTCCATAGAAGAATATGTCATGGATTTTGAGAGGTTATATAAAAGACTAAAGAAATTTGATCTACAAATCCCAGCGTTCAAATTATTAGATTGTGCGCAAATCTCCTGCATGGAGGGTTTTTATAGGTGTTCAATTTCATGGTGATGACTCTCGTTTTGAACAAATAACTGCTGCTCTTTAAAAAAAAAGCTTTGGGGAAACAATCATTTCCAGCTACCTATGCGAGAGATGTTGGAAATTCTGCAGTGGTACAGAGAATAGGGGACTCCATGATTACTGACTCTCAAAATCAACAGGGACCTAGCCGCTGGTACATGTACAAAGAAGGAGTTGCTGGAAGATGTTCTGAAGTGGGATGTACTCTTGATAGATTTATGGATCAAGGTGCAACACGAGATTGGGGTAATAGCCGACAGCGAATGAATCCCAGAAATACTATGGGAATAACTAATAGGTGTTTCCGGTGTAACTCTAAATATCACTATGTAAGGAATTGCCCAAAAATCAGGAATCAAGTGTTTGAAGCAACTCATGAAACAGGCGGTTCTGATGATGAAGATGATCAGGATGAACAGCAAGGAAATATTGTATTATTGACTGAAAACTTAAGTGGGCCCATAAGTATCTTGGTTGCCAATTCATTCAATTGTGCTGTACTAGGTGGTGGCTGTACCTCATTGATTGGCTAAACTGTTATTTGCAAACCCTTGGCAAGACAGATAAAAATAGAGTCAAGAAATATGAATAAAACTACTTGCTTTTGATTTGGGGGCGATAAAACATTAACGTCTTTAAAGAGATTGCTCCTCCCATGTGAAATTGAAAGAAGGCTCATTTATCAGCACTAATGTGGTTCAGAGTGACATACTGTTATTGCCGAGTAAGTTACAGTTCATTGGATCCAGATATTATTGTATTCCTTTGAGGAAACCAGGAGTTTCCCATCAAGAAGTTTAAGAAGTATTGTTGACCTCTTCCACTCCAATCTCACCACCCCCTCAACATCATCTTTCTCACCACACCCCCTAAGCACAGTACACTTTCCTTTCTCAGTCAAACCTAGACCTTCCTCTCCACCTCCTCGACGATCCTCCATAGCAGACCATGGCTAAGACCCTGATGTTCCGAAGCAGACCCCAGACATCAACAGTGATCTTCTACCTTCCATGAGCCATGACGTGGCGAAGCCGTGTCCATATAAATTTGCCCAGCATGTGATGGACGTGTTCCGCCAGGGTCCAGTTGCTATAGGGCTCCAGCATTTTCTGCTCCTTGGATGTCAATGATGTGAGCAAGGCCCTAATGGTATGTCCTGACTTCTGCACGTCACACTTGTCAAGACATGTTCTAGATTGGTGTGTTTCCCTGCTGGCGTTCATGGATGATCCAACGTGGGGCAACGATTCCAACAAGCAGGACAGGTTGGCTGTTTCTCACGTGTCGGTGCAGACTCGATAGGCTGAAGGTCCTCTTCTGCACTGTGTGATTCTGTGATTCTGTGACTTATAATTATATGCAGATGTATTAAAATGATGTTCCCAACATTTGATGGCAGGAGCAGACAATGACAAATTGACTTCACTAGGGTGTGAAACCGAATTTATTTTTGGCCTACCCGCCATATTTCCACTCATGCCCATCATTGACGCCTGATGCCAACGGGGATGGAAGATTCCAGCCTATGTCCCCTGATTCTGGATGCCCCAGCCAGGTTAAACATCTTTCCTGCATCCAACCTGTGAAGCCCTGTAAAGGGTCTTTATGCTTCATATAGATAGCCTCCCAGTCCTCTGCACTGTCCAGCATACAAGCCTATTCTCCTCACTCCCCTCATGGGATAATTCAGGCCTTAGTTGCAATTCCTTTACATGAGATATAATTCTTCCCTAGATAGGAGTCGAACAGGGCACACAATAATCCAGGTGGGGTCTCACCAAGGTTGTAGCCAACTGCACCCAAATCTCTTTATTCCTACACTCAATCCCTCTTCCAATCAAGGCCAACTCGCTAGTTACCTTCCTACTTGCTGGCTACACCTACATGTTAGCTGAAAATTACATTTGGACAAGGATAGCCATGTCTGTTTGGAGGCCTACCCCTCTCCATTTTCTCAACGTACAGGAAAACCTCTGGTTTTCTATTCTTCAGACCACAGTGGAGAGTCTCATGCTTTTCATCCTCATACTCCATCTACAGTGTTCCTTGCCTCTCAATTAGCCAATTTAACTCCATTGAGGACTGTTTGCACCCTCCTCACATCTCATATCGGGACCAAAGCAGCAGCTGAATCAATGACTTAGCTGCATGGGGCTGAGAGGGGCCTGATCTCTGGCAGTCCTCCAAGTCTCAAAGACTTCAGCTGTCACTGACTCTGCCAGCTGTGGACCTGTGTCTGGGATAAGCTCACCATGCCAGTTGTGACCCCAAACCCCTCCAGAACCTGCACCCATCGAGGTGAATGGCTCTGTGCTGGTGGAGAGTGCAGATGAACGCCGTGACAGTGCTGAGTATATTGTAAATAAACTTAAAGTTTCCACGCAAGGACTGTCTGCTGATCAATTCTATCATTAATAGCACAACTCAGCCACCCTGTAACAAACTGGTGATGAGGATAAAACAGGGTTGAACAGAAGAAATCAAGTTAAAAAGAAATCGGCACTCTGCCTTACCCAGTGATTGTAAGTAGCAAGTTCTGTTAGAATTGAAGCAGTTATCCCCTCTCAAAATGCAACAGTTTTGGAGAATTCATCCTTTTGAACCTGCCACAGATGATTGGCCTCAAAAAATAGAATGCCTCAGTTCTTTTTCCAAGTGAACGAGATTACGGGTGAAGAGGAGAGGTGAGCGATCCATTTCAGTACTTACGGGACCAAAACCTACAATCTGATGCCAAATTTGATGGCATCCAATGCCCCAGGTTTCAAGGATTTCGATAAATTGGTGGACATATAAAGGGTCACTTTCAACCAAAGCTGCAGCAACTTCACGATGCAGAAGTTCAGCTTTAATTCGTGAAATAGAGCCCCGGGCGAGACAATTGCATGTGACGTGGCAAATTTGGAGCAGCTAACGGAACATTGTGAGTTCGCTACAACTCTGAACAACATGCTCAGAGATCATTTAGTATGTGGTGTGGAAGGCTATACTATTCAGAAAAGATTATTGTCTGAAATGAATTTGGATTTTAAGAAGGCGTTGAGATAACGCTGGCCATGGAAAGCTCTGTAAGAGATTCAAAAGCAATACAGGGTGCGCAAAATGGCGCCATCCTCCACATTGGATGGGAAAACTCAGCCGAAAGAGGCGCGAGAGAGCGAGACTCTGCCAAGAAGCGAGAAACAGCCCCTGCTAGCCGAAGAATAAAGAAAAATAACTTAGCAGTGAAATCAAAGAATAATTTTAAGAGAGGTGGAAACAATCAATCTTTTAGCAATTGGCAGTTTAAAAAAATCGAATGCTACTACTATCACAGAAATGGACATATGATGAGGCAGTGCAAGGAAAGATTCAAGCAGGCTTGTAAACAAAAGAACAAACTCAATGAAATCTACAATGCAGAAGAGCCTGAAACAGCCAATTCAGGCATTTACTTATTGTTTAATCTAAAAGTTGGAAAAACAGAACCAATAGTTGCCACAGTGAAAGTAAATGGCAAACCTGTTAGAATGGTAGTGGACACAAGAGATTCCACTACAGTAATTAGGGAACATACCTTCAGATATTTGAATAACGGTGCACGTCAATTATGTTTAGAACAAGCAGCTGCCAAGCTAAAAATGTATATGGGGTGAAGACATTCAAGTAAAAGGCATAAGCAGAGTAACTGTCCATTATGGCAGCCAACCGGCAAAGCCACCAGTGTTAGTATTGAGAGGCAGAGGACCAAGCCTTCTAGGGTGAAATTGACTAAGGAATATCAACCTTGATTAGCCACTGAGATTCCTAAAGGAAGCTGGAAGCATTCCTGTTTTGAAAAAGGAGTGTGCAAGGACTCAACAACCTGAAGAAATGCAGGCTGTCTTAAGCCAAACTCTGGAAGAACAGCAGTAGGAACTCAGAGACCCTGTCTGATGACACAGTTCAAGACAAGGTGAGCATCCTTGGAAGGGAAAAGAAAACCTGTTGAAAGACCTTCACACTCTACAAGATTCCCTCAGGTCAAAGTTTGTACCTCTGGAAAAGTATGAAGAGAAACATAGAGAATTCAGCACCTCTCTGAACAAACTGAAGAATGAGTTAGCAGAGAAGACACAACAATGTTCAATTTTCCAGGAGGCAGCAAACAAATATGAAAAAGAGACGGAAGAGCTGAAGAATCAGCTGGATGAAGCCAAAGAAACTTCGGAAGCAAAAGTCGGAGAATTTTCCAAGAAGCAGACAGATGATGAAATTTTGGGAGACTCAGCCACTGAGTTCAAACAAGTTGAGCTTGCATCTGAGAGAAGTCTGGCCAACAGTGAAGTCAAAAAGAAAGCTGAGATTAAAGTCTGCGCTAGAAAGAAGAAGACAACTAGAAAGAAGATACAGAAATACTAATGAGGCTTTAATCCTGGCAGCAAACGTATACACTTTCGTACATAGGCCTGGCAATCAAATTGCAAATGCCGATGCCATTAGTCTTTTGCCTTTACACATAAATGATGAGCACATTCCAGTTCCACAGGAACTTGGTTTACGGTTAAATTTCTTAGGTTCCTCACCGGAATATGCTCGACAGATCAGAGATGGGACAAGTCGGGACCCAATCCTATCTCAAGTACGAGAACAAGTGCTACATGGTTGGTCACAGGAGCCTGTATCTGACGAAAAGAAACTGTACTTCAACAGAAGGAATGAAATAACCAGCCAGGATGGCATCTTATAGTGGGGAACAAAAATGATAGTTCCTCCAAAGGGAAAGGAGCCACTTTTAATTGAACTATACAGTGCCCATCCAGGAATTTCCTGAATGAAGACCACAGCATGCAGCTACCTATGGTGGCCAGGGATGAATGATGAAATAGAGGGTTTAGTGAAAAATTGTGTGCAATGTCAGCAACCGCAGCCAATGACAGCTCTGTTACAACCATGGAAGTGGACAGGTAGACCCTGGGTGCAGTTACACATTGACTATGTTGGACCTTTCCTGGGAACAATGTTTCTGCTCATTGTCGATGCCCATTCAAAATGGTTGAATGTGTATGAGGTGAAGTCACCAACGTTGGCCACTACAATTGAGAAACTATGTCATAGATTTGCCATTCATGGACTACCAGAAGTAGTCATTTCCGATAACGGCACAGCATTTACGAGTGCTGAGTTTCAATGGTTTATCAGTCTCAACGGTATGGCTCATTTGAAAACTGCACTGTACCACTCTTCCTCAAACGGACTGGCTGAGAGGGTGGTTCAAATGTTCACGACAGGCATGAAAAAGCTAACTGGTGATTCCTTGGCAACCAAGCTAGCACACTTTTTCTTTTTCACTACAGGACTACCCCTCACACAACAACAGGTGCCACACCTGAGGAGTTCTTGTTGAAACACCATCTCAGGACGAGATTGAGCTTAATAATGCTGAATTTAGAGGGAAAGGTGGAAAGGAGTCAGGGAGCCAGAAAACTAGAAATGACTGGCATAGTCGCAAGAGGAAATTTACCATGGGAGAGCCAGTATACGTGAAAAATTTTGGGGAAAGGACCAAAGCGGTTACCGGGTGAAATAAGTGCAGTGACTGGACCTCTATCTTACCACGTGGGGGTGGAAGGCTGGATCATGTGTAAACATGTGGACCATTTAAGGAAAAGAGAGACGAATCACCAATATTTGGTTCCACCAGTGATCATGACCGTCTCTGCATTTCCTGTTGAGGATATTCAACCCAGGACTGACATGTCCGATGTTCCTGTAAGAGTTGAGGATGCAGAACTGCAAGTGCCCACTGAAGCACCTGATGTTCAGGCAACTCTGGAAAAGGAGGTTCCTGACATGGAATCTGAAGTTGTGGAGCTGCGACATTCCACACGTACCAGGAAACCACCTGAAAGACTGAACTTGTAAATTCCTTACCCGGTGTAAATATTATGTTGAAAAATATGCACTTGTAAATATAATATGTATAGCCGAGTTAGAGGGGGAAGAATGTAGTAATTATGGTTTTATTTAGTGTGCAATTTACCTTTTAAGAATAATACTTGTTAAGGAAGATCACATGATCTGTAGTAACCAATAGGAGAGTAGCGCGGGCTACCTCCGCAGTCAGTGTAGAGATGGAGTTGGAGTTGAAAACACATGTGTAGTTGCTGCTGAGTATATTGTAAATGAACTTAATGGGCAAAATTTTACCCTTAGCATGCGGGCATGGCGGGGTCGGCCAAGAAGCCGACCACCTCCCACGATCATCAGAGCACCATGATTTTACGCGGGTAGGCCCAATTAAGGCCCACCCAGCCTGAGACGCGGCCTTTCAATGAGCACAAAAGGAGTGGGGGCTTAATGTCCACCAGGTCGAATGGTGACCTGGCAGCCTATTCAGATGTGGCTTTGGCAGCCCCCGGAAGGCTGCCACCGAAGGACGCGCAAGTCGACAGCATGGATGCCACAGCGAGTGGACACGGCAGGCAGGAGGGCGGGTTTTCGGATGAGGGCAGGTTTTCGGATGAGGGCCTCGCTGCCCTCCTGGAGGAGGTGGCAGCCAGGAGAGAAACACTTGTCCCCAGGGACAAGAGGAGGAAGCCCCCCCCCGACCGCCCCCCCCACCTCACCAAAAGGGCCTGGAGGTGGCATCCAGGGTCAGCAGCCATGACATGGTGAGGCGCACATGGGTGCAGTGCCGGAAGCACTTCACCGATCTCCTGCGAACGGGAAGGGTGAGTACCGTGTTGGCATGGGTCACTTTGCAGAACAAGTAAGAGCTGCCCATCACCCCCGCGGACCTCCGAGGTGTTACTGTGTGAGTGTCAATGAGGCAGCATCTGGCCAAGGGAGTGAGCCCTGGCTGCTTGGACTGGGTGCCTAGTGGCTCCAGGGTCACGAATGTGCTGAGCCCTGCGAGGTGTTCCTCAGGCAGGGTTGGCCAGGCTGCAATAGCGCTGCAGGTAGAGGGTAGACTAATCAATGCTTCTCTATCCTTCCAGGAGAAAACATCCCATAACAATGCAGAGAGGTCGCGAACTGGCGGGGGAGCCCCACACCCCCTCATCCTCAGTAGATACGAGAAGGGGCCCTGGAGAGCACTCTGGAGAGGCGCCATGCACCTCGGTCAAGCGGCCGCGGTGAGGTTGGGGTGTTAGAGGGAGGTAAGGGTGCAGTGCACTGAGGTGAGAATGTGGGTTTTTGCAAACATTGCAGTGTAGTCTGTATACCGATGTGAGCCTCGACCCTGGAATGCCTATTGATAATGGAAAGACGAGGGCACCATGATGCACATCTCTGTATCATCAGGGTGCTAGAGATGCACACTGACAGTCTAATGACTTAAACGAATGACATGTCCTTCTTCTCCCTTTTAGGTTCACCAGCAGCCCCTCGTTTTGAGGACCCTGAAGGCCCACCCCTGACCCCTGAGGACCAGCATGCTGAGCACGCACCTGCGTCACACCCACTCTGTCAAGCAGGCACCAGCACAGATACCAGCACCTCGGTGGGCATAAGATCGGCATCGAGTATCTGTGCACATTGGTGAGGGCACTTCACACTCTCTTGAGGTGGAGGCGGAGGCAGAGAGTGCCCAGGGCGCCTGCAGTCGGAGGACTGTTGGGGAACAGGACGATGCTCAGTCGGTGGCTGATGATGAGCCTCTGCAGTTGTCCCTGAGGCAGCAGATGCTGGATGTCCAGCAGGGTGTGCGGGAGGATCTGGCGAAGATATGTGGGGGAATGCCTGCCATGGTGTCTGCTGTGGAGGAGTCCAAGTGGAGCATAAGTACTGCGTTGCCCCTCATGGCCGAGTACACTGCCTCCTCCATGGATGGAATGATGACTTGCACGGAGAGGCTCCTCCAGGGACTCAGGGCTTCCTGGTGTTGCGCTCGGACCTGCAAGCCCTCACACCGGCAATGACCTCAGCTGGTCAGTGTCAGTGTGGGAGATGGATAAGACACCCAGTATCCCAGCTAGGTGCCCGTCTATCAATGGTGAGCAGGGAGATCCAGAGTGACCTGACGCTGGTGCACGAGCTGCCTGTCGTCTCTGCGGGCTCCTCTCAGGGTGCTCCAGATGATGGCAGCAGCTCCTCCGCTCCTCTGCCAGCGACTGTGGCATCCGATGAGGCTGCAGCAACTGGGGAGATGCCAGCCATGTCTCTGGCCGCTCCCTCCCAGGCGGGACCAGCACAGGCTCCACGGGCCAGAGGACGACCGCCAAGGTCATCAAGGCCAACAGGACAGCAGAGTGAGCAGGCTGGCTCCAGTGCCAATGCCAGTGAGAGGAGAGCACCTAGAAGTATCACTCGCAAACGAAAAATTAAAGCACCTTCAGCACAACATGGGCTGATCATGGGTGATATTTGTTTCCCCCATTTTTCTGTTTTTTTTTAACAGTGTGATGTAAAACTCCAGTGAGTGTTGTTTTCTGTTGTGTTTGCCACTCAGAAGTAAATGAGATGTATATTTTTATAACTGGCCACTGGATGCTTCATTTGCTCTGTAGGTGCAGGGTAGGCCATGATGTTATGATGGACGTGTGACTCCTTACACTACGTGCCACTGCAATAAAGTTTATGTTGTTGACCAAGGAGCTGGTCCTGTCAGGGATCGAATAAGGAGCCTGCAGCCCTGGTATATGGTGGTGGTTATTATTTGGTAGGCTAGTTGAAGGAGCATTGGATCAAAGATTCCCGGGTGTCCCTGCCTTTCTGGAGGTTACCTAGGTCAGTGTCTATCTCCTCAGCGTTCTCCTGAGTGTGCTCGTCCTCAGACTCACTGCTGGCCTCATCGTCTGTTGGCAGAGCAGCTGTGTTAAGATCTTCCTCCACTGCACCCCCCTTTCCAGTGCCAGATTGTGGAGAGCACAGTATGCAACCGCTATCAGTGACTCATAACCTGGGGGGCACTGGAGTGCGCCCCCTGAACGGTCCAGGCATCGGAAGTGCATCTTCAGAAGGCCGATGGTTTTCTCTACCACCACCCTTGTAGAGGCATGGCTCCTATTGTACCGCTGCTCAGCCTCTGTTCTTGGATGGCAGAAAGGTGTGATGAGCCATCTTTTCAAGGGATACACCTTGTCACCCAGCAGCCATCCATCCAGACCGGCTGGAGCACTGAAGAGCCCCGGCACCTGGGAGTGTCTGAGGATGTAGGCGTCATGGGAACTGCCGGGTAACTTGAACAGACTTGTAGAATCTGCATCCTGTGGTCACACACTATCTGCACATTAATGGAGTGGAATCCCTTCCTGCTGACAAAGGCACTGGGCTCACCAGCTGGTGCCTTGATGGCCACATGTGTACAGTCTATTACACCCTGGACGGGGAGGAAGCCAGCAATCTGTACAGTAATGAATGGAAGTCGATGCAAGCTTGAACAGAGTGTCTGTCACCAGTTTGACACAACTGTGGGCAGCTGATTGGGAGACTCCACACAGATCCCCCATTGGCCCCTGGAAGGAACCAGAGGCATAGATGTATAGAGCCACTGTGACCTTCAGAGCCACTGGCATAGGGTGTCCACCCACACAGCTGGAGCTGATCTCAGGGCCAATCATCTGGCAAATGGAGGTCACTGTCTCCTTTGAGAGGCAGAGCCTCCTTCAGCACCTCAGTCATATTGAGGTAGCTGCATCGCCGCCTGTAAACCCTGGCAGCAGGATAGTGGCAGCTTCTGTGGCCCCTTCCACCTTGGATTTCCTGTTGGCCCTGCACCCCTTGTGCCTGCCTCTCTCCTCACACAAGTTGATCCCTTGGAAGCTGAATAGGGACACCTGGCCTCCTCCCCCTTCTAGCCCTCTCTTCGTCCTCAGAGGAGGTGCCTCCAGCAGAGACCACAATCCCCATTGCCAGGGTAAGGGAAGGCTCTCTGATACCTGGAAGGCCCCATGTGGTGTGAATCCTCCCGGGGCCTGGAAGACAACACCGAGTCCTGAACTGAAGATCTAAATGCTCTGAATGCAGCTGTGAAGTGAAATGAAGCTGTCCTGTTCACAGGAACAAGCAGCAGCAAGTGATATCCAAAATTACTCACTATTCACTTTGTGAAGCCCACCGACCCCTCTTATCCTACTCTTGGATCAGGTTTTGCAAATTGGTACCTGCCCACCTGCCTGTTTTGCCCGTGCGATGGCTTGAAACTCACACGGGCTTCGTAAACTCGGAGTCAATCGGTCTCTCAAGGGCCTTAACTGGCCACTTAATTAATGGCCATCTTCATCATGCACCCACCTAGCGAAATATCACGAGAGTGAACATCGACGTGAGGACGCTCGCCAGCGTCAATGCGCCTCATTTCATGCACGGGTGTGTCAGGTGACCGTCTGCACGCCAAGGGCAAAATTCTACCTGATGTTTCCGCCCAAGAAGTGTCTGCAGATCAATTCTATCATTAATAGCACAACTGGGCCACCCTGTGACACTTTCATTTCCGGTCCCGCCTCCCAACTGATCTTCCTGAATGGAAGACCCCACCTCAAGAAACTCCTCAAGACTATGTTGGAGAGCCCCTTCGAACAGGTGTTGTCATTTTGGAAAATAATGTTGTGGGTGTCTTCAGGTCTATTTATACAGCTGTGAAGCAGCTGTTGTACCATAGAAATCAGACACACTATTACATAGTGCATTGTAGAAATTTGATATATTTTAGAAATAACCAATCGAACCATTGAAGGCCAAAAAGTATCTATCTCAAAGGCTGTGTTCAGGTCCTTAACCACAGGTTAGGCATGTTACCAAAAAGAATGTTTATTTCACTGTTAAAAAATTACTTCCTTCTAGAGACAAAGAGAATGAGAGGTAAATATCATTACATCATTCTTCTTTGACCGTGGTGTATAATTTATTCAATACCCAAGGGTGTGACCATGATGTGCTAATACATATGGCGCCATCCTACCTCAATGAAGAGGGGACAAAACAAACTGCAGAATACTGCTGCATATGCCAGAAAGCCTCCTTACACTGAAATACAATGGTGTGTGTTCTGCCTCCCGTTACTGAACATGTACATCGGCAACACGTACATGGGAAACATAATTGTGATTTCACAATTGGCACCAGGCAGAGTGAGACACAACTTGTTTTAAATTTCCACTTCACTGCACTTTTAGGTCTTGTGCAAGAATGAATCAGAGTGAGATCCATGCAAAGAAAACAAGCCTGACTTTCCAGTAAAATATCTGATCCCATGGGAGCAAAAGAGTTTGAGTCTCTTTGTGACTGTTGCTGGGTACTGATGGCAAAATAAGACAGTTGACAGAAAAGGTGTAAGGCCGATCTATCAAACTTCTGGCTTTCATTCTGAGCCTGCATTATCTTTATTAAAGAACTATCTTCTCAAACTTACATAGTCTGCTCTTGACTATTCTGGTGCAGAGTGAGTTTCTTGTTTTCTGTAATATTTTAACAAGTCAGTGTACTGTGCAGTGGAGTTGAAAAACATTCCTCAGCAGATTACAGTTTATACCTGATTTGACACCATGCATTACATTCTTCCCATTTTATGTACCAGTTTTATGTTTAATTCTGACTGTAAGTTCCTCAACAGTTTAATTAAAAATTAAAAAAAGGTGCTATCACCAGAAGTTTTCTTTCACTTTTCATTCAAAAAACGGTTCCTGAATTGTCTCATACTGGCAAATAGAGAGTCTATAAATCATCCACGCAAATCACTGACACTCATGAGGCAGTCCATGTGCCTTACTGTTTCTGGCAGTTTAATGAGAAAATGCCACAAAGCTATAATATTTTTTCTTAAAATTAAGGAATCGTAAAGATAATAAATGTGAAGCTGTACATTTTGGGAGAAAGGATGAGGATCCACAAACTAAACAGTGCAATTTTAAAGAGGCTGCAGGAACAAAGGGGAGAATTTTCCCCCTGTCGGGTGGGCCATGGGGGAGCGGGCAGGCCTATTAAGGCCATCCCAGCATAGTTCACGACTCCCATGGATAGCAGGAATGGACGGTCGGCGGTGGGCGAGCTGGCGTGCATAGACTGCCGGGTCCAATGGCGACCCGGCGGCCTGTTTAAATGAAGGCCTGGCAGCCTTTGCAAGGCTGTTCACAATGGCAGGGAGAAGAGCACATCAGAGGGGCAATATGCCTGACGCAAGTCCAGAGGGTGGGCCATGGGGGCAGGCCAGGCCGGAGGGTAGGCCAGCGGGGCAGTGAGCTCCTCGTTTATCTGACGAGTGCCCAGCTGCCCTCCTGCAGGAGGTGGCAGTGCAGCCGGAGGTCCTTCTTCCCAGGGACAAGAGGCGGAGGCCTCCCCACCTGACCAAACGTGCGTGTGGGAGGAGGTGGCTGAGAGTTTAAGCTCCCATGATGTGGTGTGGCACACATGGCTCCAGTGCCGAAAAAGATTCAAAGGGATCCCCTGCGCTCGGGAAGGGTGAGTACCATGTTGCCTCATGTCATTTAATGCAGCTGTCACCCTTTCCCCCAAACCACCCCCGTCAAACCCAACCCCCCACTCCCCTCCCTCCCCAACCCCCACCCCCCGCAACACTGAGCACAGTAACATCATTGAATCCCTCACGGCATGGATCCCTCGCCGGGTGTGACAGCAGAGATTGTCCATGCCCAGTTCACCCTGAGAGGGTTAAGTTAAGATGTGTTCTGCATCTGCAGCATGTGTGACACTGACACCCAGAGTGCAGAATGGGGGTGAAACTCAAGGGTCTGCACCTAGGCAGAGTGCTGGAACCATGAAGCATGTCAGAGTCAGGGTGCCAACATGCTGGGACGGCAGATTCCAGTCAGCGGGGCACCAATCCATCTGCTGGTCTTTGCGCTTCGCATGCTTGCGCCTCCTTAGTAGCAAAGAGACACCTTGTGGTGCCACATGTGAAGGAGGCAGCATTTGGGCAATGGGGGGGGGGTTGGTCAGCCCTGGTTTGTTTGGGTGAGTGTGAGGCAGCTGCGGGGTGACGAAGGACTGGAGTCCTGCAATGTCCCACTCTGGCTGGGGTGACAGGGATGCGATGGGAATTCAGGTGCAGTCCGGACTAATCAATGCTCCTCTCTCCTTTTCAGGAGAAGACTGCGCACGTCGGAACGAATGCGGACTGGCAGAGGACAGGCCCAGTTGACCATCCTAACGGCTTTCGAGCAGCAGGCCATGGATCTGGAGAGGCGCCATGCCCCCAGGTATACCGGTGGCAGTGAGGCTGGGGTGCCGCAGGGATGTATGTTTGCTGAGCACTCAGATCACCATGTGTGTCCCAGCAGCCATGGCACTGCTGAATGCTCAGTGATTGAAGTTTGCAACATGGGTTTACCCTTGATTATGGAAGGATGGGCACGCAATGATCTGGGGGAGCGGCATGCACATTGACATTGTCTGCACTGTAACTAATCAAATGTCCTTTTTCTTCCTTTCAGCATCACTGGAGCAGGGGCCGGAGGAGGAGGCAGAGGGCCCAACAGTCACTCCTGAAGCCCCCGGAGCAAATCCACTCACCAGTGGGCTTCTCACTGGTGCTTTTATGTTAGCCCATAGTAGTTTCTGGGAGACTTGGTGTGATGTCCAACACTGTTTTATTTTGCTTTATGAAGTTACATTTGTTTACTCAATAAATTTTGACATGTTGCCATGCCTCAGGGTGATTCCTTACTTCTGCAAGTGGACGGGAGCCCATGATGTTATGAATAAGTTGTTTGACATTGAGATTTATTGACAAGGGCCTTAGTTAATGTTAGTATCCAGGCAGATTTAGCACTCAGGTATACAGTATGGAGTCTGAAGCCCTGTCGTGTGTTGAAGGTTCATCTGTGGCGTTCTAGCTGAAGGTTCTTTGGGTTAAAGCCTCCCAGGTGTCCCTGCCTCCCTGGAGTATGCCCGGGTCAGCGTCTACCCCTTCGGTGTTCCCCTGTTTGTGTTCATCCTCGGACTCACTGCTGCACTCATTGTGTGCATCTGGAGCAACCGAGTCTATGTCTTCCTCGTCCACAGCGTCGCTCCCTTTTCAGCGCATGATTGTGGAGAGTGCAGCATGCAACCACTATCACCGAGATACGATCTGGGGGGGTTCTGGAATGCGCCCCCTGAGCGGTCCAGGCATCGGAAGCGCATCTTGAGAAGACCGATGGTTCTCTCCGCCACAGCCCGTGTGGAGTCGTGGCTCCTATTGTACCGCTGCTCAGCTTCTGTTCTTGGATGGTGGAGAGGCGTCATGAGCCACCTTCTGAGGGGATAGGCCTTGTCACCCAGCAGCCATCCATCCAGCCGGGCTGGAGGACTGAAGAGACCCGGCACCTGGGAGTGTCTGAGGATGTAGGCATCGTTGGAGCTGCCTGGGTACCTTGCACAGACTTGTAGAATCAGCATCCTGTGATCACACACTATCTGCACGTTCATGGAGTGGAAGCCCTTCCTGTTGACGAAGGCACTGGGATCACCTGCTGGCACCTTGATGGCCACATGTGTACAGTCTATAGCACCCTGGACACTGGGGAAGCCAGCAATGGCCATGAAGCCTCTGGCTCGCTCTGTCTGGCTGGCCTCATGCCAGCGGTACTGGATGAAGGATGCACACCTGAACAGATCATCTGTCACCTCCTTGACACAAGTGTGGACAGCTGATTGGGAGACTCCGCAGAGATCACCCACCAACCCCTGGAAAGAGCTGGAGGCATAGAAGTTGAGGGCAGCTGTGACTTTTAGATCCACCGGCATGGGGTGTCCATCCACACAGTTTGCGGAGATCTCAGGGCCGATCATCTGACAGATGGAGGTGACTGTCTCCCTTAAGAGACGGAGCATCCTTCGGCACTGGACCTCAGGCATATTGAGGTAGCTACTTCACTACCTGTAAACCCTGGCAACAGGGTATTGGTGTCTTCTGCGGCCCCTTCCACCTTGCGCTTCCTGTTGGCCCTGTGCCCCTTGTGCCTGCACCTGTCCTTCCAAAGGTGGTTCCCCTGGAGGCTGAATGTGGACTCCTGGCCTCCTCCCCCTTCTGGCCCTCCCTTCCTCCTCAGAGGAAGTGCCTCCAGTGGACAGATCATATCCCATTCCCAGGGTAAGGGAAGGCTTCCTGAAAGCTGCAGGCCCCAAAAATGGTCTTGTAAATGTAAAATCCTGACCAAGGCTTTTACTCCTGTCCAAGCAGCTGGCATGAATTTTGACGTCTTACTGCTCACTGAGGCAAGTATCAGTAACTTTCACACTTAAATACCTGAAAAATTACATTCACGACCCCACTCACCCCTCTTATCCCAGGATGAGGTTTATACAAATGTCTCCTACCCGCCTGCCCGTTGCGCCCGTGTGACACCCTGAAGATCGTACGGGCTGTGAAAAATCAAATCCAATTGCTACCTCAAGGGCCTTAACTGGCCTGTTAATTAATGGCGGGTGCGCATCCGAACCTATAGTGCTCCCGCCTTCCCAAATATCGCGATGGCGCGCAATGATGTCAGGACGCAGGCCCGAAGTCACCACGCGTCATTTTACGCGGGGGCAGACCCCCCCCGCCGCCCCCCCACCAGACCCCCCCCCAGACCACCCCCCCCCCCCACCAACACACCAATGGGAAAATTCTACCGGAGAGAAGTGCTCAAATCTTTGAAGGTGGCAGGAGAATGTGTTCAGACTGTTTAAAAAGCACACAGGATCCTTGGCTTTGTAAATAAGAGTTATAAGAGCGTAAAAAAAAAGAATTTATGCCAAACCTTTACAAACACCGCTTAAGCCCCGACTGCAGTATTGTTTCCAATTCTGAGCACCACGCTTTTAGAAAGATGTCAAGGCCTTGGTGAGGTTGCAGAGGAGATTTACTGAAATGGTGCCAGCAATGTGGGACTTCAGTTTGGAGAGACTAGGAAAGCTGGGATTGTCCTCCTGACAGCATAGAAGACTAATGGGAGGTTTAATAAAGGTGCTCAAAAGTCAAAACTGTTTCTACTCGTGTGGGAGTTGGCAACCAGAGGGCACAGATTGGTTCTCTTGCCAATCACATTCAGTGGAGATGAGGAGAAATTGGTTTATGCAGCAAGCACTACCTGAAAGGGTGCAGAAGCAGTTTCAATTGTAACTTCCAAAGGAGAATCTGATAAAGATATGAAAAGGAAAAATTTGGAGGGCTATGGGGAAAGTGGGCAGGGTTGTAGCACAAATTGGAAAGGTCTTTCGAAGAGCCAGCACAGACACAAAAGGCCAAATGGCCTCCTTCTCTGCTCTATGGTCCTATCAAGAAGAAAAACTAGGATTGGTGAAAATCTAATATAAGAAATTCCAGGACAAGAGGTGCTTATTTAGCCATCGGCCCTTGGTGCTGGTTGCTGGACAGTTTACTGCTTCTGTCTATTTTAATCTCATTTCCCTGCCCTTTCTTGTATTTTTCTCTTCAAATATTTATTTGATCTGCTTGATGTACTTCTGCTTCTGTTTCTTCTTTGGCTGCGTCAGCATCACAGACTACCATCCATTTCCCCCAACGTTTATATGGTTAGCGCTAGTTAAACCTGCTGATATGGTGGCCCTGATAATGAAAAACTTCAATGGAAATAATCTAGAGATGGGTCTTGAAGATTTCAAGCGATGGAGCTGTGACTATTTCCTTTGGCAGCTTGTTCCATTTGTGGGATTATCCTTGGGAAGAAAGATTTTACACAACAGTTCGCAAGATAGCGCAGGGCTTTCTTTCACAGGCTGGGAGTCTGTGATTGAGGTAGTCATAAATTGTTGGAAGGGCAGCTTTAAGTCTCATTTAGTGTGGTCTTATTTTCCTTTAAGGGAGGGAGAAAACACCATATATTCCCATGTTGACCAGCCAAATCTCTTCCTTTCACTGATTTGGCTCTTCCCACCCTCACTCCAAAGGGTAGACAGGTTCTAGCTGTAGTTCAGTGAACTAGAGACCTGGGATGGTATTCTTACTTACCTGACCTGCAGGGAATGGGGTGGTCAGAAAGTCACAGGGAACCCGCAATTCGGGATTCTCCCACATGCTGTGTGGTTTTAACTCCACATTGCTTCAGTAACATCACTGAACGGTTCCCCACCCTAAGCCTCCAATCAGGTGGGGAAGCTAGTTGGTGAAGGCCACAGGACAAGGTTAAGCCAATGCTGGGTTCATGGGGTTGGGGATACATGGCGGGGGTGATCGGGAGGAGATGAGGAGTGGGTGGTTGCCAGTTGGGTGGATCAGTTCCAGGAGCAGGTCATGGGCCTGGGGATGTTGCAGGTCTTGGGGTGGGGAGTGAAAATTGGAGTTGGGAGGATGGTTGGTTGATTGGAAGCCTTGTTTTGTGGGGAAGCAAATCAGGGTCCTGGTGGAGGAAGGAGTTGGTCTTGTAGCAGTAGTGAAATTGGAGACGTGTTAGGATCAGAGACCTCAGTGGGGGGGGGGAAATGGATGACAGGGAGGCCCAATCATAGAGGCTTCTCAGCCAGGTACTCAAATTGAGGAGCCAAGTGTAAAACCACTCACCACCTGAATCCACCAAGTCCTCAATTTGATGAAGCTGTCAGGTTTCCCAATGCTCAAGAAACCTGATCAACCAGAATTAAAGATGACAACCTGATTGGTAATGAGGCAGGCAGCCCAAATTCTGTCCTCAGTAAAAACAGAAAATGGGAGGGGTGGAGGAGTGTCAGGCAACAGGTTTTTCATACTTTATCCTGCTCCACCACGCAACCCAAATCCATCCATTAAATGCAAAACTCAAATGCTTGTGCTTTCTATTGGCACATAACCTTCCTCAATTATGGTGATAAATTACTGGCTAAAAATCCTCGCCTCTAAATTGGCTCAAATCACACTTGCGTGGTTGGCTCAGTTTAAACATGTCAACATTTTGGTTAGACATGTTGGAAGGAATTCAATGCCTTCCCCTGGGTGTGGGCTGGGTGGTGGGGGAGCTACGTAACAGGGCAGTAATATCAGGATGGAGAGCCTGTCACCTCCCTGACTCCCCCAGTTAAGTCCAGGGTGGGAAGGGTTAAGAATGGTCTTATTGCCTGGAGGCCAAATGAGGTCCACTTAAGGGCCTCAGCTCACTTTCTGCAGATAGAATATCACTGACTGGTGGCAGGTGCTCATGATGTGGGCAGGCTGCCAGGTATACCCTGCCCATCAGAGGGACCTGCCAGCTGCAAGGGCTGACTGCTGGGGAAGACACCCCTGCCCTTTAATCTGACTGCCCAGACTGCCTTGTAGATTGTGGACAGGCTTTGAGGAGTCAGGAGGTGAGTTACTCATCGCAAGGTTCCTAGCCTCTGACCTGCTCTAGTAACCACTGTATTTATATGGCTAGTCCAGGTCAGCTTCTAGTCAATGGTAACCCCCAGGATGTTGATAGTGGGGGATTCAGTGAGGGTAATGCCACTGAACACCAAGGGATGATGTTTGGATTCTCTCTTGTTGGAGATTGTCATTGCCTGGCACTTGTATGGCATGAATGTTACTTGCTACTTGTCAGCCCAAACCTGGATATTGTCCAGGTCTTGCTGCATTTGGACATGGACTGCTTCAGTATCTGAGGAGTCACGAGTGGTGCTGAACATTGTACAATCATCAGCAAATATCCCCACTTCTGACCTTGTGATGGAAGGAAGGTCAGTGATGAAGCAGCTGATGATGGTTGGGCCTAGGACACTACCCTGAGGAACTCCTGCAGTGGTGTCCTGGAGCTGAGATGACTGACCCCCAACAACCACAACCACCTTCATTTGTGCTAGGTATGATTCCAAACAGCAGAGAGTTTTCCCCCTGATTCCCATTGCCTCGAGTTTTGCTCGGACACCTTGATACCACTCAGTCAAAATGCTGCCTTGCTGTCAAGGGCAGTCACTCTCACCTCACTTCGGGAGTTCAGCTCTTTTGTTCATGTTTGAACTAAGGCTGTAATGAAGTCAGGAGCTGAGTGGCCCTGGCAGAACCCAAACTGGGCATCAGGAAACAGGATATTGCTAAGCAAGTGCCATTTGATAGCACTGCTGATGACCCTTTCCATCACTTTATTGATGATCGAGAGTAGAATGATGGGGCGGTAATTGGCAGGGTTGGATTTGTTCTACTTTTTGTGAACAGGGCATACCTCTGCAATTTGCCACATAGCCAGGTAGATGCCAGTGTTGTAGCTGTACTGGAACAGCTTGGCTAGCGGTGCAGCAAGTTCTGGAGCACAAATCTTTAGTGCTATTGCCAGAATATTGTCAGTTGAGCTTTTGATAAAAGCTATGAAAAATAGAGATGTATTTTTGTATTTGGAACAGCTTCAACCAACAGTGTTGTTGTGAGATCTGTGAAAGGATCCTACTCTAGATGGATTTGGTATGTGGTGACCAAAATATTCACCTGCACAGACTTGACCTGGCTATCATGTTGTTAGAAACATCTGTTTCAAAATTGAGCTTTTGTTGTTTCAATTGCTTTGTTGAGAAACTAAAGTCAATAGTTACTTGGGAGTTAGAACAACTTATTTGAAATTTTCATAAGTATCGATGCAAAAAAGTGAAATAAGTTATTGTAATCTCTCAGTGTAAACCATTAGGCAAAATCTATGGAATAATCAACCATATGGACACTTCACTGCATGGTATCTAAAGCTTGCTGACTGAAAAGGAAGGGCAGTGGCAGGAAAAATGCTTCACAGTACATATCACATTTCTGATGTCTAAGATTTAGAGGTCTGGGGGTTTATTGGAATTTATTTCACCATTATATTGTGAAGGTCTTCAAAAAAGGAAGATCTGATTGCTTCATCTGAAAGTTCTGTTGCTTTTCAGATTTCAGGAAACAAAATGTATGGAGGTATATGAGATGGTTTTATATTTGGTTAAGTATCTTGCTGTGTCTTACCTCTGCAATTAACCAGTAAACTAAATCTGGCTAAGTAATGTCAAACTACATGTGTTAGTCTGATGTGTTATTTTTCACCATACGCAACAGAAAGTAGCATGTGATGACCATTTAACATGTTGTCCAGAAATTGATACATCATGATCAGAGAACTTCGGAATCTAGAACAAGCCACCCCACCCCTATACTTAGCTAGACATGGTACAAGCTACATCCTCCCAATCCCTTTACACAATTTCTTTTCACAAAATACAGACATCATTGAGAAAATAGAAGTGCTCCATCACATTGTTAACAATAACAGTTTGGAGGAAGACCTTCTTCCAGCTTGAAGTGAAATTACACAGTCAGCCCATTATGGTGTAATGGCAATCTCCATTGTCACTTGTCATACTTATGTTCAGAGCCCCTCACAACCACAGTATTACAACAGTAACTCGCATTGATATAGTACCTATAAAGCAGTAAACATCCTCCAACATTACCAAGATCAGCAAGTTACTCCTCAAAAGCCAGATTCTATCCTTCTAGCAACTGACACAATTTATAACACTGCCTAGATTATGTACTACTTCCAGACTGCCCCGTTTTAGCTATCCTTAATAATGAGAAGCTCCTCCCTCAAACTCTCCATTGTACACAGAAAGGCAATTAGGCTGTAAATGCCTGAGCCACAAGTTAACGGTGAAAGGATAGAGGGAAACTCAGTAGTAAATAGGTATTACTGCAACTGTAGCAGAATTAAAGGGGGGTGGGCTTGCAACTCAAAATCCTGAAATCTATGTACTTAACCCTACAGAACTCATGTTAAGTGGACTCTATTACCTTCTTAAAGTATTGACAATAATTAGTGTGTCAGTGTTCTTTTATTGTTTGATATGTATAGAAATAGCATAGTTAATAAATAGGAAGCATTAATGAAAGTTCCAGACAAAGTTTAACATTCATGAAAAGAGTCCAGACTTATGCCAAGTCACAAAAACCACGTTTAACCAAATCTTTTGACATCGAGCCTTTTTGCTAGTCATAAATGATTCTAAACTAAGATTAACCACTAGTTCTATCATACAAAAATAATTATATTTGGTTTATTCTTTGTTAATGTTAGAAAATGCAGGTCTTAAACTTGGCAGAGTTGCCAAGTTGTGATCAGAACTCAACTCTACAGAACTTTAGTTAACTCTTGAAAATGGCAGTAATTCGAAAACAGTAAGAGGGATACACAGTTGTTTCCTTTATACAGCCATTTGTTCACAAATTCATAACAGCTATAAATTGATAGATTTTAAAAATATAAATCGGGGATGCAGCATGCTTATGGTAGTTTGTAGGAACTGTGCAGCGGCTGAAAAAGAAAAAACCACATCACCAATGGCTGGATGAAATCCAAGTTCAGCTTTTACATAATGCATTTATACAAAAAGGTGGAAGACATTTTACTTGGACTGCACAGGTCACATTCAATTGGTTCATATGTGGAGCTTACAATGACTCAATGTAAGCATTTTAGATACAGCCTGTGAAATTAGGTGAAGGAATTGTGGTATACATACAGTAAGGAAACAGAAGTATATCTAAGAAAGATCAATTTTATTTAATTGAGTTAGATCATAACCCAACTGAAGGTCAAGAACAAAAAAAAATACTCCTCTGTGCAAAATATTGGGGTGGGGTGAACACTGAACTTTACTTATTTTTTCACAAACTCAGAGGCCCAGCTCTTTAAAGGAGTAGATCAGGTGCTTCAATGACTAGTTACAGTATAAAGGCATATTAACTAAAGGAAACAGGCTGAAAGCTTCAGGACCAAAAATATATTTAACTCATGAAACAGCATTCAACAATTACTGCCCTTCCACTTTGATTCAATTAAAGTATTTGGAAAGGACATCATTTCACCAATCAATCCTTCAATTGCCATAAATCTGAAGGAATGATTAAACTTAGTAAATCTGTTTTTAAAAATTTGAAATGCATCCCTTTCAATGAATTGCATAATACAACACAACTAAAAAAAATGATTAGCCAAGTGCAAAGGGAGTCTCTTACTGTAAGCCTATATTATTAGGTAGACATCATCAGCATTCATACAATTTGAAATCACAATTGTAAAAGATTCCATGTTCCCTTTTGTCCCTTCCATTTGGTTAATACTTTCACAATATAGAAATTTACAGGTTTAGGCAGTTTGTGGCTTTACAATATTGTATTGTGCATTCCCAACTGGGTTTCTTTTCCCATTAAAAATAAACCTATTTTACCCCACCGTTTCAGTTATCCTCTACAATATAAAAATTGCAGTGAAAATTTAACCAAGTCTCCTCATCCACGAAGCAAACATTACACCACTGTCTGTCTCAGAACTGTCAAAAATACAATCGTCATGGAAATAGAGGTTAGACTGGCATGTTTTCCGATTCACTTTCTAACCCAGGCAAGAAAAAGAAAAGAAAGTGTTCACTTTGCATAAAAGATTGATACAGAACTTTTAAAAATACGTTTATGCATAGAATTCCTCTTGCTTTTGTGGTTTTTGGTAGCCTCCGTTTGGCTGTTTGGACTCATCCAACGTATAACTTCCTTCATCCTTTTTTTTCATTCGATACACCAGCACCACCACCAGCAGAACAGCAAGCACAAGTCCCACAAATCCTCCAGCAACAGTAGCTAAAACAATGGAACAAAGCAAAATCAAAATAGTTACATTTGAGTGGTTTCTGTAATAGGGACAAAAAGTTCCGAGTTCTAACCTCCTCAAAACTTGTTAAGTCAAGTTTCAACTGCAATACATGTATTTTGTGTCATAATCCCCAATGTTTCTTGTCCTACTGGTCCCCAGAATTTGATCCATGAGGAAGAACGTGGAAAGGCAAAAAGGCAATAACCACACAAATAATTTAGCTTTGGCAACTGGGATTGAAAGGGTTTGCAAACAGGACTTTTGGTAAGAGTGCATATGGAGAGTCCATTTGAAATACAAAAAAAAAGATAAAAAAGGAGCATATGTTGTCTTCCCTTCAAATATTTTCATCTCTTTTAGCATTTCAATTTTCTTCAAAGGACTGAGGCCTAGATTTTGCTTCTTAGGAATTGCACAAAGAGTTTCTCAAATCATTCCGCACTTGACTTACCAGCCTGCACCCCTCCCCCGTTTGAACAACCACTTCAAAAGGGTCATCTAAACCATCAGTGTTTGGGCCTGTAATAAACAGTGTATGCATTGAACCTTTTTGCCAGATATTCATATTGAACCCTCAGGAGTAATTGCCTTCTCTGCATAAAAATTACAAATATGACTAACAGTCCTCAGAAACTGCTTGAATTGAAAATGGTGAAATTTTGAAGCGTGGCATCAGTTGGCACTTTCTCCTTGTTCACTTATCTATCCATTTGTCAATTGCGGTGAAATAGAATTTGATTCAATTATCCTGTCACGCAACACAGTGGACAATTTGCCAATTACAAACCCAAGTTGTACAATCGTAGAACAACAAATTTCAATTGGCGAGGGAGGGAAATCAAGATGTACATTACATGAAATCAATTTTCTAATTCAGTTGTAATAAACTATATTTAACTGTACTATTAGGCCAACAAGGCCTTCAATTGTTCTGCCAATTCAGATCTTGCAAAACTGAAAACAAGCTCTAAATTACAAAGGAAAATTCTAAATGTTGTTTTTAATTACCTCCTTTGTTTTGCCACATGCTACTTTAATTGCACTTCCTTGAATCAAGCTGCCTTTATATACATTGTTTTAAATGTGAGCAACTGACATCAGTGTGCAGAATTTAATCTCACCCAGGTGGGGATCCAAAAGTAGGAGGCATTGCCATTTGGGGTGTAAGTGGTTGGCTGAATGCCAATTAACAAGATGGAGGTGATGGGGTGGGCAAGGAAGGCACCAATCCCAGCTTCAGGTGATGTGAGGGCAGGTGCTGGCGCCATTTTAAAACAGCAGCCAGACCTGCTGCAGAGTGAATGAGGTTCCAGGATTGCCATGGGAGCTGCTGAGAGTCCAACCTTGTGGCTCCTGGAGAGCTTTCCTCATCTCTGCTACCCCTGAAGACTGTTCCACCTCTGTGCTGCCCCAGAAGAATAATCAACCTCCCAGCGAGCAGACCACCAACAACGAAGTGTTGCAGACGACCGCGAGAAGGAGCATTTTGCAGGCTAGACAATGGGTTGCCTCACGGTTCAGCAATGCCTCCTTTAGGTTCTCTCCCAGGCTGCACAGGAATGGCAGGAGGCACTGTTCCCTCTGGATGGGAAGAAGAGACCCTTCTGTTTGACCAAGGTAGCATGGATGGAGAGCAGCACCTTGGGGTCCACCCACATACATGGGTGCGGTGTCACAAGTGGGTCAGTGGCCTCCTCTGCCAGGCCAAGTGTAACTAAATGCTCAGGACGTACCACTGCTTTCATGTGGACAATATGCAAGGAGTCTCAAAATGGGGATAGATCAGCAAGGCAGGCAAAAAGATTTTGTGCAGGAGTACCAGTTGCTTCATGAGGAGTTGATCGAGGCAAGTGACAGGTATCTATCTGCCTCTTGACAGCAGTGGCCTCCAAGCCCCATGAGAGTGGGCATATTGGTGAGACATGTGTAAGCCCACATCATGTGTCAAAGGGATGCCAACTGATTAGGGGATCAGCAGATCATTGTGTAGAGACTGAAAGGGGCACACAAGGCAAAAGAGAGGGTAAAGATAGGTAGACATGCGATGGACATCCCAACCCTGACACCCGCTGAGGTTGAGGCTGTCAACCTGGGCAGAGAGCAAAGCAGCCAGGCAACAGCAGGTAAAAGATGGGCGTTTAGTGCTAAGCAAGTGAGGAGGCCTCAAGCCTGGTGTCAGCCTTGGGCAGAAAGGAAATGTCCATCATGGAAGGATGGGAAGTGTGAATGGAAAGACTTCTTCCCTAAATGTGTTTTCCCATGCAGGTTTTTGCACACACGACGAACGGGCTGCTGGCTGAACAGAGACTCTGCAGTCCACCTCGAAGGAGGAGGATGACGATTTCTCAGAAAGGTCCAGCATCACATCATCCTGCACCCTCCACCAGCGCAGATCCGTTTACGTCTGTGGCCATGCGTTCATGACTTGATTCGGTATCACAAGGAACTCACAGACAGGCCTCGCCTTGCAGGAACATGGAACCTGCTGGAATGACTGGCAGGGCAACATCTGCTGAAGCTGCTGGAGGCAATGTACAGCCACACGCAGACCATGGAAGAGTCCAACCAGATCTTAAGTGTCACCATCAAATGTGTGAGCACATGACTTGCTCTATTGAGAGGTTGATGTCCATCCTAGAGAGCCATGTACTGCTCTTTGGCTGCCAGATATGTGCATACACTGTTGCTTTGGCCATGAGCTCGAGGCCACTGTGGGCCAGGCAAGAAAGGTTAAGGCTCCAGGACTCACCTCCTGGTGCCCTTCAATCTCTGGTAGACAGCGAGGACCAATCATGCATCAAGAGGGAGGGGAAATGACAGCCCGCCACAACTGGGGGCTCCCCTCAAGGCACTCCAAGGATATAAAGTGCTCCTCAACTCTTTTGCCAGTGACCTGATTGCCTCCAGTAACTGCAGCCACAGTGAAGGTGGCTGCATCTATGCAGGAGCCCCACAGTGTGCCAGGTCCCTTCAGGTTTTGGGCACCCAGAGGCTGTCACGGGGCAGTATAATGTGGCCTGCCTCCTCCTCAGCTGCAGACACCAGGGCCATACCTCATTGGAGCACTCAGAAGCACGTTTGAAAGGGCACCTAAACGCACCAAGGTGGCATTGGTGATCATATTCTGTAAATGATCAGTGGCTGTGTTTCAGTAAATAGTGTTTGTGCATTGATTTCTGCATTATTTATGCAGCGAATGTTGTCTTCTCACTTGCAATGTGAACCCTTGCATCTTCATCTGCATACCGGTAACAGGGAAAGTGGACTCTGCTCCAACCATGGAAAGGGCCAATGTGAATGGAGAGGTTGTACTAAGTGTGACAACATGTAATGGTAGCAGGTATCGCGAGGGTGTCATGCCTTCTGGAAGCGGGCAGGAAATGAGGTTGTCACGAGCTTCCTTTGCACATCTCCCCATGGATCTTGCCTTTGGTGCAGGTGCCTCATTCTGTTGTTCTGTCTGCTCTGCCCCCTTCTCCACATCCTACTCATCGGAAGAGGAGTGAGGTTCATCCAAGTCCTCTGCCTTCAAGGCGTCCCTTCTCTGCTGCGTTAGGTTGTGTAAAGCACAGCAGATTACTATGATCCTGGAAATGCTCCCTAAGCCACATTGTGCCGGAAAGGTCTAGATGATGGAATCCCATCTTCAGCAGGCCCGTTGTCTGCTCAAGAGTGGTCCAGGTCAACTTGTGGCACGCAGTCCAATGTTCCTCAGCTGCAGTGTGAGAGTTCCTCACTGGCATCATCAGCCATGTTTTGAGAGGTACCCCCTGTCATCAAGGATCCAGCCCTGAAAGCATACGTGGGGCTCGAACAGCTGTGGCATCAGGGAGTGTCGAACTTCATAAGCATCATGAGTGCTCCGTGGAGGACTGGCTTCCAATGGTTGTAGATGAATTGAACATTAATCAAGTAGGACTCCTTCCTGTTCATGAGGACCACAGGCTGGTCCATGGGAGCGTTAGTGATCACATGGGTGCAACTGATTACACCCTGCACCTGTGGAAATCCTGCAATGCCACCAAAGCCTTTGGATCTCTCTGCCTGGCTATCAGGATTAATGCTTTAATGCACAAACTCTCTGGCCTTTTGAACACGGCTTTGGTGACCTCCTTAATGTAGTGTTGAGCATCTGCCTGGGATTCCCGCACATGTCTCAGGTTGATCTCTGGAATGAACCAGATGTGTAGAAGTTCAACAGGGTGGTGACCTTCAGCACCACTCACATTTGGTGCCCACCCTGTCCCATGGGTCACAGGTCATCCCTTCACAGTCATAGTCTTCATTCACACTGGTGTTCTGACATCTTGAGGTAGTTCAAGCAAGTCTGGAAGGCTCTGGGGATGCAGTGTGCCCCATCTTGGGCTTCACTCCACTGCCATTCCTTTGGTGTCCTTCTGTGACCTGTCCAGCCCCAGGCTTCACCTCTTGCTGTTGCAGCTGGTCCAGCATTTGTTGTCCCTGGTGCTTGGTCTACCCTCTCTCTGCACCATTCCTCCTCAGCTTGGGGGTCCAGGAGAATTGGGTGGATGAGTCTCACGTCTCTTTTAATTCTTCCTTTACTGGTTTTGGCCCTGCAGGAGACGTCATCCGGTACATCGCAGCTCTTCCTGAGCTGGCACCTATATCACTTCCCCTCTGCTTGCTTCACTGAGAGGCAGCTACCCCTAAAGGCTGCCTCTGAGCTACCCCTCAGCTTCGTGATGGTGATGGCCTCCTCCTCCTCCCCACTTTTGGTAAAAGTTTCCACTCCAATGGAAGGTAGCTCCACAACAGCTGACTTCCCTCTCTGAACAAAAAGCCTCGCTGGAATGCTGCCACCTTTGAATGATTGATCACAACCCGTGATCCCTGTGCATTGCACAGTTAACTGGCAAGGCACCATTAAATTCTATTCACACTAAATAAGATGTAAGTGTCTCTTTCACGAGCGTAATAAGCTTTCTGTCACCTCCAAACAGCATTGCCAGCTCGCTGTCTCCCTGTCACCGACGTAAAGTAGCCCAGAGTTCACAGCATCGGCCTTCTGAAAGGCATTTCTAATGCCTCACTTCCGGCTCCATTAAATTCCCCCCAATGATAGATACATGGCTGATTTTCAGTGATGGTACTCCTTTCCAATTGGACCACATCATCATGCATTTACAAGAAAATTCCCGTTATCCGGCACTGCACCAACAGGCATGCTCTGGGAACTGAAATTGCTGCATCAGGTCTGTTTTTTGACTGGAGGTGTCTCTCATCTAGAGCTGTATGGTGAACTGGGACAACTGCCCCAGGCCCTGCACTTTGGGGGGCCCCAGCGCGTTGACATCACGGTGTCAGGTGTAATACTATTCCAAACTAGTTAACAACTTTAAAGTTTCACTCATTTGCTGTGGTTATTTTCAGTCTGGGCAATTTAAACCACCGGTTATTTTGTTTTTCTTCCAGTGTGGAAGATGGACAGTCTTTTTTTTAAAAAAAATACGTCAAATTATTTATTGCATCATGTCTAATTTTTTGTTAAAAGGTTGAACACAGTGAAGGTCCTCACTCCGCCACTTAGGCCGGAATTTTCCTGCCCCCTATGGCGGAATCCCCCACAGCGGGGCTGGCGAACCGTTGAAATCTCCGTTCATATCAGTGGGACCGGAAGATCCCGCCGGTGTGGGGGGCTGGAAAATTCCGGCCTTAAAGTTTTCTCCAATTGGGGTGTGGGGTCCATTCGTAAAAATGTTATCACGGAATCCCATAGAGGTCATGGATTTATCCTTAACAAAAGGAGAGCCAACAATTATCTTCAGCCTTGGAAGCAAGGGGTAGTTTTACATGCGACACGGTTATCACAGTCAATATGTGCTTGTAACAGGGTGCTCAGTAGCTGGGACATTGCTAGTGTTCCTTTCCACAAGCACGCTCAGGGTCCCAGCCATCATAGGAAACTTGGACAAAACGTTAGGGGGTGCCCCACAGTGTGATTTACCCTGGACCCTGCAACCCCTAGTGATGGCCCTGCTCTCATCCCTCATAAGCTGGTGCTAGCACTTGTTGCTGATGTTTACCACCTCGCCTTCAGTCCCACTCTCTCAAAACCACTAATAACTGTGAAACTCATGGGTGGTTGTTATCCACGACCTGCCCTCACTCCGGTCTCAGCCTCCCGCTGTTCCCTAGCACCATGTTCCCTTGGCGCCACTCGCTCGATTTGCGCGCCCCCACACCTCTCATGAGACTGCAACACCAGCATCACCATGAGATCATTACAGCCACCCGCTGGATGATATGAGGAGCTCTCTGATGTGGAATTCATCTTGCATCTTAGTTAACTGGCACCTTTGATTAACTGGCGTCTCCCACTCCTGGAACATGCTGGATATCAGAAATTTTACTCTACTTTAATCGTTAGATTCATGAAAGAATCCCTTGGCCGGAATTTGCCTCGTGTCGGGTGGGCTCGGCGGGAGCGGTCGTGGAGCCAACCGCCGCCCATGATCGGCTCCGCGCCGCCATTTTACGCGGGCGGGCCAATTAATGCCCACCCAGCGTAAGGCACGAGCGGTAGCGCACAGCGCGATCTGTGCGGGCTGTGGGGGGGTGGGCGAGGGAGAGTCGGCCCAGAGCTCTTTCATGCATGCGCGCGAACGAGCGCTTCCACCTCCCTGAGGAACAGAGCTGCCTCAGGGCAATTGGAGCGCTTTGAAATAAATAAATAAATAAATACATAGATAAATGGGGGGGGTGGAATCAATGAAACATGTCCCCTCATGTGATTGTGTCCCATGAGATTGGATATGTTTTTATTTTTCACATAAAATGTTTATTTCAGTAGTAAAAGCTCAACCCGTTCCTTAAAAAAACACTTGAAGGCCGCTTGGCCTTTCGCTTGCCCGCCAACCTTAAACAATGACATTAATTCATTCGTTAATGGCCTTAATAGGCCTATCAGTTATCGGCGAGCTTGCCGCCAACTCCGGGGCACGCCTGCTGAACGAAACTCCGCGAGACAGTCATCGCGCGTCATTTTAGGCGCTGGCGTGTTGGGGTTGCCCCCGTACGCCAGTGGGAAAATCCTGGCCCTTTAGTGGAAATCTCTGTGTGAAATTAATATTTGTGTTACAATATACAGAAATGTTAGACATTAATCAAGCACACCAAGTGTTGTTGAGATGCAGTTTTTAAAAAGCAGAGATTTGACACACACAAATGCCAGAACCACACAACAGGTTTGTCAGCATCCAAAGAGAGAATTGGATTGACATTTGCAGTGTAGACTCCACAGCAGAATTGTTCTGATCAAAGGGTCACGTCCAAAAAAGCAAAGGCATTGTTTATCTTTACGTCTGCTAATAAACTGCTGTATATTTTCAGCAGTTTCGGTCCTCGTGCACTACATGAAAAGCAGCGGCTGTACAAAAAGTAACATGCGTACCTGCCAATAATTCACTTCTTTCCAGAAAACTCCCAGATGCACTGGCGTCATGAGAGTATCTTTCCTGTGGTGTTTCAGCTGAGGTTTTTGAATCTGGAACCTGATTTTGATTCAGAATGGTTGTGCTCTCTAATGTCTCAGTGAAATACATATCCACATCCCTCATGTCCACAACCTAAATGAACCCAGTAAAGATTTTTTAGGAATGATCAAAGTTTTATTCAATTCAAGTTATTTTATACAATACATAAGTACTTCACAATAAAAGGTTCCACGAGGGCATTTTAGTATTTACTATGTATATCCATGTTTACTGAACGTGAAGGTCAGCTTCCTGATCTGAGCTGTTATTTTTGGGGTTGGATAATGGCATGTTTCATTACATGAGTTGGAACTTCCAGCACCTCTGCATCATTAAACGAAAGTATCGCCTTATGCCCAAATATTAAAGCTATCTGCCTGGAGTTTCTGCATAATTGCATTTGTTTTTTTTTAAACACAATTTACCCAAGATAGATGTAACCAATGTAAAAGATGAGGTTCCCGCTATCCTTTGAGCCAATTTTAAAAACATCGCACAAGGATCAAGGACACTAATAAGTAACTTACTCAGCAACTGACTAATGTACCCGAACTAACTAAAAAATAAATTTAATCTATTTGAATAAATAGTTTGCAGTAATTTAAAATTGGTGGTGGATTAAAATTGTGAATGAAAATGCATTTTTTTGAAACCAATTTCAGTTGCATCAAACTCTGTCAAGTTATCGCGCTTAAATAGGCAAGGAATGTTTTTTTTTATTTACATTTTAAGACTGCCTGATTGCACTGCTTCATTGCAGAGTTTGTGTTTGCTGATATGCAAATAATTGGATGGAAAATTGGGGGAAAACACCTTTTCTAAATCAGGCTCAATTTTGGACGCAATTTGTACCTGGATTGCTGACTGCACCCAAAGCAATATTTCGAGCCATAAATTTTAAAGTGTGTTTTTTGTAAACCAAACTTGGATTTCACTCTACAATTCCCAATTTGCAAAGGTGACATGGTCAATAAATGAACTGCCCATTGTGACTCAGAGGTGTGCAGACCTGGAAGATGTTAGGTATGATACCCAGCCTGATTTCAACAGGGGTTCTCCCAGATACCTCTGCGGATAGGGGAGAAAAAAGGTGGGGGGAAAACAATCAGAGTTTGTGCCTCTGATTGACACTTTCAAGAGAATGTATTTGCAGCCATAATCAAGCATAAGTCTGATACCCTCAACTACCTGAAGAAACGTGCTATCTAGGCTCAAATTTGAAGAATGATCGCTTGGCTAGTATAGAAGAGGTCCACTAGCACTAGCCAAGTCAGCACCTTGTGGGCAAAGCGAAATTAAAACCGCTTCATATTTATCTTGCAAGACAAAAAACTGTTAGGACCCTTTAATATCACATTGATTGATGCACCAATGACCCTCACATACCTTGTATGAAGTTTAGCAGATTTGCATTTAATGTTTTAATCTTAAAAATTCAATTATTGTCTACAATCTTAAAAGAATTTAAGAAGATCTATTAAAATCTCTGAGAGCCTAAGGTTTAATATTTGACCTTGAACTTCCACTCTGTGAAGATCGATGTATAAATGTTCATGTTATTTTTAATCTGTTGTCTTAACAAAGTTAAAGGATTCAGGCAGAAGCCATTTTACACACCACGTAAAACAAGAGTGAAGGTTCACTTGATCGGTCCCTGGGATGAGAGGGTTGCCCTATGCCGAGAGGCCTAGTAAACTGGGACTATGTTCTCTGGAGTTTAAAAGAATGAGAGGCGATCTTATTGAAACACACAAGATTCTGAAAGGGCTTCACAGGGTAGACACTGAGAGGTTGTTTCCACTGACTGGGGAATCTAATACACAGATGCACAATTTCAGGATAAGGGGACAATCATTTAGGTCTGAGATGAAGATAAGTTTCTTCACTCAAAGAGCTTTGAATCTATGGAATTCTCTACCCCAGAGAATTATGGATGCCCCATCACTGAATATGTTTAAGGCTAGGATAGACAGATTTTCAGTTTCTCAGGGAATCAAAAAATATAGAGAACTGGTAAGAAAGCGGAGTCAAGGCAAAAGATCGGCCATGATCATATTGAATGTCGGAGCAAGCTCAATGGGCTGGATGGCCTATACCTGCTCCTATTTCTTATGTTCTTATAATAATGTCTATAATGTCATTGGAAATTATTTTAGAATAGAGTTCCAGTGGTGTCTGTGTCTATATGTGTGTGTGTGTGTGTGTGTGTGTTAATTGGATTAAAGCCAGCTGGTCTGGAAGCTCTGATGTATAGAAGAGAAGTAGGTTTGAAATGTTAATTAGGTAAACATAGGGAAGTTCGATGGTGAAGTGTAAAGGGGCAATCTGCCTTTTTAACTATACCATTCAAAAGAATGGGTGAAATATTATACCTAGTCAGAAGAAACCAAACAATTTGTTTATTTTTTCCAAAGCTGCCTGAATCCTTTAACTTTGTTAAGACAACATATTAAAAATAACATGAACATTTATACATCGATCTTCAGAGTGGAATTTCAAGATCAAATATTAAACCTTAGGCTCTCAGAGATTTTAATGGATCTTCTTAAATTGATGCTGTGAAAGGGTTTTATTGTTAGAAGAGGTAAAGTTCAAAAAATCTAGTGATACAATGAGAATTTGCATTCAAAGAGGAAAATATGTATAAAGGAAGAGAAGGCTGTTGGTAAAAGAGGAGGGATTCTAAGCTCTAAAGCCTCCAGCCTGTAAGGCTCAAGCCACTGTCTGCAAGGACTTAGAGCTGAAAGAAACTCATTTTGAATTTGACTGTCTAGAGTGTGCTTTGCCAGGGGTCTGTTTAAATCTATGGGCAGAATTTTGCAGTCGGTGAGCAGGGGGTGGGGCCCGCTCGCCGACGTGTAAAATAACGCGGGATGACGTGGGGGTGGAACCCCTGACATCATCCCGCCCCGTTTAAATTTTCAGGAAGGCGGGCCCACAGC